>NC_137161.1:56305603-56934353 GCF_951394435.1 Stenella coeruleoalba
TTCAGCGGCAAATCCACCAGGACTCCTGCCCTCGTCGGGCTGTGTGGATTCAAGCAAGTGAACAAATAAGTGACAAAGTTGAGAGGTGGTGACAAACTCCTGGGGCGGGGCGTGAATAAAGCAGAGGAGGGGCCAGAGCAGTGGCTCCACTGAAGAAGTGACATTGGAGCAAAGACCTGAAGAAGGCGAGGGAGGCAGCTGCGCAAGAGCCGGAAGGGAGGGGCCGCAGGGAGGGGCGGGGGCGGAGTCTGAGATGGGAGGGCGTGTGCCCGGTGCGGCTGAGGCTGGCAAAAGCCGGCGAGGGCAGCGGGGAGTCAGGGAGGGGAAGGCAGTGCAGGAGGAAGGCAGAGTTAACAGCAGCTCACGTGGGGCTCCTGAGCCATCGGGAAGATTTTGAACTTCTCTCTGAATGAGATGGAGGCCACCAGACAGTTTGGGGCGGAAGAAACTAGAATTTAACTTCAGTTTCTAAAGGTCGCTCTGGCCACTATATTGAGAGTGGACAGCAGAGGGCGTAGTGGGTTGAAAGGCGGCTCCCAAGTTCACATCCAGCAGGAACCTGTGAGTGTGACCTCATTAGGGACAAGAGTCGTTGCCGATGTAACGAAGTCCAGGGTCTCCAGATGAGCTCATCTCGGGTGAGACCCAATGACTTTATTTATTTATTTATTTATTTAAACATCTTTATTGGAGTATAATTGCTTTACAATGGTGTGTTAGTTTCTGCTGTATAACAGAGTGAATCAGCTATACGTATACATATATCCCCATATCTCTTCCCTCTTGCATCTCCCTCCTTCCCACCCTCCCTATCCCACCCCTCCAGGTGGTCACAAACCACCGAGCTGATCTCCCTGTGCTATGCGGCTGCTTCCCACTAGCTAGCTATTTTACATTTGGTAGTGTATATATGTCCATGCCACTCTCTCACTTCGTCCCAGCTTACCCTTCCCCCTCCCCGTGTCCTCAAGTCCATTCTCTAGGTCTGTGTCTTTATTCCTGTTCTGCCCCTAGGTTCTTCAGAACCTTTTTTATTTTTTTTAGATTCCATATATATGTGTGTTAGCATACGGTACTTGTTTTTCTCTTTCTGACTTACTTCATTCTGTATGACAGACTCTAGGTCCATCCACCTCACTACAGATAACTCAATTTCGTTTCTTTTTATGGCTGAATAATATTCCATTGTATATATGTGCCACATCTTCTTTATCCATTCATCTGTCGATTGTCACTTAGGTTGCTTCCATGTCTTGGCTATTGTAAATAGAGCTGCAATGAACATTGTGGTACATGACTTTTTTTGAATTTTTGTTTTCTCAGGGTATATGCCCAGTAGTGGGATTGCTGGATCGTATGGTAGTTCTATTTTTAGTTTTTTAAGGAACCTCCATACTGTTCTCCACAGTGGCTGTATCAGTTTACATTCCCACCGACAGTGCAAGAGGGTTCCTTTTTCTTCACACCCTCTCCAGCATTCAGTGTTTGCAGATGTTTTGATGATGGCCATTCTGACCGGTGTGAGGTGATACCTCATGGTAGTTTTGATTTGCATTTCTCTAATATTAGTGACATTGAGCATACTTTCATGTCTCTGTTGGCAATCTGTATATCTTCTTTGACTTTATAAGAGAAAGGGGAGAAAATACAGAGGAGAAGATGAGGTGAAAACAGAGATGGAGATCAGAGTAATGCTTCTACAAGCCAAGGACCACCAGGATGGACGGCAGCCCCCAGAAGCCAGGAGTGAGGGCTGGAATGGATTCTCCCCCAGAACCTCCAGAAGGACCAATCCTGCTGACACCTTGATTTTGGACTTCTGACCTCCAGAACTTGAGACCATAAATTCCTGTTGTTTTAAGCCACCGAGCTTGCGGTAACTTCTCAGCTGGCCGAGAAAACAGTACAGGGACCCAGCTGGAAGCAGGAAGACCATGGGGTGGCTACCGCAATAACCCTGGACCTGGATGGAAGCAGTGCGGTGGTGAGAAGTGGTCAGGTCCCAGGTGTATTTTGAAGGTAAAACAAGCAACCACTTTGATGAGAGTAGGAGAAAAAGAGAGGGGCAAGGTGACACTGAGATTTAGGGCCTGAGCCACGGGATGGATGAGTTGCCATCTGCCAAGATGGGAAAGATGGGGGAGGCAGAGTGGGCTGCGGTGGATACCAGGACTTGTCAAGGGTGAGATGCCTGCTGGACTCCAAGCAGAGATGCCACAAGCAGTGGTTTACAGTAGAGCAGAGTTCAGTGGGAGATCTGGGTGGGTGTCAATATGGTACCATTATTATGAAGGTTGGAACAGAGAGCAGACAGAGTGGGACCCAACTCAGCCAGGGTGTTTGAGAAAATTTCACAGGGGCTGAGCTGCAGCTAAGACGTGAAGGAATGCGGCTTCACCAGAGGACGGAGGCGATAGTCAACAAGTGTGTATCCAGCACCTGCCAGGTTCCAGGGCTCAGCAGGGAGCAAAGCCAGCAAGGATGCAGGAGTTCATATCCTTCCCAGCCACTGGAAGCATCCTCTGCTGGAGAAGAGTGACAGGTGGGGGGATGAGCAGGAGAGAATAGGGGGAGGTCAGAGAAAGAATGACTCAGAAAAGTGCCACCAGCATCCATCCCCCCCTCCTCTGACCCCAAATTGCTTGTCTTTTGTGAGTCAGTTAATCCTCAGAACCCCATTTTCACATCCATGAAATGGAGGTCATAATGTGCAGCTCATGGTAGTATCATAAGAACAATGTGTGTGGAGAAAATGGAGATTTCCATAGAGCAAGCATTAAATAAACCATAACCCTGCCAACAATAAAGATGATGAAGATAATCACTCAGTCGGACTTCCACTGTGATCAAATCACTTTGTCTTCAAGACCCTAAATGCCACCAGCCTTGGCAAGTCGAGGAAACAAAGCTGATTTCCTTTCCGGGGCTGTCACACGATAAAATGTGATTCCAGGGGGCGGGACCTGTAGTCCTTCCTCCTTCCCTCCTTCCTTCCCTCCCTCCCTCCCTTCCTTCCTTCCTTCCTTCTTTCTTTCCTTCCTTCTTTCTTTCCTTTCTTTCTAAAGGAAAAACTTTGGGAAAGGAAGCACAACAGCTGGTGTGAAAACCTGGTTCTGTAAGCTCTGTCTCCTGCATGGCATTGCCTCCAGATGATGGCTGAGAAATGAAATCATTTCTCATTTAGAAAGTAATGAGGTTTCCCGGAGCTGGTTTGGCCCAGCAGTCCCACGTGTGAGGTCCCCAGACAAGGCTGCTGCTGAGTTCGCGTCCATGTTCAATTAAATGTCTGTGCAAGAACAGGACACCCGCTGGGAAAGCTGTAAGCTCTCCTGCTGAAATTTGGTTTAGTATATATATATTTTTTTGGTATATGCCTTGGTATTTTTTATTTTCTGATTTTCAGGACTGCTGTCTGGGGACATAAATATTGATTCTGAGTTATGTTCTACTTGGAAATGTCCCCACCTCCAGTCACATCTCACTCAGAAACAAACGTCTATGGGCCCCATAGAGCCTGGGGCTGCTGCAGGGGACAAGGTCTCTGCCCTCATGGAGACCACAGTCCAGTACAGGAGACAGACTAGTAGGAAATAAAGGGGATAATTACAGACCAAGTGTCACAAAGGACATGAGTGTGATGATGCAGAAAAACAGGGTGGGCAGCGAGGGGGGTGCACTTCTATAGATGAGATCGTTGTTTTAATTTCCTAGAGCTGACATAACAAATTACTACAAACTAGGTGTCTTAATAGCAGGAGGAATTTATTCTCTCACGGTTCTGGAGGCCCTAAGTCCAAAATCAAGGTGTCAGCAGGACCGCGCTCCCTTCAGAGACTCCAGGGGAGAATCCTTCCTTGACTCTTCCAGCTTCTGGCAGTTGCCGGCAATCCTTGGCATTCCTTGGCTCGTGGCAGCATCCCTCTGTCCACCTTCATCTTCCTATGACCTTCTTTTCTCTCTTCTGTGATTCTCCTTTTTTTTACCAGGACACTCGGTCACAGGATTTAGGTTAATCCACAATGATCTCATCTCGAGAGCCTTAACTCAATTACACCTGCGAAGTTACTTTTCCCAAATGAGGTCCCATTCACAGGTACCGAGGGTTAGGATGTGGACACATCTTTTGTGGGGGGGCGGTGATACCTTTCAATCCACTACAGTGTTTATTTACAGTAGGAGCTCAAGACGTGAGAGCTAAGATTACCGTCTAGAGTTAATAATACTAATAATGTTGGAGATGAGGAAGATAACTAACATGCAGCCCTGTCCTCAAGGAAGCTATGTTCTGATGACAATAGACTCGAAAATTTACAAAAATTATAAAAATCCACTTCCTTACCAGGCATAATAGGACTGAATGTCTCTGAGCATTTCTTGGAGTCTCCAAGTCATACTGACAAGGTTTGAAAATAAAGATAGTGACACTTTCCCCTTTGGGAAATGGTTCCTGAGACTTCCTTCTTTCGCCAGAGCTTCTGATGTTTCTGGAGAATAATACTTCTCTGCTCTCTTTAAGAGAAGGACTGTTACTTCGCTAACCACCCCGGGGCTTCCTGACCTCGCAAGCATTCTGCAAGGCTGCTTTTCCCATCGAGCTATTCTCTGAACAGTGCAATAATGAATCATTCACACAGTTATCCTTGGCGTGAACGACTTGGCATTTTTCTGGGTTTGCTTTTCCTTTGCAGCAAAGCACTTCTGAGTCGAGAAGATCTCTTGCACCTGGTACGTATTTGCTCTTGATGGAAAAAAATGACCTGTCAACATTATTAGTGTTATTAATTCTACATGGTAATCTTAGTTCTCACGTGTTGAGTTCCTACTGTAGGCAGTGGAGGATAGCAGAACTCTGAACCCAAGAAACAGGCTGGGAACTTTTCCCCTGGTCTGCCGTGGCCTCCGGTCTTGGCACACTCACGTTATACTGGAATTACCCTCGACGTAGCATCATTCTAAAAGAATAGAAACTGCCTGGGTTCAAATCCCAGATCAACCAGTTACCGTGCAAACTTTGGTAACTTACCTAACCTCTCTGTGCCTCGGTTTCCTCATTTGAAAAGTGAGGAGTATAATAACAGTACCTGCCTCGTGGGTCTGTTGTGAAGATTAAATGGGTTAAACACGTAAAGACCTCAGGACAGGGTCTGGCACACAGCACCTGTTCTGTAATCATTGACTGTTATTTTTATTGCCCTTCAACCACTCCACTGAAAGTGGTCCCCACCTCCTTTTATTACATGCCCCTGTTTTATTTCCTTTGTTATACCTACTACTATTTGAAGCCATTTTATGTTAATTTATTCACTGGTCCGTGTGTTTATTATCTGTCTCCTGCACTAGACACTAAGCCTATGTGGCAAGGACCCCACCTGTCTCATCATGTTTTATCCCCAGCACTAAGCAAAGGCATTTGCAATGATTAGCTCCATTTTACAGATGAGAAGCCTGAGGTTCAGGGAGACAATATGACTTAGAGCAGAAGGAGGAGACAATAACTGACCTCCTGCTTTGGGTGATACCCTACGCTGGATGCTTTCCTTCTGTGATCTCATTTCATCTCAAAACAGCCCAGTTATTTTCTCAATTTATTATTTTATTGAAGTATAGTTGAATGACAATGTTGTGTTAACTACTGCTGCACAGCAGAGTAACTCAGTCATACATATATACACATTCTTTTTCATATTCTTTTCCATCCACAGGATATTGAATATAGTTCCCTGTGCTATACAGTAGGACCTTGCTGTTTATAAAACAGCCCATTTATGGAAGGAGGTGGCTGGCCAGAGATCACACAGCTGGGAGGAAGGAGGGCCCTTATCTATGATGTGGCTGACCCCACCCCCCACATCCTGCTGGGAGAGGCACATGACTCAGCTCAGCCAATCAGCACATTCCTTCCCTTCGGCCACACTGACTGGCTCAGACCTGGGCACATGATCCAATCTAGTCCAGTCAGAGACCTACCTGGAGGTTTTGCAGAATGACTGGGCAATAGGCTCCTTCTGCTTAGGTTGCTGATTCTGGAGAGGATTTAGTTGAAAGCAGAACCCAAACAGAAGCAAAGCCCAGAGAGGAGAAAAAGAAATCGAGTTTAGCTCTGGATCCCAGGGGGCTTGAGCTTTTCAGTTTCGTGGACCAGGAATTCCTTTTCTGTTTCAACTAGTATGATTTGCGTTTCCGTCACTTACCATCAAAAGACTCCTGGCTGATACAGCTAGCCTGGTTGGTTCTAGACTGTGGCTCTTTTATGTAAACTGTGCTGAATTTGAAGACCCCCCCCGCCACCAAAACAAATTCCAGTCCCTAGCCAGGGAACCAAACCCATGACATCCCCAGAGCTAATCAGGAAGATAAAACATCCAAGCAAGGTGGATTTTTATTGGGTACTGAAGTAGGCTACCTGCTTGGATTTTCTTGGAGGGAAAACCAATGGTTCTTCCCATACACCCCCACGAGGATTTGTCTAGGAGGCTGACTCACAGAACACGCTGCTTGTCACCTGGCCTCTCTCCTCTATGGGCTCTGCATAAAGGGAATGAAACGTCTTCATATAATAAAAGAACTTGGACAACATTCAAAACTGTTTCTGGGGATAAAGAGATTCTGTGAAAAAGCTCTCTCTGGGGGTGATGTGCAGTGAGCACGAGGTCTGACGCGCAGCCTCCTCTCTGTGATGATACAGTGGTAGTAAGAGCAGCTAACACTTACGGCAGACTTAAAGGAGCCAGACACTGCATGAGGCTCTTTAAACACTCTCCCGCTTCATCCTTGAATTAGCCTTATGAGGAGACATGGCAGTTATCTTCATTTTGCCCGTGGGGGAACTGAGGCTCGGAGAGGTAAGAAATTTGCCCAAAGCCACGTGCCTAGTTGGTGGTGAAGCAGGGCGTTAGACCTAGGGCCAAGGGAACAGATGAACAGACTGTGGATGTGAGTTTTGCCTGTTTCTCAAAACCCTGGACAACACACGGTTGGTTCGTTAGCAAGTTTCATGAAGAGGCCAGACCAGTGGTGACTGTGGTTAGCTATCCAGTTTACTCACTGATGTGATAAGCAGGCTGAATGCCAGCACCCAGCCCAGCAAAGGGCCATAGATGTGACTGCACCTAAGAGAGGCTGGGGGGACTTCCCTGGTGGCTCAGTGGTTAAGAATCTGCCTGCCAATGCAGGGGACACGGGTTAGAGCCCTGGTCCGGGAAGATCCCACATGCCGCGGAGCAACCAAGCCCGTGTGCCACAACTACTGAGCCCGCATGCCACAACTGCTGAGCCCGCACGCCACACCTACTGAAGCCCTTGTGCCTAGAGCCCATGCTCCACAAGAGAAGCCACCGCAATGAGAAGCCCACGCACTGCAGCAAAGAGTAGCCCCCGCTCGCCGCAACTAGAGAAAGCCCATGCGCAGCAACGAAGACCCGACACGGCCAAAAATAAATAAAATAATAATAATAATAAATAAAAAATAAATAAAATAAGCTGCACAGGAACAATTTTAAAGTCCAAAGAGACACCAGCTTTGTTTTAAGGCTGTAGTAGCTTGGTACACCATCTCCTTGCTACCTTCTCCAGCCTTCTCTGTGGACCACAGCACTACATTCAGAAGCCTGTTAGCCAACACAGGAGTTTTTGAACAGGAATTCTTTACTACTCTTGATATGCTCTGAGGACACCCAAAGTTCCTCCTAGCACAGCTTGGGGCTGAGGACAGAGTTCGTGAGACCACTTCCTTTCCTCCACCCCCCTCATATTCCAAGCATCTAGGGGATATCTCCTTCAACGGAACTTCATTCAGTGGTGTGCTGGAGCTGGATTATATCACAGGGTCAGCTGTTAAGTTTTCAGCAGTATGAGGAGCCAGTTGACATCATGGTGACAGCCTGAAACTGACCACAGTGGGAATATTTACACCACAGAGATTGGCAAATGCCACAAATCAAGACTCTCCCCTCCCGCAGACAGCCAATTGTTAAATATCTTCCAGCCCACCACTGGACTTTAGAGAAAGAGTCTGGTTCATTCATGTACTCATTCAGTCATTCAACAAATTTGGATTGAGTTCTACCTCTAAATAATAGAGTTTGCATTCACTCTCATGCCTGCTCAGCAAACCTTGGCTCATGGGCTACTCTATACCAGGCTCTGTGCTAAACACAGGGAATCCAGCAGTGGCAAGAAAGACGTGATCCCTGCCCTCATGGAGCTCAGGGTCGAAAAAAATGCCACACAACCTGTAGCACGAGTAGGAGCTGACCAAGTCAAGCTGGAAGGATGGGAGCAGGGAGACTCCAATTGGAGGCAATGGCATGTGCAAAGTTCCTGTGGCAGGAGGAAACTGAGCACCCCTCCAGGAACTGGACCAAGGCCAGCATAGCCGGAGAGGAAAGAGCAAAGGGGAGAGTGGAGTTGGAGAGGGACCCTGGCAGCCCTTGTGGGCCATGCTAGGGACTTGTCTTCATTCTAAGAGTCACATCCCCAAGCCTCACTCAGTAAGTCTATCAAAAGCTGCGCATACTTTTCAAGGTCTATGGAACTCAGTCCTCATTTCCTCATCGTGTCCTTTCTGTGGTACCTCTCTGGGCCTCAGTTTCCTCTTTGGAAAAATAAAGATTAAGACAGAGATGACAAAGAACTTCATAGGGAGGCTGTGGAGATGAAATGAGGACACAGATGGAGAGCGTTCAGCTCCATGTCTGGCCAGCTGCGAGCCTCAGTGAATCGAACTATGACTTTGACTTCCCTCCTTCCTCCACTGTTTATTCAGCCCGTTTGCTTTCTCAAATTCTATCCTCCCACCTTTCCAGAGTTCCAATCACCGTGCCAGGCACTGGGAAATCAGCCAGGAACAACAGACACATGGTCCCTGGCGACAGGGAGCCGTCCTCTGCCTCCTGGTTGCCTCTCTTGAATCATTCAACAAATATTTACTGCATCCCTCCTACTGCCAAGCGCTTGTTCTCAACACCGAGGATGCAGAGAAGGCTGACAAGGGGTTGTGACAGTCAGCTCCCCGGGCTGGTTTAGGTGTCTCTTCGGGCTCCCAGCCACCCTCCCTCGTGCTGCTTGTCACTCTGAAATGTAACTGCGCACTTCCACCTCGGTCTCACCAGCTAGTCTGTGCGCCCCCTGAGCGCCTGGCCTGGGCCTTCGGCAGCAGCACGGTGCCTGGCGCACAGAAAGCCTTCAGCCAACGTTTGTTGAATGAATCCTCAACCACACGTTACGGGTGGAGCAAGTGGACCCCGGTTCCTGCTCCTACCCGCGTTCCCCTCTCCCGCCGGTGCCAGAGGCCGCCCCGACCGCCCTCTCCAACGCAGCGCCAACGCCCCCCACCCCACCTCGCCTGCTGTTTGGACAAAAGCTCCCAAACTGGTGTCCAGCCCCGGGTCCTCCCCCATCCCACACTCCCCGGACTCACTGAGAAGTTGTCGGCTCGAGTCGCTGAAGGTCACGTTCTCCTGCCAGAAGGGGTTCATCAGCGGCGCGCACGGGCTCTGGACTGGATGGGCAGAGGACTCGGTGGGCGGGGGACCCGGGGTTCGGACCCCGGACCGAGGCTTCGCCCCGGCGCCTCTCGGAACTGCGAAGGCAGCCCCAGAAGCCCTGCCCACCTGCCCTTCCGACCCCAGATACCGCGTTTCGCGCCCCGGGGCTTGGGGGGTGGATGCGCTCCAAGCAACAAGTCCCGGGCGAGCCCGGCGCCGCGCAGGGGCGGCGGTGGCGGCCACCGCCCCGGGTACCCGGGTACGTCCTTACCCCGGCAGGTCCGCCAGAGGCCGGAGTGCGAGCTCAGAGGTTCGAGCTGGCTGCGGTTGGAGGCCCCTGCCGGGTCCCGCGCCCCCGGGCCGCTCCGCTGCAGCCGCTCTGTGTCAATGATGTACCAGAAGTCCGTGCCGATGGCGGCCGCCAGGAGCACAAAGCTGAGCGCCCCGCTCAGCGCCGCCGCGCCGGCCAGCGCTCCCAGGTGCACCTGCATCGCCGAGCCGGGACCCCACGCGCCGCCCGCAGCCCCCCGCGCCGCCTCCCGCGTCCCTGAGCTCGGAGCCGGAGAGCCGGCCTCCGGACCTCGATCCCTCCCTCTGACCCTGGCTCCGCCCCTCAGCCCCTCACCTGCGCCCTGGGACCTGCCCCGGCTCCTCCCTCAAACCCCATACCAGCCAAACCCCACCTCAGTCAACACTCCCAGCCCTAGCGCAGCCCCTCACCCCCACTCCTCACTTTCCCCCGACCCTTCTCCCTCCTACCCCCTCCCGCGCTCTCCACGAACCCCCAGCCTTTCGCCACTACGCCCTGCCTCTGCCTTTCCTCCCCAAGCCCGGCTCCTCTCCTCGCACCACCGACTCAACTTCCCACTTCCCTCCGGGTGCGCCAGGAGTCTTCCCTCTGCCGCCCTTCCCACCGCTCCCTCCTCTGCTCACAGCGCCCAGGTGACCTGCACTGTGAGAAGGGCTGGGTGGGGTGGGGGAGGGAGGGCGGCCTTCCCGCAAACTGGGGGAGCAAGAAGGACGGGCAACGGCTGTCGGGTTTGCAGGTAATCTTCAATAGCCTCTCGCTCCAGCTTCAACCACCCTTACTCCAAAATCCACCTTCAGTTGATTTTTCTAGGCTGGCTACAGAGGAAAAAGACAGATCAGGTTCTTTTTTATAAAAGCTCTTTAACAGATTACCAGCAAGGTCCTACTGTATAGCACAGGGAACTCTGCTCAATATTCTGTAATAAGCTAAATGCGGAAAGAATTTGAAAAAGAATAGACACATGTATATGTATAATCGAATCACTTTGCTGTGCACCTGAAACTAACACAACATTGTAAATCAACTATTGCCCAATATAAAATTTTTTTAAAAAATTTTAAGTTCTTTAAAGCAATGGGCCACGTCTTCTGAGTCCATCATCTCTACCACCAAAGTCTTCATCAACATCACTGCCACCACCAGCACCACCACCAGCACCACCACTACCAGCACCACCATCACCACCACCGCCAGCACCACCAGCACCACCACCATCATCACCATCACCATTCTTTTCTTCTATCATCACCATCCTCTTCTTTATCATCACCATCACCCTTATCAATTCCACCACATTTTTCACCACCGTGAAACCTTTCATTATTTCAAGAAAGATTCTTGAGTGCCTACGATGTGGCAGACACTACAGTTTATATTAAAAATATAGCCATAAACAATCCAAACACAGCCCCTACCCTTAAGAAGTGTGTGGTGTAGGCTTCCCAGCTTTTTCAAAGCCAGGAATGCAGAGGAAAAAAATCATACTTGCATGGCACACCGGGATAAATAGAAGACGCTTCTAGAAGCTGGAGATGACCAGCCTCAGGGGCTGCAGCTACCAAAGGCCCCTGGAGGCTGCCGTTTATGGCTGAGAGACCAAAATCTTGGCGCTCCTGTGACACGTTCTTAAGGAAATATTGTGCCAACTCCCAAAATTTGATGAATTGGGGAGAGAATCCTTCAACAAAGCTTGCTTTGAACAGGGTACTCTGAGAGAAAGTAAAAGAGGGGAGGTCTCACTGGGATTCGGAATCCAGGAAGTGACATGGAGGATGAGACACAAAGAATATAAAGGCACTTCACGCCTAGGGGATGGCTTATACAAAGGGTTTGGTACATTTTAGAGAAACTCCAAGAGTAATCAGGCTGGAACATAGTGAGAGAGGAGTAAGTAGAGGGAAATGAGACTGGAGGAATAGGTTGGGGCCAGGCCATGCACGTCCTGGGGTCACAATAAAGAGTTTGGTTTCTAGTCTAGGCTTCTGACCAGTTTTGAGAAGAGTAGTGAAATGCTGTAATTTACATTTTAAAAATCTCACTCTCCGTATCGGCTTTAGTGTGGAACAGAGACTGTAAGGAAACAGGAAAGGAAGTGAGGAAGCCAGTTAGGAGCAACATAGAAGTAGAAGCAGCAAGAGATGCTTGGATGCCTAGGCTACGGTGGTGGCAGCAGTGAGGACGGAGGGAAGTAAATAGATTTTTTTTTTTAATTGAGAGGGGTAGAATTGATAGGACTTGGGGATAGACTAAGGCTGAGAACCATTCTTTTCCTTGTTACTTTGTTCTCTCTTACCACCACCATCTTAATCTTCATCATTGGCATCCTCACCTCCATTATCAGCAGCAGCAACACACTGAACAGAGCCATCATCAGCGAGAACACATCCTCCCCTTGATGTTACACACATTCTACTGCATCACCCCTTCAACCACCGTCTTGATTAAGATTGATCTCTCCCATTACCATCCCCACTGATGGTTTTGCCTTCAACTCCATCACCTTATTACTGTTATCTTCCATTGCATCATCATCCAAGCAGTCCTCCACTGTTCCATCTACATTAGGGAGCCTACATGAAGGTAAAATTCAATAAGGCTGGTCCCAGGACCCCTAATAATGTCTTTAAGGTTTAATCTCTTCTCTCTCCCTTTCTCTCCATCTCTCAAGTGTTTTTCCTCTCTTGGCTTCATTCTTATTCAGACTCTCATTTGTTGGACCCCAGGAGCTACCTTTCACTGCTTAGCAACCCCAACAAAAAGAACAAATCTCTTTCTCAGTGGTGCAAGTCACATTTCCAGAATCGAAGCCTATATCCCCATCTCTGAACCAATCTCTATGAGTGATAGGGATAGAAAGCTCTGATTGGCCAAGCCTGGATGGCCTGCCTGCTCCTGGAACCAAGGCAGGGTGAATTGGTCCCATCCTAACCATTTGAGTTTAAGCAGTGTCAAGGCTGCCAGATGTACCAAATAAAAGTACAGTGTGCCTGGTTAAATTTGAATTTCAAATAATACGATTTTAGTATAAATATGTTCCATGCAATATTGGGGATACACTTATACTTTTTAAATTGTTATTGTTGTTGTTTAATCTGAAGTTCAATTTTAACTGAGTGTCCTGTCTTTTATGTGGCAAACATAGCTGGCTCCCCAAAGCAAAACCAAGGTGCTATGACCAGAAACAAGAGAAGGGGTGATGGCAGGGTGGATGGTGGCCCTCCACCCAGCACATGCATTTTCCTTCACTAAGTCCCACGTCTCTCGTCTGCATAAGGAGAACTTCTTCCTGGCCCCTTTGTAAAGACAACCTTGTAAGCTTTGATCATTCTACTTTTCCTGAGGATTTTGATATAATGTACCTGAATCGTGCTCGGTCACTCTAAAAAGCACAGAGAGTAATGTTTTTCAATGAATCTGGGGAGGGATGGAGCACATCAAATATCGGATGCTATCATTACTCAGCCAGTCAACTGAAGAGGCAGGATAAAACCTGAAGGCTCCTGAGGCGGAATGCAAAGGAAGCACAGCATTTAGGATTCAAGCCACACCAGGCGCCATGCTGGGTACCGGACTGGTGGAGAAAGGGCATTGAACAGGGATTCCAGAGGCTGGTTTTGAGTCTTAAATCAGCATCTTACAGGCTGTGTGAGCCCAGAGAAATTGCCTGTCTTCTCTGAGCCTCAGTTTTCTCGGCTGTAAAATGGGGGCACTCATACGTACCAATCTCAGAAGGGCACCATGAGGGTGTAATAATGGTGGGTATAAGTACTTTGTGACCTATGCAGAGTCATACCAACATAATTATTAGCATATGTGGAAACGCTTTGAGAAGAGGGGAGGAGTGCATTTCAAACATGCAAAGAAGAAATATTTAAAAAAAGAGGAGGGCATCAGCACCTGCGCTGCCTCATACTGAGAAGCAGGAATTTGCTTTTCAGCACCACGGACAGCAATCTGCTGGCAGCCGGGAAGCAGAGGGAGCCAGAATTTGGGGCATCCATGGAGCCAAACGAATATTGACTGAGCACATCCTGGGGCCAGGCACGCTAGAGAATACAAAGATGTATGTGGTCTTGACGTCCAAATAACTTAATCTCTTCAAGTCATCAACATTCCTAGACTGATACAGCTGGGGCAAGGCTTCTGATACTTGAAAAGTGGGGAGAATCAAAGGGAACATGTTTTCTTTTCCAACAATTGCTGAATATCTGCTGTGCGTTCACATATGCCATCTAATTTTCTCACTAGACTACCACCCTCAAAGAGAACAGTTACTGCAATGTCCTATGCATTGTTACATTCCAAGTGCCCAGCACGGCGCCTGGCATATGGCAGCTACTCAGTAGTTTTTGAATGAATGTGTGAAGGAATTCTTATAAAATCCTATTTTACTCTTTAAAAAAGAATTAAAAAAAGAGGAAGGCAGAAGGAAGGGAGGATGTCGAGATACCGGGAAGAAAGGTTACTTTTCATTATGAAGCATTGAGCATCATGGGAAAGCCGACATTTTTTTAATCAGTGAGATCTGGATTTGTGCAACTCTGCAGCCCTGAGGCCCTGCTTGCCTCGCCAGCCTCACAAACCCAGGCTTCAAACACGTGAAGTTTGTTCCTGCCTCTGAGCATCCGCACATGCTGTTCCCTTTAACTGAAATACTCTTATCCCCACCTTTTTTTTCCTTTTTATTTCTTTCCATTTTCGGGGGGGGGGCTTAACTTAAAAATTAGTTCTTTGGAAAGGGCTTAGCCAGCCCCCGATTTAGGTTGAAAGCTCTTAGGATACGATGATTTATGATGATTCAGGTGTGGTTAAGGTCCATTGTATCTCCTTAGGCTCTCAACTGCTCAGCGGCATGCCTACAACATTTACCACACACACCTGTGACTCTCCACATATGGACTTTTCTCCCCAAGTGAGAAGGCTGGAATTACTGGAGAGTGAAGGCCCCCAGGAACACCGAGCACTGATGAAGTTGGAGGATAAATAGCCCTAGCTATCTCACCCCTTTGGGGAGGGAAAGGCTCTGAAGCCTGTTCTACTCTGTCCCCCAGAGTTTCCAAGGGGGAGTGAACCCCAGCTGCCCACTGCAATGATGTCTTCAATTGATTTCCTTTCTTCTTCATCTTAATTCCCCACTCTTGTACCAGTGTGTCCTAGGATCACCCCCCAAATACAATTACTGGCTCTCAAATCCTTATATCAGAGTCTACTTCGAAAGAAACCCAACCTAAAACATATGCTATCTTAGCACTGAGACTCTCCCCATAGTAATTAATGATTATCGAGTGATGAAGTCATTTGCTACCTGTCCGTCTACTCCTTTGGACATTCAAGCAGGATGGTAGTTACTAGAGGATGGTTCATCCAACACCATTCTGATCCACCTCCCCCTTCTTATTTCTAGGTACCTTCCAGCCAGTGGTGGCCACGTAACATAATTCTGACCAATGAAGTAGAAGCAAGAGTCTGTTGGGAAGGGCTCCCCCAATTTAAAGAAGGCCAGGCCCTGGGAGGAGAAGGCTTTTGGTCCACTTGTAATACAGACGTGATGTCTGGAGTTACAACAGCCATCTTACAACCATGAGTTTAACCCTCCTGGTGGGAGGCAAAAACAAAAAGAGTCTGAGTCTCTGATAGCATCGTTGAACAGCTGCCCCATCCTTGAATTGCCTACCTCAGAAATTCTTGTTATAAGATAAAAATAAGCCCCTATCAGTTTAAGCCACCATCTTCGGGTTGTCTGTGTTTGCAACTGAATGCCTTATGAACTGCGGCAGACACAGAATATGTTGGTCCTACACCATGCATATCATTGGCCTTTAGGTTAGTACATGATACACAGTAGACGTGTAATGAAGATTTGTGGATTCAATAAATGAAAAGCCTTCCCAAAAGTCTCTTCTTGCAAGCACAGAGCTTATTTTGTGTGGCAAACTTGTAAGGAACCAACTCAAGGCTTTAGACATATAGCCAGGATATCGGTTCAGTTATTAAGATCGCCACACTAGAGACAAATGGCCTCTGTTTATTAAATCTCATGAGGTCATGATGTTCTGCTGGCCAGTTGGACTCCATGGACTTGACCCCTGCATAACTGTTTAAGTGCAAAGCCTCCATCTGTCCATTAGAAACTTCTAGAAGGACTGGCTGCCACTCTTCATATCCTATATGATGTAATCAGCTTAGAATGAAAAGGGATCAGTAACTCACTGGTCTAATTTTCCCATTGCACACCTGGCGTGATGCCAAGATGAAGTCTGAGTTGCCCTTTTTTCATTTCAGGGAGTCTCTTCCCAAATTGGAATAAAAATCCCTCAGCCAGAGAGAAGCCGCTTCCAGGAGCAATGTGGTAGGGAAAGAGCTAGGACCATGAGCCAGTGTTCCTGGATTCCAGCACCACTAGCCTGCTGAGAGATCTGAACTGATTGCTTCCCTTCTCTGAGCCTCAGTTTTCTCATCGGTAAAAAGGGCTCGTAGAAGTCCTCTTCTGGGAATCTATTCCTGCCACAGTTTACATGCTGCATAGTTGCAATGTGGCAGGCATCATAGATTTCTTTTTTTTTTAATAGATTTCTTTTCTGAATCTTGACATCAATCCTGTGAAAGAAATATGCTCTTCCCCTGACCCAGTCTTATAATGGGTACAATTGGTATACAAAAAAACTGCACCAAATTAATGTATACAATTCAGTGAGTTTAGACATATGTACACACTTGTGTCACCATGACCACAGTCAAGGTAATAAACATGTTCTTCACCTCCAAAAATTTCCTTGTGTCCCTCTGTTGTTTTGTTGTCGCTATTGTTTTGTTTTTATTTTTCAGTAAGAACACTTAGCCTGAGATCTACCCTCTTAACAAATGGTAATCTCATCGGGCAGCACACTGACAGGTACACCACACAGGCGCACCCGGAAATAAGGCTTAATCTGGGCGCCTCGTGGCCAGTCAAGTCGATGCATAAAATTAACCATCACAGGGAATTCCCGTGCGGTCCAGTAGTTAGGACTCCACGCTCTCACTGCCAAGGGCCCAGGTTCAATCCCTGGTCGGGGAACTAAGATCCTGCATGCCCTGCGGCGTGGCCGAAAAGAAAGAAAAAAGAATTAACCATCACAGAGGGGATGAGGAATAACTGTAAATAGCCATGAGGTTGCTTTTGGGGGTGAAACAAATGTTCTAAAACTAGATTATGGTGATGGTTACACAACTCTGTAGATATACTAAAAACTATTTTGTATATATAAATATATATACACTATAGATAGATAGATAGATATGCAAATATAGATATGCAAATTTATAGAAGCCTAGGCCAGACTTGCCCAGGCCTGAACAAAAGGAACAGAAAGGGAAGAGTTCAGGAGCAACGAGAATGGTGATGCAATGACGGTGGAGGTGACAAGGACGATAGTAACCACAACGGCACCGCTTACTGAAAGTGGACGTCTGCTCTGTGTCAGACACTGTGGCATCCATGATATCACTTCATGAACACGGCAATCCTGGGAGGTAGTTCTGGTTGAGAGGCTGGGGGTCTATGACCAGCACACAGCTCTGGAGGCAGGCTACCCAGGATCAAACCACCCCTGCAGCCCTTCCTAGCCTGGGACTACGAGCAAGGTCCAGAGCCTCCCTAAGCCTCAGTTTCTCCATCTGTAGAGAAGACATAAGATGATCCTGACCTTGGGATTACAAGGACACGACCTGGAATCAAGCACGTGAAGCCCTGAGCAGAGTCCCCGGAAACCCCTAGAAAACAGCCAGTGTAAATGTTAGCTCTGGCTACTAGCGTGGGTCCCTGTTGTACAAAACATGACACAGTCATTCAGAGTTTGACCCAGCAAGGTCAGATATCTAATAAGGCACAGAGGTGGCTTTCAAATCCAGGCCAGACTCCCAACTCTGGGCTGTTGCCACTACCTGGGTATGAATCTGAACAATTAGGCCTGACACCTTCACCTACCCCAGTGCTGCAGACAGCAGACAGCCTGCCCCAGCCCTCCCCCTGAAAGCATTTGCAGCTCCCAAGGAGACAGCATCTCTCCAGATTGTTAGTGCCAGAATTGCCACATCAGTGCCCAGCGTCAGCCTCCAGCCAGCTCCCTGCAGCCCTCCCAGGCTGGGGTAAGCAAAGGTCAGACTAGAAATTTGCTAATAGAGATTCTGGACATCACAAGGGGTAGGTCTGGAACCAGCCAGATCTCCGAGATCATGTTCTCTTGAAATTGCCTGCTGCTGGGGCCATTGCCACTCCCTTCCCCACCAGGACCTGCAACCATGAGAGACAGATTTCGTCCTTCTCAAAACAGTGGCTCAGCGGGGTTTGGGGGAGAGGCGGAGGCACTAGAACCATAGAGCTCGAAGAAACCACAGAATCAGCCCAATCATCTTACAGAGGAGGAAAGCGGGACGCAGAAAGGAAAGAGCACAGTTCTGCAAGCCCTCATGGAAGACAAGAAGAGGGGCATCTCTGTTCAGCTTCGAAAGCTCTCGTTTATTGAGCAGCTACTGTGTGCCAGGCACAAAGGATACAATAGGAATAAGACAAGGTCCCCTTCCTCCTCTGAGGACTTCACAGTGTCCCAGGAGACACAGAACAGGAAAGGAATACACTCAACACGATGTAGTACATGCAGTCACAGAAGAAGGTCGAAACCATACTCTTTGAGGACAGCTACCATTTGTGAAGGTCTGACTTAAAAGCCCTTCCCGTAGCAGGATATTCAGACAGCCCCCCACTCCCTCCTCCAGCCAATCACTCTCCCCCATACCTGGTCACGTTCCTGAGATTTCATCTACACTGCAACCCTGCATGAGTTTCCTGTGGCCGCTATTCCAAATTATCACAAATTGAGTGGCTTAAGACAACACAAGTTCATTCTCTTTCAGTTCTGGGGATCAGAAGTCTGAAATTAGTTTCCTCGGGCTAAAGTCAAGGTGTGGGCAGGGCTGTGCTGAATCTACAGGCCGCCTGTATTCCTTGGCTTGTAGCCCCTCCCTCCATCTTCAAAGCCAGCTGCATAGCATCTTCCCTCCTCTCGGACCTCTGCTCCCTCTGCTTTTGCCCTTATACCTTCTCTCTCTGACCCTTTTGGCTCTCTCTTATAAGGACACTGTGATCCCCTTGAGCACACTCAGGCAATCCATGAAAATCTCCCCATCTTGAGATCCTTAATTTAATCAATC
The DNA here is from genome assembly GCF_951394435.1 of Stenella coeruleoalba. Taxonomy (NCBI): domain Eukaryota; kingdom Metazoa; phylum Chordata; class Mammalia; order Artiodactyla; family Delphinidae; genus Stenella; species Stenella coeruleoalba. Next base: position 56,324,588 of record NC_137161.1, read on the forward strand.
TGCAAAGTCCCCTGTGCCATGAAGAGTACTACAGTCACGGGTTTCAGAGATTAGGACCCGGACACCTTTTGGGGGGCCATGATTCTGCCCAGCACAAACCCCAAAAGGTAGGGACTCACTATCACCCCCACATTAGAGATCAGGAAACCAGGACTTAGAGAGATGGAGTAACTTACCCAAAGTCACAAAAGGGAAAGAGATTTGAAGTGGGTTTACCTGATTCCTCAGAGCATGGTCTGGTCTCTACTCTGCTACAAAAGACGGAAGGTTGAGGTCTAGAGCCAGCGAAAGAAGACTTCCCGAAAGAGGCTTCCCAAGCCAAACTGCCTTTGCAACTGGGGCATAAATAGGGCATTTGGGGCATTCTGGGGTTGAACTGCAGGACACCTGACTACACTTTCCACCCCGCTCCCCAGACCAACATCAACACAAGCAACATGGGGGAAAGAAACCAGGTAGCTGATGTCTCCAAACAAGCCAGGCCACTTGCCCCTGTAGTTCCATATCATCGAGACAGAAATGGTAGCTTGGCTGGAAGCTTCAACAATTCAGTCGTTTACCTCCAGTCCCCAACTCATCTGAATCTCTGAAACCTCTACAAGCATCTTTCTGCCACCTGAAAAATGGGCATAATTGATGCCTATTAAAGTAAGCATATTCAGGGGAATTCCCTAGTGGTCCAGTGGTTAGGACTCCGTGCTTCCACTGCAGAGGGCACAGGTTCGATCCCTGGTCGGGGAGCTAAGAGCCCACAAGCCGCGCAGCGTGGCCAACAAATAAATAAATAAGTAAAGTAAGTAAGTAAGCACATTCACTACCTCCCTACCTCCTTCCATTCATCTCCCTGGCCCTGGAATTTTGTTCAGAGACATCTTTCCAATGTTAAGAAGTCTCTCTTTTCTACAACAGCTGAGGGAAATAAGGCATCTAGACACAGGACAGACAAGCCTGGCCTTATCCAACCTCAGCCATTACTTCAAGTCTGAATAGAATCCCACAGAGAATGTACCATCAGAGACTCTTGGGATGGGATGGGCCAGGAAGGAGTGGAAATGTTCAATATAAAAATACTATGTAACTTTTTTTTATTCTTGGGGAAAAGGAAAAAAAATAAAGTTGTTTATTATGCAGAGAAACCTCTGTTAACCTGTCACGTGCGTTTCTTTCTAATCTTTTTTCTATGAATAAAAATCATGATAGTAGCATTTCTTTCTTTCTCAGGGTGCGGGGTCCTGCTCTGAGTGTTTTAATTGCATCGCCCCGGTCCTCATGGCAATTCTACAAGGTTATAGAATTACAATTCTACAAGGTTAGAATTGCTCCACGTGGCATGCGGGATCTTAGTTCTCCGACCAGTGATCGAGCCCGTGCCCCCTGCACTGGGAGCACAGAGTCTTAACTACTGGACCACCAGGGAAGTCCCTATGGCAGGTGCTTTGTATGTTTTACTTCACTTAAGTCTCCCAACAATGCTATTCTTATCACATTATACCGATTTTACACACCAGCAAATGAAGTCTCCAGGAGATGAAGTGACTCACCAGAAATGAATCAGACAATGCTCGTAAAATTCTTACTACCACGTCTTGCACAAGGCCAGTCCTCCATAAATCTTATGGTGTTTGTACTCATTCAGTTTCAAGTTTCAGAAACCTAACTCAAAACAGTCTAAGCTAAAAAGAGCTCACAGAACTGGGGAGTTCTGGGTGGCTGGCTCCAGGCATGGCTGTATCCCGGAGCTGGAAGGATATCTGTTGGCAGGACTCTGTCTTTACCAATCTATTAGCTCTGTTTGCTTCTGTTTTTCAGGCTCTATCCACATGACAGACCTATTTCTTCCCGGCCTAGCAAGCCTGGGAGAACACAAGCATCCCTCTCCCAATATCCACAGGCTAACCTGAAAGAATATGATTGGCCCAGTTTGGGTCACATACCCCTTGCTAGAATTACATCACCAGGAGGTTGGGGCTCTATGATTGGCCATCCTGGATCACATGACCAGCTTCCAGGGGCAGGAGTGTCATGATTGACAGCCCCACCCAGAACCTAGGTCAGTAGAGTGATTCAAGAAGGAGTGCTGCGAGAAGAATGGGCGGGGCACCTTGATTGACAGCACCGCTAAGACTGCGCAATGCAGGGGATGGTTCCCCTAAGAAAAATTAGGGTACCATTGCCTGAAGAAGGAGAAGGGGTGCTGGGGAGCCTCAAACCCCAGGTGTCCACCGTAGAGTCCCTTCTGATTCCTGGTGTGCCAGCCGTACCAGGCTGCTGGTGGTTTTGCAAGGACAATGCTCTCCCTCCGAGTCTTTGCACCCAGAACGCCCTCCCTTGTGACTTGGCCGTTGATTAGTTCCTACACATCTTTCAGGCTCTCCATCTTTTGGAGTCTTCCCCATCCCCTTGCCAGGCTGAATCAAGGGAACTTTGTGTTCCCGCAGGGGGGGCTGGGCTTACTTCTATCAGCTCCTAGAGGTGGTGGCGCTGTGGTCTCCTTCTCGCCTCTCCAGCCCCTATCCAGCTTCTGGTCCTGGTGCCAGCTCAATAAATAGCGATTTTTGGTCTGACTTTGGATATTCTTCCTGTTCTGTGGGGGAATTTTAGCTGCAGGAGAAAAGGGCAGCTTTTGTGCAAAAAAACAAAAATTTCTATTTCTTCTCTCCCAGTTGGGGAAATGTGTTGCTGTCAGAGCAGTGCCGAGCTCTGTGGAGAAGGAGAGAGCAAGATAGCTTAGGGGTGTGGTTCAGGGAAGGTGTGCTGGCAGGAAGGCAAACAAGAGGTGCTTCATGTTCTCTGGGATAAAGCTGGAATGCTGGGGGAGGGGCACACAAGGGCTGAGGGACCTGGAATGGGATACAGGAAGCAACAGCCATCCCCAGGGGAGGCAGTGCCACGTGCACACAAAGGCCTGGGCTTGGAGTCTTGGATTCAAGTCCTCTTTTGTTAATGAGCTATGTGAATTTGGGCAAGTTATCAATGTCTCAGAGCCTCAGTTTCTTTCATCTATAAAATGGGGTTAATAGTGCCCACCTGACAGAGTTGTTTTAGGGTTTAAAGGGAACAGCCCAGCTTGGTCCCTGGTTTATAGTATTTGCTCAATAAACACACATGCTTCTCTTTAGTTCCTGAACAGTTCTCATAGAACCACGGTCCCAGGCCAAATACAGCCTGGCTTTTGTGAGTAAAGTTTATTAGCAAACAGCCAGGCCAACTCATTTACAGTTGTTTATGGCCTCTTTCATGCTACAACGGTAGAGCTGAATAGTTGTGTCCGAGATAATATGGCCAGGAATGCCTTAACTATTCACTATTCTGGCACCATACAGGGTTAGTTGGTAACCCTTTGTGTATATATAAGATATATATCTTATATACAGAGTCTCATTCTTTCTAGACTGTCATTGTGTCACCGTAGACTAGGGAACCCAAACTCAAATGATTCCAGGGGTCTCACCAGTCATGCCAACATGCAGTTTGCTAATGTAAACATTTTTGTGGATGAATAAGCTATCTTCCATTTTTCTTGAAACACAAATTCTTCTACGTCTTCGTTGTGTGTTTGTTTTCCATGTTTGATTGAGACAGGGCACTGAGAAATTTATTCATTCAATAAATGTTTATCAAACGCATGATATGTGCCAGGCAGTCTTCTGTAAGCTGAGAATAAAGCAGTGAACAAAAGAGACACCCACCCAGTCCTGCCCTCACAGAACTTCTGTTCTAGTGGGAGGGAGAGAAAATGTGTCAATTAACCTGCAATATTGGGGGGTGATAATTGCCCTTTTGAGAGGCAAGGCATGGCAGCAGGATGGAGAGAGAGGTGGGGGCCATACTGAACCGGGTGGCCAGGAAAAGCCATGCAGAATGGGAGGCTGACTGGATTATCTCTCTCCTTGAGCACAGACGAAAGTTTTTGTATTCAAAGAATCAACACTGGGAAAGAGGAATGAGAAAGCTCCCTTGGGGCTGGATAGAAAATGGGAGCATCCAGAGACCTGGTCTTTGTTCCCTCCCAGAGTTTGAAGTTCACACTCAAGAGGGGGGAGACATAATAATAATGTCACCAAACGCAAGTAGTTCGTGTTCCTGATGCACAGTGAGGCCGACCAAACCCAAACGCAGGAGTTTGGAGCAGAGAAAAGTTTATTGCAGGGACATGCAAGGAAATGGGTGGCTCGTGCCCCCAAACCTGCAAACTCCCCCAAGGGTTTCAGCAAAGCATTTTTAAAGGCAAGGTAAGGGAGGGGCGTGGTTAGTTGTTGCAAATTTCTTGGTGCCGGAATCCTTTGTTCTTGCAGCTGTCCATGTAGGTCAGGTCTCGATGTTCCTGTAAACCTCCAACAAGACAAATGTTATTCTCTGTTCTGCAATTTTTTTATCTCCATGTGAATGGAAAAGAGCCTTGAGAATGGGCTATCCTGTCTATTTCAGGCTATAGGCAACATTCTTAACTGGAAGCAAAAGCAATAGAATACAAAGGTTCAAGTAAAAGAAACAGACCCAATATGGAGTCGGATTTGTTCTTCCCTATTACAATAATAGCAATAATAATAATAATAATGTAAGCTAACCCTTACTTAGCCCTTTCTGCAGGCCTGGCACTGTTCTAGTTGCTTTATCTAATCCAGTGAACCCACGTGATGCAAAGGAGCGGGGTATGGAATCCTGGAACCCACAATGGGGGTGTTCCCACAGCTGAAGTGTCTTTTATATGCCTTGCCTAGACCTGTCTTGAAAGTAAGAGGGTCTCGTATGGCAACACTATCTACTATGATAATCACTGTCCCAAATGACTATTTTTTTCTTTTGTTAAAAATAATCTGCACTTAAAAAAATAATTATTATTATTTATTTATTTGGTTGTGCCGGGTCTTAGTTGCAGCAGGTGGGCTCCTCAGTTGTGGCTCCAGGGCTCCTTAGTTGCACCCTGTGGGCTCCTTAGTTGCGGCATGCACGTGGGAGTTAGTTCCCTGCTCAGGGATGGAACCCGGGCCCCCTACATTGGAAGCACGGAGTCCTATCCACTGCGCCACCAGGGAAGTCCCCCAAATGACTATTGAGCACTTGAAATGTGGCCAGTGTAACTGAGGAGCTGCATTTAAAATGCTTAAAATTAAATCGCCACATGGTGAGTAGTGGCTATCATTTTGGATGGCATAGCTCTAATCCACATAATCTATAAAATTATAAACCTACTGTCTCCTTCCCATTTCTTCTGCCAAAATCCAGATGTCCAGTTACCTACTTAATATTTTTCTTTAAATAGAATCACCTTGTTAAAATCATCTTTAAAAGAGCTCTGGGTGCTACTGCTGCAGTGGAAAACTGCCATTTCTTACCAGGCAGAAAAGGTGGCTGTGAAAGTGAATATCGTGGGAAACGAGGCAAGCCTACTGGATTCTCGCCTGGAACTGCCCAAGTCTGAGCCTGAAGCTTGCTGTCTTGGTAAAAAGGGAAATGGACAAGCGTCCGCTATAAGGGCATTTGTTCCAGCAACAAATTGAGACTTCCTTCTGGGAGCGATCAGAGGGCTGAAGGAGCATTGGAGAGGAAATGGCTGTCTCTCTGTGTGATCAGATGTTACTCAATCCTTGACATGCAACATCTGAAAACACTCTCCAATCCCACCCACCCCTGGAGGATGCATCCCACCCACCTCCAGAAGATGCAGCCCCCCCCCCTTGGGAAACCAGTCCATGTGCAAGCTCATGAAGGGCAGCTGGGGCTGTTTCGCTCTGCATTTGCTCCCCAGGGCATGGTACACTTGCTGGCACATAGTAAGTGCTCAATAAACGCATGTTAAAGCCTTTCCACCCTGCCTTACCCTGGCTCTTTCACCTCCCTTGCCGGTAACCTTTGCAGTCATCGAAGGTGGGCGTGGGTTGGAAAGATGAAGCAGCTGTGCAGATCGGCAGAGACCAACGTCTTCTCCTGTCCACATCTCCACCAAGGGACACTCATCACAGGCCCCAGCTGTGCAGATCGGCAGAGACCAACGTCTTCTCCTGTCCACATCTCCACCAAGGGACACTCATCACAGGCCCATCAGCCCTTCTGCCAGGAAGGGTCTTGGTGAGCAGATAGTGGGGTGACTTTGAGTTAGTGCAGAATTGGGGATGGGCCCAATCGGCATCTTCCTTACGTACGATAATGTGTTAGGACATGATGTCCAGGGGCGAACAGGGAGATGCCCGCCCCCAACCCACCTAACGAGGCAGGAGGGATCATCATTGGTGATGCCTATGAAAATATTCCTGATCTGAAAAGTGGGGCTTTCGGGGGACATGGCTGCCCTTCTAGTGGGCTCTGAGCACCTTGCTCCTCTTCGCTGCGGGAATTGGAGGGTTAGCAACATCGGCTCTGGGCAAGTTACATCACCATTCTGTGTGCCTCAGTTTATCTGTCAAGTGGGAGTAATGATAGCACATTCCTTCATAGGCTGTTGCGAGGATGGAATTCACATGGGTAAAGTATTTATAACAGGGCCTGGCACACAGCAAGCACTCAACAAACAGTTGCCGATTTATGATTGTTTTTGTTGCCAGGGTGGGGCGGGCCACGGAGAAGCCCCTCAGCCTTCTAGAGACCGTGTCCTGGGCTCACTGTGTCGCTGACAAAGCTCCAGACCTGGAGCCCTTGTGAGCAGGGACCAGGGCACCGCAGCCCCGCTGGCTCTGACCTTTGCGTCCAGCCAGCGTTCCTTCACTGACACTCTTTACGAGCTCTTTTTTAGCCACACGCTGTTGGGCAGAGGGGTTGTTTTCCAGGTCAGCTGACAGTGTGAAGTGTGAAAAGGTTAGAGTGTGGACGTGGGAGATGAGGTGTGTGTAATGGAAACGACGTGAGCTCCAGAGCGGGGCGGTGGTGTTCTGACCGCCATCTTCCCCCAATATGCATTCTGGAGTCATAATTCCTAAAGGGTAGACCAATCAGATGCTCTTCTTTCCAGAATATGCCTCGTGAATAGAGACCGTGATGAAGGAAAGTGCTTGGGGCGTAGGGTTACCCCATTTCTAAGGTAACGCCTTGAAGAAGGACGCTTTGCTTTTGTCTTAAATTTCCTGAGCTCTCTGGACCCTGTCCCTCTCAAGGTCTGGCTTTCCCAGCTTTTCCATTCTTTTGGTGTGAGAGTCCCCCTGTACACTGTCATATTTTTTAGTATATTTTAGCCATTGCTGTTTTCAGGGGCTTTCAACCAAGCCATCGGAACAGGCACAGGGCTGTGCAAGGTCAAAAGGTCTAAGAAAGCGTGCAGAATGGATCAGACATTAGACGAGTGAGTCCGTCATCAGAAGATCATCTTGGATTACCTGTTAGGGGCCTAAATCCAAGGGTCCTCATAAGAAGAGAAGACACAGACACAGAAGAGAAGAGCATGCAAAAATGGAGGCAGGGATTGGAGCAATGCGTCTACAAGGCAAGGAACGTCCAGGGTTGCCAACTGGAAGAGAAGCCTGTAACAGATCTTTCCCAAGAGCCTTCAGAGGGAGCCTGGCCCTGCCAACACCTTGATATTGGTCTTCTAGGCTCTGGAACTGTGAGACTATACAATTCTGTTGTTCTAAGCCACCCAGTTTGTGCTGGTTTCTTACAACAGCCCAAGGAAACTCCTACACTTGTCTCAAGGAAGGGGAAAGGCTGTAGTACAACTTATGCTCCACAGCTCTCCGTGGGATCAGGCTGAAGCTGGAATTCCGCCTGAGCCCTCTCTCATGCTGGCCTTCTCGCCTTCCCTGTCCTACTTTCCTCACTCCCTTTCCAGTTTCTCCTGAAAACCCTTGAAAAATCACTTGCATGTGAATTCCCATCTCTGGGTCTGCTTCTGGGAGAACCTGACCTGAGACATGGGGTAGGGGGCAGGGCTAAGATTGGCATTGAGGTTGCCTGACTCCAGAAAGCTGGAAGCATGTTTTAGAAGAGTCACTTTACTTTTCTGAACCACTTTTCAGAGTCAGACCCACCTGGGCCAGTCCCCTAGGAACTGAGTTACTGCAGGCAAGTGACTTCACATCTCTGAGCCTCAGTTTGCTGATCTGCAAAATGGGGCCAGTCTTGGTTTCTCCCTCTTAAGGCAGCCTGGAGAATTGGAGATGACGTGTGTGAGCGTGCTGCAGGCCCCCAACCCATGGGTGCTGTGTTCTGCACTGCTGGGTATGTCCAGACAGGTGTGAGTTCTCAGGCAAGGCAGCCTCATCCTGACTCAGTGCTCTTGAAGGAGAGCCGGGCCGATGTGGACCTTCCGTGAGCCCTCTGCCGCTCTGGATTGATTAGAGTTGGTTCGCCAGATGTTCCCAAGATAAAAGGAGCTGATGATGAGCCATATGATCAAGGTGTCTTTGTAAGAGCTGAAGCCTCACGGAGTATCGTCAGCTAGAAACGAGAAATTCTGAGTTGGAGAGAGAAAAAAAAAAAGATCACAAAGGCTGGGAGCAGAATGAAAGGGGCCATCTGCATTCTGACTCTCCAACAAGAGCCCCCATTCCTGTTCGGGGGGGTTGCCTATAGGATGGGGGCGATTGCAGGGGAGAAGGCATTGGACCAGCCTATCCTGGTTCACCCAGAAAGAAGCCAACGCTCAGAGAGGACACCTGAAGTCTCACAGGTGGGGGCCAGTCCCAGGTCTACTAGAGTCCAGAGCCCAGACTCTCAACCCATGTCTCCCTTAAGCTGCCCAGGGTCCCTCCTGGGCCCAATTCGGTGCTTTTCTCGCTCCCCCAGCCTATTCCCCATCTACCAGGTCCAGCATTTCAAACCACAATGTGTTCTAGGAAGTTCTTACTCAATACAGCCATGACCCCCAGAGGACTCTCAGGAACAAACAAGAAAGCATCTCTATGAGAGGAACCATGGGCATTCGTCAAGTCACCGCTTTCCTGAGTGTGGAGACCACGATTGCCCGCCTGGATGGTGGATTTCAAGGCACTCGGAGAAACAGGTAACTACAGCTCAGCTGGAGAGCTTCCTGGGGCTACCGATTGGGGGCGGGGCAGTTTGCAAGGGATATATTGGATATAAATCTCTGCACTTAACACTTAATTTTGCTATGAACCTAAAACTGCTCTAAAAAATAAAGTTTATTAATTTTTTCATGTTTTAAGAAAAGAAGGACGGAACAGGAGGGAAAGAAAAGAAAAGGGAAGGACATGTTGGGCACATGACTTAACCTGTCTGACCTCATCTATAAAATGGGAACAATACTTCACTCATAGCGTTGTTGTGGGAACTAAAAGCGATAAAACATATGAGATGCCTGGCACAGCCTCCATTCGTCCAGGAATTATTAAACAGGACATGGCTTCGCATTCCGGAGTTACTGTCCCTTACTCAGCTAGCAAAGATCAATCCCTGCCCAAGCTTGAAGAAAAAAGACATTTTAAATAAAATTAAATAGAAATCAGAGGGGAGACCCAAAGAAGCTGTTGGGCAGAGACAGTTGAAAAGCAGCTTAAAAATAATTTTAAAAATAAATAAATCAATCAAAGTAGCTAATCCTTCCCTGGGGAGAGGGTGCATTCGCCTCCCCTGTGCCTCCCTCCACACTGGTCCTGCTATTCAGAGGATGTACCCCGATATCTGGATCCTGGTGATTCCACTGCCACCCTACAATAAGTGGTCAGATGCAGCAATCGGACACCTTGCTAGGAGACAGCCATAATCAGAAGAGGGAGGGAGCCTCACCAGGAAGAGAAGAGGCTATTCAAAGTCTTCCACCAGCATCCTGGGTCCTGGGGTAATCTGGGAAGAAGGAAAACAGAGCAGGCTTGGGACACTTGGAAATATTCATTATTCTCCCAAAGCCGGACACAGGAAAGAACAGGATGACTTCTTAAGCTCATCTCAAAAGAGAACATTTTGATCCTGGTCTAAGTGTTTCACCAAAACCTCTTCTGCCCACAATGCACAGCGAGTGGGTGGGGTGTCAAGGGCCAGTTTCTCTGAAGTTACACCTTCCCCATGACATCTGGGGCAGTAGCGCCTCCAGAGGTGCTCCAAAGGTCTCCAGCCTCTCGTTCTTTCTGCAGAGTCCCCGATCACAGGTGCTCAGGAAAACAGTGAACCAGGCAGGCAAGGCCCCACTGTCATGCATCTTACATGCTAGTGCAAGAGACAGATGATAAACACGGAGAAATTAAATAACAGGTCGTTCTGGAGAGCGACAGGCCTAGGAAGAAAATAAAACAGGTGTGTGATAGAGATCCTTGCGCAGATGGTAGGGGGCAACACAGGATGGGGCGGTGGGGAGAAGGCCTATCTGAGCAGGGAGCATTTAGACTGTGAACTTCAGAAGGAGCTGATCGTGGAGGTGGAAACCGGGCTGGGCACTGGCCTTCGGAGCCCAGGGGACACCAAACCCTTGAGGCACCAACCAGCTGAGACCACCCGTTAGCTTCCTAACTGGGTACCACAAACTAGGGGGCTTCAACAACAGCAGTTTCTTCTCTCACAGTTCTGGACAGCAGAGGTCTAAGATCAAGATGTCAGAAGGGTTGATTCCTGCAAGAGACTCTGAGGGACGCTCTGTCCTCTGCCTCTCTCCCGGCTCCTGGTGTGGCCAGCAATCTTTGGTGTCCCCTGGCTTGTAGACTGGTCACTCCAATCTCTGCCTCTGTCTTCAATCACCTTCTTCTCTCTGCATCCTCTCCTCTTTTTATTTATTTTTTTAATATTTATTTAATTTGGTTATTTATTTATTTTGGTTGCTTCGGGTCTTAGTTGCAGGCTCGTGGGATCTTCGTTGAGGCATGTGGGATCTTCTCATTGTGGTGCGCAGGCCTTTGTTGTGGCACTCAGGCTTCTCTCTAGTTGTGGCGTGCGGGTTTTCTCTCTCTAGTTGTGGCACGCAGGCTCCAGAGTGCGTGGGCTCTGTAGTTTTGTGGCATGCGGGCTCTCTAGTTGAGGCGCGTGAGCTCAGTAGTTGTGGCGCACGGGCTTAGTTGCCCCGCGGCATGTGGGAATCTTAGTTCCCCGACCAGGGATCAAACCTGTGCCCCCTGCATTGGAAGGCGGATTCTTTACCACTGGACCACCAGGGAAGTCCTCTTTTTATAAGGACACTTGTCATTGGATTCAGGGTCCACCCTAAATCCAAGATGATTACGTCTACAGAGACCGTATTTCCAAAGAAGGTCACATTCGGAGGTTTCAGGTGGATATGAATTTTTGGAGGATGCTTTTCAGATCACTACAGATCCTTAATTGTGTGATTTTAACACAGTTAAAAGGGTATCTGCAGTCCTGTGAGGGCCACAGCAGGCTGTGGGAGATATGAGAAGTGGCTGGGTTATCCTTAAACAATTCGTAAGAACAGCAGCCGAGATACTTCACCGCATCCCTTTTTTCCATGCATCCAGGCCCAACACCTAATAGGCAGCAACAGAGGCTTTCTCTAGGGTCACTCTGCTCACCCACGGCCAACCAGAAAAGCCAAGAAATTAGCAGCCCCAACCAACGACTGCGGGATTTGGTGTATAAATGCCCCAGCACCCACACCCTTTGGGTGAGACAACTCAGAGGCATGTGTTTTACACTGGTTCCAAGAGTTCCCCAATAAGACTAAACTCCAGGAAACTGGAAGCTTCATACTCAGCTGGGGCTGGAATATAAAATTATGCAGCCACTTTGGAAAACAGTTTGACTGTTCTTTAAAAGATTAAACATAGTCACAAAAAGACCCAGCAATTCCATTCCTAGGTAGGTAGCCAAGAGACATGAAAATGTATGTCCACACAAAAACTTTACATGAATGTTCACAGCACCATTATTTATAACAGGCAAAAAGTAGAAACAACCCAAATGTCCATCCACTAATGAATGAATAAATAAATGTGGTCTCTCCCTACCATGGAATGTTATTTTGCCATTAAAAAGGAATGAAGTACTTATAATAACTACAAATGGAGTATAACCTTTAAAAATTGTGAATCACTATACCATAGACTTATAACTTATATAAAATTGTACATCAGCTATACTTCAATTAAAAAAGTATTCTCAGCCAAAGACATATGTTTAATCATATTGGAGTTTAGCAACTCATGTTTTAAAAAATTACACTGGCAACTTAGAATAAATTAATTTGACAATTGATAAGACATCTCAAAAAAAAAAAAAAGGAATGAAGTACTAATACATGCTACAACACGGGTAAACCTTGAAAACATGCTCAGTGAAAGAAGCCAAGCACCAAAGAGTGCATTTTGTAGGATTCCATTTATATGAAATACCCCACAGAGGCAAATCCACAGACAGAAAGTGGTTTGGCATTTGCCATGGGAGAGGGCAATGGAGAGTGAAACAAAACAGGACACTATGGTCCTTCCCCCAACCCCATATCCTCCTGCCTTTTGTCTGTGGAAAAACCTTAGCCAAAGAACAAGTTTAATCAGAGAAGTGAGAGAATGTAGAAGCAAAGAAAAACAGTCCAACAGGACGAAATGATAATAGTTATAATAGTTTAGTCAGTAAGCAAAGTCAAGGACATTTAGTTCCCTCTCAAGGGCTACAGATAATATTCTGAGCCATATCCTGTGAGCTGTCTTATAGATACTGAAACCCTCACCAGGTGGAAGAAGTTAACTACATGATGACCAGGCTGTAGCCATGACATAAGCTGCCACAATTCGGAGAATTGGCCTCAAGGAAATGGGAACAAACCGACCCGGGGAACTGAAGGTTAACTGTATCTAAAACCATCAATATGGTGCTGGTCAAACAACCAATGACCAATTTCAAGATGACTGTCAGAGCTGACTGTGCTGTTTCTGCATGTAGCCCCCTCCCTCTGCCTATAAAAGCTCTTGCCCCCTGGTTGTCAGTGGCGGGGAGTTGGCCTTTGGACAGGACTCTGCACCTCCCCCCAGTTGCCGGCCTCCAAAATAAAGCAAACTTTACTTCCCACCAACTTTGCCTCTTTATTGGCTTTTGAGTGGCGAACAGAGGGACCCCACTTTCAGTTACAGGAGGATGCTGATGGGCACAGTGTTTGTTTTGGGGGTGATGAACATATTCTGGAATTAGACAGTGCTGATGGCTGTACAATGTTGTGAATATACGAAATCCACCGATTTGTACACTTTAAAACAGTGAATTTGACAGTATGTAGATTGTATCTTAGTTCATTCAGGCTGCTATAACCGCATACTACAGCCTGGGCAGCTTATAAACAACAGATATTTATTTCTCACAGTTCTGGAGGCTGCAAGTCTGAGATCAGGGTGGCAGTGCGGTCAGGTCAGTGTGGCCTGTGTGACTGTCTTGTACCTCAACTGTCTTTTTCCCAAACATCCATTGATGATTCTTATCTGGATCAGTCAGCATTAAGGTGACTTAAAAGAGTGCTTTTCTATTTCTATTCATCCTTCCTTCTATAGTTTCCCACTGCAGTTTTCCATCCACCACCCTTTTAAAAAGTCTTTTAGTTTCATTATGAACTCATGGAGTTTTTCACTGAAATAAAATTCACCATTCTAAAGTGAACAATTCAGTGGCATTTAGTACATTTACAGTGTTGTACCACCACGCCCTCTATCTAGTTTCAAGCCATTTTCATCGCTCCCAAAGGAGACCCCGCACCCATGAAGCAGTCGCTCCCCATTTTTCCCTCTCCCCAGGCCCTGGCAACCACCAGTCTGCTTATGGTCTCTATGGATTTGCTTTTCTGGATGTTTCATTATACGTGGAATCACGCAGTACGTGTGTGGTCTTTTGTGTCTGGGACATTTCACTGAGTATCCTATTTTCAATGTCCATCCATGTTGTAACATGTATCAGTACTTCCTTCCATGTTAAGGCTAATTTCCCCCTGTATGGATAGACCACATTTTATTTACCCATTTTCCAGTTGATGGACATTTAGGTTGTTTCTTTTTGCTACTATGAATAGTGATTTATGAACATTCGTGTACAAGCACTGGCCTGAATGTTTGTGTCACCCCAAGAGGGCGTTCACCACAACCTGACCACGCTGGTACCCTGAACTCAGACTTCCAGCCTCCAGAATTGTAAGCATTTCTGTTGTTTATAAACCACCTACTCTATGGTATGCTGTTACAGCAGTTTCAATGGACTAAGACACATTTGTTTTGAGTACCTGTTTACATAGATTGCTTTTATTCAATGTGTCATGTTTTATTCTTGCCAATGAATATTCATTTAAAGGCTCATATTGTCCCACATTTGACCAGTGTAAGCCCCTGTGCACTTTCATTTTTAAATAAATTTCTAACCATAGAAGTGATACATGTTGCAGCCCTTTAAAAATTAAAACAAAGTCCTCTCAAACCTACCTTCATCCCAGCCCCTATCCTGAGAAGGCATCTTTCCAGATTTTTTCTGTGTATTTATATAATATGCACATATCCTGAGAAAACATATAATTTTTGAGTGTTTTCTGTTACTTAACTAATATTATACAGTATGTATGGCATTGTAACTGGCTTTTAAAATTTTTTTATTTTAATTTTACTGGAGTACAGTTGATTTACAATGCTGTGTTCGTTTCAGGTGTACAGCCAAGTGATTCAGTTATACATACATATTCATTCTTTTTTAGATTCTTTTCTCATATAGGTTATCACAGAATATTGAGTAGAGTTCCCTGTGCTATACAGTAGGTCCTTGTTGGTTATCTGTCCTACATATAGCTGTGTGTGTGTGTTCATCCCAAGCTCCTGATTTATGTAACTGGCTTTTTAAATTATTTATTTATTTTTTTAATTTTACTTTTTTGTTTTATTTTTATTACAGAGTACAAAATACACTGCATGCTACACAATACACTGCATAACCTTCTAGCCGCGGTAGATGAGCATAACTGAGTTATTTTTCATCAATCAGGAAAATGCTCTTTTTTTTTTTTTTTTTTGCTGTACGCGGGCTTCTCACTGCTGTGGCCTCTCCCGTTGCGGAACACAGGCTCCTGACGCTCAGGCTCAGCGGCCATGGCCGCTCGGCGGCATGCGGGATCCTCCCGGACGGGGGCACGGACTCGGGTCCCCTGCATCGGCAGGCGGACTCCCAACCACTGCACCACCAGGGAAGCCCCAGGAAAATGCTTTCTTAATCAATGTTCTCCAAACCCTTTGGCACATAGTAACGATCAACTCCAGAGATGCGCCTATCTCTTTCCACCGAGTTCCACAGATACGAATAATGGGCAACCCTTTTTTCCTTGCCCCCCGTTAGTGAACCTGTGGATGCGTGCAGTGGCCATTCCCGGGATGAACAAGCACGCGGCCATGACGGCAACCCCGGGGAGAATCTCGAACCACATCGTGACACCATCACCAAGGCCAAACACTTCCTTCCAGGCCCCTTAAAGGTGACCTGGCTTAACTGGCTTTTTTTTTTTTTTTTTTTGTGGTACGCGGGCCTCTCACTGTTGTGGCCTCTCCTGTTACGGAGCACAGGCTCCGGACGCGCAGGCTCAGCGGCCATGGCTCACGGGCCCAGCCGCTCCGCGGCATGTGGGATCTTCCCAGACCGGGGCACGAACCCGTGTCCCCTGCATCGGCAGGCGGACTCTCAACCACTGCGCCACCAGGGAAGCCCTAACTGGCTTTTTAAAAATCTAACAATATATGACTTGGTGAAATTGGTGCGTTCTTTAAGATGAAGAGATACGCTCAGATCAGCTCAAGAAGCACAGGAAAGTCGTGCCTGGAACTTTCCACATTCTAGTTCACTCATTCTCACAACAACGCTTCAAAGTAGGTATTATTATCAGTACTCGAGAAATTAGAAAATTAAGTTCAAAGAAGTAAAGTAACTTGCCCGAGTACCTAGCATGTGAAAAGCTCTCCACAATCACGCATCAAATGAGTGACTATGATTACGGAGTGGCCGAGCTGGGATTTGAACCCAGCTCCATCACACGCGACGGTCAGCTTGGTTTTTCTCTACGCAGTACCAGGAACCAGAGAGGCAATCACTGTGCATTTGTAGCAGCTGCTGTTAGAGGCTGGTGAGATGCGGGGGTGGGGAGGTGTAGAATTATAATCACCTGCTCTCAGCAGATCCAGGGGAAGAGCTTTCTCTCCAGGAGGACAAAATCTTCCAGGGCCGATTGGGAAAACGCATCAAGCATTTAGTAAACGCATGACCTTTGGAAACGGGGTTGCTCTGAATACCTGGGCTAATAATGATCACCTGATAGCAATTTCCTGCAAGCTGGTTTCTTATCACACATCTGGCAGGCCATCCGCTTTCCTCTGTTGCATACATGATTTTTCATTAGCCCAGGCAGTGGGGGTGATGTACACTCCAGCATATGGGAGTTAGCCAGTAACCCTTGCATCGCCAAGCCTCGGGGGAGACTCTCAAAGGAAAAGACGTGCCTGGGATGCTAGAAACGGCTTTTCACTCTAAGGCCCCATCCGACGCTGGGGCATATCAGAGACCTGGGTCTGCATCCCAGCTCTGCCACTCAGCAGCTGGCATTTTGAGCAAAGCTCCTCACCCGTCTGAGCCTCAGGGGTGGTTGTGTATGTAACTGAGACTCAGGAACGCAGGGGGCGCTCTCCCCCTAATCTGCAAAGTTCTGCGAAGAAGGGCAGCTTTCCTTCCCCCTTATTCTGCGCATCTACTGCTGTGTTGCAAACTACCCCCAAATTTAGTGGCACAGACCATAATACTTTTGTTATGTTTATGGATTCTGTGGGCCAGGAATTCAGACGGAGCACAGTGGGGCTGGCTTGTCTCTGCACTACGATGTCTGGGAGTCTCAGCCGGGAGGACCCCCATAGCTGAGGTGACTCACACAGTTGGGGGCTGAAAAACTAGGTCTGGAGCATCCCTTCTAAGATATTTTCTATTATGGGTCAAATTACGTTCCCCCAAAAGATGTGTTCAAGTCCCAAACCTGTGAATGGGATCTTATTTGGAAATAGGGTCTTTGCAGGGTAAATAAGTGAAGATGAGGTCATACTGGTTTAGGTGGGCCCTAATCCAATGACTGGTGTCCTGAGAAAAGGAGGGGATTTGGATATAGACACAGAGGGAAGATGGCCATGTGAAGATGGAGGCAAATGTGTCACTGGAATGACTCATCTACAAGTCAGGGGTCACCGGGAGTCACCAGACGCTAGGAGAAAGGCCAGAAAGGTATTACAAACTGCATGTGTCCCCCCCAAATTCATATATAGAAGACCTAACCCCTAGTGTGGCTGTATTTGGAGATGGGGCCTCTAAGAAAGTCATTAAGGTTAAATGAGGTCATAAGGATGGGGCCCTGATCTGATAGGATTAGTGTCCTTATAAGAGACACTAGAGAGCTTGCTCCCTCTCTCTATCCATGTACTCAGAGAAGAGGCCGTGTGAGGACACAGTGAGAAGGTGGCTGTCTGCAACCCAAGGGGCAATCCCCTCACCACAACCTGGTCATGCTAGCACCTTGATCTCAGACTTCCAGCCTCCAAAACTGTGAGAAAATAAATTTCAGTTGTTTAAGCCCCTCAATCTATGATAGTTTGTTACAGCAGCTCAAGCTAATACAGAAGGATCCTTCCTGAGAGCCTTTGGAGAGAACCCAGCCCTGATGACACCTTGATTTTGAACTTCTGGCCTCCAGGACTGTGGTGAAAATAAATTCACCAAACTTGTGGTAATTTGTTACAGCAGCCATAAGAACCTTAATACAGTTCCATCATTCACATTTGCAGGGCCTGGCCGAATGGTGAACAATGGATTCAGCTGGACCTGTTGACCAGAGGGTCTACACCTGCCCGCCCCCTCAGACATGTCTGGGGCGTTTACCACCTGAATGAACTAGTATAAGCAATAATATAGTTGACCTGTGAACAACGCAGGGGTTAGGGGCACTGACACTCTGCAGAATTGAAAATCCAAATATAGGACCTACTGTATAGCACTCTGCTCAATATTCTATAATAACCTAAATGGGAAAATCATTTGAAAAAGAAAAAAAAAGAAAATCCAAATATAACTTTACAGCCTGCAGATTCAACAAACCACAGATTGTATAGTACCACAGTACCTGTTTAGTGAAAAAAATCCTCCTATAAATTGACCCATGATGCACAATTCAAACCCATGTTGTTCAAGGGTCAACTGTTATAGTTTATAGGTGCTCTTGTCATTTCTTGAGTGCTCACAGCATGCCGAGGATGATGCTAACTGCTTTACAAGCATTATTCTCTTTTCCTTTGTGGATACGGAGAAATCCTGCATAAGTTGCTGATGGGAACCAGCAGCTGCTCCTGCCTCCAAGGCACTCACAACCTGGTGGGGGAGTCACAGGTGCTCTGATGGAGACCGTAGAGAGGACTGGGAGGGCCCAGAGACTCATAGTTGTGAGCTGGAGGAGGGGGAATCAGGGAAGGCTTCCTGGAGGAGGTGACCCCCAAGTAGGTTTGCCACTCTGCCATAACTTAGTGTAGAGCCCTCATAGCACATCTGTTTTGGGCCTCATGAATGATGGAAGGGACAAAGTATCAGGAACCAAGGACTCCCCAGTTTCCTGCTTAAGGGAGGGTCCCGGAAACTGCTCCGTAACACTTCCCTTTACATCCCATTGGCTTAATCCCTTTGGTTTAACCCCATGTCCTTGCTATTGCAAGGGAGGCTGGGAAATAGTCTTTAATTTGAGGGAGGCGTGTGCCCAGCAAAAATATTATACAACTATAGGAGGAGAGGAGAATGGATACTGTCCGTGCCTCAGGGAGGAAAGGTTAACGGGGTCCAAGTGGAGAGTTTGAACTTGACGCTGAGGATGACAGGAAGCCTGGGATGACGTGAATTACCTCAACATCTCAGTGAGGAGCTACCCAGACCCCCAGCAGCTCTCTGTCCAGCTCCCTAACACATCCGGGCAGCCCAAAGATGGGCAGTGACATCACGTCTGCTTTTGTCTACCCTCTCTGCACACCCCGTGAGCACACATTCCTCTTTCCTTTCTTCTTTCATTCGACAAATTGAACTTTTTGAGCAGCTCCTATGCACCAGGGAGTGCCTGGGTGGGGAGAGGTGGCTTTTTTTTTTTTTTTTTTTTTGGCCAGGGCCTGGGGATTGCGGGATCTTCGTTCCCTGACCAGGGATCGAACCTGGGCCCCCAGCAGTGGAAGCACAGAGTCCAAACCACTAGACCACCAGGGAATTCCCCGAGAAGCGGTTATTTTAAATAGGATGGTCTGGGAAGATCTCACTGAGAAGAGGATGCTGCCTGAGCACAGGCCAGAAGGAGGTGAGGGAATGGAACAAGGCAGGTGGGTGTCCTGGAGAGAAGCCTCCCGGGTGAATAGGAGGGAGCAGAGTCGGATATGAGATGGGGAGGGGATGACTGTGAGAATACTGACTTCCTTCTTTCCAAGGTGGGGGCCTCCAAGGGTTTGAACAGAGGAGGGACGTAATCTGACTTTTGTTTTTAAAAGATGGCTCTGCCTGCTTTATTCTCACAAGCTTTTAGACAAAAAACCCAGAGGTGTCTACACCACCTTCCTCGGTGCCCTCCTAGCACCCAGACATCCCCTGGGAACAACCCAACCAAGACTAGAACGGGGTCCCAAGATGCCCAGCCGGCTCCCCCTGTACTGTCCTGGGGAGTTCAAGAAACAATCTGTTTCCTTTAAAAACACTTATTTATGTTGCTTGCTCACTCTATTAACCACCCCCTCATGTTTTATCCATGAAACTGATGTTGACCCTCCGTATGTGCATGTAAATGTGTGCACATTTTACATCTGTGGTCCTATGTGCTTGGAAGCTTACTTGAAGTGCAACAGTTGTATCAGATTTCATTTCCTGTTAGACGCTAATTAACCTAAGGTTCTTCATTCGCCTGGTGTTGGAGACTTGACGAGTGGATGAATGAATGAAACGAGTACCAGCTATTATATTAATAAGTACTAAGAGCAGGGATAACGATAATTAGTATATAGCTAGTATGCTGGTTAACGGCACAGGCTCTAGAGCCCTACTACCCGGGTTCGAATCCAAGCCTTGCCACTTAGCTGGGTGACCTGGGGCGACCTAACGGCCCCCCTCTCGCAGACCCGTCCCACCCAGGCCGGCCACCCCATTAAACCAGGGCAGGTGAGAGCAGACCTGTGCAGGTGCGAAACTCACCTCCTCAGGGCTGCACCAGTCTGCCAACGAGGCTGGCACGCATGCGCGATTCGGCAGATAGGCGTGGTCACGGGCGACGAGGAGGGACACACGCGCAGGGGGTGGGGCCGCGCCTGCGCAGGCTGCCTGCAATGGCGGCAGCGTGCGCACAGTGCTGAGCGTTTCGGTTGGGACTTCAGGCGGCGGCCGGCGGTGGGTAAGCCCGTGGGAGAGGCGGCGGCACGCGGAAGGGTGCAGGGAGCCTCCTGGCACCGAGCCTGGCCTTGAAGTGCGGGCTCCCACGGGCCTGAAGCCTAAGTCCCCACTCAGCCTCAGTTTCCCCTTCTAAGCCAGGGTGTTGGGAGGAGTCCATGCCTTCCTCTGGGTTTCCGTTCGCGGTCCACGCAGCCCCCTCGGTTTTGGATTAGGAAGGGAGGGTGATGCCCGAGCTGTGACTGCAGTTTGAGAGGGCAATGCTTAGCTCGCCAGCTGGAGTTAAGGGAGCGGCAAGACAGAGTGAACGAAGAGCCCCGAGGGTCGAGGACCCTGGAGCCCCTGACTACGGCTCCGCGCCGCGGCCAGGGCCAAGTCTTTGCCCCACAGACCCGGGCCTCGGTGTCAGAATCCCTCCTACTTCCTGATTGTTGATGACCTTGTGACACCTGGCAGAGAGAAAGCCTGGGAGGCGGGGAGGCATTACAACCCCCAGATCCCAGCAAACTGCTTTTAGTGGGCACTCCTGACGGGGTTAGGATGACAGCGTGTGCGTCTGGCCCCCACAGCCTTAAAGGAGCCAAGGACACTTGTCAGCTGCCCAAAGGAGGAAGCAGAGGTCCCATCTGCAGTCGGGGTGTCCTTTCCCTCCTCCCCAGTGAGAAGAGGGGACTGAAGCCCATCCAGCCCCAGCATTCCCAGACAGAGACTGTGAGTCAGCTATTCCTAAATAGAGAAGCTATTGCCTTATTACATCTTCCAGCACATCAGTTAATAATTATTCTTATCAACACTATAATGATAATATTTTCTATTGTCGTTTATTGAGCACTTACTATGTCCTGAACCCTGAAAATGATCATTGTCTCATTTAATCCTCACACAGATGCTGAGACAGGTACAAAGTGCTTCTGCATTCCCAGAGATCTGGTTGTAGGAAAAGCCCCTTAAAGGGAATCCACTTAACCTAGTACTCCATTGTAGAGTGCGTTTCCTGGGAGACCTGTGCAGGTTGGATTTTAAAATTGAAATTTCAACTAGAAATTAAGAATACGGGTTTGGCTTTTCTCTGTATTTAAGAAAATTTGGTATGCGGTTGCCAGGACCTCTTTCAGTCCCTGGAGAGCCAGATCTGTCTTTAAAACGATTGGTCATGGAAGGTCTAAGCTGTATTTATACTGGATACGCTTCCTGGATCCATCCTAATTTTTCCAGTCCACATTGGTTGAGGACTTTTACCTGAGGGTCGAGCATTTCTTCTCCATTGCTTTCATTGACACCAAGAAATCCTGCATCCATCTGCCAGATTCACAGGCTCACTTCACAAGCCGCTTGCTTTGTGCTGGCGTATAGTGTTAGATAGGAAAGCCAGCCAGCAGGGGGCGACTCTTGTATAAAAATGTTTGTGTTGGTACAACTTTTGCTTCCCCGTGGAAAGTACTTAAGTGTAGGCACTCCAGTTATGTGGACTCAGATTGTGGACAGCCTGGGTTATGACGATCCCATTTTCCAGTTGAAGTCATGGAGGCCCGACAGGTCTCATGACATGCGTGGGGCACACACGTAGTGCACGCACCCACCCAAGTAGGGACGGTTCCCGTAGGAGGTCAGGGGTTGTGGGCAGGTTTGGGTCAAGCATCTGAAACCAAGGATTTATTAACAATTGCTGCGGACCAAGGGCTCTGCTCAGCCCTTAACACCCTTCCCCCACATATCTCCCCCCATCCCCCCACCTACTGCCAACCCTGCAAGGTGAGAATGTAGCTGAAGAAACGGGTCCAGAGAGGTGGAGTAATTTTCTCAAGGTCATGTAGCAAGGACGTAGGAGACTGGGTTTATACCTGCTCTGCCCAGCATCACAGCTCAAGGCTCTGTCTGCACGCGGCCGCTGCTGTTTAATGCTTTTTGATGAGGTGGAACATCTGGATGGAGGGAAAGCCTTCCTGTTTTTGACCACCTTGCCTCCAGCATGGTTTTCCAAATTTTAGTTACTGCTGTGTCGCCTTCATAATTTTTCCACATCTGTATATCACCTGTACAGTGATTCCCTTAGTTGCTTTTCCTTTAAATCCACTCACTTTTTTTTTTTAATTTAAAAAGAAGGTTTAAAAACAAATGACATATGGGTAGCTGGGGCCAACTTCTAGTAGAAAAAGGTTATAGGGAAAACAACTTCTAAATGCAAAGCCTAAATTGTGATTGAATACTGGTTTAGGAAAAACTAGCTGCAAAGGACGTTTGGGTGTCAAATGGAGAAAATTGATCATGAACTGGGTTTTAAATGGTATAAGGGAACCGTTCATTGTTTTAGGTCTGCTAATGGTCTTATGGTTATGTAGGAGCGTGTTCTTTGGAGACAGATGCTGAAGAATTATTTAGGGGTTAAATGGTGTGATGTCTAGAAGGTGCTCAGTTCAGGGGAGAAAAAACCTAGATAGATGGATTGATTGATCATGTGAAAAAGCATTAATGATCATTGAATCTAAGCAGTGGGTATATGGCTGTTTATTATGCTATGCCCTCAACTTGCTATTTGAAAATTTTCATAATAAAAAGATTGGAAAAAATAAAAAAGGAAGGAAAACTTTATCAGTATAAATGGAAATGTAGATCTCTTACCATAAATAAACGATTACTATGAAAATGAACACAGTGAAAAACAAAATAACAGTTCTAGCTGGATTCTGTTCCCTTGCCAAGGCTCTGAGACTTTCTCCTTCAGGAAGAATTAAGAGAGGATTGAAAAGGGAGCTCTCTGCCACCTGGCTGGGGTCGTTTGCACTGTTCCCCTCTGGGACCTGCTGTCCTGAGGACTTGCTCTCGCCTCTCAGGTGCTGCTGTCCCATGGTTGATGGGGAGCCCAGGCCATGGTTGCCGTCTCCCGCCCCGGCCATGGACGAGATCACCTTCAAAAGCGACACCGTGCTGTCAGACGTCCACCTCCACACCCCAAACCAGAGACACCTCATGGTGCGGCTGAGTGGCGTGGGGCAGCCCGGTAAGGTCCCTGCACCCCAGGGAGCCCATTGTGTTTCCTGCTTTCTCACAGAAAAGATTGGGAAGACTGCATTGTTTAGCTTATCCTCACACCACTTCTTAAGTGCCCTTGTTTCACTGAGCAAACCCCTGTGCTTTCCCGAGCACCTGCTCTGTGCCAGACCTGGACGCGATGCCGGGAAGGCAGAGGGAATGAGTCGAGCTCTGCCCTGGGGGAGGCCCCGATTCCAGTGCTCCCCCAGCCCACTGCCCCTACCCCCGGCTGACTCCTCCCACCAGGGCTCCCTGGTTTTTCTCCTGTACACACTCCCTCACTGCTCTCCCCAGCAGCGCAGGGGGTCCTTTGAAAAATACAAATCATACCACTGCCCTGATTTAGACCCTCCAGTGGCTTCCCTTGCTCTTAGAAGGAAATCAGAGCCCTCACTTTGGCCTGCGAGGCCCAGCCCCACCCAGCCCCTGCCCCTGTGTCCACACTTCTCTCTCCCGCCCTCGCTGCTCAGTGGCTACTTTCTGCCCCTTTCCGCCCCTCACACACTGCATGTACCTTCCTCTCTGAGCACCTTTGCTCTTGCTTTTCGCTCTGCCTAGAATGTTCATCCCTCCCTGGCCGCCCTCCCCAGCTCCGATCACTCTGTTGTATTTGCTTGTTGTTCTGGTGCAGTTCATAACTCCCCTTTCCCTCATGTCCCAGTTTGGATTCCTGGATTCAGGAAACTGAGGCTCAGAACAGATAAGCGAGTTGCCCCAGGGTCAGACAGTCGGGGGACGTGGAGGACTCTGGCCCAGGACACCCCCTGCCTCCAGCCCAACTCTCCCGGCACCCATACTCTTACCAAAGCCTGTCCCAGTGACTTTCTGGCCACCAGGTGGTAAGGGACACAGTATCCTTGTCCTCACTTCCAACCTTAAGGCTGAGCAGTGCGGTGAGGAGGGCAGAAGCGCAGGGGTTCAGTAGACCGGGTTTGAATCCTCAGCCACGCCCACAGCTGTGTGACCTTGGTCAGCTCACGTAACCTCTGAGCCTCAGCCTCCACATCTGTAAAACAGAGTGACACTGGGACTTCTCTGGCAGTCTGTTGGTTAAGACACCGCACTTCCACTACAGGGGGTGTGGGTCCCATCCCTGGTCGGGAACCAAAATCCTGTAAGCCGTGTGGCGCAGCCAAAAAAATTTTTAAATAAAAAATAAAATAGAGTGACACTGCCACTTCCATAGCCGCTGGAAGGAGTAAATGCGGTCTTGTGGGCCGAGCGCCTGCAGCGCAGGTGCTCATCAGCGGGGCTGCGCTGGAGGCTGCAGCGTCACAGCCGAATCAGACAGACCTTTGCTGCTGGTTTTATGATATTTCCACCTGGCCTTTGTTTTTTTTTCTTTTCCATTATGGTCTATTTACCGGATGTTGAATATAGTTCCCTGTGCTATATATACAGTAGGTCCTTGTCCTTTTTTTTTTTTTCCGCCTGGCCTTTAAACCTCTTCCCAGGTGGAAATTGAGGAAGGGAAATAGAAAAGGAGACGGTTTGGAAATATACTGCTTTTGTGTTTTGTCTTGCCTTTCAGTCTTCCTGTCCCAGTTCAAGCTTCTGTGGAACCAAGCCCCTCAGACAGACTCGGGGGCTGAGGGTGGCAATCACAGAGCCCATCACGCAGAGGCGACTCCTCCCGCCAGAAGCGGCTGCAGCAGTGAGGGAGTCTCCCTCCAGGCTGGGGCTGACGCCACCAGCCAGGAGGGGGTGGCAGCTCAGCTGGACGAGGATGGGGATTTGGACGTTGTGAGAAGACCACGGGCTGCCTCTCCCTCCAAGCCCTCGGGGCCTCCGAGAGACAAGGTACATCCCATGATTCTAACGCAGGAGGAAGATGACGTCCTGGGAGACGAAGCACGAGAGAGTGGCCCCTACGATGTCATCAAAATAGGTAATAAAGGGCTGCTCACCTGCCGCCAGGCGGCGCCACAGCGTCGGTCGGGGCGCAAGGCTGCTGAGCACGGGCCCATCCAGGCATCTCAGGGCAGGACAGGTTAGCAGAACCGGTGTCCAGACACTGGGAGCCAGTAGTGCCGCTGGCAGCAGGGGAGCTTGCCAAAGTGCTGTCGGGTCACCCTCCTGCTCCAGACTCTTCAGTGGCTCCCCATTGCCCTCGAGACACAGTCCACAGGCTCAGCATAGCTCCGGGGCCCCTGTGTGAGGTGGCTCCGCCCTCCTCTCCAGCCTCAACTCACACCAGCCTCACCCGCTCAGCCTCTGTGCGCTTTCTCCCTGCGCACCTCTGCTTCTGCCTCCTTCTCAGAGGGCTCGCTCCCTAACACATTCCTGATCGTACAAGTCCCAGCTTGGCCGTCCCCTGCTCCGGAAGCTTCAGTGCTGCTGCCTCCTGCATCAGTACTCTGATCCTACGTAGCATGCCAGGGTGTGGGTCGGGGTTGTTTGTGGAAGATTTGGCCCACAGGAGCCCGCAGCAGGGAGCCATGGCAGATTCTGGAGCTGGAGCAGGGCAGAGGGGGAGGGAGGGGGAGGGAGATGCAGAGTTAACCTGGAGGAGTGTGTGGGCCCATCAGATGGGCTGGGAGCTAGAAGCTGGGGGCGTGGGGGCTGGAGGAGGCAGGGATGCAGTGGCAGGAGAGGTGGGGTGGAAGGAGGTTTCAGCAGGCACTCAGGCAGGGCTCAGAGGGTCCATGCCCGGGCGTAGGGGCAGGCAGAGGGCTTTGGTGAGTCGGGGATTTTGATGTCTGGAAATGCCAGGAGTGGAGAGCAGCCAGGTCAGGAAGGAAGCCAGCCACGATGAGGCACCTGTAGTGCTTTGATGTTCACCTTCATCACCTCACATAGTCTTCTCAGCTTCTCTGAGGGGTGCTACAAATGAGGAAGTGACGAGCCCAAGGCCGTGCCGTTTGGGGGCAGGGAGGAAGGTTCTGAGTCCGTGTGATCCGTCTCCACAGCCAGGGCTCTGGCCATCCCCAGCACTGCTGTGATGTGAGTCATTTCACTGAGATGCAGGGTCCTGGATGGTGCCTGAGGTCCCAGGTAAAGGCCTCCCCCAGCACTGGCCTGGGTTGCGCATATGGGGTCCACTGTTCTGTCCCAGACAGAACAGCAGCTCTGATAGCCATGTGGTCATCTGTTCAGCAGACGGTTACCGAGGGCCTGCTGGGTACCAGGCAGGCTGGTTCTAGACCACCCTGGTGGGGACTCTACCCTGTTTTCTGTGGATTACCTCTGGTCCTCATGGCCTTTCCGGGGATGAGTATTCCCATTTCACAGAGGAGGGAACTGAGGCTCAGAGAGGTTGAGGAACTTGCCCAAGATCACACAGCTAGTCAGTGGCAGAGCCTTGACTCACACTCAGGTCCATCTGACACCACAGCCCATGTTTCTTACCCATGTCACGTGATCAGAACATTGGAAAGTGTTATTCTTGGGGGTCGATGACTGCTCCTTTCCCTCGGCCGTCACTTAACTGGCCTCCCTGAGGAGGGGAGCAGCAGACTTCACAGCGAGCTGTTTGGCCTCCAGGGCGCATGTTTAATGTTCCGGGAATTTCCCATCCTGCAAGCTGAGAACAAAGTCCCACAGGGCAGGGTAGGGTCAGTGCGCCGCCAGCTCTGCCTCGCTGTGAAGCCCCATCTCACAGCGCCTGGAAGTTCGCCCTCCTTTTCAGCTCACTGTCGCTCGGTCCCTACCTGCCCTGAGGGAGGAGAATAGAAAGGTCATTGAATACCTGAGCTTAAGCAGTAACTCCTAACTATTCCATCCGCAGCTGTACACAGGGGAGGGGGTCCTGGTCTCAGGAATGTGGCACAGGGGAGGGGGTCCTGGTCTCAGGATCCTGTAGAGCTCCTCCACCCCTCACAAGCCAGGGGACCCCGGACAAGTATCCTGCCCACCCAGAGCCTCAAGTTTTTGGACCTATGAAAGGGGGTCGGGGAAGCTGCCCTCCCTGGGTTTTGGTGGTGATTTCATAAATACTGCCCCGTAAGTGCTCCTGCAGGGCCTGGTGCAGAGCAGGTGCTGAGCAGGTGTCCCTCCCCTGGCCACCCTGTTCCTCCCATTCGTAAGCCCAGCCTTTTTTTAAGGTTATAGACCCATTTGAGAAACTGATTAAAATCAAATTCTCTTAGCGGGAGGAGAATGTGTTTTCCAGACTACTTCCAGGGATTGTCAAAAATCTAAAGTTTATCCATGAACCTGCTAGGAATCCACAGACCCAAGGTTCAAAGTAAATTATGATCATTTTCCCCATTTTATAGATAAACTGGGATGCAAAGAGAACTCAGAGGAGGCAGGGCTAGAACCTGGGCTGTCAGATCCCGAGTCACGTGCCTTTTCCATTGGCCTGTGACTTGGGCAAGTACGTTAACCTCTCAGAGTTCAGTTTTCTTGTCAGTAAAATGGGTATGATCTCTGGTTGTGGGGAACTGAGAGAGATGGCACATGTAGAGTTCTTAACACAGTGCTTGGTGCGTAGTAGGTGCTCAAAAAACGTGAGCTGCCATCAGCTTTCATTCCAGGGGACGATCAGAGCGTGGAGGAGGGAGACGGACTGAGGAGGAGAGTCTGGGTTCCTGCAGGTCTAGAGACAGTCCTGGTAGGGGCAGGGTACAGCTCAGATACAAAGACTGTCTGTCTAAGCCCATTTGCCAACCCTGGAGTTTCTCGTGTGTTCCTCAGGCTGGGCTTTTATGTTCTTAAGACGCCACTGGAATTGTTTAAATATAAAGTGTGACTTTCCCCTGGGGCAGGAGCTCCCTGCCCTTGACCCTGTTTAGGGAGGCCATTGAGCCCATGAATGAGGTGATGTTATTTCTGTATCTTGTAAAGGAGCAAACTGTGGCTCTGGTGCTGAGAAGTTCAGTGACTCACGCCACCGGCCAGACTGCGTGACTGAGCCTGGCTCACACGCAGGTCTTTCTGAGCTCAGTCCATGTTCTCACTCAAGGGAAGCTGAGCACCCCTTAAATGCAGCTGGAGGCAAAACTTAAGTCCACGGGCCCCCTCGGAGAAAAGACCGGGCATAGACGACCGAGGTCCCCGTGGGAGGGCACCACTGGCTCAGCCAGGCAAACTGGAAGGAGACAAAGAAAGATGGGAGGAGGGGAGACGCGTGCCCCAGCCGGGGGCCAGTGGGCCAGGGACAGTGTGCCGTGGGGCTGCAGCGGGGGGCCAGTGGGCCAGGGACAGTGTGCCGTGGGGCTGCAGAGACTGGGCAAGAGGGATGGGCAGGATGGGGGAAGCTGACACTGAGGGTCCAGAGCAGGGCTGGAAAGCAAGGAGGCCTCTTCTCTCAGGCACGTGCACACTCACACAGACACAGACACACACCCCTTCAGCCTTGCTGTCCCCTCCCCCCGCCATCCCCGCTCCCTGCTCCCGGTTTGAGGTGAGCCTGGGGTTTGATGTGAACTAGTCTGCCGTGCGTGTGTTGTGGTGTTTTGATGGCCGTCACCATCTTGCTTAAAGATACAAGAGCCGGTTCTTATTTAACAGGAAAAACGTTTGCCATCATTCCCTTTTCTCCTTGATCTCATAGTTCTGTTCTCCACCTCCCCCCCAACAACCAGCACCAGATTTTGTCCTAATGTATTTTGTGCTTGAGAATACTCCCTAACATACTTATTTTTCATCTAAAAAGGATATGATCTGAAACTTATTTTGTTAACTTCTAGTGTGGTTCTGAGTGTAAGAAAGTATTTTGGAATGAGTTGTGATTATTATTCCCATACAGTTGATCAAAAGAACATAAATATATTATGATCGTACCATGCAGTTACTGAACATAAAAAAGTGGAGTGTGGGGTATGTGTGTTTGATTAAGTTGGGCCAAGTCCTCCTGTGACCCGAGTCTCCGGGCTGCGGGCAGAGAGACCCAGGGATCTGAATGAGAGTGACGCTCACACGCCCCCTCCTGACTGTAGCCTGGCCTGTGTTTCTGCTGCCTCCCCCGCACCCCGTCTGTCTCTGTTCTATCCATCCCCGTTTTCACGGTGGCCCTTTCTCTCTCGGTTTCCGTCCCGTCCAGAGCACACCATGGCCACCCCCCTGGAGGATGTTGGCAAGCAGGTGGGTAGGTCCCGTCCGCTTCCCACGGCCCTGAAGGGTCTCTCGGGAGCCGCAGGCCACCTTTGTTCCTGGTCCCTCTCCCCTCCAGGTGTGGCGGGGCGCCCTGTTCCTGGCGGACTACATCCTGTCCCAGCGGGACCTCTTCCAGGGTCGCACGGTGCTGGAGCTCGGGGCGGGCACCGGGCTGGCCAGCATCCTCGCGGCCACCGTGGCGCAGACCGTCTACTGTACAGGTAACGCCCCGCCGTCTCACGCTGAGGGGGAGTAGGCTCTTCACAGGGCGTGTGCTGACTAGATAAAAAGTGAGGCGGGAAACTGGACACTGGACCTTGGCTGCTCTCGCCTTTGCCCTCCTCTTTCACTGGTTTTCTCCACCCTTCGTTGTTTTCTCAGCAGCGTGAGGATGACCCAGCAGGACCGGCGGGTGCAGGACCAGTGGTTTTGCTGGTACCTCTGTTCACAACCCCTCAAAAGAGTAAACATCTCAGAAAACCATGAGGAATATGCCTCTCACACGGCTTAAAAACAAGCTTCTTTTTTTTTCCGATTGTGGAAATCTTGCCTACTCTCTGTGGAAAATTTGTAGAACAGCAAATAACATTTCCTCATAATTTTACATTTCCCATATAAATTCAACAATATGCAGTTCATTGCATGCCCACTACGTGCCAGACACAGTTCCAGATGCAGGAGACCCAGGAGTGAATGAAACAGATCAAGTCGCTGTTGATCTGATCAAGTTTTAGAATCTATTTTTTAACGTTCGTATATATATTTTTTACAAGTTTTTCCTTTTCCTTTGTACCTATTCCCAAACAATAGCTAAAGTCAAACTGTATATATTCAGTGCTGTATCCTGCCAAAAATGTCAAAAAAGGGAAAAAGCATTTTCCACTGTCGTTAAAAATTACTTATAAATGACTTTCAATGACCAGGTAATGTTTTGTCCCTTTTTTTTTAACCATTCTTATATTACTGGACATTTTGGCTGTTTTCGTATGTTGTGTTTTGTTTGCATTTGTCTGTTGCACTGCAACAAATACCTTTGTGCCTCATTGTCTGATAATCCTTAAACTAGATTCCTCGAAGTGGGTGGGACCTTTCTTAAGCTTTTGATACTTATGGTCAAATGATTGCTTTTTAAATTTTTTATTTTGAAATAATATTAGGTACACATAGAAGTTGCCAAACTATTATCGAAAGTGCCATGTACCCTTCACCCAGCTCCCCCGGTGGTAACATCTTCTATACCATAGTTTGGGGATCACACCAGCAAATTGACACAGTGCAGTACTGTCAGTTACACTCCAGATTTGCCGACGTGCTTTTTTAGAGAGAGTATACCAGTTTATAAGAAAGTACAATAGTATCTTATCAGGTAATTATTGTTAGTGTCATTATGTTTTAAATCTTCGATATCTGCTAGGCAGGAAGTGGTGCTGCTGACGTGCTTTGCGTTTCGTCGATTCCTAGTTGACGTTTTCGTGGCGCACGTCTTTTGCTTCTGAGCTAGGAAAGGGGAAGCTAGGGGTGGCCTGGGAGTCGGGCGTACTTTTCAGATACCCTGCGTAAGCCACCCTGTTTACGCCTCCTTGACGATTCAGTGTAAATCGCCAGTGAACTTCTCAAGAGACAAGCTGTAAAGCAAGAGTGCCTAGCGCCTGACAACAGCATCTAATCAAGTTATCTTACCCCTGAGAGAGATTTACTGGAGAGGAAGAGAGCTTGCATCCTGTCAGCACATTCCAGTTAGTAGAGCCTTTTCATGAGCATCAGCGCCTTTAACCTCACAGTGACCCTGGGCAGTCGCCGGGGAGCCTGTCACCATCCCCTCCATCCAAGTGGGCAGGGTAAGGCTGAGGTCAGGGGGCTGGGCGAAGGTCACATACATGGCCGCTGGCTCACAGCACGGTGCCTCTCATCATGTGGGGGGCTCAGGCTGTTTTCTGTGGAGCAGGGTTCTGTGGGCTCCCTCGGGGTCTGGCCAAGGGGTGGAGGCGGGGGCAGCCCCAGGGCTCTGGGTCTCCTACCGCCGCTCAGCCATCGCTGCTCCTCTCGTATGTGCTTGGTGTGTTAGAATCCTGCACAAGATCTGTTTTGACAAAAAGTACCATAAAGGCTTAAAAACTGCTGACCCAGTCCTGTGTTGTCAGGCACATACATCAGTATTCTCTTTACCCAGTGGCCCAGGAGAAGGGACAGGTGCGGCCCTTCGGTGAGCAGAGTCCCACACACACACGTCCCCGGCTCTGCATGGTCCCTGAGGTGGAAACGATGGTCCAGTCCCGGGAGGTCTGCAGTGGGCGGGCGAATGCCATTCACAAGACCCCCTGTGCCCTCCACATGCACGCTCTCCTAATGGGAAGTTAATTTTGGCAAAGCACTGCCCCCACTGCCGTCAAGGATACACTGTGCTACAACTCAGGTCTGCTCGAGTGACAGGAACCCCCATCTCATCAGAGCAGCAGGTGGCTCGGGAGACGTGATGGCAGGACGGTGAGTCAGGCACCAGGGTGCCTGCCTCCAGCCTGCCTGAATGTGCTCTGTCTCCACCGATCACATCCAAATGCCCTCCTGGCTCCAGTCAGTTTCCTGGGGTGTCAAAGAGCGAGGCTTGTTGGAGTCAGAGACACCTGGGTTCAAATCCCAGCCCTGGCTCTGCCCAGCCACGTGGCTGCCAGAGTCGCTTTGCCTGTGACGGGACCGTGACACCAGCTCAGGTTCATTAGAAATACGGAGGGTGGATTCGGGAAGTGTGTGCATGTGTCATATGCTCTAAAGATGCTGGGAGTTCTCACCCTTCCCTGGAATGCAGAGTCTGTCCCCACCAGGACAGTCTTCTCTGTTTTAAGGCAGAGGTCATTAGAAAGAGCCTTAAGGTGAACATATTTCATTTTAGTGTAAAACACGCAGGAGAAACTTTTGTTTCAATTTTGCACGTTTCTGCAGCCGTGCTGTTGGTACCAGCTCTCTCCAGGCAGAAGCACAAAGATGAAAGTGTTGTCACGGCCGGCACCTTATGACTTGCTCTTCTGTCTTTCCAGATGTCGGTGCAGATCTCTTGGCCATGTGCCAGCGAAACATTGCCCTTAACAGCCACCTGACTGCCGCTGGAGGTGAGGCCCAGCAGGTCCCCGCCCGGGAGGGAGGTTTCCCTGTTTCGCAGGTGAGACAGACACCCAGAACCACGACACTGGGAGGCGGGGTTCTCCCTGCGTCCCTGGACACCCCGGTAGCGGAGGGAGCGGACGTCTCGCTTCGTGTCACTTCAGATGCTGGACGGCTCTGTCCTCGCCTCATCTCCTCCCACGCCCACAGCCACGTCCTACCTCAGCTCTCTCCTCCCTGCAGGTCGCAGGGCCCTACCTGGTCTCCCCAGCTCCTGTCTGAGCT
Organism: Stenella coeruleoalba; assembly: GCF_951394435.1. Classification (NCBI taxonomy): domain Eukaryota; kingdom Metazoa; phylum Chordata; class Mammalia; order Artiodactyla; family Delphinidae; genus Stenella; species Stenella coeruleoalba. The sequence goes on from NC_137161.1 coordinate 56,357,306, forward strand.
GCCCAAGCGTCCAGAGCGACCTTTCTAAGATGCAGCCTGACCCCTTCACTCCCCACTGAGCATCTTCCGGGGGTGAAGTCCAAGCTCCTCCTCTGGCTCCAGACCTCCGGGTCTGGCCCTGGCCGGCTTTTCCTGTCTCCGTCCTGGCAGCCCCGCTGTCCAGCCCTGCATCCAGCGAGCCCTGGGCTCACTTCACATGCTCTGCCCTCTGCCCAGAGCGCCCCCGCCCTGTCGGCCTGACCATCAGATTCCTGCCCCGCCGCAGGAGTGAGCTGCCATGATGGAGGAGCTGCCCGGCCAGGCCTTCTGCTCCAAGCGCGATCTGGGGCGCTCTTCTGGGCTCCCACCGGGTCATCTGGCCCCCCAGGCGTCAGAGCCTTCAGAGGTTTCTCATTGCTCTCGGAGTACAGACCCAACTCCTTGGCCTCTCCGGACCCCGTGGGGCCTGGCCCTCGCCTGTCGGCAGCCCCTTCCCCACAGCGGCCCCCTCCGCTCTAGCCTGGCCTTGCTGGAGCTTCCATCCGCTTGGGGCCTTTGCTCTGCTCTCTCCTCCGGCCTGTTTCCTCTCCCTCTTCCCCCGTCTGTTCCTAATCATGCTCAGACGTCCAGGCAAGATCACAGTCCCCTTACAGGCTCTCCTTACACCTTGAACCATGGTATTTTGCCATTTGTTTGTGGGACTAGTTGATTGGCATCTGCCACCCCACTAGACCACGTGCTCCGTGAGGTCAGGGCCCTGTCTGATCCCCTGTGTCATGTTTGTTGAATGCCCAGGGCACAGCAGGCTGTCAGCAGGCCTGGAAGGAAGGAGTGGTGTGAAGTGCCTTCTCAGAGCCTTCCCTGACGCCCATCGACACGAGAGCCCTGTCCTCCCGTGCACCTGGCGCGTCCTTTTCATAGCAGTGTCTGCTCCCTGCCTGTGTCCCAGGACAGGGACATACCTCACGAATCTCTGCCCCCTGGGCCGACACCGGGCCTGATGCTTAGCACTCAACAAATGTGGGATGGATGGATCTTGGTGTGTAGTGGGAAGTTTTATCTTCTTTCCTAACTGTGTTCAGAGTTTGGGGAGTTCCACTGTGTTTGTTTTGCAGGCGGTGTGATTAAGGTCAAGGAACTGGACTGGCTGAAAGACGATCTCTGCACAGGTGCGTGGCCTCCTCTGTCGTGTCCCAGTTGATTCATTGGTTCCTTGGGCTGCCCCCAGGCCATCAGCCCTGTGGCCTTGACCGCCCAGCAGCGTCCTAGCTCCGTTGGCTGAAGAGTGACAGCTGCCATTCTTGGTGCCGCATGTCAGGCACCCTGCACTCATTCTGTCATTCAGACTCACAGTATCACTGTCCAGTCGGTCCTAGAGTCCCCAGTTCCGGGGAAGACTGATGCTCAGAGAGGTTCAGTGCCTGCCCAGGGTCACAGGTACCTGGCAGGTCAGGGTGTGAACCCAAGTCTGGGACTCCAGGGCCTAGGCCGTTTGCCTGCCAGGAAGCAGCTTCCCGCTTAGCACCCGTCCTCTGCCTGCAGCAGGGAGTCGGCCCCAGGGGTTCAGGGGCTGCTGGGTGGGGAACATTTCTAAATTTCTTATGCAGACTGTTTGAGAGCTGCACCTTTGCTCTTTCTTTGTACAGGAGCTTTTCTTTTCCCTGTCAGATGTCAGGTGAGGAAAATCATTGCTTGTTGAGTGCCTGTCACCTAGCAAGCGCCTAGCACACTCGAGGTCCTTTGGTCTCCCCGACAGTCCTGTGAGGGAAGCATTGTTATGCCCATTCTAGTGCAAACACTGCAGCCCAGAGAGGTGAAGCACCTTTCCTGGGGTCACACAGCAAGTCCACGGGGGCAGGAATGCCATGGACGGAGGTGTAGATCGTTTTCTGCACAGGCTGCTGGCCGAGTCAGCAGGTCAGACCCCCATGGATAAGGTAGCCGCCCCAGCAGAAGGGGCACCTCCTGCCCTGAAGTTTTCCACGTGGGTGGCGGAGGCGCTGGGATTCGGGGCTGCCTGGTGGCGCCCACTGCACCGAGCTTACCCGACCCCATTTCTTTTCCTGAAGCTTCTTTCAGTCTGTCTCGGTGAGAGCTGGTGGCCCGCAGAGAAAGGGCTGAACCCAAGGTGTCCTTCCCCTTTCACAGATCCCGAGGTCCCCTTCAGCTGGTCGGAGGAGGACATCTCCGACCTGTACGGCCACACCACCATCGTGCTCGCGGCCGAAGGTGAGGGCGCCTCCGCGGCACAGCCGGTGTCACCGCTCGTCGTCACGGGCCGGCTCCCACCACGGCTCCGTGCCGCTTTCATTCTGAGCGCTGTGGCTGTTATGTTTATCAGAGATTCCGTCCATGGGGCCCGCTGAGGACTCATTTCCTCTGATATTTGCCTGTTTTCTTCCCCGCAGTGTTTTACGACGATGACCTAACTGATGCTCTGTTTAAAACACTGTCCCGACTGGCTCACAGGTTGAAGAACGCCTCCACCGCCATCCTCTCTGTGGAAAAGAGGTGAGCTCCTCGCGGGGCCGGACTCTCACCTTGCAGATGCGTCCTCACTGGTGTCGTCCTCATCACTTGCTTATCCAGCACCTGCTGCGGCCGGGCCCGCTGGTCCTTCACACACGTGGCCTCGTTTAATCCGCTCACCAGCCCCGTGTGCAGGCACTGCCGTCCCCATCGCGCAGCCGACGGGAGGAGGGCTGAGGCGTCAGGGACCCGTCCAGGCTGCAGCTGGGCAGTGAGTGCGTCAGAGCCCAGACACACGTCCACTCTGCACCCCGGGCCTCTGCCCTCGCCCTGACACAGAGCCCCTCCGGGGCGTTTCTGCCCGGATGTCCTGAAACGTTAGGGCTCTTGTTGATGGAGGGACCGTGTTGTGATAGACTCGGTGCTGGGCCCCCTGCACACATTTTCCTCTAATTCTTGTGATAACCCACAGCTTTTCTGAAGGCAATTTAGAGTATATAGCAAAAGCCATAAACCCAAACACACTGATTTTTTTTTATTGGAGTATAATTGCTTTACAACGTTGCATTAGTCTCTGCTGTACAGCAGAGTGAATCAGCTATGTGCATACATATATCCCCTCCCTCCCACCCCCCGCATCCCAGCCATCTAGGTCATCACAGAGCACTGTGCTGAGCTACCGTGCTATACAGCAGCTCCCACTAGCTATTTTACACATGCGAACACGCGATTGACCCAGCAGTTCAGCATCTGGAACCGGCCCTGAGGAGGCGATCCCAGCCGTGCACGGAGCCGTCCAGATGGACACATCTGTTGCAGCGTTGTTTACACCGATGACCTCCAGGACCCCCTTCAGGGTCCACGTGACCAGTGGCAACGTGTGGACCCGATCACTCGGGTGGAATCTTGGGCACATGCCTTCCCCTCTCTGAGCCCCAGTCCCCACCTGAGCGGAGGCCGTAGCCGGCCCCACCTCCCAGGCTCTCCTGCAGATGCCAGAAGGCCGTGCACTGGCGCCCAGCATGCAGGAGGCGCTCAAAATCCAGTGCCGTGACGGGAGGGAGCCGCAGAGCCTCCGGTGGTGACAGGCAGTGTGTGTGTCGCGGCTTGTGCGCAGGCTGAACTTCACGCTGCGGCACCTGGAGGTCACGTGCGAGGCCTACGACCACTTCCGCTCATGCCTGCGGCGACTGGAGGGGCTGACCGGTGGGCGCCTGCGCTTCGCGGTGGAGCCGGTGGACGTTTCCTTCCCGCAGCTCTTGGTCTACGAGCGCATCCAGCAGCTGGTAGGTGTGCCCGCCCGCCCGAGGGCAGCTTGCTCTGGCGTGAGGCTGTCGGCTGGAGGAGGTCGTGAGCCAGCCTCCAGGTCCAGCCCGGCCCGCGCTCTCCCCGCTGACCCCGACGCTGGGCTCTCTCCAGGTCCAGGAGGGCCTGCCTGGCCAACGGTCACTTGGCCTTAGAGCACTTCCTCTTGCCGCGGGCAGTGCAGACTCCAGGGGAAGCGGGGGCGGGGGGGGTGGCATTGCGTGTGGGTTGCTCTTGACTGGGCTGAAGATCTTGACGCAGGAGCCCCAGTGCCGACGGCCACGTCTTCACTGTGAAAGTGTGTGGCCTCGTGGCCTAGGCGGGCTTGCCTGATGGCCGGTGGCCCGTCTGACGGGGCAAGTGGGGTCCCATCACATAGGCCTCTGAGCAATAACCCCAATGACATGCTCTAGGTGCCGGCTGTCTCAGCGAGAGACAAGGTGAGTCCCAGCCAGGAAAGGGCGGGACTGGGGTTAATCACTTCCTATTACAGTTTTAAAACCAGCACTAGGGGGAAATCTGCAAAGTCAGAAGACCCTTTAAAATCCCTTAAACTTTGTAGGAGCTGGATTCATATAAGTCCCAAGGTCTTTCGTTCTCTTGGCCTCTTGTCTGCAGCCGCCCTTTGTCTGGGTCTTTGGAGACCCGGCCTGGCTCTTAGGAGGAGGGGCCTGCTCAGCTCGCCCCCCGGTCCCTTCCGCCAGCAAGCACGGCATTGCGTTCGTTCGTGTGTGGGGTTCCATGTGCGAGGAGGGCCTTCCCTTCATCGCTCCGCGGCCTCTGAGCTTCCCGGGCCCCTCCTAGTGAGGGTGCCAGGCTCCCACTAAGAACTTGGCGCGTTTTGTACCTTCTCCACCTGCCAGCATTAAGAGGAGCATCACACAGCCAAGAAATCAGCTCCTCACAAAATCCAGCAGCTGTGCTGCATGGCTCCCAGAATGGAGAAGGTGTGCGACGTGTGGCCGTTCTGGTCCCTTTGACAGTGTGGCAGCCTCCTGCCTCTCAGATCAGTGCCAGGACTCAGCATCCAGCTCCGCCTCCACGGAACAGCCCAGAGCAATAAAAGCACCGGGAGAGGCTCCCTGCTCTCGCGGTAGCTTTCATGCTGCCCGTTTTTCGCATCTTGTTTGGGGCTTCTCTTTTGCTGATTACGTCCCTTTATGAAATCGTGAAGTCTCATTTGCACATCTCGGAATCTCCCCCTCTCTCTGCTGCAGGAGCTCTGGAAGGTCTTTGTGGAACCAGTAACAGAACCCATCGTGTCTGCAGACACAGCTTCTTGACTGTTCTTGTGATGTTTCTAATAAAATTGAAAGCTCACAAAGTAATGTGCTTGAGATTTTATTGTTTAAAAAATACGTCAGGTGGGCCTTGTGTGACCCAATGCGGTTTTCTGCTTCCCGGCAGCAGCCAGAGAACGTGACTGCCCTAGGCTGGGAGTCCATTTGGTTGCATGTGGTTTTTGTGCTGCCGGCTTGGAGTAGGTGTTGCAGGGTGTTTGAGAGCTGCTTGGTCAAGTTGGGCGGTGTTCTCAGCTTGGTTCCGCTGGAGCTGATGACCTTACCCAGGTGCTTCCCTTGGAGCGGGGGCCCCAGGCTGCACCCATAGTCTTTTATGTTCTCTTCTAACTGCTTACAAATGAGGTTAATACCATCTTCACAGTTGCCGTAGTACCACCCCGCAAAATGGGGCACAGAAGCCTCCTTGCCTTCCACGCTGCGTGTGCCCTGTCCCTGTCCCTCTGCTGGGGGCCCCTTCAGAGAAGGAGGCAGGAGCTCCCAGACTGGACGCCTCTGGCGGTGGCCCTTGTTTTATGTTTTAACCCTTTGTAACCAAAATTGGGTGTGCGTAGAACAAACATAAAAGCCACTTTTTTGGGCCCTGCAGCTGCCTAGGGCTGGGGTCCGCGCAGCCACCTGCCTCGCGGGCATTTCCCTTCCTCAGCCTGGCCTTGTTCCCCCTGTCCCCTCAGTCTCTCCACCATGCGCCACCTGTGCACTTGTTTGTCTGTCTGTCTGATTTTGATCTTTTTGTCTGTGCCTCTGCTGTATCTCACCCCCTCCTTCTTGCTCTCCCCCTTTACCTTGTCTCTTTATGCCCCTCCCACCCCCTCTCCCTCCTTCTCCTTCTTTCCAGTTAGGGTCCCTCCCACCCTCCCGGAGGCTCCATTTCCCCGCCTCGCTGCTCCTGCCCGCTTTCCACCAGGGCCCGGCATGCCCCTTCCCCGGCTGCCCCTGCAGCTGCAGCTCAGCTGCTCCTGCCCACGTCGCTTCTCCCCAGGCACAGGTCCGATTGCCAGGCCCGTCGTACCCCCCACCCCCGTCATTGGCTTATCCTGACACCGTGGGCTAGGCTTTTGCAGGTCTCAGTTCATTTCATTTTCCCAACAACTCTAGGAAGTCAGCAGCCTGGTTAGACCCACTGAACAGTTGAGAAGACTAAGGCTCCAAAAGGGAAAAAGCTCCATGAGGTCAGGGACCCTGTTTGTCTCATATACCGGTGTATTCCCGGCACATGGTCCTGGCCCGAAGTAGGTACTCGGCACATGTTGTTGGTTTTTTGTTTTTTTTTTTTGCGGTAGGCGGGCCTCTCACCGTTGTGGCCTCTCCCGTTGCAGAGCACAGGCTCCGGACACACAGGCTCAGCGGCCATGGCTCACGGGCCCAGCCGCTCCACGGCATGTGGGATCTTCCCGGACCGGGGCACGAACCCGTGTCCCCTGCATCAGCAGGTGGACTCTCATCCACTGCGCCACCAGGGGAGCCCTCGGCACATATTGTTGAATGAATCGTTAGTAGGAATTACTGCTTAGGATGGTGGTTTTCAGTTGTGGGCAGTTTTGCTTCCAGAGGCATTTGGCAAAGTTTGGAAACATTTTGGGTGGTCACCACTCGAGGAGATGGGCGCCACTGGCCAAGGAAGCTGCTAAACATCCTGTCCTGCACGGGAGCCCCCCCAACAAAGAATGCTCCAACCCAAAATGTCAGTGGTGCCAAGGTGGAGAAACCGTGACCTGGAAGAAGAGAATTAGCTACTTTAGGAAAGAAAAGTGGGCCTCCGCCGTACCTGCCATGAAAGCAGGGCAGGAGAATGAGTCCCAGCCCTTCCCTCTGGGAGTGGAAGGAAGTCTACACACATCATCTCTAAATCTTACAAAGATCCCGAGAGGAGGAAGTATCCCCATTTTAAATGTGAGAAATCTGGGACTTCCCTAGTGGTGCAACGGTTAAGACTCCATGCTTCCATTGCAGGGGGCATGGGTTCGATCCCTGGTCAGGGAACTAATATCCTGCATGCCACGTGGTGTGGCCAAAATAGATAGATAAATAAATAAATGTGAGAAATCTGAAGTTCAGAGAGGTTAAGCAATTTGTGCACCATCACACAGCTGCCAAGTGGCAGAGTCGGGCTCCCAGCCCGGGCCTGTGCTCTTCCCACGTCCCCACAGTGCGGTGCCTGGACCGGCAGCACCGGCGCCAGTGGCATCACCTGGGAGCTTGTTAAACATGTAGCAGCAACACGAGCCCAGACCGGAGTCAGATCTGCATTCTGACAAGACGCCGGGTGATTTGTGAACACAGTGGTTTGAGAGGCATAGCATTTGACCTACTCCCACTTTCCAAGGTTCCTACACACACAAAAAAATCCCTGATAGACTCGCCATAATCAGGCATAATCCCTGATAGACTCGCCATAATCGTGCAGATCACGATGGGATTTATTAATAACAAGTCTTCGAAATAGAACCCCCCCCCCAGACAGGGCCCCAGCTGGTGATGTATCAGCATTACCGGTGACATTTTCCTCGTGCTCCTGGGGACAGGCCTATAAATGTAATTGACACCAAGCAATAGAGTTTGTCACGCCTTTCACCTGGCGCGTTAGGGCAAGTGCTTTAATGTCCAAACCACTTGGCCTGAAAGCTTCCTCTAAGTGGAGCCTGGAATTAATCTTGATTCACTATAATTCAAGGCATCATCAGATTTTCACTTCTCAGAGTGGAAATGCACCCTTATCGCCGTGTTTTAAGGCTTTGCTCGAGCTTCTGTAAGCGCTTGTTTGGCAGTGCTATTTCAGAATCATCAAACCATCAAGGTGTTCTGCTAGAGAATTAACCCAGGCCATTGGACTCAAATTTTTTTTTTTACATATTCTAACATTTTCAGAGGCTATATGGCCCAGGGAGGGGACTTGACTTGGTGGTTCAAGCCTACACGGGAAAGATTTGGTAAAACCAACAAATAGTAACGCTTGTGGGCCCAGCACTTCTCAGATTCTATGCACGTGAATCACCCAGGGGTTTTTTTTTTTTTTTAATTAATTTATTTATTTTTGGCCGCATTGGGTCTTCGTTGCTGCGTGCGGGCTTTCTCTAGTTGCGGCGAGCGGGGGGCTACACTTCATTGAGGTGCACGGGCTTCTCATCACGGTGGCTTCTGTTGTCGCAGAGCATGGACTCTAGGCGCGCAGGCTTCAGTAGCTGTGGCTCGCAGACTCTAGAGCGCAGGCTCAGTAGTTGTGGCGCACGGGCTTAGTTGTTCTGCGGCGTGTGGGATCTTCCCGGACCAGGGCTCGAACCCGTGTCCCCTGCATTGACAGGCAGATTCTTAACCACTGCGCCACCAGGGAAGCCCCTTACCCAGGGTTTTGACAGACGCAGATGCTGACTCAGTCCCGGGTGGGGCTCGATGCTGCAATTTACCAGGCTCCCAGATGATGCTGGTGCAGGGACCACATTGTGAAGAGCAAGACTGTAATGTGTCATCCCTGGTTAAGGGCACAAACTTTGGGGTTGGGCAGACCTGGGTTTGATCCTGGATCTGCTACAGACCAGCCAGATGACCTTGGACAAACGACCTAGTCTCTCTGAGCCTCAGCTTCCGCATCTGTAAAATGGTAAGTCTCCCCCTCTTCATGGAGTTATTGTGAAGATGATACTAGATAATCTGAGTAAGATGCGCCGGGGAAGTTTTCAGTAGATTGCAGGTATTGTCCTAACGTGGAGTTGTTTGGTTTGGGAGCATCTTCAGTTTGTACACCGTGGCCTGGGTGATTTAAAGGTCTGGTTGTCTGTCATCATCGCCTGCTAGAGGAGTCACTGAGAGCCATCTCTACCTCTCTGTGTACATAAAACGGATCCTGGGAATTCCCAGGCAGTCCAGTGGTTAAGACTCGGTGCTTTCACTACTGTGGCCCGGGTTCAATTGCTGGTCGGGGAACTAAGATCTCACAAGCCACAGTGTGCAGCCAGAAAAGAAAAAAAAACAAAACAAAAAAAAACCAGATGCTGTGTGTTACCTATCCTGCCACAATAGCTGGGCAGAGAGCAAATTTGAAAAGTCATACTGAACAGGCCTGCCTTAAGTTCCAGGCTCCGTGTTACACACAAAGGTCACTTTGGAGGACCTGAGTGGCTCTCAGAGGAATAGGCAAGTCACCCTCAACACCACTGGTGGGAGAGACCACTGCCTGGGGAAGCGATCTCAGGGTCCAGGTATCTCATACAGGGTGGAGCTGGAAGTGGGATGTCGTGTCTGCCCCATCCGAGGTGAAAACTAGTGCATGGGGCTGACCCTAAGTCGGCAGGCAGACCCTGGCCCTCCGTGACTCTGGTGTAAAGCATCCTGGTAGAAGCCCCAGCTTGCTGTGTCTCTGCATCAAGGTGACCCGTAGGCCTCTGGGCTCTGGGCTGCAGCAGCCGTACTGGGTACCTGGGCGCTGGTCCTCCCGATGGGATGACGACACTGTGCGTGCTATGTTCCCTGCCCTGCAGTCTTCTAGAAAGCTACGCAAGTGTGGTATTAGATCTTGGGAATGTGACTGCAAGGTCGAACCCACCTCGGCCAGCGCACGGGCTGAGGTGCTGAGCAGGTGGTCACACTGCAGACAGTGGAAGAAGGCAGGGGTTCACCCTTGGTCCCAGCTAGAACCCAGGACACCTCCCAGACTGTGCCATTCCCCACCCGGGGTGGCAGCCCCGTGCCCCAAAGCAGGTGTCAGCCAGGACTTGGTGACCCAACACTGCTGAGTGGTTTTTCTCCACAACACTGGGGCAGCTAGCTGGTGGTTCTGAAATCCATGAACTATTCAGTGATGTTACAGTCTCTCTACCAACAGACTGAGAAATCAACCTGATGGTTTTGTGCATTTTAACCCTCTGTTAAAACCACAGGGAATTCCCTGGCGGTCCAGTGGGTAAGACTCCACGCTTTCAATGCAGAGGCCCGAGTTCAATCCCTGGTCAGGGAACTAGATCCCGCACGCATGCCGCAACTAAAAGATCCCTCATGCTGCAACTTAAGACCCAGCGCAGCCAAAATAAATAAATAAATATTTAAAAAATAAATAAAAATAAAACCACAAAGGGGCAGGGTCAGCCCCACAGACCAAAAAAAAAAAAAAAAACCTGTGGGCTTGGGTGATGGAAGATGCCCTGGACGCTTGGGGGCAGCCCTGACCTCTGTCCCCACATGGACACTCTTCTCGTCAGAACAATCTGGCATCCAGTGAATGTGAGTTCTGTGCTGATAGGAAAAAAATCGATGGGATGATTGGAAAGAGCATAAGAATCAGAGGAAGAAACAGTACCACCATTGGTGATTAAACCCGTGGGAAATAAAGCTAAATGCAGTGCAGTGGACAAATAAATGAGTAGAAACACCAATCTCTACTGATTGATAGATGCCTGGTCAAAATGGGTCTTGAATTGGTTTACCATGGGAAACACTAGGTGATTTTAAGCAGCAGAGTTGTAATGATTAAAATCTAACTTTATTCTTAAGCTGCCGTATGTAGGAAAACCTTAATTAACTAGAACTCAATTCATTAAACCTGCTTCCCCATCACTTCCAAGGCTCAAGCCACTGGGAGAGTTAAGCATAGGAGGGAACTTGAAGAAGGGTCACAGCACATCAACACCCTCCCCTAAGCACCTGGGCAGTGAGGAACCACCTAGAAAGATGATGACCTCAGGGGAGGAGAAAGCCTTGCTTCAAAACCAGGCCTGAGTACGATGCTGCTGTGGGAGCCCTGGAGTATCAAGGTAGTAAAAGCCAACTGTTCTGAACACTTTGGAGGTGTTAGCTCAGTAAATCCCCCGGCATGCACGTGAGGCAGGTAGTATCAACCCCACTTTATGGCTGGGTAAACTAAGGCATGGGGGCAGGCCAGGTAACCCTCCCAAGGTCACATAGGTGGTAAGCGATGGAGTCAGAAATTGAACCCAGGCAGTCTGGACCTAGAGTCTGAACACACCCACAGGCCATCCACCTCTCCAAGTAATCTGCCCACCACGGCACTGCTTATAAATGGCAACTCTAAGGTATGTGTTTCTACGTGGAAAGTTACACACTGCACCACGGGCTTGGGTTAATCCTGGGGCGTGGGATTGAGGAAGGAGTTGATAAGAGACTTTGCCTTTTGTACTGTGCACACCTACACCTGACCTTTGAACAGCACAGGTATGAACTGCCTGGGTCCACTTATTCTCGGATATTTTTCTATAGTAAATACTACAGAACCTCACAGTCCATGGTTGGTTGAATCCGTGGATGCGGCAGGACCGCGGATACCGAGTGCCGACTAGAAATTAATTATACTTGGATTAATTCCCACATTGTTCAAGGGTCAACTGTACTTTGTTTTTACAACCAGCGTGGGGTATTTTTGTGTTTTTCTTTTTTACTGCAAATAAAGATATAAACTCACACACGTGCACCCACGCATGCGTGCACACACACACACACACACACACACCCGCAAATGCTACCTCCACCAAGAGACACATTTGAATGCAAATGGGTCAAACCATGCTTTTGGAATGTGGCTCAGTAGCCAATCTCGGAAAATAAAATCAATTTTGACCCAAAGGCTCTAGAAAGACTTAGAGAAACAGTTACCCGTGTGGAGGCCAAATCATGCCTCAGGTGGCTCTGGGGCTGCAAGACCCTGTGCTCCGTCCTCCTCCAGCTGAGACCCAGATGACAATGACACAGAAGGAGAGGACTCGGGGCCATTTAATAAAGCTCCACGTTGTCCGGTTTTCCTGTTTGGGAACTTGGCATATCCAAGCCCAGGAGAGCATGGCCGCCGTCTGCGCTAAAGGCTGGAGTCGCGCCATAGATTTTATCCACATTTCTAGCCCATTACTTTTTCAAGGAGAGCCCTCACGGACATGGCAGCAAACTGAAGGTGGGCGTAAATCCAGCCACCACAGGGGGAGTGACTCAGACCTCTGAGCCTCTGCCCAGTGGCTGGAGAACTCTAATATAAGCGAGGCCCTCTGCAGAGAGCACAGAGGTTGTATTAGTTACCTATTCACTGCATAACAAAATACCCCCAACACTTAGAGGCTTAAAAGACAAACATTTATCCTCCTACAGTTTCTATGGTCAGGAATCTGGGTTTGGCTTAACTGGGTGCCTCTGTCCCAAGCTCTCTCACAAGGGGTTCAGTGCCTTTGCTCTATAGGACATTAACCAAATTTATGTCTAAAATGGCAACTTCATCTCACCATTTTCCCAACTTACTCTGAAAATCTCTGGTTTTCGTATCCTCTTTTGAACCAGCTCATCCTGCTTAGTCCCTCTTTAGTGAATTAAACAAGGTTCTGCAGCGTGCTCGCTATCAATTTGAAGAGAATTACCTTTTAATGCTTTGAGAATTATAACGTCCACGGGGTTGATAAGCGCTACGAAGAAAAGTAAAGCCATCTAGTAGAGCGTTAACGATGGGGGAGGTGATGGGGCGGGTCCTGAAGACAGAGGAGCCGGCAGTACAGAGAAAGGAACGGAGGAATGAACGAATGAATGAACCGCAAGGGAACCAGAGCTCTTCGTCCTCCTTGCTCTGCCCCAACCGGAGGTGAAGACGGGGGCTGGAACTACTTCTTAGAGCCTGCAGGTCCTTTTCTCCTCCCACCTCACCTCCAGGCCGGCTCCCCGGAGGACTCTCGCCGCGAGGTGGCGCCTCAGCCTCATGAATCGACAGCGGGAACTGCAGCGAGGAATCTAGGGCATAGTCATCTGTCCCCTTGGCCACTGGCAGCCGCTCCCAAGTGGACCCTGGGAGTCACGAGGGACTCTCTACCCAACCTGCGCTACATTATCCAATGGCACATTAGTTCTGAGAGCCACCAGGGCCTAGTTAGCCCCACACCCTAATTCAGGTCAAACCCACGTTTATTAAGCACTTACTACTGCTCTCCTTTATCAGTACATAAACCCTGAACCCATTTTAGAGGTGGGTAAGCTGAGGCTCAAAAAGCACACATAAGCTGTCCGAGGTCCCAGGACTCGGAAGTAACAAGGGTGGGATCTAAGCCCGGGTCTGCCTGGCTCTGTAGTCAGCATTCTTACAATTACCCCCTGCCCAGGGTGGGGACTGTTTGTCTGGAGGCAAGCAGGAGCCCTGTGGATCAGAGAGTTTGCTATGCTATTTTGCTGGGATAGATCCAAGGGTTTGATATGCGAGGACTGAGACACCATTCTGCCTTAGGCTTTAGGAAGCAGTGCACATTGGAGCCATACAGGACCGTTTCTTTGGGGGCAGCAATGTCTGGATCAAGGAGTTAAGCTCACAAATGGGTTGCATGGGCAATCGTGGAGTTTCCAGCTTCCAGCTTACCAAGAAGAGAGCCTGGAGCCAATGGTTTGGATGCTGGGACCAGGGCCAAAAGGAACTGAGCTTTCCCTATACACCCTCTTCCACTGAAGGCTCCTGAAAGGCAATAAAGCCTGGTGGTTAGAGCATGGCACCAGGTGTCTGAACTGGGCTCAAGCCAGCCCTAAAACTCACTTCTCCAAGCCTCGGCATTTGTGTCTGTAAAAGGCTGTACTTGATAATGCATATAAAACACGCGGCACATGACCTGGTTCAGGAGAGATGCAAGAGCTGGTGGTCATCATCATTATCACTTGCATCACCACCGCCATCAGCATCATCGCCATCACTATTATTAATTGTTCACTGTTGCATTTCTACTAACTGCCTGTCTCAGTGGGGGATGGAAACTCCCCCAAGCAGCCGCCTTGCTCAACAGTTAACGATGCTAAAACAATCTCACTTGCCTAACCACTTCGCCTAAGTGTTATTTGACTGACAGGATGGGTTATTTTGGGGAGAAAAATAAATCATAGGAGCTCTTGAATGCACCATCCCTGAAAGGTTTCCATGACAACCCACACCTGGATGTTCCAGGGAGAAGGCAGCCATGTGGGGAAGAGTGAGAACTAAACTCGAGAGATGGGGAGGGGGCATCCCCCCAGTCCTATTTTTCTGGCTGTGTTTGTACTGTAGGACTCTTTACATAGGTTCTCTCTTTTAAACCTCACCACAATCCTATAGGACTAAGTACTATTATTCTTACCCCCATTTTACAGATGAAGAAACTTCGACTCAGAGCGGTTAAAACTTGCCCAAGGTCGGTCTTGTCAAACTAGAGGAGTTATACTAGAGCAGGGTTTCTCAGCCGTGGCACTGTTGACTTTTGGGGCCAGATAACTCTTCGTTGGGGCCTGGCCTGTGCACTATTAGATGTTTAGCAGCATCTCTGGCTTCCACTCAATTGATGCCAGCACCTCCCTCCTCCCCTGGTCATGACAACCCAAACCGGCTCCAGACCATGGCCAGGTGTCTCAGCTGGTCACCCCCAGGCTAGGTTAATAGTCATTCCTTACACTTGTAGGGCGCTCTACATGTATAATGCTCTTTCACAGGACCTGTCTCATGGGATCACATGTAATCATGTAACTCTGAGGTCCTTAATGGCGAGGATCCTGGGATCCTGGGACCCAGGGTGTGAGCCCAGTGGCCGAACTAGGGGAGGGACCTGGGAAATCAGGGTGAAACTCAACCGTCTAACCTCCTCGCGGAGCAGACACATCTTGCAGTACCACCCCTTTTTATGGGCAGGGAAAGGAGGGTCAGAGAGGAGGGGGAGCCCCCAAGGATCCCGGGGCCTGTGAGCGGCAGTGCTGGGTGAGTGGTTTCCACTGTAGACTCTAAGGACTCCAGATCCCAAAGGTCACATCTGTTCAACAGGCTCGCCCAGCTCAGCTTGCTGTGCTGTATCACAGACTTGAGGACGGACGGAAGCAGCCTAGAGTCACGGGCACCCCACTCAGGACCCAGCGTGGCAGACGTCAGGCCCTCGGTCACACATAGGACCGTGGCATGGGGGGAGGGCTGTCACCTGCCTGCGGTTACAGAGGAGAGTGGAGGATATTTCAGTGAAAGTAGCTTTGGTTCGGTGGTCCTCATAAAGAGGGTGGGACCTCACGTGATGCGAACACTGATTTCCCAAGCTGTATGCACAAGCTACCGCATTTAATCCTCTCAACACCCAGCGAGGAGAAATCATCATCCCCACTTAGAAAGCTGAGGCTCAGAGAGAGCCAGTGACAAGCTCAAGGTCACACAGCTGGGAAGTAACAACCGGTCTGGGACTGGAACCCTGGTGAATGCAGGTAAGGAGAGGCCTGGGAGCTGGCATGTCATCTGGTACCTTCCAGGCAAGGCTCCTCCCTCCACTGCCTGTGAATTCAGCAGGAGAATGAGTACTTGCGTGTACTTCATGTCTGCAAACTCCCAGGGACCCCCAAGATTCGTTTTCATGAAGACCTTTTCTGTGGGAAATGTATTTGAAACATCAGTCAACCAAGTGTCCGCTTCCCACAAACCCTGGTTTTTTTTTTTTAATTTATTTATTTTTGGCTGCGTTGCTGCACGTGGGCTTTCTCTAGTTGCGGTGAGCAGTGCGGGGGCAGGTGGTGCTACTCTTCGTTGCGGCGCACGGGCTTCTCATTGCGGTGGCTTCTCTTGTTGTGGAGCACGGGCTCTAGGCGTGCAGGCTTCCGTAGTTGTGGCATGCGGGCTAGTAGTTGTGGCTCGCGGGCTCTAGAGCACAGGCTCAGTAGTTGTGGTGAACGGGCTTGGTTGCTACATGGCATGTGGGATCTTCCTGGACCAGGGATCAAACCTGCATTGGCAGGCAGACTCTTAACCACTGCGCCACCAGGGAAGCCTGGATCTTTATGGCCATGTTCAATTCAGGAAGAATAAAAAGTAAAAATGATACTGTTTCCTCTACTTTGTTTCAGTTCAATTAGACACATACTGAGCCCTGCTCTGTGCTCAGTAAGCCAGGCCGGCTCCTGCGTTCCCCAGGGGAATGCCGCTCTGCTCGCCCGTAGAAACCTTTTTATCATCCACCTTTCCTTCTCTATCTCACCACCCCACCCTGTACTGGGGTCTCCTGGGATCACTTCCCAGATAAAGCTATCAAATGCTGGTTCCAGGAGGAACCCACACGGACTGTGACGATTTGATGATGTTCATAATAATGGCTAATATCGTGGCGTGCTTACTGTGTGCCAACCATTCCACTATGTGCTCTGCAGACATTTCTCCCACTGAACACTCAGGGGACCCCAGTCATGCAGGCATCATCATCATCATCCCCATTTCACAGATGTGGAACTGAGGCTGGGAGAACTTAAGTTGTCTACGTAAAGTCATACTCCTCTTAACTGTCAGAGCCAGGATATGAACCCAGATCTCTGTTGAGATTGGCTGGGACCTGGGACCTGGGACCCTTAACCAGAGTGCTTGCACTTGCAGGAGCAACTAAAAATAACTGCATGCATGCGCGGTTGGGGCAATTAGGAACCATAAGGTACAAAAAGGCCACAAACCAACTGTCATTTCTGAGGTGCTGGGTGCAAAAGCAGCACACTACCCATGATCCCTGCACAGCACCACTGAGGAGGTGAGCAGAACGCCTAAGGCCACACCCCTCTGGCCCAACCCACCGATCCACCCCTACCCTCACCTCATTTACAAAACCAGCTCCCAGGGCTTCCCGGGTGGCGCAGGGGTTGGGAGTCCACCTTCCAGTGCAGGGGACACGGGTTCGAGCCCTGGTCCGGGAAGATCCCACATGCCGCAGAGCAACTAAGTCCAGGTGCCACAACTACTGAGCCTGCGCGCCTAGAGCCTGTGCTCCGCAACAAGAGAAACCCACCGCAGTGAGAAGTCTGCGCACTGCAATGCAGACCCAACGCAGCCAAATAAATAAATACATACATACATACCTAAGAATTTCACACAAAAAAAAGAAACCAGCGCCCTCCTCAGGGAATGAGCAAGGGCACATGTTCCTTGGGGTTTTTTTGCTCCCTTGTGCTGCAGTCCCAACAAAGCCTGGCCTGAACTTCTTGTCTGACCTCTTATCAATTTCTATTGATTAAAGAGTCCAAGGACCCGAGTCAGTACCGAGGGGAGGATGAGGGGGAGAAATGACTTTGGAATTGCTGGTCCTGCGGGAAGTTGGTTCTCACTTTGGGTTTTCTCCTCCTCATTAGGGAGTTGTCAGGGCCAGGTATTAATAGAGTGCCTACTGCGTGCCAGGTACTGTCCTCAAAGACCTCAGGAAAGACCTAAATGCTTAGCTATTTTCTCCAGCAGTGGAGGTTAGGGGGCAGCCGCACCCCTCCATCTGACCCCCAGACATGCCCTTGTATGTATCTGCCAAGAAGAATTGGGATGAATAGGAAGACGTCTCCAGCCACAGGAGGAAGGGACCTCGTACACAATACGTTCCTTCCATATTCTGGGAACGACATAAACATCACCTAGTACTAGGTTTCTCAGCTTCGGCACTGTTGACATTTGAGCACGATGATTGTTCTCAGGGGCTGCCTTGTGCATTTCCTGCCTCAGGGAAGCTCTGCAGGGCATGGGGCGGTGGGGGGCACTAGGGAATGACACAGTCCCCCTGATGTTTCAGCGTGGCCGGAGCTACCAGGGTAACTGCACTGTCGTGTCTCTTTCGGGCTGGCAGCTCTGAGGGGCCCAGACATCACAAAGGCAGCAGAATAAAGCATGTCTGTGACATAGCAGATGTGGCAACTGCTTCTGTTGGTTGTGGCACACCTCCCCACACTGTCCCCGTTTTACCTGTCCTTCAGGTAAGGAAACTTGCAGGCAGCCCTGGGTCTTCCAGGAGCCCAGCACAAGGAACAAAATGTATGGGAATCAGTGCAAGCAAGTCCCATCCAGGTTTGCATTCAGGCGTCCACTTATGTCCCAGCCTTCCAGGTGACCTCTGGCCATGATGGCTGACGTACCTGCTCCCACCCTGGGAACATCATCCTGTGTTTGCTTCTAAGAGTTTTATAGTTTTAAGACATATTTAGGTCTTTGATCCATTATGAGTTAATTTTTTATATGGTGTGAAGTAAAGGTCCAACTTCATTCTTTTACATGTGGATCTTGTGGTAGATACTTTAATTACCCAGTTTACAGATGAAAACACAGAGGCTGAGAAGGGGTAAATGACTTGTCCAGTGTCACATGGCCACTGGAAGGTGAAACTGGAAATCAATATCAAGTCCCAAACTGGTCCCCTTTCCCTTATACCCAAATGCCCTCTATGACACCCCTTTATTAGTTTGTGAGCAGGGAGTATGGAAAGCACAGACCTCAGAAATAAGGCACACATTTTAATCTGTCTCTGGGCAAGTTCATCCTCGTCTCTGAGCCTCAGTTTCGTTTTCTGTACAGTGAGTTGCTGATTGCTGAGGGTCTTTCCTGCTCAGAGCCCCAAGAGCCTCAGGCTCCATTGTCCTCATTTCTCCTCTCAGGAGGTGCAGTGGGAACCCTCACAGGCAGAGCTGCTTTTCTGGCAGGAGTTCCCATCCTGGGCCTCAGCCAGCCTCTGGAAGACATTCTCAGCATCCCCTGGAAGACACCTGCAGCCCCACAGGAAAGCCTCAGAGCTGAGGAAAATGCAGGCAAAAAAAAATGCTAACGTGAGCAGGGCTTTCTCTACCTGCTGACAGTTTCCTTCATAAGTGTTACAATGAAGCTATTTGAGAACCAGCTTGCAAAGCCCCTCGCTCTAAATATCCCTCTCACACCCTCCCTGAACCAGAAACAACGCAGCACCTCCTTGGATGCCCAGCACCAGGGCCTAACCCACAGCGGATGCTCTGTACACAGACGCATGAATGAATGAACAGATGAAGATGACTCCACACACTTTGTCTCCCCTGACTGCCTTAGACCAGGGCCTGGCAAACTTTCCTAAAAACGCCAGATGGTGAACATGTTTGGCTTCGCAGGCTGTGTGGTCTCTGTCGCCAGTAGTCCTCAGCTCTGCTGTGGTAGCACAAAGACAGCCACAGACATGCAGAAGTGGGTGGGAATGGCTGTGTTCCAGTAAAACTTTAGGCACAACGAAATTTGAATTTTACACAATTTTCTTGAGATACAAAATAGTCTTCTTCTTTTGACTTTTTTCTACTATTAAAAATGTAAAACCTATTTTATATCCTAGCTTGCAGGTCATATAAACAGATGGTGGGTTGCATTTGACTTAGACTTTTGCCTTTTGTTTTTCATTTTAAATATTTTTTTCTTAGTACAGAAGCAATATATATTCATTATAGAATAATTAGAAATTAGTGACATGCAGATAAAGTAAAATTATAATCATCCACAATTTCAACATAAAGAGGGAACTACTTCTGGGCATTTATTTTTTCAGCCTATCTATCTATCTATCATCTATCATCTATATTGGTGCTGTCCAGTGTGATAGCCACTAGCCATGTGTGACTATGTAACTTAAAACTAAAATTAGGGAATTCCCGGGCAGTCCAGTGGTCAGGATGCATGCTTTCACTGCCGAGGGCCCAGGTTTGATCCCTGGTTGGGGAAACTAAGATCCCACAAGTCGTGCGGCACAGCCTAAATTAATAAATAATAAAATTAGATAATATTTTAAAATTCAGTTTCTCATTCGACTAGTGACATGTCAAGTGTTCCGTACCTACCTATGGCTGGTGGCTACCATGTTGAACAGCACAGATAAGAACATTTCCACCATCACAGAAAGTTCTATTGGATAGCACTGATTTATCTGTATCTATTTATATAAATTTACCAAAAATAGAACAACACCAAATAAACTTTTTAGGTGAATATCTTTTACTCACTTAATATTTTGAGTCAACCATTCAACATCCAATACTATGTTTTATTCAACTCCATACCATTCAATATTCAACACCTATGCGTTATTGGAGGCATTCGGTATCATGTAACAGATGTCCCTTCCGAGTCCCTGTTGTACATTTAAGTTGTTTCCAGTTTTTTGCTACAAGAAACAAAGTGACAGTAAATCACTTTATCACTAAACTTATGCATCATTCATTGTTTTAGGATAAATTCATAGAGGTTTAACTGCTAGTTCAAAGGGTAAGCTCATTTTTCAGATTTTTTTAAATAGGAGTACTCAGTTTCTTTCCAGAAAGGCTTTGAACATTGATACTCCCAACAGCAATTTATGAAATTGTCCACTACCTTGAAACCTCCACAAATAATGGTTATTATAATAAAAACGAGGCCATTTTTGTAGATGAAATTTTCCATCTCTTTAATTTGCCTTTCTCTGACAAACTTTATTTCCTCCCATATTTACTGATCATTTTATTTCTTTGAGTGTGTCTTGGGCAATAAAAGGGATTACCTGTGTGGCTTAGGTTTTAAGGAAAAATTGCTCGATTTATACCCCAGGCCTCATAAAGTTCTGCAAGGTGACAGGATTAACATACCAAAGAGACTGGCAAAGCTCAGTTTTAGTAGAACTGTGGATCAATTATATTTCGTCTATTCCTTCGTATTACTCTTATTATTTCTTTTGGTCCCTACAGTCACAGACCACACTAGGGGGCAGGTGGTTTGTTTGAGTTGTTTTTTTTTTTTTAATATTTATTTATTTGGTTGCATGAGGTCTTAGTTGTGGCAGGTGGGCTCCTTAGTTGAAGTATGCATGTGGAATCTAGTTCCCTGACTAGGTATCGAACCCAGGCCCCTCGCATTAGGAGCGTGGAGTCTTATCCACTGCACCACCAGGGAAGTCCCTGTTTGGCGGTTTTAAAATGTATTTGTTTGCTTTATATTTATCTTAATTCCTAGGACTATAGTCCTGCTCACCTAATCAGAGATAGGGCAGCCTGGATTCGTGGAAGGCAGGAAGGAAGGACCTCAGGGTTTTGCAAGATTCCAGCAGACTAAGGAAATAGTTACCTGATCATGCTGAGTGGGAAAACCCAAGCTGTATTCTTCCTTGGCCTTTTAAGTTCTGGAATCCCCATTCATCCATTCATTATGAGCACTTGGTCATCTCATGTTGTTCTGATGGGTAGTTTCTTGTGTTTTGATTTTACCATTGAATGAACACATCCTCTTTCTAAATACCTTTAGAAAGCTACGGGGCTATCAGTCATTCACACTTTAGTATTAACTAGTTTTCATACAGCATTTTAATTTTTATAAAAGCACCTTTATCACATCTACCACCTCTCTTATGCCCATGAAGGCGGTACTATCACAGCTGTCTCCACTTACTATTGAGGCAATTGAGTATCAGGGGGGCGGAGTGACCTGCCCTAGATCGTGCAGAATGAACCATGTACTCCTAGTCCAGTGATCTTTGCATGACCCCAGGATGCACTAGCTATTCGTCTTCCGGAGTTGATGGGCTAGGAGGTGTTAAGTGAATGGCAGCTCTTAGGGCAGAGAATGAGAGGGCCCTGAGCACCTGCAAGGGTGGGGGGGAGCACGTGAGGCGGGGTGGGGTGGGGGGGTACGTGGAGGCGGGGAAGGGCCCGATGCTCTTTCCCCTCCCTTTCATACGGAACCTTGTCTGACTCCGAATCTAGGTTTCCAGAGCCCGGAATCCGGGCCGCAGGGTGCAGATGGGGCAGCTACACTAGCCCGCAGCCGCGAGGGTCCAGAAAATGGTCAGGGGGTAATTAAAGTCTAGGTGAAATCAAACTATAGAGCCACCCCGCTTTTAGAGACGGGCTCCCCACCCCCCCATCAGATAGGCTTGGTGGGGGCTCCTCGCGGCAGCCGCCACAGCCCGGACCCTCGCTCCCGGCCCTCGCAGTCCCTCCTCCAGGCCCCCAGTTCTTCCGCCCCCGGAGGCCGGACTGTGCCCCCGTCCCTCCTTCCCCCTCCCTCCCGGGGGCGGTGGCCCGTGGCGGACGCGCTGATTGGCGGCGGTGCGAGCGAGGGCCGGAACCGGCAGCGCTGATTGGCCAGAGCCTCTCGGCGGAGCCACGGAGCCCGGCGAGTCGCTGGGGGAAGCTGGGCAGAGACCGGGAGGAACCGGAGCTCAGGGCGCGGATCCCTGAAGTCGGTGCCTGGCAGGTCGGAGTCCGAACGTTGAAGCAGGGGCCTGGAGGTAAGGACCTGGCGCTGGGTCGCGTGAGACGAGCCCTTCCGCGGGAGCTGAGACGGAATCCTTCGGCCCTGCCCCAGGGAGCAAAAACGGGGCATCTTCTCACAGAGACGGAGCCCTCATCTTCCCGAGACGCGGGTCCCCCGCACCCCCCCCCCGAAAAGAGAGGGTCTCTCGTCTCCCAGAGAGCAAGATAGTTTCCTTTTCCCTTCAGAAATGGGCCTTTCCTTCCTGGCCCCCGGCTCTAAAGATAGGATTCCTCTTCCTACTTTACCCCTTGGAATGGAACGTGCCCCCTCAAAGTGGGTTCCAGCCTCCCCAGGTATCTAGGGCCCCTTGATCTCTTTGGAGACCCATGCCCCTTCCCCTTCCCTAAAAAACTAAGTTTGGATTCTTCTCCCCACCCAGCCTTCTCAGCTCATAGATAACGGTGTGTTTCCTCCAGGAGGGGAAATAAGCCCCTCCCTAAGAGAAGGATATCCCTCTCCAGAGATTCTGCATGTCACCCTCAAACGCGATACAGACCTCCCTGGGCCCCCCAACTCAGAAACTGGACTCTGCGATTTGCCTTCAGAGGTGGATGATTACCTACCTCCTCCCACCCCCCCCCATCCGTAAGAGAGAGACGATGGTTGGTTGCCTCAGACACCTCCACACTGAAGGCATTTGGGGGATTTCCCCTCTTTCTCCAGTCAAGATGTAACAGAAGGGGTTTTCATACTCAGAAACAGGGCCAGGGTCTGGTCACCAGTCTGCACCAGTCACCCACCTCAATCCACCCCTCTGTAACCCTTTTACACAAACCCCATCCCACTAACACCCCCCCCCCGCCCCCATCCACCATTCCCAGTCCCATCCTTCCCACCTAATTCCATCTCACCTTTCCTCACCCACCCTGGCCAGAGGTAAGGCCAGAGGATGAGGTTTAGTACGACTGAAACTCTTAAAGCTGGGATCCTGAGCCTAGAGATCATTCCAGGAGCCTCCAAACTGCCAACAGAGATGGGCTCTGAGGCAGCAGGACCAGCAGGGACCACCCCCCCCGCCAACACACACACACACACACACACACACACACACACACACACACAAAGGACTGTGTTCAGAATATCCTCCCCTGAGGCAGGCCAACCCCTCTTCTAGAGAAGAGGGTGTCAGTGCAGACAGAAGGGCCCCAATTTGCTCCCTGGGGCTGCCCCTCCCCCAGCTCCTGTGGGCATTGCCTGGTGGAATTCCCTAGGCCCTTGGCCAGGGGAGATGCTGCAGGAACCATCCGTTGGGCTGGCTTCAGTGAAGCTGGACTAAGGGACAGGATGTTGGTGACCTGAGCGGGGCTGGGCACCGCTGTAATCTGGCAGGCCAGGATGGGGGCGGGAGGCAGGGGAGAGAAAGGCAAGGAGCTTTGCTTTGCTCTTTGGAGTTCACCCTAGAGGTGGAGTAGGAGAAGCGTGTGTCCTGGACGCCCAAAGAGGTCAGCCCTGGAGAGAAAAATGGCCCAGTCGGGAGTCCTTAGACCTCCCAGGGACTCCAGATCAAAGATCTTGCTCCTTCATTTGACAGTTGAGCAAAGAGAGGCACGAGGAGGGGAAGAGACTTGCTCAAGGTCACCTAGCCAGTGGGTAGCGAAGCTGGTCACAGCCTCTCCGGGACTCCTGGGCTGCCGGGGTCCTGGACACTACCTCTTGCCCTCATATTTAGAACCGGGACTTCTGGGCACTGTGGTCCCCACTTACCAGAGGTGGTACAGAGGCTCTGCCAATGTCACGCAGCTAGGAGCAGACCGAGCTGGAACCCAGCGCCGTCCCCCAACAAGCCAC
Organism: Stenella coeruleoalba; assembly: GCF_951394435.1. Classification (NCBI taxonomy): domain Eukaryota; kingdom Metazoa; phylum Chordata; class Mammalia; order Artiodactyla; family Delphinidae; genus Stenella; species Stenella coeruleoalba. Next base: position 56,381,126 of record NC_137161.1, read on the forward strand.
CTTGTAGATCCATTCCCAGGGCTTTGCACTTCACCACTCAGACCTTGGGATCTTTGTATTGAGCCCGCTGCCCAATCTAGGCTTGCCAGAATACAAATGGACTCGGGATAGCAAATGAGATCAGTTGCAACAGTCTGGAGCCGACGCTGCTGCAGGAATATCTGCTGCAGGTGAGGCTTGCTCCAGGCACTTTGGGCAGAGCTCCCCCCAAGACCTGGAAGTCACGGCCCCTCCCTCCAGGGCCCCCCACCTCGATCCCTGCCTTTTCCCTCCGACCCCGAGTTCCCTGCCGCAATGTCGCGCCCCAGCTTAGAGCCTGCTCCTTTTCCTGAGGCATTGGATACCCACCAGCCCACTGGGTCAACAGCAACCAGGTCCCTACAAATGGGAGGGTCTTGAGGCAGAAACTCCCCCTGCCTCCAGCTAAGGGGTTGGCTATTGTGCTCCAATGTAGAGCAGGGATCCAAGTCCAAGGTGCCGAGGTGAAAGTTCAGAGTATGAGGGAGAACTGTAGTGCATGGGGGTTGAGAGATGGGTCTCTGAACCCCTCTTATCAGGGTCTAGAGCCCAAATCTGCTACTTAGTATGTTTCTTGGAGGAATTATTAAATTCTCTGTGACTCAGTTCCCTCAAAGTCCTTATCAGGGTAAAATGAGTTAATCTTTGTAAAGTGCATGGCACAGGGCAAGTGGGTGGAAGCAGTGATTATGATTACAAGTCATAAAACCTCTAAACCTGGGTAGGGAGGTTGTGCTTTTAGGTAAAACTTATGACTCGCTGTGTAGATAATCTGTCAGGGGTAAAGGCAGCGAACAGTCAGCCCCTGTTTGGAGACAAGGGTGATGTCTTCCCAGAGAGACCGTACAGTATTTGGAATGCACCGCAGACCCTAAAGTCAGTTGGAGCCGGGAGTCTACTCCCATTACTGCTGACGGGGGACCTTGGGCAGGTCATCCACCTCTCTGAGCCTCAGTTTCCTTATCTTTGAATTGGGTTTGTTGGGGGGTAGGCATCAGATAAGAGAGAGGTCTAGAGCAGGGTTTCTTATCCTCAGCAGTGTTGCCATTTGGGGCCGGATCATTCTTTGTTGCGGGGGGCAGGGGGCTGTCTTGTGCACTGTAGGATGTCTAGCAGCATCCCTACCCTCTACCCAGTAAAGCCACTTGCAACCATTTCCATTTATGACAACTAAAATCATCTCCAAGCATTGTCAGATGTCCTCCCCCCTTGAGAACTGCTGATCTAATACAGGTGCCCCACTCATAGTGGATGATTGACATAAGAGAGCATCCTTCTCGTTCAGGTTCCTCGTTCTGGTTTGTGCATCATGGAAGCGGTGTGTTCACCTGCTGAGCCTGCCGATATTGAGGGCAGTATTAACCCCTCACGTTTCAACAGGAAAGTCTGGAGCACCTCCATGTATGTTACTGTAGGTTTCCCATTTTACAGGTGAGCAAACGGAGGCCCACAGAAGTGAAAGGACTCTTCTAAAGGCATTACCCCCTTCCCTGCTAGAAGTCGAAGAAACATCCATGCAAGAAACAGTTTTAGAAATCACTTAGTTCTGGGGCCTTCTCAGATCCTTCGGCAGTCTCTTTCAGAATTTAAACTGCATGCCCTTGGGCCCGGCCATCCCACTTCTAAGAATCTCCTGTAGAAATGCTCACACAAGCACACAGTAGAATGCAGGAATGTTCGCCTAAGGGCTTGGCAATCCAAGATGGGAAGGGGTTCCATTACATGGGAATATAAGCCGTCTTTTTAGAAGAATGGGGGAGAGCTACATTCCTGACCTGGAAAGACCTCCAAGACATGATTTAGTGAAAACACTAAAGTTACAGCATCAGTATATACAGTATTTTAGTAAGTATATGTAAATACATATAGGGAAGCAAGGAGCAGGAAATGGGCCTGTGTGTCTGTGTATATACCTATACATATATATATGTAAATGAATCTATCGGGGGAAGGAGAAGAAAAGGAATCCTCTAGCCAGCTTCCTGTGCATTACAGATGAGCCAAGCACAGTCCCCAGAGGTTGGGGCTTGCTCAGGGTCCCTCAGCCAGGAAGGATGGCAGGGGGACTGTAGCCCGAGTTCTACAGCCCAGGCTGGGGCTCTTTCAGCTGCCTGGCCCCCAGGTCAGTGTGGCGGGCGGGGTCCAAGGACTGGACATTCCTGCACACCCTGGTCCCTCTCTCCTGGGAAGCGATCAGGCCAGAAGCTGCCAGTGGCTGAAACTCAGGCCTTTGAGCTTCCTAAGAGTTCTGGGGCCAGGAGACAGGAATCTGAGGCCTCACGTCCACAGGCTGAGCCTCTTCCCTGGCCACAGCGGATTCTTTCTACCAGCATCCCAATGGGTCTTGAGGTCACACTGACCAGAGGGAGGGAGGGAGGGAGGAAGGAAGGAAGGAAGGAAGGAAGGAAGGAAGGAAGAAGGAAGGAAGGAAGGAAGGAAGGAAGGAAGAGGGAGGGAGGGAGGCAATGGTAGAACCTACCTCTGGGTTACTCTGAGGATTAGCTGAAACCCTGTTCAAACACCTGGTACCTGGTCCCCCTTAGGTAATGTGAGCGCTGGCTCTCTCCATCTCTGTCTGCTTGCCAGCCCCCCTTGCCAGGATGCAGGGGAAAAAAGCCTCGTGGGAGCCTGAGGGCTTCAAGAACACCCAGGCTGAATCACCAACCCCCCTCCCTCCACTGCATCCCTGCAGAAAGTCCGGGAGGGGTTTCTATAGGTGTCTGCACTCCTCCCTCTCCCTTGTGTCTGACTAGCCCAGGCGTCTCAGGCATTAAATTGTCTTACCCATCCCCGGAATGGCATAGCGTGATATGGCCTCTAGTCACACATTCTTTCCATAGTGGGCTCGACTCCCCAAGGGCAAATTGCCCTCCTTCTTCAAAAGCTCTCTCCCTGACCCTCCCTGGCCCCAGCCTGGAGATCGATTTTTCCTCGGAACTCCCAGCACTTACATCTGAGGCCTCCTTGGGTCCATGACTGTTTGCTGTCTTTTCTCCCCTTCCGTATCCCTGGGGAGTAGAGATCATACAGTCAGGTCTCATTCTCTCCTGTCCCAAGTACAGAGCACCTTTCCTGGCACACAGTAGAGACTGGACGAGCATTTATTGTGCAATACATATAGCATAAAATTTGCCATTTTAATCATTTTAAAGTGTACACTTCAGTGACATTAAGTACATTCACAGTGTTGTGCATCCCTCACCACTCCTAGTTCCAGAACTCCTTTATCACCTCGAAAGGAACCCTTGTCACTCTCCCTTCCCCCAGCCCCTGGCGACCACTAATCTCTTTTTTGATTCAATAGATTTGTCTATTCTGAATATTTCATAGAAATGGCATCATCCAGTATGTGGCCTGTTGGGTCTGGCTTCTCCACATTGTAGCACGTATCAGTACTTCGTTCCTTTTTATGGCTAAATAGTATTCTATTGCATGGATAGACCACAGTTTGTTTATCCATCTGTCAGTCGATGGACATTTGGGTTTCCAACTTTTGACAGTTGTAAGTGCTGCAGCTCTGGGCATGTATGTACAGCTTTTGGTTCCCAGATCTGTTTTCAGTTCTTTGGGAAGTGGAACTGCTGGGTCATATAGTAATTTTTTGCTTAACCTTTTGAGGAAATGCCAGACTACACCATTTTACATTCCCACCAGCAATGTGTGAGGGTTCCAATTTTTCCACATTTTTATCAACACATTATTTTCTGATTACTGTTATTACGACGTATTATTGTCATCCTCGTGGGTGTGAAGGGGTGTCTCATTGTGGTTTTGATTTGCGTTTCTCTGATGATTAGTGACGCTGAGCATCTTTTCATGTGCTGGTTGGCCATGTGTATGTCTTCTTTGGAGAAAGGTTCATTCAAGTCCTTTGCCCATTTTTGAATTGGGTCGTTTGTCTTTTTGTTGCTGTTGTAAGACTTCTTTATATACCTACGTATATCTTTGTGTTGCCATTTCCTCTTGCATTTAAACATTTGCTCAGCTCCTGGGGGTCAGGCACTGTCTTGCGACCTCGGGATGTCAAGGTGACTACAATACAGTTCCTGCCCACAAGGGGCTCCCAGTTTATTTATTTATTTTTATTAATTTTTGTTGGAGTATAGTTACTTTGTGTTAGTTTCTACTGTACAGGAAAGTGAATCCGCTATACGTATACATATATCCCCTCTTTTTGGGATTTCCTTCCCGTTTAGGTCACAAGGGGCTCCCAGTTTAGAGCAAAGTTTCTTGACAGCACTAGTGCCATTGCTGGGGTGCGTTTGGGGGTGCTGTCCCTGCACTATAGGATGTTTAGCAGTATTTCTGGGTTTTACTCCACTCGGTGACAGTAGCATACTTCCCCCCAAGCTGTCACAACCAAAAATGTCTCCAGACATTGCCAAATGTCCCCTGGGGGGCCACTTGTCCCCTGGCTGAGAATCAGTGGTTTAGAAGCTTAGACAGTTGTGTGTATCTACAACTTCAGTCATATCTCTTGTGCCTAACAGGGTACATAGTGGGCATTCAGGACTTACTTGTTGGATGTTGGATGGGGGGGATGGATGGATGGATGGATGGATGAAATAATGAATGCAATTTACAGGGTTTGGACATGTGCCTGAAACTCTAATATGTGAAACAAAACACTCTTCTTCCGACTGGAATATTCTACCCCTTTCTGCCTAGCGCAGTGGTTCTCACACTTGAGCATCAGAATCCCCTGGAGGGTGTGTTAAAACAAAGATTGATGGGCCCCACCACCAGAATTGCGGTCCCACCACCAGAATTACGTTGAATCACTGCCCCCCAGAATGCTCCCAACCCAGTTTCCATGTCCCTTGGGAACCCTGCACCAGACTTCTCCCACTTCCGCCAGCCTGTCCATCCTCAGAGGTCTCACAGCTTAACTGCCAGCATCTCCCATTTGGGTGCTAACATTTATTGCTTTGGACTGTCAGCAACATGCTGGACATCTGCCGCTCAGCCACTGCATTGAGAATTCCTTCAAAGCCGGAACCCACCATGTCCTAGCACCCCTAGAACCCTGCTACCCAAGTGTGGTCCAGTGCCCAGCAGCATGACATCACTGGGGAACTGGTTAGAAATTCAGGCTCTTGGGACCCCCTCAGGCCTACAAAATGCAGTCTGCATTTTAACACTATCCTGGTGGGATGGGGGGTTCATGTGCACATTCGAGTAGTTTGGGAAGCCTGTCCTAGGCTGTCTCTATAACCCTCGCAACTCAGAGCTAATCCCTTGCAACTTCGCTGATGTGTTATATTGACAGCATCTGTTACACTGTACATGGTGTCTGGGCTGGAACATCATTAGCGCGTTACTGGCCATTCATCTCTTTGCCTGATGTATTTTATCTCTTGGAATGGCTAAACTGACCTTGCTTTACCCCCTGGAAAACCGGAGGGGCAGCGTCTCGCTCAAGATCAAATGAAGACCGTGAGGCAGAACAGAGAGACGGCCATCCATTCCTTAGAGGGGAGCAGTTGAAGCACCATGGTGGTGACACATGAAAATATGGGGTGGGAGGGTAGCATTCTGAGGCTACTAGGTTTGCTTTTCAAACGTGGAGAGCTGGGAGATGATTCAAAAGTAGGCCAAAAACAGGGGCTGAAGTGCTATCTTGCCATTTATTCAACAAGTATTTATTGAGTACTTCGTAGATGCCAGACATCGGCATCACGTGTGTGGTATTAACAAGGAATACAAGGTCTCCCTCTTAGTGGCTTCTGTCTAGGTGGGCAGTGTTGCCATCTGCATTCATTCCTGTGAGTGTACCCATTTATTGCACAACTTCCGTGTGTCCTGACAGAACTAGTGGTGTGTGTGTGTGCGTGCGTGTGTGTGTGTGTGCGTGTGTGTGCATGGTGAGGGAGAGATGAACACCCAGCTACTACACCAGAGGATCTTCTAGGCTAGCTGTCAGGCGACAGGCCTATAAACAACCGTTCAGAGAGATGAGTGCCAGGTGTGCGTGTGGGAGCGGATAGTGGTCAGAGCTCAGAGAAGGAAGAGGTTCCCTGTCCCTGGGGATGCTGGGAAGGAAATTTCAGGGGGAAAAGTCAGAAAAGCCAGGAAAGATATTCTCAACAGATAGAACATGAACAGGGGCTCAGAGACTTCATGGAAAACTGTTAAAAGAAAATCTTCAGGAAAAAGGTGCCGGGGGCGGCCGGGGGGGGGGCGGTGGGGAATAAAATCATGGTTCCAAATACAGATGCAAAAACAAACACTTGTCAGTGATTTTAGTAAGCTCATTCAATGAGAGAACCAAGCAGATGTTGGAACTGGTTCAAAGGAAAAGTCAAATAAAGCACAATTGTCTACAGAGTCAAGGAATGCTTAAATGCATTACAAATGGAGACAAAATAAAATGGTTGGACAAGACAGAATTGGCTTCTCTATCAGATTCCTACAACTTACAAAGAGTTGAAAAAAATAGCTCGAAGATAATGAGCAGGGCTAGACTCAGATATCTTAAAAGTTTGTGTTGTATGTAAACGATGCATAGTTTTCCATTGAGATGCAATTTTTTTTTCTATAAAACCAATGTTCAGAGGATGGGGGAGGCATATGGTGGAGCCCACCCAGGGTGGATGGGCTAGGAGAGGGAAGCTGCAGGGGGGGCCAGATCATGGACAGCCTGGTGACCCTAGGTAATGAGTTCAGACTTGACCTAGAGACCCCTGGGGAACCTGGAAGGGTTTTAAACAAGGAGGTGACCTGATTTGATTAGCACTTGAGCAATATCCTTCTGGAAGATTCGTGGAGAGTGGACTGGTTGTAGAAGGAGCAGACGGAGAAGCCTGTTAAAAGATGAGATGGTGGGGGCTTCACATAGAGTAGGGCTCCGCAAATATTTTCTTTAAAGGGCAGGTAGTAAATATTTGAGGCTTTGTGGGCCACACAGTTACGATCGCAACTGCTCAAACTGTACCGTGAAATGTAAATGAATGGACGAATCTGTGTGCTAATAAAACTTTATCTACAAAAACAGGCTGGGGGGCCAGATGCCCCCCCACCACAGTTTGTCAACCCCTCATCTAGAGCAGCGTCGGAGAGGCTAGAGCTGTCCATGGTTTTGACAGGTCTCCTGCATCCCTTTCTCGAGATGTTTAGAGTCCATTGGCAGCTGTTGGTGGGAGTCCAGGGACACTGCTCCCCTCCCTTTGAGTGTGGGTTCCCTAAGGGAATCAGACAATCCCTGGGGCGGATCACTGGCCTTCTAGCAAAAGCTTTCAGGACCTCGAAGCTCCTTCAGGGCAAGATTGGCCAAACAGCCTCTTAAAGCAGCCAAAAGAGCAAGCCGTCACCTCAGCAGGGCTTTCCTGCGTAAGATCAGAGTCTGCCTCCCCTCTTTGCCCAGAGCTGTAAATAGCTCTCTGCTGGCTTTGCAAGTGCCATTCTGGGGACAGGCTGGAAATGAGCACACCAAGGAGCATTTGTGCAAATTACTGCCTGCATGCGAATTTGCATGCTTGGCATCCTGCCCCAGCCCTAAGTGCACAGTCCTCCCAGGGGCTGAAAGCAAGACTCAAAGAAGAGCCACACACAGAAGAGCATGGACGTTCTGACCTGGGGACAGCGTCCAGGAGCGATCCAGGGTTGGGCTGCCAGGGTAATGATAAGCTAGAGGGACAAGAGGAAACATTCAGAGGACCCTGGACGGAGTTTCAACTCAGGCTCTGCCCATCCGAATGCAATGACCTATAAACAGTGGCAACTCATATTTGCTGAGAATTTGGTGGGTGCTAGGGCTCTTCTGAGGGTTTTATGTGTATTTTGTTCATCCCATTGCTCACAACAACCTAAGGAGGAAAGACTGATCAGGTTACAGAGGTAGGAAATGGAGGCTCAGAATGGATGACTGACTCCCGGGCTCTCATAGTAAAAGCAGCAAGTCTAGAGAGAAACCCAGGCTTACAGACCCCGACCCCTGCTGTCTAACACTAAGCCACACGGATGCCTCTGGGTATGCCCACTGCTCTTGCTGGCCTCAGTTTACTCATCCATCAATAGGAATAATAATGTCTTATCCCTTGATGATCACAGCAGAGTTTGGGAGGACCAGCTGCCACAGCAAATGAGAAAGCATGGTTCGAAAGTCAAAAATGCTGAATAAAGCTGGTGGTGGGTGGAGAAAGCCCAAAGCCCTTCCAGCAGCAGCCGCCCACCAGCAACTCGGATCATTTGCGTAATTGATAGATTCGACCCTGTGCAACCCCTCAATGTCCTGCTGTGGGCTTGGGGTGGGGTCTGTTTCTTAGACCCTCCTATGGGGTCAAGGAAGAAGTCCTGTATTTGGAAAGCAGCTGTGTTGCTGGCCCCCTGAGCGCCCTGGAGGTTGTGACTTCTGGGTCTCAGTTTGTTCGTCTGTAAAATGGCAACAATACTGCCCTTTGAAACAGCGTATGGGTGGTTATTAGATTGGATGATAAGGGTGAGTGGTTGAATGCTTTCTACCTGCCAGGCACTGGGCTCTATTTGGATTATCTCATTTAATGCTCTCAATACTTCAGATGGGGTTGACCTTTCTGTGGACATGGAAACAGAATCAGAGAGTTTTAAGTTTCTTGGCCAAGTTCACAGAGGTAGGAAGGGCCAGAAACTGGACATGTGAGACATAATTCAGTCCATAGCAAGACTACTATAAGTTGTGTTGCCATGAACATTCTAGAACAAAGTGTTTTAGACTCCACCAGCAGTGTGTATGAGGGTTCCACTTCCTTCATACCCTTTCCAGCTCCAGCACCTCGACTTGCTATTATATTTTAGCCATTCCAGGGGGTGTGTAGTTGTGGGGGGTTTTTTTGTTTGTTTGTTTTATGTTTGGCTTCATTGGGTCTTCGTTGCTGTGTACGGGCTTTCTCTAGTTGCGGCGAGCGGGGACTACTCTTCGTTGCAGTGCGCAGGCTTCTCATTGCGGTGGCTTCTCTTGTTGCATGCAGAGCACGGGCTCTACGCACGCGGGCTCAGTAGTTGTGGCTCGCGGGCTCTAGAGCACAGGCTCAGTAGTTGTGGAGCATTGGCTTAGTTGCTTCACGACATGTGGGATCTTCCTGGACCAGGGCTCGAACCCGTGTCCCCTGCTAACCACTGTGCCACCAGGGAAGCCCCTGTAGTTGTTTTAAAAATTTCTCTACTAACTGAATTCTATCACCTTTTCTATATGTCTGTTGACCATTTGAAGCTTCTGTTTCATGAAGTGCCTGTTAAGATCTCTTGTCCATTTTTCTTTCTTTTTTTTTTTGTTTGCGGTACGCAGGCCTCTCACTGTTGTGGCCTCTCCCGTTGCGGAGCACAGGCTCCGGACGTGCAGGCTCAGCAGCCATGGCTCACGGGCCCAGCCGCTCCGCGGCATGTGGGATCTTCTGGGACCGGGGCATGAACCCGTGTCCCCTGCATCGGCAGGCGGACTCCCAACCACTGCGCCACCAGGGAAGCCTGCTTGTCTATTTTCTTTTTCTTATAGCTTTGGACTTGTCGATTTTCTTTTTCTTATAGCTTTGGACTTGTCTATTTTCTTTTTCTTATAGCTTTGGACTTGTCTATTTTCTTTTTCTTATAGCTTTGTAGGAGTTGTTTAATCATGCTGGATAGTGATCCCTTTGCCAGTTATATGTTATGTATATTCTACTCTGTGGCGTGACTTTAGTTTTCAATGGTGACTTTCGGTTATTGGAATTTTTAATTTTTACATATTTCATATTCATCTTTTTTCATGGTTGAGGCTTTTTGTGTTCTATTTAAGAAATTTAAAGTCATTCATATTGCCCCCTCAATTTTCTAGTAGCTTTCACATTTTGCGTTTCATATTTATCTCTATAGTCTGCTTGGGGTTGACTTTTAGGTATCGAATGAGGCAGGATCATGATAAATTTTTCTTTCCATATGGATAATCCCATTGACCCAATATCACTGACTCTTCATAGGAAATCAAGCATTCATATAAGTGTAAGTCTGTTTTTCTGTTCTCTATTTCATTTGTGAAGTGTGTTTCTTTGTCCCACGCCACATTGTCTTAACCACTGTAGCCTTAGAATATGATGGAACATTCCAGATTGCCTCTAAAGAGGCTGAACCAATCAACAGTTTTACTAACAATTCAATAACGGTATAATTTATGGATGTATGATCCTAAGCATAGACACAGCTTAAAGAAGTTTACAGTTTTATAAGTGACCAGACATGACCCAAATAATTATACAACAGAGGTGTCCTGTAAATGGGGTGCCACAAAGAGGGAGGTATGTGGGGCTGAGTGTGCATGGGGTGGGCAGGGGCTTTGGGGAGGTTTGATCTGGTGGGAGAGAGATCAGGGGAGGCTTCCCAGAGGAGGTGTGTCATGAATCAAAATTGAGTGTTAGTAGGAATTAAGAAATCAGAAACAAGGGAAAAGCATTGGAGGCAGTGGGAACAGCAACTGCAAAGTTGCTCTGGCACAGAAACCTACACAGGATGGACACTAGATCCAAGTGGCAGAACCTAGAGAGAAGGGGAAGTTGCGGTACGTGAAGGTGGGAAAGGTCAGAGGATCCAGACCTCAAGGCTTTTGAACCACGTTCAAGAGCTGGTTTTTATACCAAGAACAACTACCCTAAGAAAAGAACAGGAATCTTCCAGATTAAGGGCAGTTCCAAGCACCTTCTCAGTGCAGCTAGAGTTGCTTCTTTGCAGGAGAATCTGTGTGACAACCTCTGTAGTAACACATGGGTCCTATAGCCTCATCCCAAAGTTCCTGGCACTGAGCGTCTGGGTTTTCCTGGAAGTGACAGTTTTTCCTTGCAGGCAGCCCGAGTTCTGCCGGCAGCAGCATCTGCCCAGCTCCATATCAGGTCTGGAACCCTTCTCTCCCCAGCCTGGAGAGTGTATCCTGCCTGCTGGGCATTTGTGGGATGCCAGGCCCTGCGCCATGGACTTGAGCCATTCCTCTTCATTCATCATCATCTCTACTCATCACCCCACAGATGAGAAAACAGCAGCTCAGAGAGCTCAAGTCACTTGCCTAAGACCACACAGCTTCCAAGGGGCAAACATGACAGTTTTCAGCTCTCTATGAATTTTATTTTCTAAACTTGAATGGTACTTTTTTTTCCTTTTCAAAATAGTGGGTGAGATTCTTCAGGAATTTCACCTGCAGAGTTCCAACACTGAGTCTGGATTTTAAAATATCCCCAGATCTGTGCCCTGAACTGAACCGATGAATACCCAGGCCTAAGACCCCTCATTCTGCCCTTGGCACTGCTTTTTCAATTTGGTAGCCAGCATGGGGTTTTGGTTCTTTCTGCACTGAGTAGAATAATTGAGAAGGTTTTAATATGTCAAGATATATGTCTGCTGGGGTTTTACAGAACTGGGGGAGGGGGAGAGAGCTATATCTACACCAGCACTTAAAATCTCATCAAATGGGTCCGTCCCTGTTTCAGGATGGGAAATCCAGACAGGGCCGACAAGATTGATGATGTTTTCATGAATCTGGGCATCTGTTGTGTTCCTTATGGGTTTTCAAGGCAGGAATTTGCTGGCAAGAGAATGAAGAAGCCAGGAGCTTCAGAGAGGTCTCAGAGCCTGGAGAGATGGTATAGTTTTGGAACAAGGATTGGCTTTCCCCTCCACAGTGGGGTATGCTGGTGGGTGGGGGTGGGAACAGACTACGGATTTCCCTTATTCCCTCCCTTTGCAAGCCGCGCTCCCCGTATTGGCTGACACTTCTGTTTACTGAGCACCTTCTGTGCACGGCAGTGTGCTGAGTGCTGCAATTACCCTCTCTTGGGACCCCATAACAACCCTGGGATGGGATTTCAGACCCATTTTACAGATGAGGAGCTATTAACAAATCTTGCACCAATTCCCAGAAACTGACTGCGGGAGTTGGGATTTGAACTGAGTCGCCTGACCTGCTGCATTTGTCTGTCAGTGGTCAGGAATCCCCTTGGGGCAGACATAGTTTTGATTGGCATTTCTCTGTTAATTAGCGATGTTGAGCATCTTTTCATGTGCCTGTTTAAGAGTAGGGGATTTCCAGTGGGGCAGTTGTGGCCCCACAGGGGACCTTTGGCAAGGTCTGAAAACATTTTGGGTTGTCACAGCTGGTGGAGGGGATAGTACTGGCATTTAGTAGGCAGAGGCCAGGAACGCTGTTAACATCCTGCAGTGCACAGGACAGCCCCCAACCCACATACAGCAAAAAATTGGCTGGCCCAAAAAGTCAATAGTGCTGAGCCTGGGAGACCCTGCTTGAGAGCACGCCTTTTCCACCCCCTTTCGAAGGTTTTCTTGGGAAGTTTCTGTAAGGGGACGCCTCTCTCTGACACATTGTGCCTTGGGACTGGTTCTTACCGGGTCTCTGGGTGTTTCTTCTGCTAGGATGGCATGGCCTAGGCTCTGCATTGGAGTCAGTAAAATGCTTTAGATAACATCCAAGAAGGAGGCAGCAGCTGAATTCGTGATGCTCAGCTCAAGATGGGTTGTTGTTTTTTTTGGCTGTACGGTGCGGCTTGCGGGATCTTAGTTCCCCGACCAGGGATTGAACCCGGGCCTCCTCCTGCCGTGGAAGCGCCAAGCCCTAACCACTGGACCGCCAGGGAATTCCCACAATTTAAAAACCCACCATTCTGGATCCAGGGCATTTCCAGTACTGCCAGTTCACCCCTGTGTTGATAGGGGGTTAAGAGAAAAATCCCCCCATGGGGGCCTGAAACTCAGGACACTTGCCATATTATATTCTTTTCCTTCTCGTGGGAACGCAGCACATGAATGCATTCATGCTGAAGCTACTAAACACGTGTGCCCGGGGTCACCGCACGTGTCTGGGTGAGATCCTGCGTGTTTATCCTGGGGGATGAGCAGCTGTGCAAACTCTCGCCTTTTGTGTGGGGTTTTGCTACGTTGCCCAACTGAACAGTGGAACACTTGGGCAAGTTAGTTAGCCTCTGTGCCTCTTCTGTAAAATGGGGTTAATAATCACATCTGATGAGGCATCAGACAGATTGCTTGTCTTCTCTGAGCCTTGTTTTTTCGCTCTGTTAAATGGGAGGGTTGGACAAGATCTCTGAGGTCTTTATCCAGCTCTGAAAGTTTTAAATTTGAGATGCCCAGTTGCCGCTGCCACTTTGCTAAAAGAAGAGCTTCCGGTGGAATAGTGGACTTGGCCGTGACAGGTGCACCCCGAAGGCTGAGCCATCCCTGGAGTAACTTTAGAAAGCTGGTCTCGGCCCATGCCCGGTCAGGCACTCACGGGCAGAGAAGGAAAAGGAAACTCAGGGAGGCCACCTCATCCTGACAGAGTTCCAACTGGAGGCTCTCGGGGGTGAGTCCCCCAGAGCTCCATGCCCCCTTCCCCACACACACGCTGTGCATCCCCAACCTCCTTCCGGCTCCCCACGTATTTCCTCACATGAACACAAGGCCCAGTAGACGGTGTTCTGTGGGAGCCGCTGAGCTCGGGAGCCGAGCTGGTACCAGGAACACCGGCATCCAGCCTTGTCTGGCCAGAGCCCATATCTCCGTGAGCTCTTTTTTCTGCATCTCTTCAGATCTGTGGAATGAAGAGTCCCAGGTTTGCTTGGGGATGTCCTTTGGAAAGAAGAATGGCATGTCGACGCCACATGGTTATTGGGGAAAGTTGCTGAGTCTACAAGACATCTCTGCACTTGAGTCGGCATTGGATGAGAGACAGGAGAACTCCTCAGAGATTTCTGTCAAAAGACCAGAAGGAGAGGCAGATGGTTCATAGTGGCTGCGATAAGAGGCCGGTGACTTGGTGTACTTTTCATTTTCTGCAGGAGCCAAATGATGGTAGAGATTGCATTTCTCCGCACCTGTAGAATCGCCCCATAGCAGCATGCTCGTGATTCTGCAGAAAAGCCAGGCAGCCAGACAGATATGGGTTCAAACCCCAGCTGTCAACTTGTTCAATACGAGAAGGGGGGTGAGTTTTACTTAACCTTCTGTGAATCTGTCTCCCCACCTGCAAAATGGCTCTGCCGTTGCATCACGAGATGTTTAAATGCATCAGTGATCAGAGAGCAGAGATAAAGCCTGACCCACAAAAGGGCGCTTCAGATTTCTTTGCCTTGGTTTTCTTATCCACTAAATGGGAAGACGTCTTCCATGTGATGGAGTGGTGTTTTGTCTCAAAACAAACAGCACTCGTGGTGACAGAGAGACACAGGGTAGTTACTGGTGACAACCAACCAGAGCAGTTTGCCCCAGGACACCCGCCATTCCTTGGACAGTGGACCCGGGGGAGTGGACAGTCCAACAGGGCACAGAATCTCAGAACCTGGGACCAGGAGGAATCTCTGAGCTGATCCAGTCTAACCGTGATGCTTGAAACTCCTCTCCTGCATCCTAGATGAGAAGACGCCCAGCCTCTGGAGTCGAACCCACTCCAACACAAGGAGCTTCCTTAGTTATTGGCCCGAAATCTGCCCGTCCTGGTTATTTCTCTCTCGTTTTGTGACTTACCCAAGACGGCAGCCATCGCACAAGGCACAGCCGGCACATGAACCCAGGTCTCCGTGCTCAGCTCGTGCCCATAGCCCCCATGTTATTCGGGATCCTATTGCGGCCTTCTGTTCTGCCCAGGTTTCTGGGCACACAGCAGGGCTGGTGTGACTGTGCAGGGGGACTCCCGGGGAGAAGGCTGCTCTCTACCTTGAGAACTCTTGGGAATTTTGGGAGTCAGCAATCTGACTGTGTCCCTGAGACCTGGTCAGCCCTTCTCATCTGCAGGTGCTGACCGGCTGATGGGACTGTCACAGGAGAGACGGGGGAGTGTTCCCAGCAGCCGGGTGTGCTGGGGGCAGACCTAAGGAACACTGGTCTTGGATGGCCTGTCCCAGCTGACCCAAGGCCACCTACTTCCCCAGGAGAAAGCTGCCTAGGTTGAGGAATCATTTGTTCTCGCTCTTTTTTTTTTTTTTGGCCTCACAAAGCTGCAAGATCTCAGCTCCCCAGCCAGGGATCGAACCCTGGCCCTGGCAGTGAAAGCCCTGAGTCCCAACCACTGGACCACCAGGGAATTCCCAATCATTTGTTGATTTTAGTTTTCCCTCCTACAAAGTCAGCATGCTGCCCCCATTCCCAGAGGTGTCCACATCCCAAGGACTTAGCAACATTCAACACATAAATTATATTTCATGTCCATGATGAAACAGAGGTGAAGAGGAGCTTGCATTCCGGGGCAGGGAGACGAATGCATCAATGAACAAATGGGAAACTGTGAAGGGCCTCAACGAACATAAAATTTGGCAAGGTGAAGTAGTGGAGTCTGGAAGCCCTCTCTGAAAGTGTGATTTCTGAGCTGTGGAACGTGCCACCCATTCAGAGACAGTGAAGTATGTTGGCCGGGGCCGGTGGGGGGGGCGGGGGGGGCAGGGCTCTGTACAGGAAGTGCACGGCAGGACCCAGGTCCAGGGACTTTGAGGTTGTAATGAGAAGGTTGCGTTTTATTGTCTTTGCAATCAAACACCATTGGTAGGCTATTAACCAGGGAGTGACATTGGTCTGTTTTGGCTGCCCCATGGAATGTGGATTGAACAGGGCCCCAGGGAAAGCTGCTGTGACTTGGAGGTGGCTTGGATTCGGGTGGAAACAGAGAGAGAGGATGTCCTGGAAATGTCTGGAATGATGTCAGGACCTGAGGGAGTGGCATCAGTGCCTGGGTTCAGATCCCAGCCCGAGTGATGAGCATACGAGCTTGAGCCTTCCTTTCCTCGTGTATAAATTTTAAATGGGAGGAGCCGACAGTTTGTGAATTGGAGGTGATGAGAACAGTGCCTATCTGTCGTGACTGTCAGAAACATTCATTGAGAGGATGCTGTCGTAACAAAGTATCACAAACTGGGTGTCTTGAAACAACAGAAATTTATTCTCTCACGGTGCTGGAGGCCCGAAGTCCAAAATCAAGGTGTCAGCAGGGCCACGCTCCCTCTGGAGGCGCGAGACCTCCGGCTCGGTCTGCCCGAGGGAGAATGGAAGCAGCTGAGTCCACAGCTGGGAGGTACCTTCAGTCCCCTCCCCCCAGGGCCCCTACAGGCGACCCCATCATGGTGTCTGAGCCAGGAGAGCCAAGAGGTAGGCAGAATGGGACAGTGCCCCAGATATATCTTCTCTCCCTAGAACCACCTGAGAAATGAGGTGTGCCCAGGTTTGAAGGAAACTGAGGTTCAAAGAGATGGCACTAAGCAGATATTGACTAGAAGAGCCAATATTTGAATTGCAGCATCGTGACATAGGGCTTGCGTACTTTCCTTCCGCCCTTCCTCACCAGGGCTCTCCCTCCATCACACTAGCTCCAAAAGTGCTGAGATGTGGACAGAGCCTCTCAAACTGAGTGTGGTTAATACAACAATTGATCATTCTCTCCCCCACTTCTGTGGGTTGGCTGGGCTCAGCTGGGCGGTTCTGGCTGTGGGTCTCTCATACAGTGGTGGGTCAGGTGCAGACGGGATGGGAGTCATCCCAAGACTTGACTGGGCTGGGTGTCCAAAGCACTACTTCCCTCCCAGGCCTGGCCCTGTGGTGCTTCTGGCCTTTCTCTCTGCACAGCTCTCAGCCTCCAGAACCTCTCCCCGTGACTTGGGCTTCTCATGCATGGCTCGGAAGTCTCAGAGAAGTTCGTTTGCTTCCATGGAGGCTGCTTCCAAGAGGTAGGAAGAGGCTCTGCCTGGAACTGGCACAGCATCACTTCCGCCATATTGTTTTGGTTTGTTTCCTGGAGGCTCCATTAAGATACAATTCACATGCCAAACAATTCACACATTCATTTCACAATTCGATGAGTTTGGGAATATTACATTATTAGTGTTTTTTAATTGTGGTAAAATATATATAATGTGAAATTCGACATTTTAGACAGTTTTAAAAGTACAATTCAGTGACATTAATTACATTCACATTGCTGTGCAACCACCACCACTATCTAGTTCCAAATCCTTTTCATCCCCCCAAACAGAAATTCTGTAACCAGTAAGCAATAATTCCCTTTTCTCTCCTCCCCCCTCCAACTGGTAACCTCTAATCAACTTTTTGTCTTTATGAATTTGCCTATTCTAGACATTTCAAATAAGTGGAATCATATACTATCTGTCCTTTACTTGACTCCTTTCACTGAGCATGATGTTTTCAAGGTTCATCCATGTCGTAGCATGTATGAGTACTTCATTCTTTTTTATGTTGTATAGATAGACCATATTTTCTTTATCCGTTTATCTGTTGACGGACACTTGGGTTGTTTCCACTTTTTAACTACTGTGAATAGGGCTGCTATGAACACTGGTTTACAAGTATCTGTTTGAGTTGCTGCTTTCAGTTCTTTGGGGTATTTACCTAGGCGTGGAATTGCTGGGTCGTCTGGTAATTCTCTGTGTACCTTTTGAAGAAACAGCCAAACTGTTCTCCCTAACGTGCCATACTGTTTTGGTCAAAGTAGCCACAGTAGCCTTTCCAGATTCAATAGGTTGTAGAGACAGACCCCTACCTCCTGAGGGGGGAGCAAGGTCACAGAGACAGGATGTGCAGGAGGGGAGATACTGCAGTAGCACCTTTGCAACAAGCAAACTGCTGCACGGACGGGGCATTGATCAGTCCGTTTATTCATTCCTTCAGTGAATATTTATTGATGTTGTCTGTGCCAGGTGCTGTGCCATGGTGGGGATACAGGGCATCCAGTGTGTGGTTCTTGCCATCTCAGAGCTTACAGTTACTTGGAGAGAGTCCTGAACTAAAATTATGCAATTGATTTTGGAGGAAGGGACCTGGGTTTTCTTGATATTCCTTTTCTCCTTCCTTTCACCCTTTTTTATGTTATGATCATCTTTAAAAAAATTTTTTTATTAGAGTATAATTGATTTACAAATCAGTACACCTGATTTACAGGTGTATGGCAAAGTGAATCAGTTATACATACACACATATCCACTTTTTTTTTAGATTCTTTCCCATATAGGTCATTACAGAGTACTGAGTAGAGTTCCCTGTGCTATACAGAGGTCCTTATTAGTTATCTTCTCCTTCCTTTTACCTTTTTTAAAATGGATGAATAGCTTAATATGGCAAACTGCACTAAACTTAACATACGGTTCCATGAGTCTTCACCTATGTAAACACACACGGGACCAGCACCCAGATCACAATACGGAGCATTCCCAGCCCCCAGAAAGTTCCCTCGTGCCCCTTCCCAGTTAATAACCCCCAGAGGGTAACCGCTGTTTGACATCTATCAGCAGAGATTCGCTTTGTCTGTTTTTGAACTTCATCTGAATGGGATCTGCAGGAGATGCCCTTTGGTGTCGGGCATCTCCCTCCTGCTTGTGAAACCCTGCAATTAATGCTTTAGTTAAAAGCTGCAGTAGGGCTGTGAGCGCGTGCAGTAGTGAGACAGAACCAAATCTGGGGAGAATCATATCAATACTGACAACAGAAGAGCTTGCCTTCTGTTATTTATTATGCTTACATTGGCAAGCATAATAAATGCCTGCAAAGCATTTATTATGTGCCAAGCCCTGCATGAAATTATAATGGGGGCAGAAGTCAGAAGGCCACGGGCTCTGGGACAGTTCCCAACGGGGTTGGACTCCCACCTCTGCTGTTTATCATCGGGTGTGACTCTGGGCAGGTTCCTTAAATCTCTCTGTGCCTTTGTTTCCGCTTTTGTAAAATTAGAATGACCATTGCTGTATCATGTCACATATCTCAGTGATCAAAATAGACACGAAGCTCTGTATTTAAGCTCGAATCCTTATGGGGATGTGGGGAAGATAGACAGCTTTTTTTTTAATTGAAGCATATTTGATATACAATATTGTCTTCGTTTCAGGTGTACAGCATACTGATTTGGGTTTTTTGCAGATTATGTTCCATTATAGGTTGTTACAAGCTGTTGGGTATAATTTCCTGTGCTATACAGTAAATGCTTGTTCCTTATGTCTTTTATGTATAGTAGTTTGGATCTGTTAATCCCATACTCCTCCTAATTTATCTCTCCCCTGCTCCCTTTCCCCTTTGGTAACCATAAATTAGTTTTCTATGTCTGTGAGTCTGTTTCTGTTTTGTATATAGACTCATATTATTTTTTAGATTCCGCATATAAGTGACATCATATAGTATTTTTCTTTCTCGGTCTGACTTTACTAACATAATATTCTCTAGGTCTATCCATGTTGCTGCAAGTGGCATTATTTCATTCTTTTTTTATGGCTGAGTAATATTCAATTGTGTGTGTGTGTGTGTGTGTGTGTGTGTGTGTGTGTGTGTAGACTGCAAATGCTGGCTCTGGAGAAACACGCACCTCCAGTGCTGCCTACGTGTTAGCAGGAAAGGAAACAGCGTCTGCTGCAAAGAGTGGCTCCACCAAACCAGGGTTTTCGCGCTTTCTCTAAAGACTGCGCTCTGGACGTGGATGCACATGGGTCACTGTTGTGTCGTTAGGAAGATACGACCAATCCGTGGTTTCAAGGCTTGGAAAGCCTAGATCAGCGTTCAGCAAACTTTTTCCGCAAAGGGCCAGATGGTCAATATTTTCTGCAGTGTGGCCGTGTGATTTCTGTTGCAGCTACACAGCTGCCTTTGTAGTGCTTTGTAGTAGCCACAGTGGCCGGAAATGAACGAGCAGATCTTCATTTGCAAAAATCATGCAACTGGCCACACTGTGCAGACTCATAGCTTAGAATTTGAATCCCTGGGCAGCCAAGCCTCAGAACATCCTCTTTCCTGGCCTTCCAGGAATTCTGGGCTTCCTGACTCCAAGCTTCCCTCTCCTCCTATGTCTTGGGATGAGTCGAGAAATTTCACTTTGTGTTGACAACACGTGCCCTGAGCTCCTTGACTGTGCTGACCTACTTTCAACTTTCAAGCATTTACAACTGGGATTGGAATCCGGTTTGACCTGGTTCAATGCCAGGAAACAAACGTCCCTTTTAGAGTCCATTTGAAAGCTCACCTCCTCCTCCCACATCTTCAGAAACCAAATCGAACACAGAGATCAATGTTCCAGTGTCTGTGAGGCTCTCTGTTAATGCCGTGTCAATTTATTCAGTACTTGTTTTCCTGTAATTAAATGTCTAGACACATTTTGCTGCCATCAGCTGAGGCTACCCTAGCTCTCTGTTATCATTTCTCTGTATATTATTAGAGAGAGAGGCTGCTTTCAGGTCATTAGCAATGATTCAGAAAATACCAAAAGGTGGAAAAAAGTAGACTTCCACTCCATAGCCCCATATCCAAGACAAAATGGTGTTGAACAGAAAATCCATTTCTTTCCAGCCTTCCTTTCTCGTGTATTGGTTTATGGTTTGTTTTGGCACCTCTATGAAAGTATAGCCAGACTGCATATAAAATTTTACAGTCTTTTCTCTCTCATTACATCACTTCAAAAATCATTCCTCTGGGGCTTCCCTGGTGGCGCAGTGGTTGAGAGTCCGCCTGCCGATGCAGGGGACACGGGTTCGTGCCCCGGTCCGGGAAGATCCCACATGCCACTTATTGAAGAGGCTGTCTTTTCTCCATTGTATATCCTTGCCTCCTTCGTCATAGATTAGTTGACCATAGGTGCGTGGGTTTATCTCTGGGCTTTCTATCTTGTTCCATTGATCTATGTTTCTGTTTTTGTGCCAGTACTATATTGTCTTGATTACTGTAGCTTTGTAGTATAGTCTGAAGTCAGGGAGTCTGATTCCTCCAGCTCCGTTTTTTTTCCCTCAAGACTGTTTTGGCTATTCAGGGTTTTTTGTGTCTCTGTACAAATTTTAAGATTTTTTGTTCTAGCTCTGTAAAAAATGCCATTGGTAATTTGATAGGGATTGCATTGAATCTGTAGATTGCTTTGGGTAATATAGTCATTTTCACAGTATTGATTCTTCCAATCCAAGAACATGGTGTATCTCTCCAGCTGTTGGTATCATCTTTTTTTTTTTTTTTTTGCGGTACTCGGGCCTCTCACTGCTGTGGCCTCTCCCGTTGTGGAGCACAGGCTCCGGATGCACAGGCTCAGCAGCCATGGCTCACGGGCCCAGCCGCTCCACGACACGTGGGATCTTCCTGGACTGGGTCGTGAACCCGTGTCCCCTGAATCGGCAGGCGGACTCTCAACCACTGCGCCACCAGGGAAGCCGTGTTGGTATCATCTTTAATTTCTTTCATCAGAGTCTTATAGTTTTCTGCATACAGGTCTTTTGTCTCCTTAGGTAGGTTTATTCCTAGGTATTTTATTCTTTTTGTTGCAATGATAAATGGGAGTGTTTCCTTAATTTCTCTTTCAGATTTTTCATCATTAGTGTATAGGAATGCAAGAGATTTCTGTGCATTAATTTTGTATCCTGCGACTTTACCAAATTCATTGATTAGCTCTAGTAGTTTTCTGGTGGCATCTTTAGGATTCTCTATGTATAGTATCATGTCATCTGCAAGCAGTGACACTTTTACTTCTTCTTTTCCAATTTGTATTGCTTTTTCTTCTCTAATTGCCGTGGCTAGGACTTCCAAAACTATGTTGAATAATAGTGGTGAGAGTGGACATCCTTGTCTTGTTCCTGATCTTAGAGGAAATGCTTTCAGTTTTTCACCATTGAGAATGATGTTTGCTGTGGGTTTGTCGTATATGGCCTTTATTATGTTGAGGTAGGTTCCCTCTATGCCCACTTTCTGGAGAGTTTTTATCATAAATCGGTGTTGAATTTTGTCAAAAGCTTTTTCTACATCTATTGAGATGATCATATGGTTTTTATTCTTCAGTTTGTTAATATGGTTTATCACATTGATTGATTTATATATATTGAAGAATCCTTCAATCACTGGGATAAATCCCACTTGATCATGGTGTATGATCCTTTTAATGTGTTGTTGGATTCTGTTTGCTAGTATTTTGTTGAGGATTTTTGCACCTATATTCATCAGTGATATTGGCCTGTAATTTTCTTTTTTTGTAGTATCTTTGCCTGGCTTTGGTATCAGGGTGATGGTGGCCTCTTGGAATGAGTTTGGGAGTGTTCCTCCGCAATTTTTTGGAAGAGTTTGAGAAGGATGGGTGTTAGCTCTTCTCTAAATGTTTGATAGAATTCACCTGTGAAGCCATCTTGTCCTGGACTTTTGTTTCTTGGAAGGTTTTTAATCACAGTTTCAATTTCATTACTTGTGATTGGTCTGTTCATATTTTCTATTTCTTCCTGGTTCAGTCTTGGAAGGTTATACCTTTCTAAGAATTTGTCCATTTCTTCCAGGTTGTCCATTTTATTGGCGTAGAGTTGCTTGTAGTAGTCTCTTAGGATGCTTTGTATTTCTGTGGTGTCTGTTGTAACTTCTCCTTTTTCATTTCTAATTTTATTGATTTGAGTCCTCTCCCTCTTTTTCTTTTTTTTTTTTTTTTGCGGTACTCGGGCCTCTCACTGTGTGGCCTCTCCTGTCGCGGAGCACAGGCTCTGGACGCGCAGCTCAGCAGCCATGGCTCACGGGCCCAGCCGCTCCACGGCATGTGGGATCTTCCCGGACCGGGGCACGAACCCGCGTCCCCTGCATCGGCAGGTGGACTCTCAACCACTGTGCCACCAGGGAAGCCTCTGGGGTTTTATCTTGTTCCTTCGTCTGGTACATAGCGCTCTCCCATTTCATCTTGTCTATCTTTCTGAGAATATGGTTTTTGTTCCACAGGCTGCAGGATTGTAGTTCTTCTTGCTTCTGCTGTCTGCCCTCTGGTGGATGAGGCTATCTAAGAGGCTTGTGCAAGCTTCCTGATGGAAGGGACTGGTGGTGGGTAGAGCTGAGTGTTGCTCTGGTGGGCAGAGCTCAGTAAAACTTTAATCTGCTTGACTGCTGATGGGTGGGGCCGGGTTCCCTCCCTGTTGGTTGTTTGGCCTGAGGCAATCCAACACTGGAGCCTACCTGGGCTCTTTGGCGGGGCTAATGACAGACTCTGGGAGGGCTCACGCCAAGGAGTACTTCCCAGAACTTCTGCTGCCAGTATCTTTGTCCCCATGGTGAGCCACAGCCACCCCACCCCCGCCTCTGCAGGAGACCCTCCAACACTAGGAGGTAGGTCTGGTTCAGTCTCCCCTGGGGTCACTGCTCGGTCCCCTGGGTCCTCATGTGCACACTACTTTGTGTGTGCCCTCCAAGTCTCTGTTTCCCCCAGTCCTGTCAAAGTCCTGCAATCAAATCCCACTAGCCTTCAAAGTCTGATTCTCTAGGACTTCCTCCTCCCGTTGCTGGACCCCCAGGTTGGGAACCTAACGTGGGGCTCAGAACCTTCACTCCAGTGGGTGGATTTCTGTGGTATAAGTGTTCTCCAGTCTGTGAGTCGCCCACCCAGCAGTTATGGGATTTGACTTTACTGTGATTGTGCCCCTCCTACCGTCTCATTGTGGCTTCTCCTTTGTCTTTGGATGTGGGGTGTCTTTTTTGTTGAGTTCCAGTGTCTTCCTGTCGATGATTGTCCAGCAGCTAGTTGTGATTCTGGTGTTCTCGCAAGAGGGAGTGAGAGCACGTCCTTCTACTCCGCCATCTTGGTTCCTAGTCACAGACGCTATTTCTTGAGTATAACTGTGTGCTAGCAAATTGGCCACATTTCTTGGCAGAACGTCTAGACCCTTTGGATTAGAACTTTGCATACAAGAGGATGTCAATAATTTTTTTCTTTTCCATTATAGTTGATTACAAGATATTGACTATAGTTCCCTGTGCTATATAGTAGGACCTTGTTGTTTATCTATTTTATTTATTTATTTATTTTTATTTTATTTATTTTTGGCTGCATCGGGTCTTAGTTGTGGCATGCAGCATCTTTATTAAGGCAGTCAGGATCTTTCATTGCGGTGTGTGGGCTTCTCTCTAGTTGTAGCATGTGGGTTTTTCTCTCTAGTTGTGGCGCGCAGGCTCCAGGGTGCGTGAACTCTGTAGTTTGCGGGACGCAGGCTCTCTAGTTGAGGCACACGAGCTCAGTAGTTGTGGCACGTGGGCTTAGTTGCCCCGTGGCATGTGGGATCTTAGTTCCCTGACCAGATGAGTTAGAGGCAGATTAGAGTTGCCTTTCTTCCTCCCTTCTCTGGTTTCATCCTCAAGCTGATGACCAGGTAATTCTGGTCACATTCAAAGAATCAGCACCAAGGTGTGGTTGACTTTTATGCCGGTTTACAGCCTGCATTTCTGAGGCAGCAGCCACACCATGGAGCCAAAGAGCTGGCTGGACTAACTCCGGTGCATCCTCGCCAGGCATTAGGGATGTTGGCAGCCCAGGTCAGGTATCATTTGTGCTTCAAACTGGTCCAGGATCATCCAGGACCAGTCGTAAAATCACCACCACCATCCCCATCCCCAGTAGAATACAGCCAATCTTTGCATGTCATAAGTAAAACCAGGGGGAGGAGCAAGCTCTTATGATCTCACAAAAGAATGAAGCCACCATTGTGTCCGACAGGGAGCTGCTTTGAGGGGTAGAAACTTGAACTTGGTCATTCCCTCTAATTCATATCCCATCGAAACAAAAGGAGGCATGCTGGTGAGGGATTCACAGTCTGGTTTGCTATCCATTTTTTCTTTATTTGAGATACGCGGGCCTCTCACTGTTGTGGCCTCTCCCGTTGCGGAGCACAGGCTCTGGACGCGCAGGCTCAGCAGCCATGGCTCACGGGCCCAGCCGCTCCACGGCATGTGGGATCTTCCCGGACCGGGGCACGAACCCGCGTCCCCTGCATCGGCAGGCGGACTCTCAACCACTGTGCCACCAGGGAAGCCCTCCATTCTTAAGGTCCCACGTTGGTTCGGAGTTCAGAGTGCGTTGCATACTTTTTAACGTTTATTTGATCGTATATATTGATTAATCAGATTGTTTAAAATTAAGTGCCGCAAGTCAAATCCTTTTTCTTGGGAGTTTAATTTTTACAGACTGATATGTTGTAGGAGGAGATCGGACATTAGCGGGTGGCCGTGAAGGGCCAGGTTTCCTCGGATAATTAGCTCCATGGTCTTGGGCTTGTCACCTAAACTACCCGAGCTTCATTTTTCTCCTCTGTAACTTGTAGGAGCGCCTGCTTTCCGGGGTGGAGAGAACAGTGGAGTTAATATATGTGAAACACTTAGAAGAGGGCCAGGCATCTAGCAGGTGCTCAGTAAATGGTGACCAAAAACATTATTGAAGGTTTAGAGTCATTCTAGGTATGTAAAGGCACCACCTAAGCTGCCACACACGACTGCTGAGCACCAGAAACGTGGCTCACCTGAACCGAGATGTGCTGTAAGCGATTCTAAAGATGCAGTAGACCCCAAAAATTAAAATGCCATTAAATTGTTAAAAAAAAAGAAAAGAAAAAAAAAAGAAAAATATGCCATTAATTAGTTTTTACATCGCTTATGTGTTGAAATGATATTTTGGATGTATCAGGTTAAATAGAACATACAACTAACGTTAAAATTTCACTTCTTCCCCTTTTTTGATAACGTGTTCAGTAGAAAAAATTTTTAATGGGAATATTCAGTAATTTGGGTATGGCTCTGGTCTTTTTTTGTTTTTATTATTAGAGAATAGTTGATTTACAATGTTGTGTTAGTTTCTGGTGTACAGCAAAGTGAATCAGTTATACATATATCAGTTCTGGCCTTTATCCTGTCCTATTCTGGATGTTAGGTGATCCATGAATTTACCAATGGCTATATCCATTTTATTTTTTTTAATTTTATTAAAGTACAGTTGATTTAATAGAAAATTTTAAATTGCATACCTGACTCGCATTTAGAGTTGACCCTTGACCTACCCAGATTAAACTGCACAGATTGTTTTCAATAAATGTAGTACCTATAGGGACTTCCCTTGTGGTTCAGTGGTTAAGAATCCGCCTTCCAATGCAGGGGACGAGGGTTCAATCCCTGGTCAGGGAACTAGATCCCACATGCATGTTGCAACTAAGAGTTCACATGCCACAACTAAGGAGCCCACAAGCCACAACTAAGGAGCCCGTGGGCCGTAACTAAGACCTGGTGCAATCAAAAATAAATAAATTAATTTAATTAAATTTTAAAAAACTGAGTCTATAAATATATATATTGTGTGTGTGTGTATACACACACACACACACACACACACTATATATATATATAGTACCTATATTTCCACTTTCCAGATCTTTGGATTAACTAAGTGTGACAGAGAGTTTGTGTTGGATTTAGAGATCACAGTATGTAGAATACAAAAAACTAGGGTTTGAGTCCTGATTCTATTCACGCTGTTTCAGCTTCCTGCCCTTGGGTGAGTCATTTATCAATTCCTTTGTTTTTGAGGCAGAGAAAGCAGTACTCGGATTTTGGACTGTGGAGGGTTGATGCCCCTAACCACCACGTTGTTCAAGGGTCAAGTGTATATTTTCAACAACACTGGTCTAAAGGTCTGATTTAAGAAGGTGGAATGATTAAGAAGTGGGAGAAACATGAACTTTGCAGTCAGAAAGATTTGGGGGTATCTGGGTAGCATCCGTCTGTATTTTATCAGGGAAGCTACTTAACCTCTCTGTGCCTCTTTCTCATCTGTAAAATGGGAGCAAAAATCCCTACTACAGGAGAGTTGTTTTGAGGCTTAAATGAGATCATACAAGTAAAGTGCTTACCTCAGTCCTAGGCAAAAAATAGGCACTCAAACAGAAGCAACAGGTATAGCTTTTGTTCCAGGCACTTAAGGGGTGTTTAGTATTCAGAAGTGGGCTTGAGGGGCTTCCCTGGTTGCGCAGTGGTTAAGAATCTGCCTGCCAATGCAGGGGACACGGGTTCGAGCCCTGGTCCGGGAAGATCCCACATGCCGCGGAGCAACTAAGCCCGTGTGCCACAACTACTGAGCCTGCGCTCTTGAGCCCGTGAGCCACAACTACTGAAGCCCGTGTGCCACAACTACTGAAGCCTGCGTGCCTAGAGCCTGTGCTCCACGACAAGAGAAGCCACTGCAGCGAAAAGCCCTCGCACCGCAACAAAGAGTAGCCCCTGCTCGCTGCAACTAGAGAAAGCCTGCGCACAGCAGTGGAAGACCCAAAGCAGCCAATAAATAAATAAATAAAATCTAAAAGAAGTAGGCTTGAATACACTATGGGAAACAGTATGGAGGTTCCTCAAAAAACTAAAAATAGAGTTACCATATAATCCTGCAATCCCACTCCTGGGCATATATCCAGAGAAAATGCTAATTCAAAAAGATACATGGACCCCTATGTTCATAGAAGCACTATTCACAATAGCCAAGACATGGAAGCAACCTAAATGTCCCTTGACAGATGAATGGATAAAGATGTGGCACACATATAAAATGGAATATTACTCAGCCATAAAAAAGAATGAAATAATGCCATTTGCAGCAACATAGCTGGACCCAGAGATTATCATACTAAGTGAAGTAAGTCAGACAGAAAGACAAAAACCATATGATATCTCTTATATGCAGAATCTAAAATATGACACAAATGAAACTAACTGCAAAACAGAAACAGACTCACAGACATAGAGAACAGACTTGTGGTTGCCAAGGGGGTGGAGAGAGTGGGAGGGAGGGGGAGGGATGGAATGGACTGGAAGTTTGGGATTAGCAGATGTAAGCTCTTATATATAGGATGGATAAACAACAAGGTCCTACTATATAGCACAGGGAACTATATTCAATATCCTGTGATAAACCATAATGGAAAAGAATATTTTAAAAGAATATATATATGTATGGGCTTCCCTGGTGGCGCAGTGGTTGAGAGTCCGCCTGCCGATGCAGGGGACACGGGTTCGTGCCCCGGTCCGGGAAGATCCCACATGCCGCGGAGCTGCTGGGCCCGTGAGCCATGGCCGCTGAGCCTGTGCATCCGGAGCCTGTGCTCCGCAACGGGAGAGGCCACAACAGTGAGAGGCCCGCGTAACGCAAAAAAAAAAAAAAAAAAAAAGAATATATATATGTATGTATAACAGAATCACTTTGCTGTACTGAAGAAATTAACACAACATTGTAAATCAACTATACTTCAATTTAAAAAGAAGTGGGCTTAGTAGATCTGAAGATAAACTAATAATAATAACTCTCATTTGTGTAGCAAGATGACTTTGCCATGCTGTTTTCACCTCCATTGCCACCTTTGATCTTCAGAACCCCTCTGGGAGGTATGGTCAGCCCCTTGTAGATCTGGGGAGACTGAGGCACAGGGACCCTGCGAGGTTTGAGCAGGACCTAGAGCCAGGCGCCTTCCTGTCAACCCCATCACGCTCCCTTGAAACTTGCCATGCCTCCAAAGTGTGTTCCAGTTTTTGCTTCACCCTCCGGTTAGGTATTTTCCACAGTCATCCCTGGAACAGGGGAGAAGACCATCACCTAGTACAACCAGCCCCTACAGGACTGACCTTACCTAAGGGTGCTGCTGGGGTGCTGTGTGTTACCTGGGGAGGCTTGAAAGGCTGGGAAGGTATTCCTGGTGAAGAGCTAGTGTTGATACTTGTGACAGAGAAGAGGCAGCTTATAAAAGCACGTTCCCTGGACACATTGGTCGACTTAAATCTCAAACCAATGTGATACCCAAGTGTAGGAACTGCTGGGGACTTAGGAGACATTGCCCCATACATGCTCCTTTGCAAATTCTTTGACTTAGATTTTGATAAATTGCTCTCCGAGGTATTTGTATAAATGTGTGCCCCCACCAGCATGGCCAGATATTTCATGAAGATAAATCAGTGTGGAGAAAGCAGAGGGAGAGTGAGATGGCAGCCGGGAGACCAGCCAGGAGGCTGGGGCAGCTGTCCACCTAAGACATGACGGGTACCAGAACTGGGACAAGAGGAGAGGCTGGAGCCCAGAGCTAGTGTGGAAGTAAAATCCCAGGGCATGGTACCAAGTGAAGGTAATGGGAGGGAGGAATCAAGGGTGTGTCTCGAGTTTCTGGCTTGAATAAATGGGTAGACAGTGGTTCTGCTTACTGAGGTGCTGAACACAGGAAATGGAATAGGTGTGGTGAAGGGAAAAAATGATGATATTTAGTTGAGAAGGTATTGAGCTTAATGTGCAGGACCTCCTGTTGGAACAGGGAGGAAGATTCAGGGGTGGTGAATCATTCATGGAAACCATGAGTGTGCATGAGGTCTCCCAGGGATGCACGGATGGGTGGATGAGTGGGAGGCTGGGTGGGTGGATGGGTGGAAGAGAAGGTAGATGGGTGGATGGATGGATGGATGGACAGCTAGATGACAGAAATCTAGATTTTGTTTTACTTAGATTGAATCAAATTAAATTGCTGTTTTGTTCTTAAAAATGATCAAATATTTAATTTTATTCACGCTGAAGTATTTGAGGGGGAAGGGCACTGATGTCTGCAGTTTACTTTGAAATGCATCAACAAATCGGGAGGGTTAATGGATGGAAAGAGGGGTGGATATGTGAGAAAGCCATCATGGTAAAAATGTTAACAGCAGAAGCTGGGCAGTGAGTGGACAGGTATTCAATGTCAAATTCAACTTTGGTGTACGTTGGAAATTTCCATAATAAATTCAGGGGAAATGTTTTTCAATGGTCAGATGTTGACATTTTTCATGTGGTTTCACCGAATGTTTACTCTTCATTTGGCCAAAAGATCCTTCCAGGTTTCCTTTCTGTGGCATCAACAGATCTGCCTTGCTGAGACTCCTTTGGCCTTACTCTTCCCAGAGATGGGGGCTGGGGGTCAGCGATCCCCACGCCACTCCCAGAGTTCACGTTAAATTGCCCCAACACGCTGATTACCGCGCCAAGTTCGCCGGTATCTGGCTTGTAATAATTATAGATTTCCTCTGCGATTTGAGCCCATTGGTTGCCACGGCAACGGCGTAATAGCTCAACTGAAGCGCTGTCACGATGATTTAGAACCAACTCGTCTCTCTCGCAGCCTCCAATCTGGGTGCCCCCACCCCCTTGCCGTCGTCATAGCAACTGATGAGCAGCATGTGACCAAAAGCTCTGTGTCCTCCGCCCACCACTTGCCCTCCCCATCTTGTGACCATTCCCACTTCCTCTTCTGGGCCCCCTGTGGACAGGCATTGACCCCAGCTTGGTCTGTAATGGGGAGGCTAGAGTAATCCCCCAGACCCCGCCCAGAGAGGGGGTCAGAGGGACTGGAAGAGACAGGGCAGCCCGTCAGCCCCTGGAGGTCTTGGAGATGACCTGGCGCCCCTCAGAGCCCCTCAGGGCTGTGGCCCCATCATAGGCTGGATCTGCTGCCGCCGCCACCGAGTCCTGGGGAAGCCATTTAGGAATCTGAAACCTTGGATCTCTGCTTTGTAGCTTCAGGAATTCCCGAGCCTGTTAGAGAAAAATCTAGGGAGAGACCCCCGACGGGTCAAGGGGAGAAAAACAGTCTATTTCAGAAAGTCCCAGAGCAGGTGTTTCGTGTGGATCTTTTCCTTTCTGCTTCTGTCTGGAAAGCTCTCTCTCTCTCTCTCTCTCTCTGAATCCATGTCTCGCTCTCCCCGCCCCTCCTCCTCATCCCTTCTCCCTCTAAGCACTTGCTGGGAACCAGCTGAGCGCATCCTTTTCCAGATCTGCTTTGCTTCCTTTTCCAGATCTGCTTTGCTTCCGAGGAGCCCTTTTCTCCCTCCAGTATCTGAGCCCATGTTCTGGGGACGGACGGCCTGGGAGTCTGGAGCATCCTCCCCAGGGGGGAGCTGGTACCCGGTGGCGCCTCTTAGGATGAACCAGCTGGCCGCGTCCCTGGGACTCTGCAGGATGGCATAGAGGAGGCATTTTAAGCAGGCGGGAGCTGGGCTTGCTGCAGGACCCTGACGACCAGGCGCTGTGAGTGTAGACGTGTGTGTGCGTGTGTGTGCGTGTGTGTGTGTGTCCATGTGTTCGCATGTATCTGCTGACATGTGGAGGTGTGTCACTGATATCTGTGGTGTTTGGCGTACAAGTGTGCCTGTGTGTGACTTTCTGTCTGAAGGACACACAAACCTACATGACAGATTTTTCAAGGATATTTTGTGGAGAGAACAGAGCAGGATGAGCCCCACCCCTTTTTATTTAATTTAATTTTTTATTGAAGTATAGTTGACTTTTTAAAGTATGGGCCCCTTTCAAGTGGGAACAAAATGAAGACAGATGTTAAAATGACAAGTAAGGAATTTGCATTTATCAGTAGGTTGGCAGAACCACTTCCGACATGCGTCTGCCTCCTGGCCCCAGGAAATGAAGTGTGGGTCACCTTGAAAGGGCATTTTCACTCAAACCCCCCAAAGAGATCCTTCCTTTCTGTCCTAAGGGTTAAAACAGCACACACACACACATACGCACACACACACACACCTTTCTCTCTGAAACTCTGGAAAAATGGAAGGCTCACGGGGCCCCATCAGCGGGCATTTCACTTTCTTCCGCCACAAGACGGAAGGATTTTGCTTGACAACCTGGAGGGCTTAGTCAAGGAGACGTGAGGAAACTTTGGATGGCAACCTCCTCACATGGTTTACTTCCGCGGTCAATTAGAAGTCCATTTTGAATTTTTTGAGCAAAGCAGCCCAAGCCCCAAGAACCAGCAAGAGGCAAGCAGGTGTAGAAAGGGAAATTTCACTTGCAGGGCAAGACATGGGAATCCTGGTGACTCGCCGTCACCCCTGGAAGGGAATCCTTTGTGCTTTGCCTGTTCCTGAACTTCTGGGAAGCTTGGTGGCCGGTCGCTCTGGATGAACACTGCCTGTGGGCTGGGCAGTGCCCTTGGCATCTTGAAGGAGAAGACAGATCCAGAGACAAGGACCGGCCTCAGGAAGGTTCCGGTCCACGCAGGCACAGACCCTGCTTATTCAGTGCGGTGCTCTCACCCTCAGAGGCGTTGCTGCCACTGGTAATTCCAAGATGCCACTCTCGTTCCCTACACTATGGCCTCTGTCTGCAGGGGCCCCGCCACCTTGGTCCACCTGCTCAAAGCTCAAATCACCTTTAAACATCCTCTGTCATTGCTTCCGGGAAACCTCGTACTTAGACCCAGGTAGAGCTGATGCTGTAGGGGTAGAGGGTAGGGGTAGAGCTCTGCCCCGCCCCCAAACCCCCTGTACCTCTACCCTATAGGGCACTTTCTCCATTTGCCCATGGGCTACAGTTTATTTTACAAGGACTTAAAAATATATAAAGACTTTCAAAGCGACTGGCCTAGACTCTTAAAATGTCAATGGCATGAAAAGCAAAATGGCTGAGAAATGGTCCCAGGTTAAAAAGAGATGAAAGAGCCTTGCACACGAATGCAATGATGAGTGATCCCGGGTTGGAGCCTGGAAAACAGAAACAGCTGCCAGAGACATTTTGGGGACAAGTGGGGGAATCTGAATACAGAATATATTAGATAATACTATTATGTCAATGGTGAATTTCCTGAAGGTGAAATACCTTGTACCTCAGATGATTTGTACTGAGGTTAATATAGGACAATGTCCCTGTTCTCAGACTATACAGGCTGAAGGATTTAGGGACGAAATCCACAATGTCTGCAACTATCTCTCAAAGAATCCAGAAGAGAGATAATAAATACATAGACTGATAAATAGATGCGTTAGGTACACATGTGGCCAAGTATTAACAATTGGTGGTTCTGGGATTATGGGTGGTTGTTGAGCTATGCTTGCATCTTTTCTGTACCGGCCACATGCTGGGCACTCTGCCTAGCTCGGCACGTGGATTGCCTCATGTAATCCTCAGAGCAGCCTCGGGATGGGGGAACTCTATCATACCCATTTTCCAGTTGAGAAAACAGAGGCAGAGCCAGATTCCAGCCCCAGCCAAAACCCACATGATGTCACTGCTCCACTGCCACCCTTCTTGTGAAATTACGAAGGATAACTCAACAGTCTTGCCCACTTCCAGTTTGAGTCCGAGTGACTTCACCTCTTTACTGTGGTGTAGAGGTTAAGAGCGCTGGATCTAGAGCCAGCCTGGGCTTGTATCCTGGCTTACCTACTTAGTGGCTGTGTGTTTCTGGGCAAGTCACTTAACCTCTCTGTGCTTCCAGTTTCCACCCCATCCCCCCCTTTTTACGGGGGTTGGTAAGAGAGGAGGATCATTGTAACTGCTTCAGGGGATTGTTCTAAAAATTAAAGGCACTATTTATGGAAAAGCTTAAAAGAGGGTTGGCCCGAAGTAAGTGATCACTAAATACTGTTGTTGCTGTTATTCTTGTAATCCCAGCACCCCTGCCTCAGCCAGGGATGGATGAACCTGGAGGGTCTTTCCCTTCTGCACCCAGGGCTGGCTTTCTAGAGCTGGCCTCTGGGCAGGTGGCCCCTAGTGGGTACTGCAGAGATCTTGGGGTGGGGGGTATGGTAAGAGGCCTCCCTATCCCACCTCTTCCCAACAGAACTGCCCTCCTGCCTTCGCCAGGCAACGAGTTACTCAGGTGCGCTGTAAAGACCTCCAGGGAAACACACGTTTAGTCAGAGCCCATAAGCCCACGAGCTCACCAGAGCCTCCGAAGTCCATCCCAGAGGGCTGGAAACAGCCTCCTGTGTTTTGTCTGTTTTGTGTTGCTTTCACCCCTTGACGTTATGGGGGTGACTCTTCAGGGTGATCAAGAAAGAACCCAGGTAGGGAGTGTTTATCAGTTCACTCATGGCCTTTTGGTTTTGTGAACCAGATGTTCGCACACTTGAAAAGTCATCCTGAGAGCAGACTGTGGTGGCCAGCGGGTGCGGGGGTGGGGGGAGCTGTATGTCAGTCCTGAGCAGCTGGGGCGGATCCTCAGTCATCCTGGTCCCCATCCACTGCCCCCTTCCAAGGGGGTGGAAAGGGAAGGACTGTTGCCATAGTGACCGCAGAACCCAGGCTGCCTCGGTGGAACCCTGTGCTCAGAGCATCCAGCTCTGGGAGCACACAGATGTTTGCTGGGCCTCCTCTGCCTCTGACATGTGCTCAGTGCTGGAGGTGATGAGACAGGCGGGTTGATGGCTGTCAAGTGTTGCTGATGACCCTTGTCACGATGTGAAATTGTCTTCCTTGTTTACTTAGTTGTTGTCTGTCTCTTCCGCCGGAACAGAATGCAGGGACTCTGCTGTCTGGTCCCACCATCCCACCTGGGTCCTCAGGATTTAGTGTTGTGTCTTCAGGCCATAGGCTGTCAGGACATAGCAGTGCCTGCTGGCGGGCCCGTGAGTGAATGAATGAGTGAATACATGAATCTCACAGGCTAAAGGCGGAGACAGAGATGTGAACAGATAGACAGTACAGGTGAACAGGAAAAGAATATGCAGATAAATCTGTGGCTAATCTAAACATGACAGATGTTGACAGTTGGAACAAGGTGGTAGGTAGAGTCAGATTCATCTTGTGTGTTTGAAATTTAATTATTTATTTATTGGCCATGCTACGCAGCTTGTGAGATCTTAGTTCCCCGACCAGGGATTGAACCCGGGCCCCAGCAATGAGAGCGCCGAGTCCTAACCACTGGACCGCCAGGGAATTCCCCTGAAATATTTAAAAAATAATAATAAAAGGAAAGATTGCTGGAGAAATACAGATGAGTGGCATCTAACCCTGAACTGAGAAGCAGGAAGGCTTCTTGGAGTAGGTGGCCGGAGGTGGCCACTCTGAAAAGGTACACAAGAGGTAAGGGAATATGCACAGGACGAGGGGCAGAAAGGACACTTCAACAGACAGGATCATGTGAGTGAAAACCCGGAGGCAGCGAAGAGCAGAGTATGTACAGGTCAGCGTCCAGAGGGCAGGACATACAGGTTGGGGGCAGGGGGTACCCAGCCAAGCAGCTGGGCTTTATCCTGGGGGTAGCAAGGAGCCAAGGAATGTTGGGGCATTTCACATTTTTTAAATGTGAAAAAATAAGATGGTTTCAATAGGAAGCCCTCAACTCATTCCTGAAAGCCTTATCTTTTTGCCTGGAGGATGGCTGGGGGTTTTGTACATGTCTCAAGGAGTATCATTTTAGAGATTTTCTTTTTTTTTTATTAGCAAGTTTGTTTTCCTAAAACTATCAAAAAGCCATAAAATGGAGGCATTTTTCTCAACAGGAGGGAAGGCAGAGAACGCTGTTGATGAGAGAAACCCGGGGAGGTTTGGGCACCTGGGTGGGTTTCCCCTCCAGGGAGGATGCCAACCAGGAAATATTCCATGCCAGTTTTATTTACTCTGCGTATCTGGCTCTGTGTGGACAAAACACCGTGGAAGTGATGGATGTTTTGCGCTAGATCAATGCTCCAGCCTCACGTGTTGATAATCACCGGCAGCTGTGATCAGCCTTCTTCCCCAGATTCATGTCCCAGCTCTTTCTTTGATGCTATATGCTGTCCTCCGGGGCCCACTCCTTTCAATAAACAAGCTAAACAAGGCATTGTGAGCTGTAGGGTTAAGGGCTCCAGCCGTCTGCCCTCTGTGGTCCCGTGGGAAGACTCCCTAAACAGACAGATTACGTTTGATGTCTCAGATGCTGCCAGATCTTTGGGGGGGGGTGGGGGGGGGCAGGTAAGGCTGGCATGAGGATCTTGGAAATCAACACACACGTGCCATCCGAAGGCCTGACTGTTTGGCCAGGATCATATGACTGATGGCCGTTGTGCCACATCAACAGCAAGGGGTGAGCCTGCTTGATTGGCTCAGAAGGCGGCGAATCGGCTGCTTTTTCATGACTCTATCTTTGGACCTCCCCTCCCCTTCGCTGTCTCTCCTGCACCAAAATGTTTAAAGCGTTGGCTAGAAGAATTAGGACGCAGGAAAAGGTAGGCAAACCCTTGGGTCACATATTGATGTTTAAAACATGCAGTTAGCATTCTCTGTTACCTGGAGCTGTCCTAAGTGCCATGGAGTCATAAAGATGCTGCTTCTTCCACGCCAAGGACCTTACATGCCATGGGGTGGGATGGGGCGCCTCGTGGAATTTGGGCCTCTGCACCCTGGAAGGGACTGTGGGACAAGCTTTGGGGTTTAGGGAAAGTGCCACGTGTGGGCTGAGGTTGGAAACGAGTGTGTGGCTAAAAGATGAAGGTCTTGGGACTTCCCTGGCGGTCCAGTGGTTAAGACTTCATGCTTCCAGTGTAGGGGGCGTGTGTTTGATCCCTGGTCAGGGAACTAAGATCTCACATGCTGCAAGGTGCTGCAAAAAAAAAAAAAGAAAAAGAAAAGATGACGGTCTTCAGGAAGGCTGCAAGCAGCGGTAACTGTTGAAGTTTTTTGTCCCTGTAAAGGAGGTGTATGTATGTTGGTCTCTGTTGATTGATGAGCTCTCTGGGTAAGGATCACAACCACCAAACTGGTAATATACCCAGATCTTAGTCTTCAAGCGCAGAGGGCCGTGGTTCTAACACAGCTCCACTATCTCCAGCTTTGTGTCCTTGCTTAAGTGGCAAAACCTCTCTGAGCCTATTCCCTCACCTGAAAAATGGGAGAGTAGTAGTTGCCTTCCAGGAGTAGATGAGATAGTGTGGGTAACGCTTGGCACAGGAGGGATTCGTTCATTGAATTGTAGCAGACCCTGCATCACGCATCAGTGAAAGATCCTTTGAATTTCTGAAAAGTTAAAATGTTTCCAAGGGATCGTAGGAATACTGTCGGGCACACACTGTAACTCCAGTCACCAAAAAAGTGCTTCCAAGTCGCCTGTGGTGCAGACCTGGAAGGAAATAAATGGCTCATTTGTTATACGCTGTGGTATTTGCATACTTAGCAGTTCCTGGAGTCCTTAAAATGATTTGGTTTCTCTAAACAGGAAGCACGTCTCCTCTCATCACACTGACCTTATCTGTTGCTTGTTGGCCCCCCGCTTGGGAACACTGGATCCTGAGGACAGAGCAGGGCATGTGCTCGCCCTGCAGCACGTGCCGGCTCAGTGCAGGCGCCCCGTAAACATTTGTGAAGTTGAGCAGACTCGCGTACGTTGGCCTGGGTCAGCTTCTTCAGTGTTGGCAGCATCCTTCCCCGCCCAGATTCTGCTTTCTCACTCCTGCTCCCTTGTGGGGTTGGAAATCCAAAACTAGCCCAGCCATTCCAGGATGCGTCTTTACACCTGTTTCCTGCCCCCAGAATAAAGCCTGTGTCTCTCCCATTCAGAGGACTTGGACTTGAAGCCTTGTCTGTTCTTTCCTCCCTTCACTCTGTTCTAGTGATGTCGTGTTCATGCTGCCTGCATGCATGATTTAAGTTCACCTTATGCTTCCTGATGGAGCCTGGCGGGCTGGGGCAGGCAGGTGAACTGGGAGACAGGAGCCTGAGGATGGGAGATGTTGGGGCAGACCAGCTTCTGTCTCGTGGAAGCTGGATGTTCAGGCTCAAGCAGAGCTAGAGATTTGCACGTGCAAATGGTCCCTCCCAGCACTTGAGGCTGTAGAAGAAATACCTTCCCTGCAGAGGAGGGGTCTTTGGAAACTGAGAACATGGCCTGCGGGGAGCCTTCTCTTCTACATCTTGTGTGTCGGCTTCAGTTGGCCGGAACCAAATTCTGTGCCTCGTGACCACATGGGTAGGTTTTATTCTTCCCACTTTACAGATGAGAAAACTGAGGCCCTGGCGAGCTGAGCAATGGTTTTTTTTTAATTAATTAATTAATTAATTTTTAGCTGTGTTGGGCCTTCGTTGCTGCATGTGGGCTTTCTCTAGTTGCAGTGAGCGGGGGCTACTCTTCGTTGCAGTGTGCAGGCTTCTCATTGCAGTGGCTTCTTTTGTCACGGAACACAGGCTCCAGGTGCGTGGGCTTCAGTAGTTGCAGCACGCGGGCTCAGTAGTTGTGGCTCCTGGGCTCTAGAGCGCAGGCTCAGTAGTTGTGGTGCACAGGCTTAGTTGCTCTGCGGCGTGTGGGATCTTCCTGGACCAGGACTTGAACCCATGTCCCCTGCATTGGCAGGCAGATTCTTAACCACTGTGCCACCAGGGAAGTCCTGAGCGACTTTTTTTTTGGCCATGCCACACGGCTTGTGGGATCTTAGTTCCCCGACCAGGAATTGAACCCCAGGCACTCACCTGGGCCCTCGGCAGTGAGAGCACAGAGTCCTAACCACTAGACTGCCAGGGAATTCCCTAGTTGAGCAACTTGCCCAGAGTCATCAAGCTAATAGACAGCACATTTGGGCCCAATTTCTGGCTCACGTTACTTTCTCAAATGAACCCTTAGTCTGTCTTAGGAGTCAACACTTGCCTGTTTCTAAGAACAATATTCCTCTCTCCTGATACAAGCCACTGATGATAGTATCATGCTCCACGAGGCAGGTTCTTAAAGGAAGTCATGAGTGCAGGGTGGGAGGGCCGGGGTCTATTTTGCAGAGAAGACCA
Organism: Stenella coeruleoalba; assembly: GCF_951394435.1. NCBI lineage: Eukaryota > Metazoa > Chordata > Mammalia > Artiodactyla > Delphinidae > Stenella > Stenella coeruleoalba. The sequence continues at coordinate 56,419,356 of NC_137161.1, forward strand.
GGGAGAAGGAGTCACAGGAGTCGGGGCCGGAGGAGGGAAGCCAGGTCTGAGATGAAACCTTCTGTCCCAAGGCCGCCGTCACAGGCCCATGAATGGGGCCCTGTTAGCCATCTGTAAAGGCCCGGCCTCTGGCTTTATTGGTTGCCATGACGACCCCTGGCCTTGACAATGGAGGCCCACTTAGCTGAACGTGTCATTGTGTCCCCATTGAGTCTGCAGAAAAGCCGACGGCTAGGGCTGCAGATGGGAAAGGAATGTCCCCAGCCTCTGCCAGCCCCTTTGTCTCTGTCCCTAGAGCAGATAGAAGAATGAGAAAGAGCATCTTCAGGGCCTCAGAGAGGTCTGGGGCTTCTATCTCTAGCTAATGACACGTGCAAAGATTTGGTGTTCATAGGGCCTGAGAGGCAGCATGGTGGAGAGATGAGTCCATCTTCGTAGGATGGTTCTGGAGTGTTTATTATTTATTCAGTGATTGTTCTCAGCCGGGCACTGGGGCTGGGGATACAGCAGGGACCCGAGTCCCAGGTCTCAGTTCACCCTCTGCTAGCGCATGAGTTAGGTGCAATTGGTATTGTCCCCATTTTACAGAGGAGGAAACTGAAGCACAGAGAGGTTACTTAAGGTGCCCAAGGTCACACAGAAGGCAAAAGAGGCTGGTTTCACATCAAACACCCTGCATACCACCTCCCCAAAGTGCCACCTTGATCTTCTTCTTTCTCTTCTTTTTCATCTTTGGGATGTTTAACTTTCAAAGTCGGAAACCATTTCCAAGGATTTGGGGGCCATGCAGACCTGGGTCAAGTGCAGGGTCCACCGTTTACCCCTTAGGAATGTGGTTCCAACCCTGCCTCGGGAGCTTCACCAATGCCCAGGTCAGATCCGTGGGTGTGCCCAGGGCGGGGGTGGGGGGTGGGCGTCGTAGGTGGAGAGCTCCCCTGATTCTCACGAGCAGCATGGGGAAGAATCACTGGCTTCTGAGACCCCAAAATCACTGGCTTTTGAGCTTGGGAAGCCATTCACCTCTGAGCCTGTCACCTGAGGTGGATACGAAAAGTAGTATAGAAGATACAGGGCACACAGTAGGTGAGCCTTAAACAGCAAGGGAGGGGATATGGTGATATATGTATACATATAGCTGATTCAGTTTGTTATACAGCAGAAACTAACACAACATTGTAAAGCAATTATACTCCAATAAAGATGTTAAAAAAAAAATCCAGCAACCAGTACTTTTGACTTTTTATTCTCCCACCAAAGCAAATTGGGAAGGTTCCCCCCCCACCCCGCCGCCGCCCCCCCCCCCCCCCCCCCGCCCCGTTCACCTGAATTCCTCTCCCCCTATTGATTTAAACACATTGCTTTCTCCCAGCCCTGCCCACCCTTCAGTTGCACCAGGCAGATAAGAGGGAGCAGAGAGAACTAATTAGCATTTTAATTAGAGGAAAAGGGATAGGGAGCAGTGGGTGGAAACCCAAGGGTTTCAACTTGTTTTGACTGAAACGCACAGTAAGAAACAGCATTTATTGTAGGGGCTCTGGGTGTCTGAAACAAAGATCGCCCCCATCTGCCGCGTACTCTGATGGTTCCTATTCTGTCTAATTTATTGATTGATTGAAATTTCTCTTTAGGTTCTGTCAAGGAGAAAAGTCCCTGTCCTCCTTTAACACCTGTCTAAGAGCTGGTGGTCTCCATGCCAGCAAAAATAGGGGGCCTGGCCGAGGCCGGAAACCTTGGGTAGTCAACTGCATCCAGCTTTTAATTTAACAACCTGTCTTGATTTTCTTACATTCTTTCCCCCATCACCTTTATTTGCCCCAGATGAAACTTTGAGGAAAAGGGGCTGGGGAGTGATTAGTAAGGGTTGTAGGAAAATAGCTTTATAAAGTTTAGAAAGCAAGTTGATTTCTGGGCTTCCCTGACAGTCCAGTGGTTAAGACTCGGAGCTTCCAAAGCATGGGGCGCGGGTTTGATCCCTGGTCGGGGAACTAAGATCCCAGGTGACTCTCGACACAAGCAAAAAGTTAACAAAAAAAGATATAAAGCAAGTTGATTTCAAGAAGTACGTTAAGTAAATACATGTTGTACGAGATTAAAAATGTGAGGGAGAAGTAGTATGCTGGGAAGAGGTTTGGAAAACACAGAGGGAGACGGGATTTTAGGGACCAGGGGTGCCTGCAACCAGCTTGTTTCCATTCAGAGTCTGGGATTTCTCCAGCCCCGCCTTGGCCACAAGCCTCAGGGTGTGCCAGTGCTCAGAAAGCTCGCCCTCAGGCCCGGGATCCTTCAGGTCACCTCCTCCTTTTTCCAGATGTGCCACAGATGGCAGAGGGCATGGCGGGAGGAACAGGGTGATGCTGGGACCCTTCTGGGGTAAGAGTGGAGGTGGGGAGTAGTGCTGCCAGGTATTCTGAGCAAACTGCTCGCCACATGCTTCTCGGGGTCAGAAGGGGCCTTAGAAACCATATGATCCAACACCTACATTTTACACACGAGGAAACCGAGGCCAGGAGAGTGATGTGTCTTCTGTGCCCGAGCCAGACAAGGGCTGTGGTGGACAGTCAGTGACACAGTGACTTTAGATTTGAGGGGAGGGGAATGTTATCGTTAAATTGTTGTTTTAACACAAATTTCAGACCTGCTCGCTAATTTTAAATATGATCTACCTTAAAAGGTATGTGGGAATGTCTGCCTTTCACAGCTCGAATGCGATGAGTCCGGGAGCTGTGCTGAGCTCCGGGTACCTGGTGAACAGGAAAAACTCCATCCCCACTCTCTCGGGGTTTGCATTTTTCTAAGTGTGATTGGAGGGTTTTAGGCAGGAGAGTGATGTGAGATGAATTGTCCTTTAAAAAGGTCAGAAACCAATTAGAAAACAGAAGGAGAGGAAGAGAGAAAGCCAGGAACCCCCTGAGGGCATCATTGCCCTGCCAGGTGAGAGACGGGCATGACTGGCCCCCAGCAAGACCCCTGGGCACCCAGCTGTCTGCTGTCACTGTTGCTGCTTTGGGGTCTCCGCCCGGGAAAGGGAGCCCCTCCTGTGACTGACTTGCATCTGAGGGGCCCCAGAGTGAGTCTGCAGGGAGAGTCTGCCTGTAGGCTGTCCTCTTTCCTCAGTGACCCCAGAAACCTCCAGGGATCTCAGACCACAGAGCTCTAGAATCAACGACTGCACTATTACAGTGCACGTGACAGACATCACTAATCTATCACAGCTCTTTTAAAGCTGGGTCTTGCTCTGCATTTCATCAGAGTGCCTATGCACGGTGCCTGGCGTATCACAGGGGCACAGGGACACCTGCTAAGTGAATGAATGAAGCAGATGGGTCAAATGACAACTTGGGATCACACAGCCTGTAGCGGCAGGAATTCAAACGCAGGCCTCTATGATCAGGATGTGTCATTCCCCTCTATGCCCTTTTCTGGTCCTCTCTCTCCCCTCTGTGAAAGAGGAGGGATCACTCAACAATTCTCTTTCTTATTGAGGTCAAATTCACATAACAAAATTAACTATCAACCATCTTCAGTGAACAATTCTGTGCCTTTTAATACATTCACAATGTCGTACAACCATCACCCCTATCTAGTTCCAAAATTTTTCATCACCCAAAATAGAAACCCCGTGGCCATTCATAGTCACTCCCACTATCCTCTCTTCCCAGCCCCTGGCAACCACTGATCTAAGTTCTATCTCTTTAGATTTACCTATTCTTGAAGTTTTATATATAAACAGAATCTTACAATGTGTGACCTTTGACGTCTGGATTCCTGCATTTACCATAATGTCTTTGAGGTTCATCCATGTTGTATCGGTGCTTCTTTCCTTTTCATGGCGAATAATACTCCCTGGTCTAGACAGACCGCATGGTGTTCATCTGCTCGTCCATTGATGGACAGTGGGTTGTTTCCAACTTCTGATGATTGTGAATGGTGCTGCTGTGAACATGCATGTTTATGTATTTATTCCTATTTTCAGTTCTTTTGGGAGTGGAATTGCTGGGCCATATAGTCATCCTACGTTTAACATTTTGAGGAAGGCATAATTCTTAAACCACCATCTCTAAGGCTGAGGGTTTAGGAGCTGGTCCCTGGCTGCTTCCTCGCCATCATCTCCCACCCTGGTTGGTGCCCTCCACTCAGCTCACCCCAGCAAGCCCCCCTCCCCAGCTCAACGATGACCCCAGCATCTCATTGACATGCTGAGTACTCATTCCCTCCCTGTCCTCTGGGACTTGACTGAACAGGATCCTTCCGGATAAGACGAGCAGCTGGCACCCTCCCTCCTCGAGAGGGTCTCCAGAGGGTTCCATCTGGCGATCAGCTGTTTCTGCCCCTCATCTTCCCTTCCACTCTGTGATTTCTTGCCTGAATCCTTGGCCATTCCATGTCCTTTCATGCCTCCGAGCATTAGCTCAGGCCTTACCTCCCCTTTCTTCTGTGACTTCTGAAATCTCGCAGCCTTTCAAGGGGCAGCACGCCCCCCAACCCAGAATTAATTTCTCTGTTCCCATGGTACCTTGCTTATACCAGCAAAAGGCAGGGTTCCATTCTGTCTTATACAGAATTAGTTGTTGACAGTGAACTGGAAATTTTTTCACCTGCATATCCTGCCAGGTTATTTTAAGAATTTATCAACATGATGCGTAAAGCAGCTAGTACATTAAATTCTCCCATTTTTTCTCCCTTCATTCCTCTGACACTAAATTATGAGCTTCAGAAAGAGAGGAGCATTTTATCCATCTTCGTTTTCTCCTATGCCTAAATAATGCAGTGCCTTGCCTGAAACAGGTGCCTAATTAATTTTGTTGATTGAATTAGTGGGCCAGGGACAGTGAATGAATGACATTAATTCTTCTGATTGTTGGAAATATATTGTGCTAAGAACTAACGTCTGATAGAGATCAGGTTTCGTTATAAGGTCAGTTTCAACTGCGGGCCACTGAAATATCACTGAGATATATTTCCCAGTGTGACATTTTGTAATTGAAAGTGTATAGATGTGACTTTCACTTTTGCAGAGCATTCAAATGTTAATATGCTAGCTCTCCGAGATTCTCGCATTTTCAAAAACACATCTAGCATTTTCAAAAACACGTCTACTGGAAATTGAACTGTGTGGAGTCTTAAGTGCTCCCGTTTGAGACCAATGCTCTTAAATGAGAGACAGCAACTACTCTTTCTACCTAGTTACCAGGCTGCTAAAAATTAACAGGCTTGCATTGAGTTGGCTGTTCTGGAATAGATCAAATATCCATTGAGTTATCAAGGAAAGAGTCTGGTTTCTCAGTTAATTTAAGGTCGCACCTTCCAAGCCCATGCTTTTCTCAATAATATTTTCTCGGGTGAAAAGCCATAAAATTTCCCCTCTGAACTAGATCATTTGTATTCATCAAGCCCCGTTGCTTCTACAGTAGGTGTTTTGTTATTCACTGACTTAATCGATGCTGTAATGAAGGGTTTGGGGTCAGGCAGTCCGAAGCAATCCTATGACCAAATCCAAATACCATAACTCCTCCGAGCTTCCATCTCGTCGTCTCTGAAACGGAGAGATACACTACTGCTGGTTGAGCAGATTGAGGGGAATAAAGTACCCTTCAGAACAGTCACTTCCACCCTGGAGGAATCCCGATCCCCCACTGGGCAGAGAAGGTTTGCCGCCCAGAAGTCTTCATCCTTAGCCACCCTGCAGGGCCTTGCTCCACCTGCAGTGCTGAGTAGAAGCAGCCTTATTATTATGGTTTTGTTTATCATTTTCTTTTTCTTTTATTGGCTGTGCCGTGTGGCATGTGAGATCTTAGTTCCCTGACCAGGGATCGAACCTGCACCCCCTGCAGTGGAAGCACGGAGTCTAAATCACTGGACCACCGGGGAAGTCCCAGAAGAGGCATCATTATTATTCCCAATGCACTCCCAAAATTTGGGGCTCTGACGCTCTAACCATGCTGTTAGCTAGGATTCTGTTTGCAAGCAACAGAAATCCATTCAAAGTAATGCAAGCAAGCCCCGAAAAGTGGGGAAGGGGGAGGCTTTCTGGACTTTCTTACCAAGGCACTATTAGGATGGGAACACTTTTCCCTCACTCCTGATGTTTCCTCCCACGTGGAGGGACATCTTTGAGCGTAACACTCCTGGCTCTCCCCTGCCCCCACCCACTCACCCCCCCCCCCCCCGGGAAGGTAACTCAGGTCCCCCCAACAGGTTCAGAAGTGGGTGCTGCACTCATGGCCGAGCTGAGCTGCAGGCTTGAGATGGAACCAGGGAGTCCCCCACATGCCGGACCCACTTTCTCTCTCCTGTGGCTGCTTCTCTCTAGTGCACAGGCCACATTCTTCTCCATGAAAAGACCCTGTTGGGGGACTTCCCTGGTGGTCCAGTGGTTAAGACTCTGCTCCCAATGCATGGGGCCTGGGTTCGATCCCTGGTCAGGGAAGTAGATCCCGCATGCCGCAACTAATGATCCCGCACACGGCAACGAAGATCCCGCATGCCACAACTAAGACCCAGCGCAGCCAAATTAATTAATTAAACAAAAGACCCTGTTTGAACGCCAGCTCCTCTTACAAGGTAGATAGTGGCTGACCCAACAGCTCCCAGGACTCTGGCCCAGCCGGGACCAGTCAGGTATGACCAGTGGGGCTGGGTCACACAGAACAGACCTGGCTGCCATGTCTACACCCCTGTAGATGGAGGGAGAAGTTTCTGAGAATGGTGAATGGTGACATTTGCTGACCCTGGACTCAGACAGCTGAGTTCTGTTTTCAGATCCACCATTAACATCTATGTACCTCAGTTTCCTCATCTGTAAAAAGGGTGTGATATAGCATTGTTGTGGGTGTTAATAATAATAATAAATGTTAATAATACTGTATGTAAAGTGCTTAGCACAGTGGGCAGCATGTAGAAAGGACTCGGGAAACAGTAATAATGAGAAGCGAATGCTTCCGTCGTTGTTCTGAGAAACAATACAGGTCTATACCCAGTATTGTAGGCACGCAAGGAAAATACATGTGCCAAGTAACAAAGCATGTATTTAGTGAGAAGACCCACAAACGAAAAGATGCACAGGAGTACGTTTGAATGGTGGCCTGGGGAGAGGGGGATGGAGGGGGGAGAGGTGATAAGAAGAAGCAGACAAACGATGCGGGAGGGAGGCTTTGCTCCAGGCCCACAGTGCAAAGGCAACTAACAGAGCTAGGTGCCGGGATTTGGGATCAGGGCTTAGGAGCAATCTGGAGAGAATCAACCAACACACCTGTAAAGTGGGAGCTGGGAACCCTGACTCCCTGGGGCTGCGTAGAGTAACTATCCACTGGGCTCTGGGCCTGTTCCGGTTTCAAAACTGAAAATCCCACATTCCAGGGACCCCTCTCAGTCCAGAACAAACTCGGGAGAAGTACAACCCCCAAAATGGGCCACCGGATACGCCTCTGGATCTGCAGGATTCCCAACCACCGATATTCTGTATGTGAACAGGGCAGAGGGAGCTCCCTGCTTCCCACATTGAGCAGTCATCATGACGTCTGCTGTGAAGTTTTGTCTGTCTGGGTCTTTCCATCGTGTAGAACACAGGCCTGCCTTGCTTATCCCAGGTGGACGATGCCCTGAGCTTGCCAGCTCACCTACAGAGAGCTCTCAAGCCAACCCTGTCCCCTCTCTTTGTTTTTCCATCTAGAAAATGGGCATAATAATCCTACCTGGCTACAAGGTCAAATGAAAACATGGGAACAGGCGTTGATTTAAAGTGTATATTCTGGGGAATTCCCTGGAGGTCCAGTGGTTAGGTCTCGAAGCTTTCACTGCTGTGGCCTGGGTTCAATCCCTGGTCCAGGAACTAAGATCCTGCAAGTCACGCAGTCAAAAAGTTTTTTTTTTAAAGTTTATATTCTGGGCTTCCCTGGTGGCGCAGTGGTTGAGAATCCACTTGCCAATGCAGGGTACACAGGTTCAATCCCTGGTCCGGGAGGATCCCACATGCCACGGAGCAACTAAGCCCATGCGCCACAACTACTGAGCCTGCAGTCTACAGCCTGTGAGCCACAACTACTTAGCCGCGTGCCACAAATACTGAAGCCCGCATGACTAGAGGCCGTGCTCCGCAACAAGAGAAAACACCGCAATGAGAAGCCCGTGCACCAAAACAAAGAGTAGCCCCTGCTCACCGCAACTAGAGAAAGGCCACACGCAGCAATGACCCAACGCAGCCAAAAATAAATAAAATAAATTTATTTTTTAAAAAAGTTTAGGGCTTCCCTGGTGGCGCAGTGGTTGAGAGTCCGCCTGCTGATGCAGGGGACACGGGTTCGTGTCCCGGTCCAGGAAAATCACACATGCTGCGGAGTGGCTGGGCCCGTGAGCCGTGGCCACTGAGCCTGTGCATCTGGAGAGGCCGCAACAGTGAGAGGCCCACGTACCGCCAAAAAAAAAAAAAAAAAAAAAGTTTATATTCTGTATAAAAGCAAAGGATTTCATATTAGAAGAACCTTCTCCACTGTGTGGGGAAATTGTGGGGAGTGGGATACTTGGCCAGCAAGGGTGTGGTCTTGGTTGGCGTGACTCTGTGCTTCTGTTTTCTTTCAGGGCAGGAGCGTGTGACGGGGGTCTCTGTTGCCGGTGGAGGTGACCATGGCCTCCATGTTGCTCACCCGGCGGCTGGCCTGCAGCTTCCAGCACAACTACCGCCTGCTGGTGCCCGGTAAGCCCTAGGGAGTTCTCGGCAAGAACTGGCCCTAATGGAAGACACAATCCAGACTAGGAATTCGGGGTCTGAAAAAGTCCTTGGGGTTAAAGGGATCCACTGTCCCACCCACCCCCATAAAACTGTCCCCATCGCCACACCTCCCATCTCCACCATGTGTTCCTGTCCCCGGGTGGACAGCTCTGCAGTGGTCAGGGAGCTGATCCATCCTGGAGCCACTCTGCTGGCACGGAGGTGGTGGCCCCAGCAGCCAGAAGGGCCCAGCTGGCTGCATAGGGATTGCTGGAGAAAACATAGCTGGCTTTACTGCGGAGAAACAAGAAAACTACAGAAGTCCTTGTAATTCACCTGAAAGCTTCAAGGGCACTGGGTGGGAGGCCCCATCCCAGGAATGTCCACCCCACCCTCTCCCTCACCTCCACTCACCCTGCGCCTAACCGGCCAACAGCACTGGCTCATTCTGCCGCCGTGGTCTCTCTCAGATGCTTCTACTTCTCTCTGTCTCGCTGAGTTCAGTGTAGCCCGGTGAGCACCCTGCCCGCGTGATCTCAGGAGACCTCCCTCCCTATAGTCTAATGAGGAAGGAAAGGGTGAATCCCATTTTACAGATGAGAAAACTGAGGCTCAAGAAGCAAAGTCACACAGCCCCTTGAATGCAAGTCAGTCCGGCTCCAGACACTGGGTTATCATCACCACTCCCCCACGTGCCTCCCAGCAGCTCTGGGAGAGGGAGGCTTGCAGTAGCCTCCTTTGGACGCCAGCCCCTCCAGGCTGTCCCCAGTTTTCAGAGCCCCGTGCTTGCTGTCACAATGTCCCCTTCTTATTGTCAGTCCTGTCTGCCTTCTGAAGACAAATTGTTTGCCGAGGCCTTGATTTGCATGTTGAATGTTGCAGGTGTTTATATCCTGAGTGCGATAAAAAGCAGGAATGTTCTCTCCTCTCCCACAGGTTTTATTTTTAAATAAACATTTTCTTTTGGAATATTTTAGGTATGCAGAGAAATTGCAGAGGCAGTACAAAGAGATCCCATATGCTCCTCACCTAGTTTTCCCCAGTGTTAGCATCTTACATCACCAGGATGCGTTTGTCACAACTGAGGAACTGACCTTGGTACGTTGCTCTGAACCAAACTGAGACTCAGAGAGGTTATGTAAGTTTCCCAGAGTCTCAGAGCCTGCCAGTGACTGAGCCAGGCTTTGAGCCGAGCCAGGTTGCCCCAGGACCCACACCCTTAACTACATATTAATTATCTATTGTGATATAACAAATACCTGCAAACTTAAGAGGTTAAAATAATGCACGTTTATTATCTCACAGTTTTTGTGGATTATGAATCCAAGGCTTGGTGGATGCTCTGGGTCCAGGTCTCTCATGAGGCACAGCTGAGCTGGTACCAGGGCTGTGGTCCTGTGTGAAGGTTCATCGGGGGAGCCGGGGATCCACCCTCAAGCTCAGTCACGTGGCTGTGGCTGGCTTCAGTGCCACGTGGAAGTCTTCATGCAGCAGCTCACAACACGGCAGCTGCTTCCTCAGGGTGAGGGAGAGAAGTGGGTGCCCAAGTGGGGAGCCACAGGCTGCTACCACCCTCACTGTGTTCAGATGCTTCCGTGCAGTGCCTCCACCCACTGGATCACTGCAAAGCCATTAAACATGCTGATAGTTCATGGCCTGAGGCAGTGTTCCCAATGGCATCATGCAAAGCGTTTGTAATCTTATATCAGCAGGTAGAGCACAGAGACCCGGAGACCAGACAGCAAAATGGTTCTCTCAGGGTGGTGAAATTAGACGTGTTTGTTTTTTCATTGTTGCTTACTGATATTTTCCTAGTTAAGAGTAAGTGGGGTGGACAGTGGAGGGGAGGGATAAGGTATGTTGTTTTGTTTTTAAACAAAAGCAGAGCAAACAACTCCAGTGGAATGTGACCTTGATTTTGGCCAGGCTCACATACAGAACCCTCGCTATTTGGGAAAATGACATTCATTTATTACTCTCAGCAGAAGACTAAGAGGACGTTAAAAACATTGGATGGCTGCTTTTACAGTTTAGAGTTAAAAAATGACTGTGTGGATTGGCATGGCCACAGAGGGCTGGGCTGGATGTACCCGCTGTGCCTGGTCTTGTGCGTCAGGGCACACCCCTGGCTTCTGGGCGTAGTGCTGCTTTATTCATGAATGAAAATGCTGGATCATTCAATATTAATGCAAACATTTTTTGGCTTCCTTGTACTTTTGATAGTAATTTGCCTCTGGGGGAAGTGAGTCGTTTTGCTGCAAACGTTTCATTTGAAAGACCCACACTAGATGAAATGGAAGATACATCAGTTACATTCACAGTATCTGGGAAACGAGAGGTCCAGCGGACAGATTTCCAGCTTAGCCACTCAACAGACGTGTGACTTTGGGCAAATTAATTGACCTTTCTGAGCTTTAGTGTCTTCTTTAACATGAGAAGCATAATAACGTTTATCACCTGGGGGTTGTGAGCGTTACGTGCAGTAATCCATGTAAATTGCTCAGAATAATGCCTGGTATGTTCACCATTAGTGCTCAATAAATGGACATCTACTCATGCAACTTGGTATAAGCGATCCCAGAAAAGGCTTCCTTGACAATTTAAATCTTGTTCTTTTTTTTTTTTGTGGTTTATGGCATTATATATCATCAAGAGAAAATTTATCATATTGGTATTTGGTTACTTTCCTCTACAAAAAATCAAAATTGAGATATAGTGGGAAAAGCACAAGTATTCTGGATTTAGGTTCTGGCCTTGCAACTCACTAGCTGTGTGACCTCAGGAAAGTTGCTTAACCTCTCTGATCCTCATCTGTAAAATGGGGACAACATCATCTCACAAAAAATTTGTGGATTAATTAAAACAAGAGGTGAGCGTTTGCCTAGGTAGGGCCTGCCTAGCACAAAGTAGGGACTGAAACTGTGTTAGTTTCCCCATCTTCCTTTTTCCGATAGCACAGTTGCCAAAAAACTCACCAGACTCTGATTTTCAGGATTTCTGCCCAGAGGTTTTGGCCCTCTTCCATCCACACCCACAAAGACTTGGCACATGGTAGGAACCAGTGCAGTTCTTGACCCAGACCCATCCGCCTTGCACCTGGCCATGGCTTCCCCGCCTCATGCCCCATTGATCTCTGCTCCCAGTAGAAGGATCCTTCCCCTCTATCCACTGCCTCTCCTAGCTCCTACCCCAACCCCACCTCCCAGTCCTGTTTACTCATGGTCTTGGCATGTTCATAACCGTGACTCCACATGACCCCACACGCTCCCTGTCATCAGGATCCTTTCAGCTGCAGGTCCCACTGCTAACTCCCTCCATTCCTGGTATTCCTGCTTTCCAACCTCCAAGAAGTCTGATTCCTACAATGCGATGTCAAGACATTTTCTGGAGAAAGGAAGGGAGGACTTGTGTATCCTCATGAGAGGACAACTTACTACTTACAAATTTTTCACTTTCCCCCTTTGCTGGAGACAAAGCAAGACCAGCACTGGTTAAGAGCTCTTTTTATCCAAATAGACATCCCTGTTGAATGCAGGTCTAGCTGGACTCAGTCTTGACCAGTAACCCTGAGCTCTGGAAGAGAGAAAGAGTTTACAGTTTTCTTAAAAGTCATCAGTGTGTTCCATGACCTTTAACTCTCTGCTAATGGAATAAATGGGAATTCACTTTTCATTGTAAGATCAAACAAAAGATAATAAAAGCTGGTACCTTCATGCCTCAAAATAAGGGTAGTTTTGGATTTTAACTGGATTTTACGTTCAAAGGGCTACACTTTATTGCATAATTAATTCAGAAACCTTCTTTGATATTCAAAGCAATTATGAAAAATTAAGAATGAATTTAAATATGTTTTCTAATATCATGGCTTTTTATAGTTTGGCAAGTTGTGTGTGTGTGTGTGTGTGTGTGTGTGTGTGTGAGACACAGAGAGAGAGAAAACAGAGAGAGATGCTAGCATGTTTTAGTGTTAGTTTCCTTTCCTATGTAATGCAAACAATAACGACCTACCCCTCAGGGTTGTGGAAAAATAAAATAAGATCACACATATGATTTATATGAAGCATCTAGAGATTCCCTAGTTTGATGCAAGTATGGCAACCCGTGTAAGAGGAACTCACATTTGCCAACCACCAAATATGTGCCAGGAAGATGAAAGATGAACAGGGACATTAAAAGGATTTCTAGGGGTTACTGATTATAAATCATTACACACTTATCTTGGATTCCGCACAGCCGTCTTTTGCTTAGCGATCAGTGAGACTTGGAATTGAAACTACCCTTCATTTCAGCAAGATGCTGAGCTAAAAAGTTCTGTGAGGTTAGCCTGGGAACTCAAGTTTATTTAACCCTCTACAAGTTTATTACTATGCAAAAAATGTGAAATCAGTTTCAAGCAAATCACTTGTGCCCCAAATATTTTTTAACCAAAAAAATCTATAAGTGAGGACCACCTGAATTTAGACATTTGCTTATTCTCTCCTGGATGATTTTTGATCGATGCAACTAGGGGCACAACTCCTGGGTGGGTGCTACTGGCATCTAGTGGGTGGAGGCCAGGGAGGCTGTTAAACATCCTGCAGTGCCCAGGGCAATCTCCCACAGCAGAGAAGATACAGCCCACAGTGTCAATAGGCCCGAGGCGGAGAAACTCAGGTCTATATATACATATGGATATAGATTAAATTTTTTACAAAATTTGGATAATTTTTATAATGGGTACATAATATTGCCAGTATTCCGCTGTCTGTGAAATGGTAGAATGTGGCATATTCTATTCAGCAACTCTCCATTGTTGGACATTTAGGTTGTTTCCTCTTTGTTGTTGTTAGAAACAATACTATGACAAATATTTTTTGTGTGTTTTTGGTTTTTTTCTTTTTTCTTTTGGCCTCCCTGTGCTGTATGCGGGATCTTAGTTCCTCGACCAGGGATCAAACCCATGCCCCCTGCAGTGGAAGCACGGAGTATTAACCACGGGACCGCCAGGGAAGTCCCAATATTTTTAACCTATATCTTTGTGCACTGGTCCCGTTATTTTCTTGGGATGAATCCTAAACACTGAGATTGCTCACTCGAAAGGAATAGGAAGCCGGCATCAGCTTATCCTCACACCAGCAGGACGTGAGCATGCCTTCTTGCTTACAGCTTCCCTGGCACCGGGCTTTCCCGTTTCTTTAAATCCTCAGGGTTCTTGTGGTGCCCACGTGGCCACACTCAGAGTTCTGGGACAGTCTGGCGGGTATGGGGCTGAGGTACTGACACTGCCTCTGTTAGGGACATTGGGTGTTATAAGGGCAGGAGTCTCACATCTGCTGTCCCCAGGGGTTCTCACCATCTTTGTTTACTGCAGGATCCAGACACATCAGTCAGGCCGCAGCCAAAGTCGACATTGAATTTGATTATGATGGGCCTTTGATGAAGACGGAAGTCCCAGGGCCTAGATCTCTGGTGAGTTGAGCACAGCTGAATGGTGTGTTTCAGAAAAGAGCAAAAAGTGTCCATGGGGCAAGAACACAGCCAAGCTGAGGGCCCCGTATCCTTAGCTCCTTTCAGAGTTCACCATTAGAGATCCTGAACCTTAAACCAAGCCATTCCTTCATAAGAAGCCAAAGAAGTCTTCTCAGAGGAGATGTATCAGTTGTCTATTGCCACAATAATGCTGTGTAACAAACAATCACAAAACCTCAGCAGCATACAAGTTGCTCGTGCATCCAGGGTTAACTGGCAGTTGGGTAGGCAGCTCTCTTGGGCTCATCTACATGCCTGAGGGATGACTGGCTAGGCTTGTCTTGGGTCACTGTGGTGACTTGGCTCTGCTTTGTGCATCTCTCATGCTCCAGCCAGCCAGGCTGAGCTTGTTCTCACAGTGACCGAAGAGGAGAGCTTGCTGTAGGTCTCTTGAGCTAGGCTCCACACTGGCCCACCATCATTTCCACTTCATTCTGTTGGCCAAAGCAAGTTACATGGCTTGCTTTGAGTCCAGAGTCAGGGGCTGGGGCACAGCATTCCAACAACAGTGAAGGAACATGACGATGTGATATGGCACAGGGCGTGTATAGCACGTGCCCCACTGAGCTTGATCTTAAAGGGCCACAAGGAGGAATTGGATGAAGGAGTGCATTCTGTTCTAGGCAAGGGGAATGATGTACAGAGAAGCCCTCAGGGTGACAGTACAGGGTGTATGAGAGTAGCTCTGAATCCCTGGAATTGATGTTAGCCTGTGAGATGGAAGAGACACAGGTGAGTGAGGGGTGTTGCTGCTTCTCCTCAAAGAAGCTACAAAACCTGCATACAACACACTTTGGAAGGCTGGTTAACCTTGATTCTGTGTTGTAATGTGCAATACTATTTCTAATGTTTGCACCTAAAATATAACAGTGTAAACCTTTTTAATACAAATTTATTTTCTTTGCATATTTTGCAGATTTTATCCACAGTGTCTTTTTTTTTAAGTCAAAAGCTGTCTCTTTTGTCATTGAAACTATTTAATAAATACAGAAATCTTTGTACCGATGTAAATGATTGTAGTTATTTTGCATAGTCTTTTGCTGACAAAAGACTTTTTTCATGCATAGTTGTTTTGGGGAGGGTGGATTTTAATTTAATAATCGTAAAATACTTGGAATAAATTTCATATTCTTGTCATGAATATTATTTTGTATTTTTACGTGGAAATACATAGTTTTATGACACTAATTGCTAAAGTTTACTTTATGTTGACTTGTTTTTAAAGAAGAAATCCTTGTAATAGTAAAACCACTAGTTTGTAATTCCCGGTTTCTATGTGGAATTGTACAAGTGGGGTGTTCAGATTATAATTATAAATGGTTCTTTGATGTGCAAATTTCTATTTTCAGTTAATTTTATTTTCCTAATGGGATGTTAAAGCCTTTTTTTTTACCCCTTAATAAAAAGAGAGCCCATGCTTTTCTGGACATTAGATAAATATCTTCAGCTTAAATTTTTTTGTTAAATAGTTTATTTGACTGTAATCTTTGAAGTGTCTAAACCCCCAGCCTGTCTGTTGTGCTGGTAATTTAACTGGCAGGAATTGTTTCCTGCCCACTAATTCTTTTAAGCAATTTTAAAATACTTATAACATTGGGAAAACATGAAAGATTTTAAGCTGCTCTGGCAAGCATGTGTCCTTGCTCTAATGCATTTCTCTTCTCTCCTGCAGGAATTAATGAAACAGCTGAATGTAATTCAGGTGAGTGGGGATGAAACAGCTGAATGTAATTCAGGTGAGTGGGGATGAAATAACAATCCTTCCATTGCTTCTTTGTTACAGTTTCACCAAAGGAGGCAAACACTTAATCTGTGCTGGCTCTTTTTTAAAAACATGCAGCTGACTTTTTTTTTTTTTTGCGGTATGTGGGCCTCTCACTGTTGTGGCCTCTCCCGTTGCCGAGCCCAGGCTCCGGACGCGCAGGCTCAACGGCCATGGCTCACGGGCCTAGCCGCTCCGCGGCATGTGGGATCTTCCCGGACCGGGGCACAAACTGGTGTCCCCTGCATCGGCAGGCGGACTCTCAACCACTGCGCCACCAGGGAAGCCCATGCAGCTGACTTTTGATCTAAACATTTTTTTTCTAATTTCCCTTGTGATTTCTTCTTTGACTCATTGGTTATTTATGTGTTGTGTAATTTCCACATTTTGGTGAACTTCCCAAACTTCTTTCTTTCTTTCTTTTTAAATTTTTTAAAATTTTATTTATTTATTTATGGCTGCGTTGGGTCTTTATTGCTGTGCGCGGGCTTTAGTTGCAGTGAGCGGGGGCTATGCTGCTTTGCAGTGCACAGGCTTCTCATTGCGGTGGCTTCTCTTGTTGGGGAGCACGGGCTCTAGTCATGTGGGCTTCAGTAGTTGTGGCACGCAGGCTCTAGACTGCAGGCTCAGTAGTTGTGGTGCACAGGATTAATTGCTCCGCGGCATGTGGGATCATCCCGGACCAGGGCTCGAACCTGTGTCCCCTGCGTTGGCAGGCAGATTCTTAACCACTGCGTCACCGGGGAAGCCCCCCAAACTTCTTTCTGTTACCGATTTCTAATCTCATCTCATTCTGTTGGGGTTGGAAACTTATTTTGAGTGATTTCAATCCTTTGAAATTTATTGAGCCTTTTTTATGGCCTAGCATACCGTCTATTCTGGAAAATGTTCCACATGCGCTCGAGAGGGACATGAACCTTACTGTTGTTGGGTGGGGTGTTCCATGCATGTCTGTGAGATCTATTGATCTGGAGTGTATTCACGTTAATCCTCTGCCTGTTTGTTCAATCCGTTGCTGAAAACCAGGTACCGAAGTCTCCAACTAGTCTTATAGAATTACTTTTCCCTTCAATTCTGTTGGGTTTTGCTTCATGTATTTTGGGGCTGTGTTAGCAGGTGCTTATATGTTTATAGTCGTCTTAGTGGATGGACCCTTTTGTCATCATAAAATGCCTCTCTTTACCTCTAGGAACATTTTGTTTGTTTTACAGTCAATTTTGTCTGATATTAGTAGACACCATGGCATCTTTCTTATGATTGCTGTGAGAATCATATATCTTTTCCCATATTTTTACTTTCAACCTCATTTGTATTCTTGAATCTAAAGTATGTCTCATGTAGACAGCATATAACTGAATCTTATTTTTTAACTTTTTTTTTAACTGAATCTTTTTATCCAGTCTGATGGTTTCTGATTTTTTTTATTGAATTGCTTAATCCATGCACAGTTAATGTTATTATTGGTGTAGTTGTATTTACAGCTTCCGTTTTATTTTTTGTTCTCTCTCTGTCTCATGTCTTTTTTGTTCCTCTCTTCATTTTCTACTAATTTTTTGTACATAAAGTGAATATCTTCTAGTGTACCATTTTCATTTCTTTCATAATCACTATATATTTTTTAGTTTTCTTAGGCCCTAAGGCTTACTATATACATTTTAACTTTTCAGAATCTTCTTCAGAGTTATATCTCCATCTTTTTTGTTGTTATGTATAAAACACATACAGAAAAAAAGCATAAAATACAAATCCACAGCCTAATAAACAATTATAAAGCAAATCACCCATGTAATTACCAGCAGGGCAAAAAATCCAACACTGCCAGCACCCACAGATACCGTCCATGTGTCCATAAATGGGCAGGACATGGCTTACTTCATCAATTCAAGCTTAATCCTGAAAGACTGAGGGTCTAAGGAATTGCAGTGAGCCTGATCCAGTCTCTCCTTTCCCCAAGAATGCAGAAGCCGTGCACTTTTTCTGCAATTACGAAGAGAGCCGAGGCAATTACCTGGTGGACGTGGATGGCAACCGGATGTTGGATCTTTATTCCCAGATCTCCTCTGTCCCCATAGGTAAGAGCTGGAAAATCAGTCCCTGAATGTAGCCTGTGTCTCTGTGTAGTTGTGGCTCTCCAGACTTCAGCCACTCCTTCCAAGATGTGCATCCTTGTGTGCAGCCAGACACTTCCCTCAAGGGCAGAGAAAAGGAGCAGGTCATTCGTAGAGCATGTATTACTAGGGACTTTATATGTCTTTTCTCATTTACTGCTCCCCCAAACCCCACAAGTATGGATCTGGGTACATATGCCCATTTTGTAGGTAGATGAGCAAAGCTTGGAGAGGAAGCATAGGTAGAATGTGAACCCATGTCCAATGTCAGCAGTCTTAGGATTCCTGGAAGAAGATCCTGAGGCAGGGATTTGGTGCAAGTGGTTAACTGAGGGAGAGCTCTTGGGAGAAAGGGCAGGGAGGGAGAGAGCAGAGGGCAAGGGGAAATTAAGAAGGATGAGGTCTCAGCCAGAGACCAGCCACAGCCTGATTCCACGGGGGTCTCTGAAGCGGGCATTGCACCCCAGAGTCGGTCCCAGACCAAGGCAAAGAGGCTGGCCTTTTGGTACCCCTGGGCCAGTCGGTTCCTGCCCATCAGCTGCCAGAGGGAAGGACTTGTGTCATCTCTTGGGCGAAGCAGCTTCCATTCACCAGGGGCAATTTTCCAGAGAAGGAGGCAGCTGGAGCCATTAGCAGCACGGCCCCCGCCCCCCGCCAACACACACACACAGAGCAGCTGGGAGAGGGGTGGCTTGCCCAGGAAAGGTGACCTGGAGGGGCACCAGTAGCCTCTGCCTTACCAGGCTCCCCTCCTGGCCATCCAGAGCGAGGCTGTGCTGCTGCAGGAGGGCATGGCAGACGGGACAGACGGGGCTGATTGGCACGTGCAGGTGGCTGCTGTTGGTAGCTCGGACGGTCGATGCTTCTTGGGTCGATGGATTACCCATGGCATCCGCTGGTTTGTAGGCTGAGCGTCGGATGAAACCTGTCCCTTAGTGGATGATGGCAGACATCCTGGGCTCCCCATCAACAGCTCCCCACCCCCCTCCAAGCCCCTGCACTCAGCCACCTGGGGTCTTTCCCCTGAGACCCCCCTTTAGGTCCCCATGCCTCTTCTGCTTTTCTCCTGCCCAGTCCCTTGAACCTATTTATTTCCCATTAAGATGAGATTCTATGGGAAAAGAATCTTAAAAAAAAAAAAAGGGAATGGATATATGTATATGTATAACTGATTCACTTTGCTGGACACCTGAAACTAACACAACATTGTACAACAACTATACTCCCATAGGGGACTTCCCTGGCAGTCCAATGGTTAAGACTCTGCGCTTCCACTGCAGGGGCACAGGTTCGATCCCTGGTTGGGGAACTAAGATCCCACATGCTACACAGTGCGGCCAGAAAATAAAAAATAAAAAGAATCATACCAAAAAAAAAAAAGCTATACTTTTTTTTCCAATAAAAATTTTAAAAAAAAAGAGATTTGGGGAATTCCCTGGTGGTCCAGTTGTTAAGACTCAGCACTTTCACTATGGAGGCCCAGGTTCGATCCTGCTTGGGGAACTAAGATCCCGCAAGCTGCACGGTGAGGCCAAATTAAAAAAAAAAAAAGGGGATTAGATTCAACAGTTGGCAGATGACTCATTGTTTGGGGGAAGTTCATCATTCAGAGATCCCTTGGCCTCTGAAGGCGATTTGGAGTCCAAGATTTACAAAACCCTCTCTCCATATCCTGTTGGGGTGAACGGGATAAGATCTCGAGTTTTCCTGGGACTGTGGGCCAGTCTCTTCCCAGCTAACCTCTGCATCCTTCACACCACCCCCCACCACAACCACCCGGGGCTCCTTCTGCTTCAATCCCCAGCCAGCCAGCATCTCTATGGGGGGGTGGGAGGATCAGGCTAGCAGTAGCTGTTAAAAGACCAGAAGTTCTAAAAAATTCCCTCTCTGGCCACCTTTTTTCCCACATCTGTAGTCAATGAGATGATTTTTTTTTTTTTTTTTGGGCGGTACGCGGGCCTCTCATTTCTGTGGCCTCTCCCGTTGCGGAGCACAGGCTCCGGACGCGCAGGCTCAGCGGCCATGGCTCACGGGCCCAGCCGCTCCGCGGCATGTGGGATCTTCCCGGACCGGGGCACGAACACGCGTCCCCTGCATTGGCAGGCGGACTCTCAACCACTGCGCCACCAGGGAAGCCCGAGGTGATTTTTTTAAACTAATAATTATTGAGAAATTACTGTCTGCCTGGCATAGTGCCTTCCATGTTATCTCAGGTAATCCCTAAGACCGTCCTATGTCTTTTACTATCACTTCCAGTTTATTGATAGGGAGCCAGGTTTCAAGGGGTTGCAGCTTCCCCCAGCTGTCCAGGGAGCCCAGGATTTGAACCAATGACTCTGCCTCTCAAGCTGACTTCTGTAATAGCAGCCTCCCAGACAGCCGCCCCTGCCCTGCAGTGTGGGGGCCCATGGCATCAAAAGCCCAGGCATAGGATTTCCTGATCAGAGGGCCAGCTCTGCTTTCATCTCTCCTTCTGAAGCCAATAGGAAATGCTGCATCTGTGGCTTAATTTGATTCCCTGAAACTGCCTTATCTACTGAGGCAGAAAAGTCATAAATACCCAGGCAGCGTGATAAAGAGTCAGAGCTGGAAGACCTCTAGCCAAAGGTCAGTTGGAAAAGCCCCACAGAGTGTACCTTCCTTGAGTACTGAGCACTCCCCAGCCTTGGTCCCAGCACAGCTGTGAGTGGGGTGGGGAGGGGTGGAGTGGAGAGGCAGAGGAACAATGTTAATTACTCTCCCCCTTGGTCCCCACATCACTGCCCCAACCCACGCTCCCTGCATCCCGCAGAGTGAAACCACAGGCTTTTCAAATCTGTTCACTCTTTAATTCCATCAGGAGAGAGTCTCCCCTGGGTGATGCTGGGTCTTTAACACCTGAATCTACACTTGTTATGGAGGAGATCAGGCCCCAGGTTCAGAGCCTTGGGCAGCTTTCTTACCCTAGTGATAGAAAGTGTCCGTTCAAAAGTAAATCTTTTTTTTTTTGGCTTCTCTGCAAAGCTTGCGGGGATCTCAGTTCCCGGACCAGGGATCGAACCGAGCCATGGAAGCAAAACCCTGGAATCCTAACCATTAGGCCACGAGGGAAATCCCAAAGTAAATCTCTTTAAATTAAAAAGTTAATTGGTTTAAAGAAAGTAGGTGCAAAATATGCATGATAAAAAAAATGTGATAATTGAAGACTGGGGGTTTTTCTCCAAAGTCTGCTTCCTGCTCCAAGAGTCACTGATGTGTTTTCTGATCTGTAACAGTTTTGAGTTCTAGCCTGTGTTACTGTATCTTCACATTGTTCCATCATTCAACCAATATCTATCAGGCTGAACAATTGGCATCTGCCTTTGAGGGTCCTGCATCTGGTCTCCTGACTTCAGTGCGTCCTACAACCTTGGCCTTCCTGCGCAAGTTGTTGCCAGGATTAGCAATAAGGAACAGAAAGCCCCCTGCACACAGATGCTCAGTAAATGGCAGTAAAGGCTCTGCAGAGCCCAGGACATCTGGCTCCAGTGCTGTGTGGGCCTGTCTTACTCTTCCCTCCTCTATAATATCCCATTTTATCGAGCATCTACTATGTGCAAGAGACTTTGTGTTCAGTATTGCTAATCCTGGCAACAACTGATCTGCTGCTGATGGACGTTAGGTTGCTTTCAAGCCTGCAGGTGTTGGCGAGTCACCATGAAGATAGGTATACACAGGTGTTTTGGGTTTTGTCTTTTTTTGCCATGCCACCTGCGGCATGTGGGATCAGAGTTCCTTGGGCAAGGATCAAACCCACATCCCCTGCAGTGGAAGCACAGAGTCTTAACCACTGGACCCCGAGGGAAGTCCCTACGTGGGTTTTTATCCACGTGTAGGATAAATTCGTAGAAGAGCAATTTTGCGGAATCAAAGGGCATCCTCGGCCTTGTCGCGGGGTGGCAGGCCCAGGCTGGACATGAGCAAATGTGTTCAGGCAGCACCGGTTGTGCTGGTCGCAGAGTGCAGCCAGCATCCTTCCCTCCCTCAGTCCCTGACCGAATGCCTGTTGAGATTTGACTCAAGCGGTGGACACCGGCGGGGAAGGCAAGGACCACGTTTGCAATTCGTCACGCAGGCCTGGGGAACCCTCCCAACCCTGGTCCCGAGTTAGCTTTAACCTTCATTCACTGTCTGTCTAGTCCAGTGTGTCTCCCACCTGAACATCAGCGTCATCCAGAGAACTAGTGGAAGACTTGGGGGCCTCAGCCTGAGTGATTCTGAGTCAGGGGAATCTGGGCTGGGTCCCAGGAATGGGCCTTTGTGTGTAAAGAGAGTTGCAGGGTTGGAAGGGAAGGGAGGGGGCAGGCAATGGGAGGGAGCGGCATGGGACCCCTGGATCCGATGCTGGTCTCTAACCGTATCTTCCTCTCCCCAGGTTACAACCATCCTGCTCTCATGAAACTCATCCAACAGCCTCAAAATGTGGTGAGTCCCCGGGTTATGCAGTGTTCACAGAGATTCAGAGGATCACTGGGGCAGCCTTTGGAAATAGTCCATCCCTTTAGTCATCCCTTAAGGTTTTATTGAGCACATACTATGCGCTAAGTGCTTGGTACGCCTTGGGTGAGCCCTGCTCCCATGGAGGCAGCCAGTTAGCCACACACATAAGTAGAGAATTGCAAACATACTAAGTGCTACAGACCGAGGCAGTCAGTGTTATGTGGGCATAAAACAGTGATAATGATAATAATGAACAATAGTTACGAGCATAATATGTGCAAACACTGTGGCTGGCACTTCACAGATTGAATGTTGCCAAGTCTATGAGGCAGCTACTGTTGTTATCCCTGTTTTACAGAGGAGGGAACTGAGGCACAGAGAGGTTAAGTATTTGTCCAAGGTCACACAGCTAGAGGAGGTGCTGGGAATAAAACCCACAGGAGCTGGGCTTTCTGGGGATGGAGGGGCCGGGGGTCAGGGAAGAGTGGTCCCTGCAGGGAGAGGAGGGTGGGAGGGAGAGGAGCAGAGAGCTTCAGGAACAAAAGAGGACAGCACAGCCGGAGCAGAGAGGGCCAGGAAGGATCCAAGTATGACTGGAGTGGCAGGCAGGGGGCAGGTGACACACAGTTCCTCATCCTCGGCACTGTTAACATTTGTAGCCAGATTCTTCTCTGTTGTGGGCGCCGTTGATGATTGATGACACTGGCTGTAACACACACGTGGAGACATGCCTACATGCTGAGTGTACTGCTGAATGAATTTTCCCTTGTAACCCAGTGTTTCCCAACTTTCTTTTTTCAATTATCACTCCATTAAGGAGCCTTTTTAGACATTAGTTTCCTGTTGCTGCCATCACAAACTGCCGCCAGCCTAGGGGTTTAAAACGTCATGCATTTATGGTTTCACAGATCTTGTGGGTCCGGAGTCTGGCCGGCTCAGCTGAGTGCTCTGCCTTGGGGCTCACGAAGCTGAGGTCAGCTCTTAGCTGCAAGCTCTGGGGGAGGATCCGCTTTGGGGCTCGGGCAGGTCGTTGTCAGAGTTTGTTTCACGTGGTCCTTCCATCGTCAAGCCAGCAACGGCTGGTCCAATCCCTCTCTCTGCCGCTGCCCTCGGCAAAGGGCTTGTGTGGTTGCACTAAGCTCATCCAGAAAATCCAGAACAGCCTCCTTTCTGAACTGAATACGAAGCTTACTTACGTCTGCAAAGTTCCCTCTGCCGTGTGATACTGGGTTGACCAAAAAGTTCATTGCGATTTCCCCAGAAAAACCCGAACGAACTTTTTGGCCAAGCCAATATATTCACAGTCCCGGGGATGGAATGAGGGTTGGGACATCTTCTTGGGGCATCTTCATAATTGTGCCGACAACACACCTATGGTGTGTGGTATATATGTATACGATGTGGTACATACGTAGATAATAAGCACCATAGAGATGTCTGTGCTTTCTATATCACAAGGGTAAGATGCTTTTCACCCCCACTGAATTCAACATGCCCTGACCCAGTTCCTATTCCCCCAGACCAAATTAGGCCGACCACTCCCCTTACTTCTAACGGCACATGAGTAGAATCGTACCGGCTGTGCCCTTTATCACGTCTGGCTTATTTCACTCAAAATCCACCTGAAGATGCATCCTTGGTAGCCGCAGAGGATCCATCCTCCTGGCTCTAATCATTCCATTGTGTGAACACGCTGCAATTAACATCCTGCCTACCGCTGATGAGCATCTGGGTCGCTTGCTACTGTGAACCTTCCAGTGTGTCTTTCAATGGCACATTCACGCGTCCCATGATACAAGGCCAGTCCGTCTCTGGCCATAGTGAGCGCACACAGTTGGCCTCAGCAGATCCCGCCGGACAGCTTTCCAAACTTTTCCAAATCTTCTCCCTCCAGCAGTGTGAGAGCTCCGGCCACTCCCCACCCTCCCGGGCATTGCCTGTCATTGGGGCTTTCATTTTTCTCAGGTGTGACATACGTGTCCACACGTGACAAAGAGTGTGATTCCTAAAAGGAAATCAAAGAAAAGCAGGGGGCCCGAGAGCCCGACCACGTCAGGAACTGACTATCCAATCTTAAACGTTTTCCCTTGAATCTGAACAGCAGAAGATAATAGGAAAGAACTCGGGTCCTCTTTACCTGTGGGTGTGCCTGCCTGGGAGGGGCCTGGACGTGGTTCTCACCTCCAATTAGTTGACAAGTCTAGGGGCTGCTCCAGCAGAGGCCGCGTCCTCCGGAGGGTGTCTGGCGAGGCCCGTCGGTGGCTCCAGGCGTGTGTTTACATTCAGAGCCCCGCTTTGTTTCGAAACGTTCTGCGGATCCCAGATGCCTCAGCAGTTGGTGCTAAAAAACTATGTCAACAAACACACCAGACACATTTGCAGTGTCAGCTGCCTCCGGAGGCACAGTTGCCCAGCAGCACGTGACTTCCAGGCCCAGGGATTCTGATTTCGGGGGATGCCCTGCCCCCACCCATCCTGCCCGGGACCTGGACCTGGATGCCACCCCCCATCCTCCCTTCTCCCACCCAGTCCTGGGCCTGTCCTGGCTCTGCCCCCAACTTCCACTTGGAGTTTCCTCAACAGCCCCTCTTCATCACTCCCTCCCACCTCCACGTCTATTCTCACCTCCTCCAAACCACCCTCCAAGCTGCGCTGTGCCTGGAACCCTCTCCTGGTACCTACTGCCTTCAGGATGCATCCCAGCTCCTCCACTGCAAGTGTAAAGCCCTCTGTGATCTGGCTTCTGCTTCTTCAGCCTCACTTCTTGACATCTGTTTGCTTACTGATGGATGGAGTGCCTACTATGTGCTGGGCACTGTCCTTGGTGCTGGATTTGATGGCGAGATCACAGTCTAGATTACAGTCCAGAACAGTCTAGACCACAGTCTGGATCACAGATTCGATCCGTCTAGATCACCATCTAGACCGTAGTCTGGATCATGGTCTAGATCACAGTCTGTGCTGACGTCCTGCAGAGGGCACGGTGACCAGCACAGCCTTAGAGAAGTGACAGCTGACCGCCACAAGCTCAGCAGAGTATATCTGGGGCATCAGACCAGACGACCGTTGATTGACATCTTGGGTCTTCCAAACTCTTAGCGGGAAATGCGCTCAGGTGGTGGTCAAGGTATTTTACCTGTCCTGGGCAGGCTCCTGCCAAGTCATTGAAGTTCTGAGAAGGGCTTATCAACCCTTTTGTACCCCAAACACATCATCCATTATTCATGTGCCATGTCACCTGGATCCAATATCTGGGTTCCAGTTAGAACTTCTTATGTCACCAGGGCCATCTCATTACATTGCCCACAGGTTACACAATAATTATTGGGCATTGCACATGCCCCGCCATTGCAATGTGTGATGAGTGCCGACTGACATCCGTGGCACCTTGGCTAGGCTGGCTGGAGGGCAGCTGGCCTGGTCAGCTGAGACATCAGTGTGACCTCCAGGCCTTTTCACCTGCGTGATTCTGTCCTTCAAGACTGAGCTCCTGCCTCATCTGTATGTTGTGTTTTCCCACTGGCTCCTTCTGAGCACCCAAGAAGGGATCCTCATTTTTGCAGATGAGGACTCTAAGGACCAGAGGGGTTAAGTGACTTGCCTCAGGTTGCACAGCCACTTAAACCAAAGCTCATTCTCTTCCCGCTACAGCAGGTCTGATGGCGAGGATTCTAGAAACCTGTCCTCAATTGATTCTGCTACCCAAAGTCCCAGGTATCTTCTGTTCTTCATGAATATCACGCTTTGCCAAACAGGAGTACCACCTCCACATCTTCCCTGGGCCCAGATAGGCAGTCACGCTGCCAGCACGGCCATCCCCTCTGTGAGCCGCTTCCCCCGCTGCCAGTGATGGCAGTTCGCCTCCATCCTGATCTCGTGCTGTGCTTGATTTCTTTGGATCCCATTAATAACTCGAAGCCAAAACAAAAGGCCCCTCGGCAGCCCGCACAGGCCACCCAAGGTCTCTGGGCTGTGCCAAGTAAACTCGTGTCCGGCACTGACATTTTCGGGTGGAGACTGCTTGCGGCGTCTGGCAGAGGGTGGGATCTGAAGTCAGCAAACCTGGGTTTGAGTCGTGGTTCTGCCCCTTACCGTCTGTGTGACTTGAGGCAGGATGCTTGACCTCTCTGGGCCTCCGTTTCCCCAGCTCTACGGTGAAAACGGTTAACTCCCTCCACCGCTTATCCTAGACCCACCCGGCTGGTCACAAAGAAGAAGAGGCAACAGAGGTATGAGCCTGCCATGAACTCTAGTGGGCCACGCCAAATCCCAATGCCACCAGAAGGATGAGTGCTGGGGCCTCCCTATCCTTGGGTTTCCTCCGATGGAGTGATGCCCCCATTTGGATTTGCACTGAGTTTATTACACGATTGAGTCCGAGAGAGAGAGGGGTGCCTGAGAAGTTCCCAAATCCCAGGCTCAATCAAACCTTCCATACTTTTTAATTCGATGTTTTTATTTTTATTATTTATTTGGCTGTGCCTCTCGGCTTGCGGGACCTTAGTTCCCTGACCAGGGATTGAACCTGCACCCTCGGCAGTGAAAGCGCCGAGTCCTAACCACTGGACCGCCAGGGAATTCCAGACTCAGTGTTTTTATTTTTGACTAATTTCAGATTTACAAGTTGTGAAGATAGTTCCCATCTACCTTTTACCCAGTTTCCCCCAAGGTTAACACCTCACCTCTCTATGGTACCCTTGTCAAAACTAAGACATTAACATTGGTGCATTACCTACCACAGACTTTATTCAGATTTCCCGTTTTTCCACTAGTGTCCATGATTTTGGTCCCCAGAATCCAATCCAGTACGCTGCATTGCATTTAGTACAATCCCTTCCTATTACCCAAGTCCACTTCCTGATGACCTCATTCTTGTCCATTGAGCAGACAGACCCCTCCCAGACTCTTACCAAGCCTTCCAGGGGGCACTGGCTAGACCTGGAGGGACTGGACCGCTCTATTCTTATCCCCATTTGCATTTCCATTTGTGTCTTTTCCATAATGGTGGACACGTGTCATCATTATACATTCATCAAAACCCATAGAAGGTACAACACTCAGCGAACCCTAAAGTAAAATTGTAACATTCTTTTTACACGACATTTTTCCGGCAATACAACATCACCTTCAGTTAATGCGCCTTCGTTTACTTAACCTAATGTTGGCATTTAGAGTGGTTCTCTTTTTTGTTGTAAATAACACTCCCTCTTTCCTGGGTATCAGAAGCGAGTGTCTGTTTAGCGTCAGGCTTGCATTGTTGATTTCCTTACAGAGGGAAATCCTTCTCTGGACGCACATCTATCAAAATGGTGCGGGGCGGGGGTGGGGTGGGGGCGGGGAGGAATTTTTCTAACACTGCTTTTTCATATGCAGCTCATTCATTTATTAACCAGCTCCCTCATCAGATTGCTCTCCTAAGGCTCATTCTATTTAGAAATTGCAGAGCTACTGAAGCCTCTTTTTTCCCCGTTTTTTTTTTTTTTTTTTAATTAAAGTGTAATTCACATGCAGTCAAATCCATCCTTTGCAGGTACAGTTCTGGGGTTTCAACAAATGCATAATCTGGGAATTCCCTGGTGGTCCGGTGGTTAGGACTCCACGCTTCCACTGCAGGGGGCACAGGTTTGATCCCTGCTTGGGGAACTAAGATCCCACAAGCCACGTGGCCAAAAAATAAATAAATAAAAACTTTAAAAATTTTAAAAATGCATAATTGTACAGCCACTGTCAAAACCCGGACATTTGCACACCCATATTCATACTGTTCACAGTAGCCCAAAGGTGGAAGCAACCTAAGTGTCCATCAGCAGATGACCAGATACAGGAAATGTGGCATATCCATACAGTGGAGTATTATTCAGCCTTAAAAAGGAAAGGAGAAAAAAAAAAAAAAAGGAAAGAAAATCTGCCGTATGCTGTAACATGGATGAACCTAGAGGACATTATGCTAAGTGAAATAAGCCAGTCGCAAAAGGACACATAATGTTTGATTCCACTTATTTGAGGTGGTTAGCGGCCTCAAGATCAGAGACAGGAAGTAGAATGCTGGTGGCCAGGGGCTGGAGGGAGGGGAGAATGGGGAGTCAGTGTTTAGTAGGGGCAGAGCTCCAGTTTTGTAAGATGGAAGAGTTCTGGAGACGGATGGTGATGATGGTTGCATAACAATATGAATATTCTTAACATTACCGAGAACTATACGCTTAGAAATGACTAAGATGGTAAATTTTATGTTACTTGTTTTTTAACCACAATCCAAAAAAATCCAGACACAAACCATTCATCTCCCCAAACATTCCCCTGAGCCCATGGGTAGCCGATCGCACCCGAGCCCCTGACAGCCATGAGCTGTTTTCTGTCCCAATAGTTCTGCCTTTTCCAGAATGTCGTAGGAATGGAGCCCTGTAGTGGGTGACCCTCATTCCAGCTTCTTTCACTCGGCATCGTGACTTTGAGATTCTCCCGTGTTGTTACGTGTGTGGGTAGATTGTTCCATGTCATTGCTGAGCAGCGTTCCATGGTGTGCCTGTACCACGGTCTATTTATCGTTTCCCCAGTGGAAGGACATTTGGGCTGTTTCCATTTCTTGGCAACTGAAGATAAAAGCCACAACAAACCTTCATATCCGTTCACATCTTTGTCTGACATATGCTGTCATTTTTCTCTTAGGTAAATGCCTCAGAGCGAACTGCTGGGTCATAGGGTGTGTGTCTGTTTAACATTATAGGAAACTACCAACCTGTTTTCCAAAGTGGCCGCACCACGTTACATCCCCACCAGCCGTGAATGAGAATTCTCACCAGTAATTGTTATTGTCCATTTTTTGTTTTTCAATCATTCTGATTTTTTTTTAAGATTACAGATTTAGAGGGAGGTGCAAAAAATAGTACAAAGAGGTCCCATGTATTTTCTATCCAGTTTCCCCCAATGGTAGCATCTTACCTAGTGATAGTGCAATATCCCAACCAAGAAATTGACACTTTGTTTTAAACCCAGAGCAATCCTAGTGGATTTCTCTAAAAACGCAGGGAAGTATTTATATCATTCCCCACAGCGTGGAACACATCCACTCTGAAAAGCATCGCTGGTGGGTGGGAGCTGGGTCAGGTCGAGAAGTCACTGCTGGTCTCCTGGCTTTTTTGCAGAGCACATTCATCAACAGACCTGCCCTCGGAGTCTTTCCTCCTGAGAACTTTGTGGAGAAGCTCCGGGAGTCCCTGCTCTCAGTGAGTCTGTGGGGACAGCTTGCCACCGTGAGAACCCACCTCTGCCCTTCACCACGCTGGCCCGCAGCTCTGGTCTCCAGGAGGCTGGAGCAGCAGGGAAGGAAAGAACTGAGATCCATAATGATTAAGGATGGGATGTTTCTACTTCAGTCTTGCTCTCCGTGCTGTTTCTTTCATGAAGAGTCTTTTTAATTTTCCTTTGCAAGAAAAGCTGGGATCCCTTGTGTGCGGGAAAAAGGGAACCCGGGGAAGTTAGTATTGATCCCACGACAGGGCCTTTGCCTGTGCCCTTCAGTCCTCCTTTGGGTTTCAGTTGCTACAAGGATTAGAGTCCTTCAGAACCCCGAATTCCCACCTGTAAAATGCGGGTGTCTCTGGGCAGAGGTTGCGTCAGGAGGGATGTCTGGGCTTTTCTTCACCTTTTTTCCTGTCTGGCCTCCAACCTGGGGCCTTTTGGGGCCTCTCGTCCACCCCGCCCCAGTCAGACTGCCTCCGGGACTGCATCCCTGTTTCCCTCCCAGACTCCCACAGCCTCCGGGGCCCAGTGTGCAGCCCCTGCAGAGGCCCCGCTCCAGCTGAGGGGGCGGGGAGCCCACAGCTGTTTCCCTCCCACAGGTGGCTCCTAAAGGCATGTCCCAGCTCATCACGATGGCCTGCGGTTCCTGCTCCAACGAAAACGCCTTCAAGACCATCTTCATGTGGTACCGGGTGAGGTTTGGGGCTTGCATGCAGGCAATGTGCACACACACACACACACACACACACACAGGCCCCCCAGCCCCCAGCCACACACTCAGCCCTTGTCCGACTGTTCATCCCAGCTGGCCAGAGTACTGGACATCAGTGGTCATGGTCGAAATCCAAGGAGGGCCACTGCCTGGACCGGGTTTTCCAAACATCCTGGCAGTGTGTCGTGTAAAACCTCCCCAGTGTCCTTATACTGTGTTACCTGAAATAACATACCATCTCTTCATCTTCATTGTTGCCAGTAGAATAGTAAAGCAACTTATTCATCCATCTATTTATTTCATCACAAGGACAATGAATGGTCTCATGCTTCAGTCCATACGTGTAATGTCGACGTGTATATGATCAGCTTTTGAGAAAGCATCCCCTCGTTGACTAGATGTTGGGTTGGGTGGAAAGTGGGAGCCCTTCCTGCCCCAGAGCGTCTCTGAGAGTTTGTTCTGTTCCATTTTATCAGAGCAAGGAAAGGGGCCAATCGGGTTTCTCCAAGGAAGAGCTGGAGACGTGCATGATCAACCAGGTGAGCCCAGCATCCCCTCCTCCTCATGCGTGGGGCCCTGTCCTCCTCAAGTAGGAGGGTGTCTTAGTTAGCGCAGGCTGCCATAACAAAACCCCTAGACAGGGTGGCCTAAGCAACAGACATGTAGGATGTATTTTTCTCACAGTCCTGGAGGCTGGAAGTCCAAGGTCAATGTGCTGGCCAATCCAGTTTCCCAGGGCAGGCTCTCTTCCTGGCTTGGGGATGTCCACCTTCTCACTGTGTCCTCCATCTATCTCAGGGAGAGGGATCAGGCTCTCTGGTATCCATTCCTATAAGGGCACTAATCCCATCACAGGGCCCCAACCACATGACCTTGTCCAACCCTAAGTACCACCCAAAGACCCCATGTTCAGATACCATTACACTGGGGGTTAGGGCTTCAATATATGAACTTGAGGGTGACTTAAACATTCAGTCCACAACAAGGGATCCTCAAGCATTCCAACCCCCTAGTCCATTCCCTTGGTTTCAAGGCCGGCCGAGTGGAACTCTTCCGACTAGCACTCATCAGTTTCCCAGGACAGCTGCCTGTATTTGACCCGTCTAAAGTGGCATTTCATGTGTTCTCTAGAATAATCCAAAATGTCAACACAAATGTATGTGCAAGGGTGTTCACTCGTTGGTGTTTAGATTGGCAACCACCTGTATATCCAGTAATGGGGAAAGATGGATTAAGTGTAGGGGTTCCAAGTGGAACCCCAGCAGTTCAGGGAGGCACCAAAGGGGCCAGTGTTGGGGTACAACAGTCGGGGGTGCACGGGGAAGACCAAGTAAGGCTCCAAGATTCCCAGCCAGCTTCAATCAGAGCAGGCCAGTCCTTCCCCTAAATCCCACTATGATTGAGGCAGAAGTGTATACCGCTTAAAAAAAGGGGTGGGGGCGCGGGTGTTTGCAGATCGAGAGCCACTGAATTCAGTTACCGACTGTGTCCAGACACAAAGTTCTGCAGCCAGGATAATCACAAAGGGTTTCTCTTGGCCTGGAGACACGTGTGCTATAATTTAGTGAAAACAGGGGGATGTAAGTTGCATAGGCACTGTGCTCTCAACCATGTAAATCAGCATAGGGGCACACCTCAGAGATACTGGGGGTTCGGTTCCAGATCACCCCGGTAAAGCAAATGTCGCAATAAAGCGAGTCACATGATATTTTTTAGTTTCTCAGTGCATAGAAAGTTATGTTTATACTATACTGTAGTCCATTAAATGTGCAACAGCCTTAACGTCTTAAAAAAATGTACACACGTTAATTCAAAAATACTTCATTGCTGAAAAATGCTAACCATCATCTGAGCCTTCAGGGAGTTGTAGTAGCAACATCACAGATCACCGATCGCAGGTCACCACGACAAGCAGAATAATAACCCAAAAGTCGCAAATATTGTGAGAATTACCAAAATGTGACACAGAGACACGAAGTGAGCAAATGCCGTTGGAAAATGGCTCCAGAAGACTTGTTCCATGCAGGGTTGCCACAAACCTTCAGTCTGTAAAAAAGTGCAACATCTGTGAAGTGCAGTAAAACAAGTTGCGCCCTATATATCACATTTGGAGACTAACAAAGGCATATGACAAGAGGGCATTCTGGGATTTGTGGGAAGAGGTCTTGGAGCTTTTCCCGGGGGTCTCAGGGACCCAGTGGAGATCAGCCGGCCTGAGAAAATGCCATACAACCTCCCAGAGACTCAGGGGCCCCCAAGGTGGCCTCTGCCGCGTCCCCAGTGGCTCCTGAGTCACTGGAGGCAGGTCTGATTCCCTTGCCAGCTGGAGGGTCAGAAGGCAGTGCTGCTGGGCCATTCGCTTGGGGCTGGAAGAAGACTGGGGTTCATGAGTCCCTCCTGAGCTCAGGGGCAGCCCCGTAGGGAGAGGGAAAGCTGGGGGTCCCACCCTCCCGCTCTGGCCCAGCAGACCTCATCCAAAGCCTGGGCATGTCCTGTGTGGGGCCCAGCTCAACCTCAGGTCACAGGAGGCAGGTACCACCACCAGCACCTGGCCCATCTGTGGGCTGTGGGAGCAGTCGGGGGGGCAGGGGGACTGAGGCAGGGGAGTTTGAAAAGCCTGCGGACGCCTGCCAGTGACAGAAAGGAGAAAGGTGGGTGGTGAGGGCCCAGGGCCAGCAGGCCCGCCCACCTTCAGGCTTGACCGAGAAAAATGGGCCCACGTGGTGCAAAACTTGTGAGAAGACAGAGGTTCAGGATATCTATTTCATGAAATCTCTTGATAAAAAACAAACAGAAAACACCACGTGTGGGCTGGATACAGACCTCTGGAGTCCAGTTTGTAACTTCTGCCTGAGAGGGGATCCCGGTTCTCCTGAGACTTTCGTACTCCTCGAGGTTCGTGGGGGCCACCATGTGGGTCCCCAGCTCACAACCCTGACTGACGGCTGTTTCTTGGTTCCAGGCCCCCGGGTGCCCCGACTACAGCATCCTCTCCTTCATGGGTGCCTTCCATGGGAGGACCATGGGTAAGGAGGGCCGTGAGATCCCAAGGTGGCAGGTAGAGTAATAATAACAACAACAATAGTGACGGCTGCCTCTGCTCTGACACTGGCGGCTTCCACGTATTGTCTCATTGATTGCATACCGTTCCCTGGAGACTGGGGACGGCTGTTGCCACTTTGCAGATGTGGAAACTGAGGCTCGGCAAGGGAAGGAACATTCCAAGCCCATGCAGGGGCCGAGCTAGGATTTCAATCCTCGTCTCTCTTCCTTCAGAGTCTGTGTTAGTCTGTGATAGATCAGAAAGCAAAGACACGCACACACACACACACACACACACACACACACACACACACACACACACACAGAGAGAGATTAAGACACATGGGGGCCACTTCAGCTTCAGGATGTTCCCAGAACTGGGGTTCTGCAGGCACCGGGCCTCCCTGGGCTGCCCCATCTCCTCCTCAGAGACCATCCATCCTCCTTCCCTGAGCCAACCTCTGCTCTTCTGTTGTGCTGGGCTTAGGTTGCTTAGCGACCACGCACTCCAAAGCTATTCACAAGATCGACATCCCTTCCTTCGACTGGCCCATTGCACCATTCCCACGGCTGAAGTATCCTCTGGAAGAGTTTGTGAAAGAGAACCAACAAGAAGAGGCCCGTTGTCTAGAAGAGGTAACCCCCAGGTCCTCCCCTCACCTCCCCCCTCAACCCCTCACCCCAAGACTTAGCCCCGGGGAAGAGGAACACACAAAGAGTTTATCCAGGGGCCCGCGTGGCGCTCCCTGGCTGGGACGGAGGGACGGGGGCGCTTCCTGCCCCAGTGTTCCATGTTAGGAAAGGTACTGAGACATTGATTTTGCACCCAGCCTCCATCACCCCGCTTCTGGTACCAACTTCTGTATCATGTGAGTTTCTTTGGGGACAAGCTTCATTGCCTCTGGAGTAAGAGAAAATGAATTGATGGAAAGAATACAGGGCAACTCATAGGAAAAACAATTCCATGGGATCCTGTAGTCCACTGTGTGTCAGTCTTCTCCAGAATCCTGGGGCTTTTTTGGGAGCCCTGGAGGTTGCAGTGGGGGCGGGGAGGGACTAAGGATGGGCAACTCTGGTCCCCGTGCCTCCACTTCAACCACAACAGCCCCCCTTTGATCTGTCCCATATATTGGGGTTCCATGTAAGACATTGGAAGGATTCTGTTGCAGGTGGGGGGTGGCGGGGAATGGCTATCACTCTTCAGATTTGGATTTGAGCTCACATAAGGCTGGTTTGCCTCTTAAGCTCATCATTCTTTTTAATTAATAGTTAACACCTACTAGGTGTAAAGCAAGGTGCTAGGCGCTGGGTATTTAATGGTAAATAAAAGAGACAAGGTGATGCAGTCCAAGCAAAATAAGGCAAGCTAAATGTCACTACAGCTTTTCTAGTAACTACATTTTTTAAAAGTAAAAATAATTGGGTGAAATTAATTTTAATAACATTTTATTGAACCCAGTGTATCGAAAATATTGTGTCATGTCATTAATATTTAAAAATTATTGATGACATGTTTTTATAGTCTTTTTTCGTGTTAGATCTTTGAAACGCTGTATTTTACACGTAGAGCGCATCTCAGTTTGGACCAGCTACATTCCAAGCGCTTGCTAGCCACATGTCTTTCCTGCATCCTATCAGAGAGTATAGGGTAGTCAGAAACACAGCACTGGACAAATAAGCAAGAAAATAGCTATATGATGACAAATTGCAGATGACACTGATTGCAAAGAAAAGCATCTTAGAGCTTCCCTGGGGCAATTGGTGAGACCGAGGCTAAAACTGCATCATCCAAATAGAAGGTTTTTCCTTAATTCTGCAAAACAGGGAAAGATTGTACTTGTTACTCTCTCCAGGTGTATGGTTTGGGTTTTTTCAATTATGTGTAATTATTAAATTATTTAAAAATTATCACATTATTTTTTTTAATTTTTATAAATTTATTTATTTATTTTTATCTTTGGCTGCATTGGGTCTTCATTGCTGCACGCAGGCTTTCTTTAGTTGCGGTGAGCCGGGGCTACTCTTCATCGCGGTGCACGGGCTTCTCATTGCGGTGGCTTCTCTTGTTGCGGAGCGTGGGCTCTAGGTGCGCAGGCTCAGTAGTTGTGGCTCGGGGGCTCTAGAGCGCAGGCTCAGTAGTTGTGGCGCACGGGCTTAGTTGCTCCACGGCATGTGGGATCTTCCCGGACCAGGGGTCAAGCCCGTGTCCCCTGCATTGGCAGGCGGATTCTTAACCACCGCACCACCAGGGAAGCCCCAAGTATCAACAATTATTAGTCTTTAATTATCTGTAAGAAGAGGCCCATTTTAGAGCAAGAGTTCAAGAAATATAACCTCTTGGGGAAAATAAGATGCTTTTCTCACTGTTAACAGTTAAAATTTTTTTTCTTATAATGACCTATAATGGAGGAGAATCTGAAAAAGAATATGTGTGTGTGTGTGTGTGTGTGTGTGTGTGTGTGTGTGTGTATGTAACTGAGTCACTTTGCTGTACACCAGAAACTAACACATTGTAAATTAACTATACTTCAATTAAAAAAAATAGTTTAAAAAAGTTAAATTTTTTTTTTTTTTTTTTTTTGCCGTACACAGGCCTCTCACTGTTGTGGCCTCTCCCGTTGTGGAGCACAGGCTCCAGGACGTGCAGGCTCAGCGGCCATGGCCCACGG
This sequence comes from Stenella coeruleoalba, assembly GCF_951394435.1. Lineage (NCBI taxonomy): Eukaryota > Metazoa > Chordata > Mammalia > Artiodactyla > Delphinidae > Stenella > Stenella coeruleoalba. Next base: position 56,455,558 of record NC_137161.1, read on the forward strand.
GCCCAGCCGCTCCGCGGCATGTGGGATCCTCCCGGACCGGGACACAAACCCGTGTCCCCTGCATCGGCAGGCGGACTCTCAACCACTGCGCCACCAGGGAAGCCCAAAAAAGTTAAATTTTTATTTTTATTTTTTGGCTGCGTTGGGTCTTCGTTGCTGCACGCGGGCTTTTCTCTAGTTGGCGAGCAGGGGGCACTCTTTTTTGTGGTGTGCGGGCTTCTCATTGCGGTGGCAAAGTGATTCAGTCATATATATATGTATGTATATATATGTATATATATATTCTTTTTCAGATTCTTTTCTATTATGGATTATTACAAGATATTGAATATAGTTTCCTGTGCTATACAGTAGGACCTTGTTGGTTATCTGTTTTATATATAGTAGCTTGTATCTGCTAATGCCAAACTCCTAATTTATCCCTCCCTCCCCACACTTTCCCGTAAGTTTGTTTTCTATGTCTGTGAGTCTGATTCTGTTTTGTAAGTAAGTTCATCTGTATTTTTTTTTTCATTTTTTTTTGGCCGCACCGCGTGGCATGCGGGATCTTAGTTCCCCGACCAGGGATCGAACCCATGCCCCCTGCAGTAGAAGTGCAGAGTCTTAACCACTGGACCACCAGGGAAGTCCCTGTATGGTTTTTTAGAGTCCACATATAAGCGCTATCATATGACATTTGTTTTTTTCTGTCTGGCTTACTTCACTTAGTATGATAATCTCTAGGTCCATCTATGTAACTGCAAATGGCATTATTTCATTCTTTTTTATGGCTAAATAATATTCCATTGTATATTTATACCACATCTTCTTTATCCATTCATCTGTTAATGGACATTTAGGTTGCTTCCACCTCTTGGCTATTGTAAATAGTGCTGCTCTAAACATAGGGGTTCATGTATCTTTCAAATTAGAGTTTTCTCTGGATATATGCCCAGGAGTGGGATTACTGGATCATATGGTAACTCTATTTTTACTTTGTTAAGGAACCTCCATACTGTTCTCCATAGTGGCTGCACTAATTTACATTCCCACCAACAGTGTAGGAGGGTTCCCTTTTCTCCACACGCTCTCCAGCATTTGTTATTTGTAGACTTTTTAATGATGGCCATTCTGACTGGTGTGAGGTGATACCTCATAGTAGTTTTGATTTGCATTTCCCTAATAATTAGTGATGTTGAGCATCTTTTCATGTGTCTGTTGGCCATCTGTATGTCTTCTTTGGAGAAATGTCTGTTAGGTCTTCTGTCCATTTTTTGATTGGGTTGTTTGTTTTTTTGTTATTGAGTTGTATGAGCTGTTTGTATATTTTGGAAATTAAGTCCTTATCAGTCGCATCGTTTGCAAATATTTTCTTCCAGTCTGTAGGTTGTCTTTTCCTTTTGTTTATGGTTTACTTTGCTGTGCAAAAGCTTATAAGTTTGATTAGGTCCCATTTGTTTATTTTTGCTTTTATTTCTATTGCCTTGGGAGACTGAGCTAAGAAAACATTGCTACAGTTTATGTCAGAGAATGTTCTGCCTATGTTCTCTCCTAGGAGTTTTATAGTGCTGTGTCTTATATTGAATATTTAAGTCTTTAAGCCATTTTGAGTTTATTTTGTGTATGGTGTGAGGGTGTGTTCTAACTTCATTGATTTACATGTGGCTGTACAGCTTTCCCAGCACCACTTGCTGAAGAGATTGTCTTTTCTCCATGTGTATTCTATGTAATGATAAGACACTATGACATTTTCAACTTAAATTCCAGGGGTCCACAGCACCCCACATGCCCATCCTCCGAGGCTGCCCAAGAGCCTCCACGAATCCTTGTCATGTCCCCCTTTGGAATCCAGGTGGAGGACCTGATCGTGAAATACCGGAAGAAGAAGAAGACGGTGGCGGGGATCATAGTGGAGCCCATCCAGTCTGAGGGTGGAGACAACCACGCATCGGACGACTTCTTCCGGAAGCTGAGGGACATCTCCAGGAAGGTCAGCACACAGGGCCAGGGCTGGATGGGGCCATGGGCCATTTCCAGTTGGTTTTCCAGAGCAAAGGGTTAGCCTGGGGTCCTTGTAAACTTCCAGATGTTCAGAGGCTGCCTGTCGGCCTCATGGGTAGAGAAGTTGGGGGTGAGGGCAGGACGGGGGATTCTCCCCTAAAATCTTATTCCAAAGTCAGTCTCCAACCTGCCGTCCTAGTCGGGGACATTCCCAATCACGAGAACATCCTGGGGAAAGCCTAAGCCTCCTCCCTTTTCCTTCTAGGGACCCCACCTCATCTTTCAGCCCATTGTGGTCCACACTGAACAGAAGCCAAATGAACAAACTTCATGTTAATATCATGTCTATTTTAACGTGTCTTGCACGTATAACTGGCCTGTCCAAGCAGTCAGTTCACAGATAAAGGTGACATGACACGAGTTGATTTAAACACAAATGCTAAGTAAATAATAGTCCAGGTGATGAGCAGAGCTGGCAAACACTGCACCGGAAGTTTGGGAAATGGGGCTGCCTTACAGTTGGGACACCCTTCCTTCTGAGCAGGGCAACTTGCTCAGGGACCGAAGCCGATGGTTCAGGGAGCATTTGATGTTCCGGTTTCGTACCAGCCGAGCAGTTTGAGGCCACGTGCAGACACAGCCCTGCTGGAACTGCCCTCCTGCAGCCTTAGTTTGGTTTTGCACAGCCCAAGAACACAGGCTTGGTTTGAGGTTCAGAAAGCAGTGGCTCTTGGGCTGGATTTGGGGGTCCGAGGTGGGCGAGTTGCGCTGGGTGTTTATTTCTCCTTCATTCCATGTCGGCAGCATGGCTGTGCCTTCTTGGTGGATGAGGTCCAGACCGGAGGAGGCTGCACCGGCAAGTTCTGGGCCCACGAGCACTGGGGCTTGGATGACCCAGCAGACGTGATGACCTTCAGCAAGAAGATGATGACCGGGGGCTTCTTCCACAAGGAGGAGTTGAGGCCCAACGCTGTGAGTGTGGACCCTCTCCTGTCCAGGGCAGGGGAGGGAGGCGGGGCAAGGGGCATCGACGTCTCATTACTGCTTCTTTCTCACCAACAAGGAACTAAGTGAATACCTAATGTGTCACAGAGGTTTCCTAAAGCCTAGTTCTTATCAATTTAATTTAAAGCCAATGATTACGATTACCCCAGCTCTCTCTGCAGGGCTGACTTCATAGCAGTCCATTGTCAGGCTTCTAATTTTTGCTTTGTGCACAAGCAAAAATAGTTATTAGCTGCTGCTCTGAATGGAGCATTTGCTCCGTGCCTGGCCCAGTTCTAAGTATTCCTCTTGTACTTTTAATCCTTACAACAGTCTAACCAAGTAGATGGTATTTTTCTCTCCCGTTTTGCTAATGAGGAATCAGGCACAGAGAGGTTAAGTAAGTTGTCTAAGGTTACACAGCCTGTTAAGTGACAAAGTCAAGATTTAAACCCAGAGCTCATACTCTAAACCATTTTACTGTACTGCCACTTGTACGTATGGATTCTCATACACACACACACACACACACATGCACAGAGTCATCAAGGGCCCAGGATCGTTCCTTCCACCATTCCTGCATGTAGCTTCTACCCTCAAGGTCACTTCATGATCCAAAATGGCTACTGGAGCACCGTCTCAATTTGATGCAGTAGGAAAGAAAAAGGAGGGAAGGATAAAGTGGCCCCCTTCTCGTCTTTAAGCAGCCTTCCCAGAAATCCCACAACATTTCTGTTTCTACCACTTTTGACTAAGATCTGGTCACATGGCCACTCCTAGCTGCAAGAGAGGCTGGGAAGTGTGTTTTAGTTGGCTGCATTGACACCCTGAAGGGGGAGTAAAGCGGGTGGTCTTTGAGGGTCAGACTGCTACCAATCCACTCCTGACTCCACCACCTAAGGGGCCATATTTTCACAGACAAATCACTCAACCACTCAGCACCTCAGCTTCCTCCTTTATAAAATGAGGATTATGGTAATTAGGGGCCAACCGTCTCGGTTTCCCCAGGACTGAGGGATTTCCCAGGACCTGGACAAGTTGGTGTCCCTAATAGTAGTACCTGCCTACAGGGTTGCTGTTACAGAGCGATTTTGGTGAGACCATATGCGATATCCTCCCAGCACTTAGTAGCTACTCGCTGGGTTAGTCTCTCTTCTCTTAAATGGGGAGGAGTGTGTCTGGGGTGTGCCTGGAGCCCTTCTGATGCCCTGTGTCTTGTTCCAGCCTTACCGGATCTTCAACACGTGGCTGGGGGATCCGTCCAAGAACCTGCTGCTGGCTGAGGTCATCAACATCATCAAGCGGGAGGACCTGCTGAATAACGCGGCCCATGCTGGGAAGGTCCTGCTCACGGGACTGCTGGACCTCCAGGTACTCCGCCCGGCTCTCCCGGATCCCCATCCACGGCTCCCCACGGCCCCCGCGGACAGCAGCTGAGCTCTTCAGTGTAGCATCACACCCGCTGCCCCAGCAATTCTGAATAGGCTGCGCCATTTCTGTAGGGGACGCCTTCCCACCGCTCCGTCCCGACCCCATTCCCAGTTCCTGAACTCCCGGTTTTCTGCTGACACTGAGTTCAGGCATCCCTTCTTTGAGAAACCTCCCCAATGTTCCCTGTCTCTCGTTCCCACCCATTTGCCCACTATTCCCTCCTCTGGACCACCTTCTACATCCTGATCACTCCGTAGCAGTGCTCTCCAGGGGAACAGATTGCTAGCTATGCACATAACTTCAAAGGTCCTAGTACCTATACTAAAAGTGAAAAAGAAGGAGCTGAAATTAATTTGAATAATATATTTTACTTAACCCATCATATCCAAAATATTATTTCAACATGCCACCAATATATAAAATAATTCAATATTTCTTATTCTTCTCACAATAAGTCTTTGAAATCCAGTATGTACTTTACACTTACAGTGCATTCCAATTTGGACTCACATTTCAACAGCTACATGTGGCCACCTCATTGGACAGTAGAGCTCTTTATTATAATTATTTGTCTTTGTTATGTCTACTCCCTGCCCGACACGCTCTCCTAGATTTGGGGACGGGGGATGCTGCTGGGAGGAACCAGTGTTTCCAGGACTGGCCAGCCCAGCCCAGGAGTTAGGAGGAGAGATGACCCTAACCCCAGAGGGCTGGATACAAAGAGCCCTTCCTTGAAGCACCCAGTCACCAGTGAGCTGAGCAGATCCACTGATGGTGATGGTGATGGTGATGACGAAGCGAGGAGGGATGGTAGTGATAACAGCTTCCATTTACTGAGAGCCTGCTCCTGCCAAGTTCCGTAATAGGGGATCTCATACACTCTTAAGTCCAATGGTAACGCTGTGGGTGTAGACACCACCATGATCCTTATTTTACAGATGAGGAAACTGAGGTGTGGCGGGTTATTAACTTGTCCAAAGTTACACAGCTTGCACTGGGGTTTGAACCTGATTCTTGTAGCCTTCAAAGCCCATGTTCTTTTTTTTTTTCTTCTATTTTTTGACGAGATCTGTTCCCCAACTAGGGATCGAACCCAGGCCCCCGGCAGTGAAAGTGCCAAGTCCTAACCACTGGACCACCAGGGAATTCCCAAGCCCATGCTCTTTGCCAGCATTTACCTCTCTGACATGATCAAGGACATAACAATAATAATTATTATTATTTATTATTATTTCCATTAATTGAGAACTTGCTCTGTGCCAAGCATTATGTTAGGTGCCTTATCTCATTTAATCCTCAGAATAGGATTGCTGCATTTAGGGGGAAAAAAAGCAGGTCCCCCCCGCAGTTAAATTTAAATTTCACAAATCTGAAGCCCAGGAGGGAAAGGCAGACACTGGACTTGGTTCCAGTCACAGGGCGGAGGCAGGAGCTTCAGGGACCACCGTCTTCCTCTCCCAGGTAGGGATGCCAGGACACCCGGTTAAATTTAAAAGATGGCAACTAATTTTTTTTCTTTTTAGCGTAAGTATATCCCATGCAATGTTTGGGACATATTTATACTAAAAAATTAGAAGTTGCTTATCTGAAATTGAACCGGGTGTCCTGTTTTTCTTCTGGCACCCTTAACCCAGAACAACTTGAAGTTAGGAAACTATAATTCTCCTCATTTTCTGGAGGAGAATGGGGAGAAACCCAGATTTAAGCCAGATCTGCCTGATTAAACCCAGATCTGCCTGATTGCAGACTCTGAAGGGGCAAGTGTGGCTGCTGAGATAGCTGAGAGCCTCTAACTGTGCTGTAGCTCTAGGGGGAATTTCTTTTTCTTTTCTTGGGCTGGATTTGCATTTAGACTGAGGCTGGGCAGGGGTCGGTGCTAGGAAAAGCCTCTGGGAAGGGTGGAAGGATTGGGCCCTTCCCTCCTGCCACAATGTTCCTTCCCCTGTCACCAGCGTGGCAGGAGAAATGTCAGGCGCTAACTTATGTCCCCTGGGGGGACAGATGCACCCTGCTTGCAGTTGGTGCTGGAGTATGGGACGCGCCAGGGCCGGGCTCGGCAGGGATCTTGTTGTTCTGAGGCTCTCACAAACGCAGGCCGCCCCTGTCCTGAGTGGCCATGAGGTCCACGTGGGCTGATGGCTGCCTTCCTTGGCTTTGATGCCGGCCTTGTGTCCCCACTGCAGGCCCGGTACCCCCAGCTCATCAGCAGAGTGAGAGGACGAGGCACCTTCTGCTCCTTCGACACGCCAGATGAATCCATACGGAATAAACTCATTTCAATAGCCAGAAACAAAGGTAAGGCAGCCAGGGGTACCCACATTTCCTGGTGGGGGGCCTGGAGGGAGGGGGAGGGGAAGGTGATTCACAGGACTAAAAATAGTCTGAATTGCCTTCTCAAAAGAAGAGAAAGTTACCAGGGAGCTTTCCTTATACATTTATTCATTCAACGATATTCGCCGAGAAGGTGAGCAGAAGGTGAGAGGTACCAACTCTGGAGAGGGTCAGGAGAGCCAGGGTCCCTTCCTTCAAGGAGCTTGCAGTCTAGCAGGAAGGGGTGACATCAAAGAGAATATTCCATAAACAATCTATTACAGTTATAAGTCCTAGAACAGAGGAAAAGGAGTTAGAGAACAAATAGCTGGAGAAAATGTCCAGGAAATCAGGGAAGGCTTCCTTGAGGAAGTGGCATTTTACCCTACATCTCGCCGGATGAATAGGGATTGGCCAGGTGAAGAAGGTGAGAAGGAGCATTCCAGGCAGGGGAAGGGATGTGTGCCTTTAGCTGGGCAGAATGGGGCATACAGAGGGAGAAAACAAATGCATGGAGTGGAACGAGGGACAGACGGGTGGCAGGGGGTGAATCAGGTTCACGTCAGCCTGGGGATGAGGTTCGAGATTGTGGACTTTCTCCTAAGAGCTATAGGAGCCATGGAAGTTTTAAGTGGGGCAGATCAGAGAGCCTACTATGTGTCAAAGCTGGTGTCTTTCACCCGGACCATCTTAGAGAATCCTGCAGCAGCCCTGAAGGGCAGGGGTAATTCACCTCCTCTTGAGAATGAAAAAACTGAGTCTCAGAGACGCTATACAACCCAGCCAAAGAGCCCCATCTAGTCAAAGGTGAAATCGCCCTTTAAAAGAAGCAGATTCCGAGAATTCCCTGGCGGTCCAGTGGTTAGAACGCCACGCTCTCACTGCCGGGGCCCCAGGTTGGATCCCCGGTTGGGGAACTGAGATCCTGCAAGCCGTGAAGCGCGGCCCAAAAAAAACACCAAAGCTCAGATTCCATCCTTCATAAGCGCTGCTGACCTGCCCCCACTTGTGTAACTTACTTCTTATTTTCTTTCCCTGCCACACCACGAGTTTCTGGAAGGCCAGGACTTTGTGTCAGGATTTCTCAATCAGCAGGCCTAGCTCAGGGGCAGCAGAGCTGGCCTTCAAAGTTGGAAGGGAGGGAGGGGAGAGAAGGGCGGCTGAGCGGGCCGATGAGCGAGAACGGGAAGGAGGGCTGGACAGGTGGCTGCAAGGAAGGACAGAACGGTTCGGACGGATGGGGTAGCCACCGTGTGTGACCCCGCCCGGCTCCCTGGCCCGTGACTCCGAGCCCAAGCCCCTAACCCACCCCCGCCTCTCCTTTTAGGCCTGATGCTGGGGGGCTGCGGCGACAAATCCATCCGCTTCCGTCCCACTCTGGTCTTCAGGGACCACCACGCACACCTGTTCCTCAATATTTTCAGCGACATCTTAGCCGACTTCAAGTAAAGAAGCCATTTCCTCCACGCTCTGAGGAAGCCCTGATCTCACCCCTTGTCAAATTGATTAGTTTGCCTAATTCATGTTTTCACTTAAAGTATCAGAGGTGAATGCATAAACTGGAGGATTATTTGTGGGGAGGGGATGTTTTTCGTGGCTTGGGGGGAGGGGAGGGGCTGGTTTGCTCTCTCCCTGCAAAGCCAATGGTGCACATTGGTTTTAAGCCCAGAAATTCTGCTTGAGCCCTGGACATAGTCTCAGGTTGGGCCCCGAGGGTCCTGGCCAGGTTATCTGCCACCCTTGACCCCAACGATACCTTTGGAAGCCAGTCAGGGGAATGATACCTGCTCCTGGGGCTGGTGGCTGGGACTCCTGGGTTCCGTCCCTCTCAAGTGACACGTTCTGAACGGGGAGGACGCTGGCTCCCCCTGCCCTATGCAAACAGACATGCTTCCCCCTCGCGCCCAGGCCCCGAAGCTCTGAGCATGTCCCATGCACAGTCCAGTGACGGGCAGGACAGAGCATATTAAGGCAGGAGAGTAGGGACACGGCATTGAGCTTGGGGGTGTGGGAAGGGGTCTTCTGGCCTAAAGAGTAGGGCCACTCCCCTGATCCATCCGGGGATTCCTCTCCAAACTGTGAATTCTCGCCTTCATGGGGCTTCGTCCTGGGAGAATCTCTGGGTGGCATCGCCAACAGGTCTTACTCACCACCCTCGTTCCCCAAATTCCCTCCCTCCCGTTAAACGTCAGCCCAGACCTCTGTGGAAAGCAAGCTGCACCTGCTCATCCCAGGGACACACGCCCAGGAGTGTAAGCCCAGGCCTGGGGCAGCAGAGACCCCTCCTCCTGTCCCCACGGCACCTGGGGTCTGACTTTGGACCCCTCGCCCCGGGACCCTGTCTCTAGCTCTGCTCATCCACCTCTGCTCCACTTCTGAGCCGTCCCAGGAACGGCTTTGCTGCTACAGCAAAGCTGGACTAGGTGTCTTCTTGCAGGAGGTATCATGAATTGAGGGCGCCACAGTTCCATGCAGGAAGAAGTAGCCTGTTGGTGCAAGGTGGCTTCCTTGTCGTTACCCCTGCAAGTCAGAGATTTTCCTGCCATGAGTGACTGTGAGATGACCAGGCAGGTGATACTTAGAGGCTTAATTGGATGAAGGCTGAGGCTAAGGGGGTCTCTGCTGGAGGCGAGACCATTTTGGAACTGATTTGACCTCAGATGCTCCTAAAAAGAGCATTTGGTCGTCCTCCAGCAATGAGTGTTGTTTAGCGGGTAGATGAAGGAAGTCTGTCCAAAAGGAAGCCACTTGGTCTCCTGGTGCCTTGGTTGACTATTTTGGGAGCCGGGCAGATCAAGATTCTCAATTCAGCACTTTTCTCTTTCAATAACTAACCATCCAAAGATCTCAAAGTGGTTTGGTTTTTTTCTGCTTCCGCTTTTCAGCAGATTTGGTCATCATCCTATTTTTGCCAAGAATGAAAGGCAGTCACGTGTTTAACAGACGAGGGGGAATCCCTGAATCCCGGTTCACCCTGCATTCCTGCACTCAGTGCTAATCCGTTGCTTTTAAGGAGCTCTGCCGTGTCCAAGGGCGTTCGCACTGCCAACTAAATGGAGCCTCCCTCTCTGCAAGCTTTCGCTCATTTGTATATTCATTTATTTATCCAGTCATTCATTCATGAAACTTGCATTAAATACCTGCTCTGTCCCAGGCCCAGTGCTAAGCACTAGAAATCCAAAGGTGAAATAAAACCTAGTCCCTGCTCTCAAGGGACTCACATCCCACTGCGGACAACAGAATCCTAAACCAGCAATTAATGCCATAATAGTCGTATGTGTAGGAACATCAGGAAATCAGAGGGAGTGGCCCAATCCACCTAAGGGTCAGAGGAGGTTCCAAGGAGAAAGTGACATTTGAGCAGGATTTTGCAGGATGAACAAGAGTTCACCAAGTAGACAAGACAAGGAAGAGTGTTGCAGAAAGGGAACAGCATATGCAAAGACACATGAGTTCACAGCCTCACACTTTTCACTGGGGATCCAGATTCCACAGGCAATATCCCAAGATTCAAGGCCTTATTTAACAAACAAGCAAAATGCAAACCAAACCATAATTCATGTATGCTTTCTCCTGAGAACTTTAGCATTGGATCGAAACATACAATGAGATTGCTGGAGTCCAAAAGGTTTTTAAGCCAGGGCACAACCAGAAACGTTGGCTCTCTTTGGTGGAGAGAGTGGCTCCAATATTTTGTTCTCTCCCCATAGGGCACAGACAGAGAAATGAAATCTTTTTTATCTGGAAAGTCATTTCCAGACTTCTTCACTCCTTATCAAGGGAAGTTACTTATAAAACTTTTTAAGCCATTTATCAGCCAGTCCTCGTTGACTCAGGGCATAGTGAGTTCCTGAGACGTTCTCTTTTGGAAGTGGAGGTGTAGCTGTGAGAATTTCAAGGAAAACCTTCTCAGCAGCGCTCAAGAAACTTGCTAGAGGTTGGTGAAAACATAGGGAGCCCAGAGGACAGGGTGCTGGCTCAGGCAGAGCCCACGCAGAAGAACTTCTGTGGCCGACGGTCCGGAAACGAATCCATCACACGTTAGTGCCATAGACTTTAGTAAATGTCGCCAGCAAATCTCATCACTTTTACAGAAAACAAGGTCCAGTCATGGCAAATCTTAGCACATCCTCACTTTTACTATAAATGGGTGTTTTTTAAATAATTTTTACTGACACTCAGTAACCATGCAAAATCGTGCACAACATTAACATAATCTGTATATCTATACCTGTCTATATCTATCTGTATATCAGCTCATGGTAGAAAACCATAGCTAGGGAGCCTTGCCAACTTACGCATACAAAGTGATCTTGTTTACAGTATTCTGTTGACAGTGCCAATAAATGATCAAGAAATAACACGTCACAGTGTTAACTGATGACCATATGCGCAAGTCCATGAACTCAGTCTGTTTCCTGTGTTAATCAGTATTCTTAAATTAAAAACAAAATATTTATAATGGAAACATCAGAGTAAATGTGGTCTTTTTGGTTGGAAATGGTTTTGGTAAGGACTTCTTTCACAAGTTCTTATGAAGCGCCTATGATTAAGCACCTCTTAGGGATGTCTTGGGGGAATTCTCTTCCTGCGTTAAGTCTGCCTTGGGCTGAGAAGTCTGGTGAGGCCATTCAGTTCATCAGAGTTCATCCAAGACATGCCATGTAATGGGGATGGACAAGGTGTGGTCCTTACCCTCAGCTCACCTTCCAGTGGGGCGAAGGTCACAGCAACCCAGCGTAAGGACCAGGATACAGGAGGATATTGTACATGAACAAAGGATAGGCCCAAGTCAGGGTGGAGGTTAGGCCTCTGAGTTTCAACTTCAAGGTTGAGTGGGAACTGCTCCAGCGACTCAGAGGAGGGGTGGAAGGCATTCCGGACCAAGAGGACAGCTATAGCTGAAGGCACGAAGGCAGGATGCGGCAGGGACTTCTACAGCGTTCAGCATTACTAGATCACAAAGACAAGGAGAGCAGAAGAGCCTGGAGACCAGGCCAAAGAAACAGGCAGGGCTCGGACCTGGAGGGCCTCCTGTGCCAGTCTGGGCCTTCCATGAACTGATGGAGCAGGGTTTGGAGCAGGGGGGTAATCCAACATGCATTCTAGAACGAATGTCCTGATTGTCCACTGTGAACAAGAGAGACTGGGTGATCAGTCGGAATCTGTGGCCATCGAGATGACCAGGTGGCCCAACCAGGACAGCGGTAATGGGCTGGATGGAGAGGGAGGGAAAAGCACAAAATCCACTACATCCAGGGCAGTGACATTCAACACTAGAGGCACTTTGGAGTTGCCCTAAAGAACTTTGTAAATATCCTAATGCTCAGGCCCCACCCCAAACCAATTAAATCACATTCTCTCCCTCATGGATGGAGGTGGTAAGCTGATGACTGATGGGAATCAGCCGGGAGGCAGGTGCAGCGTGGGAAGGCACGGAAGAGATGCTGAGTCAGCACCTGTGGAAACGAGCTGGCTCTTTGGTCCTCCTGCTATCCTGACCTAGAACCGCGGGCCGTGGGCTCCTGACTCACCTGCACCCAGCTGTCTCAGTGGCCCTCCATGGCCCTTCTTTTTCTCACCTGGAAAATGTATGGTTTGGACCACGTGATTTCTAAGGTTCCTTCTGGCTGGGACACCGAACAGGTCTATGAAATAACTGACTAGGAAAGCAATATCTACCATTAAATATGCTTTTAAGAATAATCACATATAGTGATAATATTTATCATTTGTTGAGCATCTGCTATGCACAAGCATATTCTGCTGGGGCTTTGTCATGTTCACAACACACCTATGAGCCGTGTATGTGTCTGCCTGTTTGTGAGATGAGGAGCCTGATGCTCAGAGAGATTGGGGAACCCGCCTGGCATCACACAGCCTGGAGGCCAGGATTTGAGACACACGGGTGTGTGTGAATGAGCACATGCAGTGAGCATGGGGTTGGTTGAGGATCAACCACTCAGGACCCTTCTCACCACCAGCCTGGCCACTGGCCTGGGAAAGTGAACTTGAACTGGTCAGCATTAGTGTGAGCTCCTAAGCGTATATCCCTAAGGCAGGTGGGTGGAAGGTGCCAGGACCTTTGTTAAAAACAGTCACTGTTTCCATTTTCTGTCCTTCTTCCCCCTTCTCCACCCCCCGGGGAGGCAGGACAAGGCAGTAGAATGACCTAACTCTGCTGCTTTCTAGCTGGGTGACCTTGAGTAAGTCACTTCACCTCTCTGAGCATCACCCGCAGAGAGTGATCACAGTAAAGCAGCTGACACTTACTGAGGGCTTCCCTGGACCAAGCGCTGTTTTTAAGTGCTTTTCATGTAGTAAGTCAGCCCCTTCAACTACCCTCGGTGGGTGCCTTTATTATCATTAATTCACAGATGAAGAAACCAAGGCACAGACAGTGATTATATTACTGGCCCACAGTCACAGCCTGGGAGTGGCAGGGCTGGGGTTCAAGCAGGTAGGAAGTCTTGCTTCCAAACCACGTGCTTCACCCTACACCTGCGACCTCTCTCCGGTTCTCCAACTCCAACAGCTGCTGGGAGGATTCAAGAAAATCTCGAAATCAGGACTTCCCTGGTGGCGCCGTGGTTAAGAATCCACCTGCCAATGCAGGGGACACAGGTTCAATCTCTGGTCCGGGAAGATCCCACATGCCGCGGAGCAACTAACCCCATGCACCACAACTACTGAGCCCGTGCTCTAGAGCCCAAGTGCCGCAACTACTGAGCCCACGCAACACAACTACTGAAGCCTGCACGCCTAGAGCCCGTGCTCCACAAGAGAAGCCACCGCAATGAGAAGCCAGTGCACTGCGACGAAGAGTAGCCCCCGCTCACCGCAACTAGAGAAAGCCCACGCACGCAGCAACGAAGACCCAACACAGCCAAAAGATAAAAATAAACAATAAATAAAATTTAAAAATCATGTAATCATCTCCTGACTCGTGGTAGGTGCTTAATACATGATGGTTCCTTTTGCCACTCGATCTCTGTGAACCTGGCTCACGTATAGTTCTAAATGTTAAACCTACTTCCCAACACGGGGACAAGTCCCACCAGATCCCAGAGCAGATTACAACTGTTAATCAGTAAAACGGATGTTTGTCACTAGAGTTGGTACAAACGTGGCCAGATGGTATTGACCCTGCCTGATTAACCCTCATCAGGCATGATTTTATAGTTGAATGAATGCTGCAGGATCAAAACAGGGCCATAAAAGTTGGACTCTGCCCAGGTTTCAAAGGGACCCGGTGGCTTTCCATCTGGGGACTCACAAGACCTGAATTCTTAAAGCAGCCAAGGGCAAGCTCCTAGTTATTTGGCTAACTCACCCCAGGCTGGCCCCCTGCAAGCAGCTAAGCCCATCAAATCTGTTCTGGGAAGTGCATTAAACATTTTTATTTATGATGGGCTGGGGGTGGGATATCTGGGCCTATGACCAGGTAAGGCTCAGTTCTGGTAACCGGTGTAGGAAGGACAACGGCTCCCAGCCATGCACACTGTGAATGTCCCCAGTTGGAGCAGACCTCACCATGGTCTGGAGGACTACCTGTCTCAGCTCAAGCTGCTCTAACAGAATATCAGAGATGGGGCAGCATAAACAGCCAACATTTATTTCTCACTGTTCTGGAGGCTGGAAGTCCAGGGTTGGGTCCTTGGTGAGGGTCTCTTCCTGCTTGTGTCCTCACATGGCACTGATTCCATCGTGGGGGCCCCACCCTCATGACCTCATCTGACTCCAATCACCTCCCAAAAGCCCCATCTCCAAACACTATCACATGGGGGGCTATGGTTCAACGTATGAATTTTAGGAGGGGATACAAACATTAAGTCCCTAGCAACTACCACGTGAAAATGGACGTGCTACAGGTTACCCCATTTCCTGCATCTAAATAATACACAGCCCAGGGCAGGTGGGGTGCCCAAAGTCCAGATGGTTCTCAGCAGATGGGAATGAAAACCAGTCTACAAAATACAAACACGGTTGTATCACTAACGCTTTTAATGACTGTTTCCTACTGTCCACCCAGCTTCCAAGTCCAGAATGGAGATTCATGGTTGAGAAACTTTTCTCTTTACCTCGAAAGCTGGCAGGAGGGGGAAAGGATGGCAGAAGAGATTGTGTTTAGTACAGCATTTTACTTCATTTGTTAAGGTGGATGACATGATCATTACGGAAATTTTAAACAATACTAGAAGGCCATAAAGTTCAAAGTAGACGTTTTCCCTCTGTCTCATCCACCTGAATCTTCTCCCCAGAATTAACCACTGTGAAAAATTTGGAATGCGTTTTTTTAAATCACAAATAGGATCATACAGAACTATATTGTTCTCTGATTTGCTTTTTCCACCTAACACTACCCCATGATTATCCTGTCACATCAGCAGATATGGTTCAACCTCACTCTTTTTAAGGGCATGTAATATTCCATAGCTTATTTAACTGTGTTGCCTACTAATGGCAACTTAGTTTACTTCCTGTTGTTGTTGTGTGTTTGTTTCACTATTAGAAACATTCAGTGAACATCCTCATATACATGCTTGAGTATTTCTATTAGATGATTATTTTGGAACTGTTTTCCAAGGGGGAAATCACCAATATAACCACACACCACCTGAATCTAAAGACCGTTTCCATTTTCTGAGAAGCTGCTTGACCATCAGAGAGGCATGGCTCTTGGGAAGGCCCAATCCCACACAATGATTCTCAAAACCTGGGGTGCCTTGGAATTACCTGGGAAGCATCAAAATACAGATACCCAGCTTCTGCCCAACCAGAATCTGCAGGGTTGAGCACAGGCGAGTTTTGTTGTTTTTGTTGTTGCTGATCTGGAGCAAGGGAACTGGGTACTACTGCCCTGCTGGTGCACTGCAGAAACCCTAAACTGTTTCCCTTGTCACATGCAATTTTAGCTTGGAAATAAAGGGATAGAATAATGCATTTGCTCTGTGCGCCCTCTGCTGGTACTGCATGAGCAAACCACACATCCAAGTGGAGGCTCTTTTGTGCCAGAGCCGGTGAGAACTGGGGCTGTCACCTCCCACTGAACTGACACTTCTGGGCAGTAATTGTCAAATCAGGCTACGCATGAGAATCCCCTCTAGGGAAACTGGTCATGGGCCTGGGCAACAGTATTTTTTAAGAGGTGTCCAGGAGATTCTACACACGGAGCCCAGGCGGACAACCTATTCTGTAGGAAAAAAAAAAAAAAATTGGCCCAGGGACACAGAGGCATGTGTCATTCTGGTGTTGTCCACCCTGGTCATCTATTTCAGAAATTCCCAGCATGGCTGCATAGCAGAATTAGCCTCAAGCTTGACAAAAAGACCGATTCTGGGGATCCACCCCAGACATAATCAGAATCTCCAGGGGGTGAAGCTCACTCAGGTAAGTGCTTACAGGTAGCCCAACAGGCCTACTTAACTTTTGGTTTTAATAAGTCAAGGTCAGATCATTAATCCCTCTTAAGACATTTTATAGGCACAGACTGTGTCTTTGGGAGAAGAGGTTCACAGGAACTGAAGTCACTGACAAGCAGGTGAGGGAAAGGTAGGGAAGGAAACCAGCAGCTCTGAAGATTATATAATCGAGTCTTCTATATAATTGAATCCTCAGTACAACTTCTTGAGGATAAATAGTAACACCCCTGTTGTACAGAGAGAGAAACTGGAGACAGACAGATAGACACTTCTATGTAGATACCTAGGGAGAAAGGCTTTTAGGCAGAGGAACTGTCAGTGCAAAGGCCCTGAGGCTGCGGGGTCCTTGATTATTGGAGGAAGAGCAAGGGAAATATAGCTAACTGAAGTGGTAAATGCAGAGTTGTGGATGAGAAGAAAGCTGGGGGTAGGGGCGGGGCCAGGCCATGCTGGGCCCTGTAGGTCACAGTAAGGACTTCAGCTTCTAGAGCAGTGATGTGATTCTCTTTTTTAAAAGGATCACTTTGGCAGGACTTCCCTGGTGGTCCAGTGGTTAGGACTCCGTGCTTCCACTGTAGGGGGCATGGGTTCGATCCCTGGTCAGGGAACTAAGATCCTGCAAGCCACAAGGCGTGGCAGGAGGGAAGGAGGGAAGAAAGAAAGGAAGGATCACTTCGGCTGCTGCGAGAACAGATTCTAGAAGGGCAAGGATGGAAGCAGCAGGTTGCAATAATCCAGAGGCTATGAGGGCAGCTTGGATCGAAATGGCAGGGCTGGAGCAGGTGAGAGCAGTCAGGTTCTGGTTGCACTTTTAGAGTAAAGTTGGTATAAAATTAAGTCAGTGGAACCACATGCCATTTACCCTAAGAGCCGGCACTTCTAAGTGGGTCTGCGGCTCTCTGGGAACCCCCAGGCCCACAACCGGGCTCTGGGTCACACCGTCCACGGCACGCACAGCCCCTCTATCTAGACAGACCCTGCAGATATACCCCAGCTGACAATGGGAGCCCAGCATTCCCAAACATCTGAGGGACATGGTCACACACTCCCCAGACCATTGCCTTCAACTGGCTGGAATTAACACACGATGGGAATTTAACAGAGGCAATGACAAATCCATAAGTCTATGCCCTTTCATTTGCAGCTTTAATTAAAAACAAATACAAATTAAAAGCTGTTTCCTCTTGTTCTTAAGAGCTCCCAAGCTTTCTTTCACTGACCTTCAAAGGCTCCCCACAGTGATTCGGATCAAATTCAGGGTCCTCCCCTTAGCAAAGGCACCCACCCCACTCCTGTCCAGGGCAGAAACGCACGCTTGTGTCCCCTCAGCCTGAACAAGCAGTGCCCATGTCCATCTCCTCCACACACCTGGGGTCCCCTTCAAAGTCCCGGCCCCAGGCCTCACCCCCTCAGGCCACCCCACTCTTCTCTCTCCTTGCACTTTCCCCCATTTTATTCATTTATTGGCTGTGTCGGGTCTTGGTTGCAGGATGCGGGACCTTTTGTTGCGGTGCGCGGGCTTAGTTACCCCGTGGCATGTGGGATCTTACCCTGTCCAGGGATCAAACCCGTGTCCCCTGCATTGGCAGGTGGATTCTTAACCACTGGACCACCAGGGAAGTCCCTCCCCATTTCTAATTATACACATGCACTTAGCATCCGCCCTCCCTCCCCACCAAGATGCTGTCAGTCCAAAGGCCCAAATCCTCCCCTTTTATGAACCGTGGTGCCTTCAGCACCGAGCGGAAGAGGTCTGGGATGATTGGCTGATTTGGAAGCCTGCAGGGACAAACTGCCTTGAATTACATGCTTTACTTGCTTCTGTGAAATGCAATAAATTGAGAAGACCTAACAACTTCTTTCATGTTATCGTCATTATAAAGTCACTTTTCTCAAAATGCCACTTGCAGTCTACACAAAGGAAAGATATCTCTCCATATAGCTGGCATTTATCACATTCTTTATAGCACTGAAAAAATGGAGATCATTTAAACAAGAAAGGTTATAGAACCAGCTACAACCACTCAGTGGAATATTTTGCAATTACTGATTTTTTTTTTGCATAAAAAGTATTTAAATGAAAAAAAATCAAATAATCGGGGCCTTTTGTTTTTATCTATTTGTAAGGTATGCTGCCCATTTTTTCCAACTTTATTGAGATATAACGGACATACAATATGGTATTAGTTTAAGGTATGCAACATGATTTATATATGTATATACTGCAAAATGACTACCACAGTAAGTTAACATCCAGCATCTCACATAGTCACAAGGTTTCTTCCTTGTGACTGAATATTTTAAATGAATGTTTATAACTGACGTAGTCCTATGTTATAACATGAAGCAAAAAAAAGCCAATTTCAGATACAGGATAACATCTATGTTTTAAGTAAATACTGAAAGCACAGTGAGATACACACCCATTAGGATGGCTATTATATATAAAAAAAAAAAGATGTGGATAAATTGGAACTCTGATGCATTGCTGGTGGGAATATAAAATGGTGTAGCCACTATGGAAAAGGTTGGCAGGTCCTCAAAAAGTTAAACTTAGAATTACCGTATGACCCAGTAATTCCACTTCTCAGAAAATACCCAAAAGAATTGAAAGCAGAAACTCAGATGTTTGTACACCAATGTTCACAGCAGCATTACTCACAACAGCCAAAAGGTGGAGACAGTCAAAATGTCCATCAAAAGATTAATGGACAAACAAAATGTGCTATATACATATTATTCCGCCATAAAAAAGGAATGAAGTTCCGATACCCGCTACAACATGGGTAAACCTTGCAAAATTACGCCAAGTGAAAGAAGCCAGACATAAAAGGCCACACAGCGGATGATTCCATTTACATGAAATATCCACAACAGGCAACTCCATAGACACAGAAAGCAGATTAGTGGTTGCCAAGGGCTGGAGAAACGGGGCGTTGGGGAGTTACTACTTAATGGGTGCAGAGCTTCTGGTTGGGATAACGAAAAAGTTCTGGAAATGGAGAGAAGTGATGGTTGCAAAACACTAAATATACTTAATACCACTTAGTGTACACTTAAAATGATTAAAAGGATAAATTTATGTTTATATTTTACTACGATTTGAAAATAAAAAAAGACTGGAAGATCACAAAACAAAATTTAGTTATTGACTTCTGAGTGGTAGAATTAAAGATCATGACTTCTTTCCTCTTTGTTACAAATTATATAATAAGCATATTGCTAATTACGGGGGACATTACATATAACTGGCTTTATTTGATAAAGTATCACACCAGCATATAGTTCATCTGACTTTATCACACTGCAAAGCCTTCTGATGTGAGAGCCCCTAGACCGCTGGGCGGTGAACTTGCTCGGATTACAACCTTGCCCCAGTGGCTGTGCAGCTACCGTGCTGGCAGGATGAACGACCCAGCTCTAGGCTTCATCCTGGTCCCCCCGCCGCCGGGTCCACAAGGGGGCGCAGCATAGGACTGGTGAAATCCCTACCCATTGCCTGGAAGCCTTTTGCGGCGCCATCACCTCTGAACTAACAATGACATTTATTGTTTATTCTCACACCCATCCCAGGAGACAGGGAGGATTTTTCCACTTTAAGATGTGAAAACCAAGGTTCTGAGAGACTTGATAACCTGCCCCAGGACAGGGATTTGGAAACGGACAGACCCAAGTCTTCTGGCTCCCGCCCCCCACCTCTCTCTTTGGTTTCACAGCAGTGTAATTGTTCGAGAGAGCTTGGCATCGCTTCCTCCAAGGACTGGCTCTTAACAGAAACTTCTGGCCATTATCTGAATGTCACACACAAGTGCAGTTAAGAATCTGCACTCAGGGCCTCCTTCTAAACCCAGTTACTTCTATCTCATGAATTTCCTTATCCCAAAAGACAAGTTCCCAGGGGCCCCGGCAAAGTCTCCAGCTGCCCGACCCCCTCCTTCAGCGCCGCCCACACCCTCAGGCTGCCTGCAGGAGGCCCCCTGTCCGTTCACTTGAACTTGTCCAGCATCCCAAACACCTGTGTGAAACGCTCTCGGTCCAGGATGCGTCCGTAGCGCAGGGTGAGGTAGAAGGTCTGTTTCCCACTGTACTGCTGGATCCGCACGAACAGCTGCTGAGGCCGATCCTGGCTTTCCGTCATGGGGATCACGTCGGCCACAGGGCAGTATGTCTCCTGTCGCCGGCCCCAGAAGGTCAGGTGGGCCACCCGCAGCATGGTGCCCGACTCATTCACGTACAGGATGCCCACTAGCCTCCGGAAGAAATGGCTCATCCAGCACAACATGGCCAGGGCAAAGCCAGCGATCCCGCCCGCCAGGCACAGGGAGTTGAAGGTCATGAGGCCCTGGGAGTACCAGTAGAGGCTAGGCGGCAAGGCCACCACCGTCAGGGCCGTCTGTGCCACCTTCAGCCGAGACAAGTACCCGAAAGACCTGATGGCATCAAACCGGTACACCATCTGAAATGTCTCTGTCTCTGTGCCGGGTGGTTTCTCCTTGGAGGTTGGTGGCCTGCTTCCCACCCACCTCCTAGGATCCCGCCCACTGCAGTACCACAGCCCGTGGAGAGGCCTTCCCCATGCAGCTGGCCCTGGCGACCGCGGCACAGCTCGGAGGAAGGCGGCCTGAAAGGGAGACAGGGAGACCATTTCTCTCATGGAACTCAACCATGCTAATCATACAAGGAACAGCTGCAAAGCATCTTACACGGAGGTTCCCACCAATCCTGTGAGGCCGGCATCACTGCCAGAGATGGAAAGAAAGGTAAAGCCAGATGCTTTACCTCACGTGATCTTCACAAAAGCTGTTTGCGATGGGAACCACTACTTCTACTTTACCACGCAGAAAATTAAGCCCAGAGAAAGTAAGAAATTTACCCAAAGACACATAGCCAGTGAGTGGGGCAGAGTCTGACTTTTAAACCGGTCCTCTTTCCTCCAGACAGCTCAAGTAGGTATAGGAAAGGAGGCGCAGCCTTCATTCATTCAACAAATACCTTGAGAGGGCCAACTCTGGGCTGGCACTGGAACCACAGCGTGTGTGACAATTCCCCAAGCAGGAAACTCAATCAATGTCCCAGTGGGGAACAAATCCGCAAGACATTCATCATAATAACTACCCAATTCTCGGTCAGGTTTAAAGCGTCATCTTGGGGTCGGAAGGGAAACGCTGTTTACCTGGCCTAAATTGAGGGATGGGGTAGAACGGAGGAGGAGGGAGGCGTCCAACCGTAGCACAAGGGTTTTATGAGATGCACAGTTCCACACCTCGAATAGTGCAGTGAAAGATACTTTGGGCGGTGAAGTCAGATCTGGGTTCCAATCCCGACTCCTACAGTCACCAGCTGTGGATCTTTGGGCAAATTACTCCACCTCTCTGGGCCCCAGTTTCTTCATCTTTCAAAATGGGGATCCAAAATATACTGAATGTGATGATGGTTTTAAAGCCTTCAAATGCACTTGATGCTCGGCGAGTGCTCAGTGAGTTTTAGTTATCGCCGTTGAGGGCCCACGTGACCTGAGCGCAGAGGAGAGCGGGGAATAACAAATCGGAACCCACGTCCCTCCCACGGATTCTCCGAATCAGAACCCCAGGTGTCTGCAGGCCTGCCCCAGGCCTGCCCCCGACCCACAAAACACGTCACCTCCCTTACTTCCCACCACCCGCCTTCTTACCATGACTTCAAGGCCGCCTGCCGGAAGTGAATCCCTCCTACTCCCGGAACCGCTAAGAGCGCGTGTTCGGCCTTAATAGGACAGCGTAGAGGAGCATTGCATTCTGGGATCTGTAGTCCAGAGAGAACAGCTAGCGCTAATCCGAGGCATTATGGGAGTGGATTCTCCTCCTCCCGGCGTGCCCTGCGGCAGGGGGGCTGGTCCCGGAAGTTCCGAGACGGATTCCAGGTGCCAGTGAATCCTGTAAGGTACGCGTGGAAACTGGGGTCATGGCGGCGCACGGCCCAGCGCTCTGCCTCTTCGACGTGGACGGGACCCTGACGGCCCCGCGGCAGGTAAGCGGCGTCCGGCGGGCTGGCGGCAGCCAGTGCAGAGCCCCCTGCTGCTCCCAGACGGGGCTAAGGACCGCCTATCTCCCCTGAAGGGACCGAACTCTACTCTGGGTTCCTGGAGGAATGAGATGGAAGCTCCCACCAGCTAGAAGAGATGAGACAGGCCGGAAAACTCTAGAGAGCAAGAAACTTGTGTTGGGTTGGAAAACGCAGTTCTGGACTCTCACCTCCAGCCCCGGATTTGAACCCCAGCTCTGCCCCTTAACCAGCTTGTGTGCCCTTCTCAGACCTATGACGTATGGTCTCTGCCTGTAGCCTGATGTGAAAGACACAGGTTTCCAGGTCAAACGGACCTGGTAGAGTCTCAGCTTTACCTCCTGACAACTGTGTGACCTTGAGCAAAGTCATTTAACCTCAGAGCTTCAGCATCTATGGCATTAAGTGGGGATATGACCTGTTGCATGTGGTGTTTGTGGGTGTCGAATGAAATATATAAGTTCATGAAAGTATCTTGCATACGGTAGACTGGGTTCAATAATATTAAGTTAATATCAGCGACCGCCACCACTCCCTTCTCCAGCCCTGCAGTGGAGTGGGGTGATGGAGGAGACCTAGATTGCTGCAGGCTGCCTGCTGAGAACCTCCTTGGACTCCTAGAAACTTCTCATTTCCAGATTTTGTTGCCGTAGGCACGGATATGTTTCAGTTAAGATTAACATTTGTGATCTTTGCCCACTCTGACCTCCCCCTTGCACAGATTAGTCACTGAACACCAGCCATTTGAACTTGAGACTTGGCCCAAGTAGCCTCACTGTCTTCAAGTTCTAGCTCTACCCTGCTTAGTTTGGGCCAGGTGAAAGCAGTGGTATGTGTGCTCCAGAATTCACAACGAATGTCTGTGACCTTAGCTGTCCCTATCATTTTACCTTTCTGAGCCACAGGTGCTATGTATCTAGTGATGATGCTCAATTGCAAGTTCTCCAGAGGCCCTTTTTGATTCTGAGGTTCAGTGATCCATGCACACCTGTAGGTTGTTAATTAGCGCCTAGTGGTCTGGAGCCAATGTCAGCAATTCATTGTTTGTAAAAGGCCAGATAGCAAATACGTTTGTGTTTGCCGACCATATGGTCTGTAGTAACTACTCGACTTTAATGCAAAAGCAACCATAGACCTTATGTAGACATAGCATAGCTGTGTTCCAGTAAAACTGCTCTCAATTTGGCCCATTGGCTGTAATGGCCTTGGATTTACATTCCAAGCCTTTTTACACAGTATCATTAGACCCTTTTAACCTTTCTCCCTCTTTCATCCCTGGTAGGATAGTTGTTATTTCCATTTTAAATAAGGAAACAGACTCAGTGGAACCATGACTTTGATTTCACACAAGAAATCTGGTACAAGTCTCTGGGCCTCAGGGCATCGTTATTTGCTAAGTTTGCCATTTTCTGCTACTGCTCCAAGGTGGAGGCTGTTGTGTTACTAGGTGTGTCATTCAGGAATTGCTTCTGATTCCCAGAAGGTACCAGGATATATAAGCATAAAGTATGAGATAGCAGCGAGACCAGGCAACCCGCAGTGTTCTCCCTTAAAACATTTGAAACGTGATATTCTTTGGCAAATGTAAGTAAATTTTTACACTCAAAAAAAAATCTAATTGTAAAGAGAATTGTTTCAGGGCTTCCCTGGTGGCACAGTGGTTAAGAATCTGCCTGCCAGTGCAGGGGACATGGGTTCGAGCCCTGGTCCAGGAAGTTCCCACATGCCACGGAGCAACTAAGCCCGTGCGCCACAGTTGCTGAGCCCGCGTGCCGCAACTACCGAAGCCAGTGCGCCTAGAGCCCGTGCTCCGCAGCAAGAGAAGCCACCGCAATGAGAAGCCCGCGCACCGCAATGAAGAGTAGCCCCGCTCGCCGCAACTAGACAGAGCCTGTGTGCAGCAACAAAGACACAACACAGCTAAAAAAATAAATAAAATAAATTTTAAAAATTAAAAAAAAATAGAATTGTTTCTATGTGCTGGGTGCTCAAGGTTAAAAAATAAAGCTATTTTAAAAATAAAAACTTTTAGCAACAGATTTGTTCATTGTACAGCCTTTCCCTTCCTCAGTACTCGCAGTCTCAAACATTGATAAGCACAAGACAATCCGAAAGCAATCAAATGGGTTATCTTTTCCTGCAGCTGCTGAAATAGTATATGACCTAAACAGGTAAAATCTAATTAGAGTGGAGTCCAGAGCTTTGCACATTTTAGTGTTTTAGTAGAATTTTGCTGTTCTGAGTACTTTCCTAAGAAATGCCATTGCATCTAAAAGAAGTTGAGACTTAGAACTAGGATATAAACCTGGGTGAATTGTTTTCCAACTTCCTATCATGAAAAATTTCAAACGTACAGAATCGCTGGAAAAGTATAGTACCCAAAACATCCATATTCCCATCACTTAAATTCAACAGTGATTGATATTAATTTCTCTCTTTTTTTAATCTTTTCTGTGCCACTTCCTAAGCTGTAGTCATAATGGTACTTCACCCCTAAATGTTCGCACCTGCAGCTCTTGAGGACAAGGACATATGTCGTAACCAAAGTACTGTCATCATACTTAAGGAAACTATCACCAGTTCCCTAATATTATTTTATACCCTGGTCCAGGGGTCAGCAAACTTTTGTCTGTAAAAAGCCAGATAGTAAATGGTTTGGGCTCGCAGGCCATATGGTCTCTGTCACAGCTACTCACATCTATAGTTGTGGCCACAGACACCTCGGAAATGAATGGATATATGGCTGTGTTCCAGTCACTCTACAAAAACAAGCAGCATGCTGGGTCTGGCCCACAGGCCCTATTTTCTAACTCTTCCTCTACTCCACTCAGTTTTCCTTAATTGTCCCAAAAAAGTCTTTTATAATTTTTTTTTTTAATTTTTCAGAAGGTGAACTTTTAACATTTTTTCACCTTAATTCCAAGCTTTTGGCTCTTTCTCTGTGCTTTATTTTGTCTGGGATGATTTAGAATTCCTTGAAATTATCAGCACAAGAGTTATTTAGAAACATTATGACAATTTGGCTGTGTGGTTATTTTGCTCCAAATCTCTCCTGTGGTGTGGGGTAGTTTAGATGCTCTATTGTGGTCACGAGCAGCTAGGTCTTATTTCCTGTCAAAAAGTATTTGCTGCCATCTGGAAGCAAAAAGGTGTTTCTGACCAATGCAAGTTGCAGAGCACGTCTGATAGCTGGACAGCAATACCATTTAACTCATCAGTGTGCACAAGGGTCAAGAGAAAATAAAGTGTGCCCTTAGGCTTCTGTTTGAAGGTGGAAGTATTGCGTTTGTGTTGCATTTTTAATATTTTGCAGTCATGGGAATCTTCCCCACTTGCATTCTGACGTCGGCTCTGAGTAAAGCAGTTGTGGGGAGTCTGGGACCCATTTTCACAATCACTGACTCAGAGGCCACTAGATTTTGTCTATTAGGTCAAGATTCCACCGGAAGATGTAGAAAAGATTGCACTCTGATGTAAGCCCTTCTGTACAATTTTATTAATCATATGCATGTATTACTCTAAAAAAATTTTTTTTAAGAAAAGGATAAGGGCTTCCCTGGTAGCGCAGTGGTTGGGAGTCCGCCTGCCAATGCAGGGGACGCGGGTTCGTGCCCCAGTCCGGGAGGATCCCACGTGCCACGGAGCGGCTGGGCCTGTGAGCCATGGCCGCTGAGCCTGCGCGTCCAGAGCCTGTGCTCCACAGGGGGAGAGGCCACAGCAGTGAGAGGCCCGCGTACCAAAAAAAAAAAGAAAAGGAGAAGATTGAATTCTGGATGTTTTTGTACTGAAGTTGAGTTAAGTGGGTTTTTTGTTTTTAATTTCCGGTAACTTTATTTGTGTAGATATTCCATGTAAGTGTACAATTAAGATTGCTAAAAGTAATGAAATAAAAGTTTAAAAACTTCATTGTGATTTGCTTGAACACAGGGATATCTTTTCATGTCAGTTTAAAATTTCTTTTGAATGGGCACACAGTTTGGAATTTAACTAGCATAAAATTATACCACTGAGACCACTATTTATTTTTTCTTAATATTTATTTATTTATTTTGGCCACACTGGGTCTTAGTTGCCGCATGCGGACTCTTAGTTGCAGCATGCAGGATCCAATTCCCCGACCAGGGATGGAACACAGTCCCCTTGCATTGGGAGCGCAGAGTCTTACCCACTGGACCACCAGGGAAGTCTTGAGACCACTATTTATAGATAGAGCTTTTCTTTCAGGAGAGACTGAAAAATCTAGTGGTCTTACTCTAAGGCTTTTTGTTTGTTTATATAATTATAATAAATCAACTCTCAACTTGCTCTTTAATCTCATTATGTTATTTTGTTTTAATCAACTTAAATCCATAAATGGAGCACAGTGTGGCATTTGAAAGGACTGGGGTAGGTCTACATGCGTTGTGGAAAAATCACAACCTAGTGCTGAGAAAGCAAGTCATTGCACAAGATGTGGAATGAGTCCACTTGTGTTTCAAAAAGCACCTATTTATATATGTGCATATAGACAAGTGTACATATAAATGCACAGAAAAAAGTCTAGAGCAGTACATAACAGCTGTTAATATATTTCTTGTGTGTTTTAAACTAGGTAAAAATAAGTAAAATTTAACAAGTTTTTTTCCGATAAAAAAGTTGATGTCCCAAAAGCACGACTAAATAGTTGGTCTTATCTGTAGACCTAGAAACCCAATTGGCAGTTATAAAAATAAGGGTTATATCACTCTTGGGATTTTAGTCTCCCGATTACTTCGTGACTCTTGACTGTTGTGTTCTTCTTTTTGAAATGCAGAAAATTACCAAAGACATGGATTGCTTTCTACAAAAACTGAGGCAGAAGATCAAAGTTGGAGTCGTAGGCGGGTCGGACTTTGAGAAAGTACAGGAGCAACTGGGAAACGATGGTAAACTCCACATTGCTGGCTACATTTTGGTAAAATGTCAACTTCTCATGAGAACGTTGGGACCTGTTGCCATTTAGTATCACAGGAGCCCCGAGCCCTCATCCCCGTGTGGCAGGCTTCAGGCTTCCTGCTTCCTTGTTTGGGGAAACATTTTCTCTGCCTTTATTTTTCCTCTGTTTTTAGTCCTATTAGTAAATTTCTGGAGTTGCTAGTGGAACAGTTGGTACTCGGATACATGGACAGATTCACCTAGAAAGATGGGTGTCTGTTTCTCGGCCTGCAGTCCTTCCTGTTGGTCCCCATTAACTGCCCTTCTGGCCTCAGTTCGGGCCCCATCTCCTGACGTCCTTCTCACCCAGGTGTTGAGGGGTGCTCCGGGTCTTCATGCCTCCCTCTGTTGCCCTATCGCAGTGTTCCCCAGAGTTCCCTAGTCGGGAGGCACCCAGGCTCCTCCCCACCTAGTGAACCAGAATCTCAAGCCCAGGACCCCAGGAAGGTGGAGATGCTTACGTGCCCCTTCACTGGAGATTCTGAAGGGCAGGGGTCTGTGGGGCATGGGAATCATACTTTAGCAACTACCCTCAAAGAGAGTCTAGTGCTGTGGGTGCAGCGCTCTGAGTATTGGAAACTGTCTGGTTGTGTTTGGCTTGAAGACCAGTGCTATGGATTATTCATCTCCAAGGCCCCGGGGCCTCCAGGGTGCCTGGCCTATAAGAAATGGCAGGTAGAGAGAGAGATGGATTGAGCATTCTTCTTGGCACTGTTGACGTTTGGGGCCAGTAATTCTCTATGTCCTGTGCACTGTAGGATGTTTAGCAGCATCCCTGGCCTCTGCTCACTTGATGCCAGTAGTGCTGCCACACCCAGTGTGACAACCAAAAATGTCTCCAGACACTGCCAGATGCCCCCAGGGGGCAAAATCACCCCCAGTTGAGAACCACTGTTCCAGATGTAATATCTTACAGGAGAATCTGTGTGGGGTGTATTTATTGAACCAGTTACTGAAAGAGGGATCTGTGTAGTCCCTTTAAAACTCTCTGTTCTGGTTACACTTAATTTTCCTTGTAGGTGCTCTGTTTAGAAACGCTATAAACAACATAATGGGACACATTAAGACCCGGGGATCCTGTTACCTGGTCCCGATTGCCCTTTCTGCCTCTGGTCACGTAATTAACCACAGGCTCAGAGAGGTTTTGTCAGTGTAGCACAGCGTCTTACATTTCAGAGAGTAAGAGTTGAAACTCCAGAATCAAAACAGTAGCGAGCCAGAAGAAAGTGGAAGACCCACCTGTGTCAGAATCACCTGAGGAGCTCATTCAGATGGAGAGGTGGGAGCCCCACCCAACACATAGTGCCTGGGAATCTGCATTTTGGCAAGCACCTAGAGTTTGAGGCGCCATTAAGATTTATGTGGGTGGTCTTCAAATGTGAATGAATATAAGTATCGCCTGAAGAGCTTTAAAAAACAAAATCTGATTCTTAACCTGGCCTCTGCAGATTCTGATTCAGAAACCTTGGGAGCAGAGCCTGGAATTCTGCAGATTTTCATCACTGCCCCAGTGATGCAGATTCACAGTGGGGTTTGGGAGCCATCGTTGAGGTGCCCACCGAGTCTCCAATCTGCAGCCTAATTGTCATCTTTTAAATTTATAATGAAGAGCCTTCTTAAAAAAGTTTTTAAGGAGCTTTTTTTCTACCCTCCCAATCTGTTAAGATGAGATAGGCTTTCACAGTCATTACTGGAGTTTAGCATTTTTATTGGCGATTAATGTTAATCAAGAAATAGAAACACAGGGTCCAATTCATTGCATTCTCAATTTTGTTTTGTTGGCAGTGGTTGAAAAATATGATTATGTGTTTCCAGAAAATGGCTTGGTAGCATACAAAGATGGGAAACTCTTGTGCAAACAGGTAGGTTTGCAAGTATCCAAACTACTCTGTACTACTAGTGAAATGTTTTCTAAAAAGGTATCTGATATTGAATGCCTCCAGGGAGTTATATCTGGGAGAAGAGTGGTAATGAATCTTCACCCTGTATTGTTTACATTTTGGATATTGAACCATGTGACTAGTACACATTCCAAATTGTTAACTAAATTTTTATAATTGTTTTTCAAGGTTACTTAATCTAATATTTCTATTATGGTAGCAAAGACTAGGGCAAGTTGTCTTGCTGCAAGCATTTCTAAGAGGTACCATGTAGCTCTTATTACCATTAAGATCCTTCTATTCAGACGTAAGAGGAAGCCAAAGTGGAACAAATATATTTTCTATCAGTGTCTGCAGATATTTTAATTGAATAAAAGGCAGCAGCAATAAACTCTTTGGGGCTTCCAGGAAGCACTTGAGAGATAATGAATATAAAAATCTTGAGTAATGAAGCAGAAAATGGTTTTGACTGAGGCCCTTTCTGGTTTGCCTAATGTTTTCAACCAGAGAAAAAGGGAGAAAAGGAGAAAGGCAGTGGGGTGTGTCCCCACCACTGCTTGGTGACCCTCCAGCCACAGAGGCTGAAGACCTGGGTTTGCTGGAAAGCCATTTTGAAAATGCCTCCCACTGTGTCAAGTTAACTCCAGTATTTTCTTTATCTAGAACATTCAAGGTCACCTGGGTGAGGCCCTAATCCAGGATTTAATCAACTACTGTCTGAGCTACATCGCGAAAATTAAACTCCCGAAGAAAAGGTGGGTTTGCTTTTAGCAAAGAAGCGCCACTGGAATATGGCTGATGCCGTCTGGTGGGTTGGGGCTAACTCAACTCCAAAGCCAGGTGCTTAGTAAGGGACCACTGGAAACCTTCTGTAAAGCCAGCGGTAGACCGATGATTACATAAATGATGGTGCGTCCACGTGACGGAAGTTGAAAACTATATGCTTTCAAAGGCTATCAGTTAAGGCACATGCCTGTGAAACAGCAGTGTGGGAAAAGCAGCATCAGCCCAGGCCCCAGCTCAGGAGTCTCAAACTGGAGGCCTTCGGGCCAAATCCCATGCAAAGCCAAGTTCAGTTGGCCCCTGGTGTTCAGTAAAATCTGCAGTAAGTGTTATCATTTAAAAGTCTGATTTCACACATTAAAATACCTGGGTTTCCGGCTTCTGCAGCATCTGAAAACCCGGCAGCTCGATGCTCCCTCCTAGGTGGCAGCAGCCTGGCAGGCAGCGCTGCCCCCCTCCCCATCCCCCAGTCTTTCACGGGCCACTTGTCTCATTTTTCTGGCCTCGGTAGGCATTTGATTCGGGAACGTACCTCTTGTTCTGAATACTGTTATCTCAATTCCCATTTTTAAATAAAAACAACAGTAATGTGCACACATGCCCACAGTTAAAAGATTGGCAGAAAACGGACCATATGCTAATGGTGGTTGTTTCTTGGTAATGAGATTTCAGGTGGTTTCTTTGAAATACTTTTCATCTTCTCGGTTTTCTGCACTTAATGTGTAACACCCTAATGATTAGAGGGTGAAACATTTCTTAAAGGGTGATTGGATTTCAAGACATGCTGGAGTTTCGAGAGTGCTCGAGACCTGTTTCCAGAATTTCCGAAACAGATGCCCCTGCTCGGCACCTCCTCTCGGAGGGCAGGGGCTTCGTTTTTCACATCTGTCCCAGGTAGGGGGATGGATGAGACAGGAGGGACCCGAAGTCCATCTTTCTGGCAGCTGGGAGACGGCCCGTGAGGGTTCCTTATCCTGTGCTGTTGACTTCTACGTATATTAGAAATTCTCCATTGTAGAAAGTGAACATATAACATACCCCAGGTCATTTCAGTCTTTACTTTGGGCTGAGCATTGAGGGAGGATAAAAAAAGGATAAGATACACTCCTGTCCTCCAAAGAAGATGTCATCTAGTGAGAGGGCCCAGCGTGCAGAGCTGTGACTCCGAATTAGCCTGAGACACCCGGTGAATTCAGAAGGCAGAGCTGAGTTCCTCCTTGATCGGCGTTTACCCACATTGCTCGTGGGTCTAATGCTATGTCCCACACACGCCAGGCAAGTGTAGTAAGACGTCACATCGTCCAGGTCTTCAGGGGGGAAGTGAATGCTTGATCAACCGCCTTAGTCCTGGTTTTTAGAACAGAAGCCTTTCTACAGTGCATCAGCCTCCCTCCCTGCCTTGGGCATGACCTCTTTTTCTGACAGTTTAGGACCCACAGGCCTAGTATCCCCCCTGGGAATGCTCACCAGGGCCCCATACCCCAGTGTAGATGTAGAAGGTATAGGCGACAGGCTGGTCTGTACCGAGTCCAGGACAACCGGGACGGGGTGTTTGAAAAAGTGTCATAGGTGCACATACGTTGTTGTATCGTTTGCCTCTTTCTCTGCAAGTTGAACACAGCAGGGGAAGGATCCAGTGATGGAGATACCGCTATTTTTACTTTACTTGCTTCCCAGTTTTTTAGATAAACTGGTACTTTTCATTTCCGGAGCCCTTTCGGGGGCCTCAGAGCAAGTGCCATTAACCCCTTTCTGAGCTGAGAGCAGAGCGGTGCCCAGGGTCCCTGGTAAGTGGCGGCTTTGGCGTGGAATCTGGTCCCAGCCCCACGCCTGGCGTGTGGCCTTGGAGTATTATTACTGAGGCTCACCTGGGGATCCTCAGCAGCTTTTCCTGTGTTGCTTTTCTTGGTAAAAATCAGCATTTCACTAGGTCACTTGCAAAGGTGTCTGGGACATATATTTTCAAATTCCTCAGGGAACTTGAAGAGCTAGCAATCATTTTCATAGCTCTTTGTTAACTATAACATTCTCTGTCAAGAGCAGCACCGTCCAGCAGAAATGTAATATGAGCCACATGTGCCGTTTTTTCCGCTTTCCGTGGCCATGTTTAAAAAAAATAAACAACGGAAAGGAATAGGTGAAATTAATTTTAATATGTTTTATTTAACTGACTATATCTAAACTATAGTCATTTCAAATATAGTCAGTATAAAGCATTGTCAATGATGGTTACACTCCTTTTTCATACGAAATCTGTGAACTCTGATCTCAGGTCAGATCAGCCACAGTTTTCAGGGCTCTCTAGCCACGTGAGGCTCGTGGCCGCCACACGGCCCAGCACAGCACCACCAAAGGCTGATCACACCCGCCTCTGCCATCGGAATCGCCCCACTTTTTTTTTTTTGACCACACCTCGGCATGCGGGATCTTAATGCCCCGACCAGGGATCGAACCCATGCCCCCTGCAGTGGAAGTGCAGAGTCTTAGCCGCTGGACCGCCAGGGACGTCCCTGAATTGGCCGGCTTTTTAGCCTGTCTGTCCATCTGTTGTGTTGCTCAAATAAATGATGTATCTCTGGGACCTCCGTCCCCTTTTCCTCCCCAGGGGTACTTTCATCGAATTCCGAAATGGGATGTTGAATGTGTCCCCCGTCGGAAGAAGCTGCAGCCAAGAAGAACGCATTGAGTTCTACGAACTGGATCAGGTGAGTCTTTATGAAATAGCCGGGTGTATGGACGTGTGGTGTGCATCTCTGCGGCCAAGAAAGTGTGCTTCTAATGCAGTGGACTATTGGTATCTTTTTGTTTTCCTCAGAAAGAAAGTATAAGACAGAAATTCGTGGAGGATCTGCGGAGAGAGTTTGCAGGGAAAGGCCTCACGTTTTCCATAGGTATCATGCATTCAAGCGGGCTTCAGGCTCTGGGAGCTGTTTGCTGGGAGGTGGTTGTGGGCCGGTGTGCTCTTGAACTTGGACGGTGACGAGTTTGCAGCTGGGCTGTCCGTGGCAGGAAACTGCCCTCCTGCCTGATCAGCGCTAGCCAGGACTCAGGTTAGGAGATGACTTCCACGCTGCTGGGTTTGGTTCTAAGTCCTCGCCCAGCAGGATTTTTCCTGCCTGCACTTCTCCTAGTCAAAAATAAGATTGCTTAATGAAGAGTGAGAACTTATCCCCACACCTTTGGGCAGAAGACAGCTAGCTCATGGGTGACTGTAGGAGAGAGGTGGGACAGGGCCTCTTAGATCAAGTAGACTGAATGTGTTCTGGAATCCTGTGATGTTCGAATGGCAAGGAACCTTCGAAGTCACTTGGGCTGGTTTTACAAATCAAGAAGCCGAGGCCCAGAAAGGGGAAGTCACTTGTCTAGGTTCACGAAATTTCTGTTCATAGTGACAGGCCAGCATGCGGCCGTTTCCAGTGTCTGATGCAGAGCTCTTCCTGCATCGCTGATGTCTCTGCCTCGCTTTTTGGTGGAATATGCCTGTCAAACGCTTTAAACAGACCGATTTCTGCTGTCAGTGCTGACAAGCCGTACTTACAGCCCTCTCCTTTCACCGGCTCAAATAAGCGTACGCTTGCCAGAAAACTGGAATTGCAGAGGGCCTCTGTAAAAGATGAATGGGTGTCTTGTTAAGTATCCTTGAACTGTGAGATGAGTGTCTTCCCTGACACAGCTCTGAAAGGGTTTTTGTTGCCCAAGAAAGCTGCCTGGCAATCCCCGTCCGTGGGGTTTTCATTTTCCTGCACGACGAGCTGGATGCATCCCGCTCCCAGGCCTCTCCGCCGAGCGCACAGTGCAGCTCCAGGGGAGCACGGCTGAAGGAAGCTGTTCGCAGCTCTTTCACCGGCCTGCTTTGGGCTTCGTTTAAGCGCGCTCTGCAGACCGCTCGGGTGCAAAGCCATTGTGGGTCTCACTCTGATGAATCAGCACTGTGTCTCTTTTTTAGACTTTAGATTTTTAGGTTTTAGGTGAAATCATGTTGGAGAAAAAAAAAGTCATGCAAGAATTGATTTCTAGAACCTACCCGTAAAGTATTGTAATTAGCAAACTGAGGTAATAAAAATCAACCTTGGCACTCCAGTTGCCGACAAGGTCAAAGGGCACATTTTCTTTCAGTGACATATCATTAGCCTCCTTTTCACCTTTAGCTTGTGTGTCTCCCTCCCCGCGGCAGGAGGTCAGATCAGCTTTGATGTCTTCCCTGATGGCTGGGACAAGAGGTATTGCCTGGGACATGTGGAAAAGGACGGCTATGAGACCATTTATTTCTTTGGTGACAAAACCATGCCAGTAAGTATAGAAGTGTTTTTGCTGTTTCGTTGTTCAATTTGGGTTTGAAGAGGGGGAAAGCGGACAGACGGGCTTTTCTGCCCCCAGCCACACTTCACCTGGCAGCCCAGCTCAAACTGAGTAATAGCTTCTGTCCTATGAGAGGGGGGTGAGGGAGCCCCCTCTTCTCTGCGCGCAGACACCCGACACCTCTGAAGGCAAGGATGGAGCCTTTCAGTTTGGCTTTGAGTTAAGTGTCACCCACCTCGAGCGCCTTCCGGAATGAGACCCAGTGCTGTCATCAGATCCTCTTTGTGTTTCAAAGCCCTTGCTGTTTTTGTTTCATGTTTCCGCCGTGTTTTTTCCCCAGGGGCGTTCCTTTAGGTTGGGCACTAGGAGTCCTAAATGGTAGGAGGACCAAGAGTCTCGTGAGTCTGGAATTCAGGAGAGATGAGAGGTGGGGGGTCAGGCCTGGGCATCACACACTGAGGGGCAGGAGGCTGTCCCGGGGGGGGCTGTCGGAAATCCCAAGTCCGGGACCAAATCTAAACTGGGGACTGATGGGAATTCCCTGGCGGTCCAGTGGTTAGGACTTGGCGCTTTCACTGCCAAGGGCACAGGTTCAGTCCCTGGTCGGGGAACTAAGATACCTCAAGCTTCTCAGCACGGCCAAAATAATAAAATAAACTGGGGACTGAGAGCAGAGCCAGGTGTTGAGAGGCCAGCAGGAGGAATTTCCCCAGAGCCACCGAGGTAGCAGGCACAGGTGGGTCCTTAGGACAGGTGGGTCCCCAAGGGGCTGGATGGAGGGGCTTTGTCGCCATCGAGGCCCAGAGGAGGCTCAGCCCCCAATGGTCACTGCCCAGCCCGGGGCCGCCTCCCTTTACCTTCCTCTTGCACCCCCGTGCCTCTCTGCTTCCCTCTCACGGGCCACCCGGTGGTGGTAGCTACCTTGCCATCAGGCTCCTGTCTCAGGCTTTGTGGCTGTACTGCAGCAGCAGAAAGGCTGCATGGATGGAGTTTTTAATCCCTCCAACCCCCGGTCCACCCAAAATGCGTGCTGTTTTGCTAAGGTTTCTCCTATGTGGACCTGCCTTTTTCAGTAAGATCTCAACGTGCTAGTCTTCCAGCGTGAAAGGGACTTCTGGATAGTATAGTCTCATGTCCTGCTTTCCAAATTATAAAACCGGGGGAATTCCCTGGCCGTCCAGTGGTCAGGACTCCACGCTTCCGCTGCAGGGGGCCACAGGTTCAATCCCTGGTTGAGGAACTAGGATCCCACGAGCCGCCCTCGCCGGTCCCCCGCCTTCCCCCCCATCCTCCCGGCTTTGGGCTGATTCCTGCAGGCTGAGAAGACAGCTCTTCAGAGGGGCTGAGGCAGGTTGTTCTGTGATGATGAAGCCTCAGCTGGGACTTTGCAGGATGGAATGCAGTTCTTGAGATAATTAGAAAACAACATCTTCGGGGAATTCTTCATTTGGAAATTAGAGAGTTTTCTGTTTAACCACTGCATTACCACACGTCAGTTTTTGTTTTTTTTTAATCTTACCTACTTTTAAAAAATGGATACTATTGAAGGGAGGTTCCCCCCCATTCTTAATTAATAGGTATTCATTGTAGAAAATTAGAAAAAGCATGAAGAAGAAAGGAAAAGACACTTGTAAATCACAGCTGACATGCCTCTCAGCCTCTTTGCAATGTATATGACCCCAAATGTGGGACACGGTGTGTTCACTGGTTTCTGCTTTTGTTCTCTTAACTATATTTCGTTCCCCCCACGTCGGGGAATGTTCTTTGAAAACAAGCCTTTAATGGCCGTATAACATTCTAGCATTTGGGCGCAGCTTATTTACGCATTTCCCTGGCAGAGGCCCTTTGCGTTTGTGGCTCTTCGTTGTCTTCACGAGCACTGGAGTAAACGCTCTCGCATCATTCTTTGCCCTCCTCTCTGATCTTTCTTATCAGTGGCTTCCTGGAGATGGGAGTTAGCAGTCCAGCCATCTAAATATTTTAACAGCCTGAGGCCCTGAGCAATCCAAATACTTGCTTTAAGTTTCTTTTCGTATTCAGTGATAGATATTTAGAAAGCTGTTTTCTTTCTTTGCGCCAAGGCAAAATGTTTTTGCCGGCTCCCAGGGAGACAGCACCTGAGCTAAGCGCTGTCAGTAAAAAGCCCTTTCCCTGCCAAGCTCAGCAGGCTTAGACGCCTGCCCGGCAGCTCAGCCGGAGCCTGATGTTGCACCGAGTCCCCCGTGTCTTCCCCAGCCCCTGCCCCGAGCACCTCCAGAGAGCAGAGGGAAGAGGGAAGGGGCTGGCCCTGGCTCTCCTGGAAACTCCCTCATCCGTCCCGGCAGCCACAACAGGCAGCTTACAGGCCCTGGGCCCGGCCTTTGGTGGGAGTAGCGGGTGGGGGCGGGGGGGGTGCTCGGTTTGCTGCGGGGAGGGAGATGGCCAGCGCCTGGGGAGATGCACCCAGGCTGCTCGGCCTGGCTCTCCAGGGGGCTTGCGCCTGCCAGCTCAGCCCCAGCCTTGCCGAATTCCCAGGCAACAGTGCCTCTGCTTGTTTAATGCTTCTTGTAAAAAACATCTGGACTTGAAGTCGGGGCGACGTGAAAACCCACTGGAACACTTGGTGAGCATTACCCACTGATGGGTGTGACTCCGCAGTTCCACTTTGGTTAATTCGGCTCTCAGTTCACTCCTACGTGTGTAGAAAGGGCTACAGAGAGGGGCACGCCAGAAACAACCCCACCCTTCGCAGGAGATGGAGAAATAAACGGGGGTCCAGCCACACAGCGGAATGCCAGGTAGCATAAGCACAGCTGGTGTGGAGCAGTGCTGGTAAGAGGCTCCATTTTTGTGTAAACACAGAGAAATCATCTCTCTTCGTGTCTGCTTGTAAGTGCACACGGGGGGTCTGAAAGGGTACCCCCAAAATTACAGAGTTACCGTGGGGGTGGGACGAGGATGAGAGAGACTTACCGCTGTGACAAGACCCTGTTTTTAAATTTTTGAGCTGCATGAAGGTGCTGTCTATTGAAAAATAAAACTTAAAAATGTCAAATTGAAAAGAGGAAGGGAACGAAGCTTTTCAGGTTCTTCCTAAGCGCCACCCCTGAGCAGGACACTTCCACTCTGCCACCAGCCGGGGGAGGCGGGGAATGCGGGGGCCCCGCAGAGGGCCAGCTGCTCGCTGAGTGCTGTCTGGAAGCCCATGCCCTTTTTATTCTCCTCTCTCACTTCCAAAACACTAAGACTGCTCATCCTTTACAGTCAGCATGAGGTGGTAGGCTTGGAAACCGAGAGCACCCAAGTCGGCCCCCCAAAAGCCCGGCGCGGTGACCACACGTGAGTCTGTCTAAGCCTCAGTGCCCCGGGCCGTCCAGGGGGTTGTGGGTCCGCTTCCAAAGGACCGAACAAAGTGAGAGGTCTTAGAGGGAAGGGAGTTGGGGATGTGCCTCTTTCCCAGCGGCGGGCCTGCCTGGCCTGCATCCAGAGGCCCCTGCTTTTAAGGAAGTTGTGATAAGGCTCACCTAGTACTGAGGTCGCTCTGTGAGATTGGGGGCCTGCGGGATGGTGACAGGTTGCCCTTGTGAGTGGTACCCAGCGACCCTTGAGATTCTGTTAGGCCTTTGGCCGGGGCCTGGGCTTCCTCGGCGAGCCTGGCATCTCCCGGCATCTCCTGGCATCTCCAGGGCTCCCAAGGCTCCTTAGGGCTAACGAAAGTGCAGAATGTGTCCTTGGGACAGACCTACCTGACTGTTTGTTTCTGTGGCAGAATCTGAGACCCAGGTCTTGTGTGGCTGGTGGCAGGCTTAGGTTAGCATGGTGAGGGGGTCGCTCGTTCCTGGAGGGACCCAGGGCAAATCGCCACTCCTTGTGGTCTGAGCCTCCTGGAGGAGGATGGACCAGATTAGAGGTTCTCAACCCTGCTGAGAACCCTGGGCCCCCTGCGGGAGGACAGGAAGCCAGATGCTGTGCAGGGGAACCATGGGTCCCATGTGTCCACTGGGGGCCTGCCTTCCTTCCGGACCCCAGAATTGGTGGCCTCGTTGGTCCAGAGAACAGGACGGTGGACCAGCCCCACCCCAAGGCAGGAGCATCCCTCACCCCAACGCTCCTGCTCAGGGAGACCCAGGCTTAAGGCCCCCAGGGCTCACTGGTGTCCACAGCATCAGCATCTCCCCGATGTGCTCCCGTGCCAGGGCCCCTCACGCATCTCTGAACCCCGTTTTACGGATGAGGGGAGCTGTGCCAGAGCCATCGCCAGACCCTAAGGGGCAGTCACCCAGGGGCGTCAGCCCCACCCCTAGCCTGGTCATCACTAGATTCTGAGCTGCTGGTCCTCAGCCCTGGAGGCACATTGGAGTCACCTGATCGCTTTCAAAACCTCATGACCCTGGGGCCAGGCTGTTTTTGACCATAGCTGTTTACTTCTTTCTAGGAAAAAAATCAGCACAGTTATCTAAGGGCATTCATTTTTAAACGTGAAAGTTG
This sequence comes from Stenella coeruleoalba, assembly GCF_951394435.1. Lineage (NCBI taxonomy): Eukaryota > Metazoa > Chordata > Mammalia > Artiodactyla > Delphinidae > Stenella > Stenella coeruleoalba. The sequence goes on from NC_137161.1 coordinate 56,494,106, forward strand.
TTTGAGGTTGTTTTCATCCACAGCTAATTCTGACACACTGGGAGAGCAGCGCACACCGCAGTCATCAGGTCCCCAGCCTCCTGTGTAAGCCCTGGGCACCCAGCTCTCCTGTGGCCAGAGACACCCAGGCACGGGAGCTCTTAGTGCATCCTGGGCCTTTGGCCCCCATGTCTCTTGTTCTTTCCCAGTTTTATTGATGTATTTTTAAAGCTCCTGCAGTGACTGTCACTTGCAGCCAGGGGAGAACCCCTGCTCTGGGATCTTTGAAGGCTGAGCCTTTGTCTTGGTGACCTTTGTACCCATAATGGATAGAAATTGGCTAAGTGCTTATTGAACTACCCGAGGTAAACGTCCATGTGCAGCTAGAGAGCTTGCCTGTGCCGCGGGCAGGTATCCACACAGCAGAGACCCCCTGGGAGTTGTGTCTGGAGCAGGGCACGCAGCCGGCGGCGGCCGGGACACTGATGCAAGAAGATCAGCATGCACTGCGACCCTCCTCCCGCTGCGACCCTCCTCCCGTCGGCCCAGACCTTGGCCTTGTAGGGATTAAACAATGGGCAGCCTGCGCTGATCCGGGGCCTCTACTTTGGGCCTGCCAGGTACACCTTAACGGAAACATGATCACTTACTCATCCCTTCGCCTCTTCCCTCCCTCCGTCTTCTCCCAGGAAACAGGAGCTTTGTTTTGGAGCTTGTGGGTGGCTGAGCCTGCCCAGCAGGAATCCAGTAACCTTTGGTGCACATGCAAATCCAGTTTTGAAGTTTCCTGTTCACTGTAGCCTTATTTTTCTAGTGGGTGGCACTCACTAGCTTGGTGGTTTGGTTCTGCTTCTCCCGACCTCACTCCGAGTCTGGTTTGCAAGGTCTGTGCAGCCCCAGGAGGGAGCCCGCCCGCTCTGAGGCCAGTTGCCCTGCGGGAGATGTGGGCAGTGCGGGCAGTGCAGCTTTGCTGCCCTCTGAGAGCAGCGGGCCCCACCGGGCTGCAGGAGGTTTCTCCTTCCCGGGTGATCGGAATCTCTGGACCTGGCTTTGGTACGAGTCAGTGGCTTACAAGGCAGCAGGGCTCAGCCTCCTTCCACGGACAGCTCCCCGCCGTCGCCACCAGCAGGCCCTCTGTCAGGTGAGGCATCTGTTGGGCACCTGGGACACCCTCTCCAGGTTGGGGCAGGCGTGGCATCTGTAAGCCTGCTGCTCCAGAGGTCCTGCTCCCCAGAGAGTGGCTTCTGTCTGCCTTGCACCCTGGCTGGGGGCTGGAGCCTCCTGACTCTCCTCTGCTTCCGCTTTTGAGTCCTCATCCCCCATCCATTCTCCAGAAAGTTCCTCTTGTGAAGTGAACCTGATGGTGTGAAGCCTGGCTCCTGGCTTTCTGGAGGCTTCACATAAAATCCCAAGTCCTCATCTCGACCTGCGAGGCCTCACGGCCCGGCCCCTCCCCGGCAGGCTCTAGCCCAGCAGGCTCTAGCCCGGCTGGCAGCCTTTCCCGGATGGGCGGTCACAGGGCTTGTCCCTTCTCTTCCTTCAGGCCTCTGCTCAAAGGCGTCTCCCCTGTCACCCTGGTCCCCTCCCCTTATTCTTTGCAGATGCCGGCAAAGCATCCACAGAGCTGTTTATGTCCATCTTAAATGTAAGCTTGGAAGGCGACCCTTAGGTGGACGTCATTTGTTTGCCACTGTATCTCCAGCTTCTGAGACCATGCCTGGAGGGTAGTGAGCGCTGCACAGGGTTTGTTGGGTTAATCCGTGAAGACTAACCCCTCCCTCCAGGGTCGGTGAGTGACACTGGAGTGAAAGTGTCCCCAGGTGGGTGCTGGGTTTTTCTGAATAGAGCAGGAGTTCTTGCTTGCTTGGTTAGGTGCTCTGTGCTGGTTTCCCCACACCAGGCCATTCCTAAGAGAAATCTTTTTTTTGTCGTAAGAATTGTCTTCACGTGTACTTGTTCAGGAGATGCTGGCCATGAACTGGGGGCCAGCTGAATGACCAGAGCCCCTTCACAGGACATAAATTCGTGAGGCCCGCGCAAGGCTTGGCAGGCTTCTGGGAAAGAACATTCCCCAGTGTGGCTCCAAGGTCATGGCCTCCCAACATGGCTCCACCCAGCGCGCCTCAGCCCCAGGCAGTAGCCCCTCATGAGGTCTATGAACTTCACCTTCTCCTAGGGAAGCCGTCTGCTTGGGGGTGGGTGGTTCTTACAAAGATGAGAGCAGCCATAATTCCAGGTGTCCGTTGTTTAAAAGGATGTCATTTTCGTACAGAATCGTTTTCTCCATACTGGCTTCGTGCGCTGTGTTTTATGAAAAAATCCATTTTCGCTGCAGTGATTTTCATCACATTATAAACTAATTGATTTTTTTTTCAAGATTTTGCGTTAGACTGCTTATCCAATGTTATGAGGAAAATATAGCTAAGCAGGGGCTTTCCTGCAGGGCTGTGGGTTGTGGAAGCAGCATTCCCCTGAGATGGGCGGGACTGGGGAAGGGGGTGCAGCACAGACTAGGTGATCCACAGTCACAGGACCCCCTGCACCCAGCATGCCTGGCCCCTTCCAGACCGGGCCTCAACTCCTAGGGGCTCACCAGGGGGAAGGAAGCATGAAAACGCTAGGAAGCGGTGCTAGCTGCGCGCTGGGGCTGCCCCAGGATTGCGCGTCCACCAGTGGCCTCGGTGCTTTGGGCGAAGTGCCGCCACGATCCCCACTTCACAGATGGGGAGCTGCCCACATACCCCCCTCACCGGTGCTAGACCAGGATCTGAGCCCAGGCCACCAGGCTCAGACTCCAGCCACATGGGCCTATTTAAACTTCAGTGAATCAGACTCAGTTCCTCTGTCACAGGCCTCACGTGTGGCCTCTGTCGGCTCAGAGGTGGACCGTGTCCATCGTCACAGAAAGTCTCAAGGGCAGTGCTGCTCTGCACTGTCTGCCCTCCTACAGTCCCCCATGACCTGTTAGGAAAGTTTGGATGCAGTTAAAACAAATTGATGGGGTGAGAATTCTGCTTTCTTGATAGAAAAATAAGCCTTAGACAGATCTTCATGGGAACATCGTGATTTCTTTCACAGGCATAATTGCATGTTGCAAAGCTAAACTGCAGTTCAAGGGAAGGTGAAAAACCCTTTTTTGGTACAACAGTACCCTTGCTGTTCCTCTCCTGGGGGCTAAGAAAAGGTGCCTGAAGAGATGCTCCCCACCCGGTAAAATCGCAGGGTCCTCATTTCTGGTCCTATTTCTCTGGTGGCCCCAGGCCCCTGGGTGGCAACAGCCTTGGCCCAGGAGGAGCCAAGTGGCGCCTGCATCTGCGCCGTGTCTTCTCAGGGCGGGAACGACCACGAGATCTTCACAGACCCGAGGACGGTGGGCTACACCGTGACGGCGCCCGAGGACACACGCAGGATCTGTGAGGAGCTCTTCTGCTGACCATCCCTCTCCCCGTGGGAGGGGCGTCCCGCCACGCCCACCCCCAGCCCACTGTACGGTTGTCACTCGGGTCCTCACTCAGCAGGGAGATGGCCCTCCGCCTCCAGTGCTAGAAGCAGCCAGAAGGGAGAAGAAAGGCTTGTCAAGAATGGTTCAAAGGACTGTCTCCAACAGAGGGTTTTGTCCCCACCCCGAGTCTCAGGACCCCCAGCCCTGCCCTGATACGTGCGATCACAGTACACCTGGGGTTTTTTTGTTTTTAAACTTTCCCATCATTCTAGAATGATACAGGAAGAACGAGTGTGCCTGGACCCTCCCTCTTTCCTCATGGGTCTTGTGGAAAATATAACAGATATTCACATTGGGACCCTCTGCATCAGTACCAGGAGGGGGGCTTTGGTGATGAGAAAGAAAGGACAAGATGTTTACAATGATCTGACCCTGGGACATGGTTAAAAACACTTCCAGAAATGAAGCTCCCCCGTGAGAGTGCTGGTCGAGTGACCACTGACCCCAGGGACTTTGCACCTAGCTGGCCCAGGAAGCAGGGGTAGCTCTGTATCCGCTACACTTTGAAGAGCCCGCTGGTTTCCTAGCCATTGGGACAGAGGCAGTGGAACCAACAACCCCGCCGAGAACTGGCACATGGCCCTCCCGGGACGCAGCTCCGAGCCCAGGCCTAGAGACTAACTGAGGCGGTCACACTTCGCCCAAAGAACCTCCTCCTGCTGTCCCCAGGGCCTGTTTGCCCTAGTTCGTCAGGGATCGGGAGAGCCTGAACTAACAGATCAGGAGCTGTACCATTTCTCTGCCGGATGTTTGAATAAGCCCATCCACCCAGGCCCTCGGAGCTGCCGTGGTCGGGTCTGTAACCCTCACTCCTCCCTCCCGCCTTCTGCAAGTTCCTTGTATAACTGGAAGGCAGCGCAGAGCCTCGTCCACAACACAGAACACGGAAGAGAGCTTTCCAAGAAAACGGTTGCTGTGTCACTTTTGAGCATCTTCCTCCACAGACCAGTGCCGGGGCCAGCGTCAGTCCAGGCATGGCCTCTGCTGGGGACTTGCAGACCTGAATCTGAAGTGGGGATTACAGAGGTGCTCTGAGCAGCCCACCTTTCTGCCCCCACCAGGTACCTTCATCACAGAGGAACCTGGTTCCCCCCAACCCTCCCCCAGCCTGGCTTGTCTCAGCTCAGGATCAGCGCCAGGCTGCAAGGTCACCCCCCTCACCTGCCCAGGGCCACACACTGGGGTGACGGTTCTCACTGGTTCCCAGGACTGTGCCGTCCTGTGGCATCCTTCCTGGCTGAATTTTACACAATACTGTAATGATCTTTCCAAATGAAGAGTAGCAAATTAAAGTGATTTTATTGTTTCCTATTTTTCTTTCTGATTACTGTTTTCTCCTCGAGTTAAGTGAGTTGGTATCTTCTCAGATTCTGGGGGAAGAGCTCAGCCCTCTTGGACCTGGGGGGCCACTCGTTGCGACGCTGACATTCCCACGATGTTGGGGGTTGCACTTTCCAACTGGCATCGACCCACCCTCCAGGCTTTTCTGCCCACTGGGTAAGGATCCAGTATTCCGTAGAAGTTTCCTTATATATCAAAACGAGACAACTGAATCTTACTCAGACTTGTCCCAACTTTCATGAGGTGAAGGGTGCACTGTTTCTCCGCCCTGCACACGGCTGCCCTGGGTAGGTACCCCGAGGCCATCAGGCTGGGCCCCCTACCCTACACTGTCACAATTCCCTCAACCTGCCTCCCCACCTCCAACGATTTCAGACTTTGCGCCATCCTTCCCCTGCTGCGGTGGTCTTATCCCGGTCCAAGCTCCCCGGCCATGTATCCCACCTCTTCTCTCTTTAGGTATTCCCCAGCACCCACCTCGTTCCCCGAGGGCCTCCGCAGCTGGGCTCCGTGGTGGGGACATCAGGTAATAGTAGGTAAGTAACGTGCAGGCAGCAGCGGCTGATGCCTTACACACGCTCACAAAGCAGCAGCTTCTGTCGTTGGCAGGTAAGAGCCGGCTGCCAGGATTCAGATCCTGGTTCAGCTGCTGCTGACTGGCTGTGTGATGGAGGACGAGTTCACCCCAGCCTCAGTTTGCTCATCTGTCGAATGGGGTTATAGTCTCTACCACACGTGTAACTTAACCGCGTTAACTTCAGTGAAGCACTTAGAACAGTGTGAGCTATCGCTAACTTAATCATCCCCAGAAACCCCGTAAGACGGGACTGTCAACCCTGCTTGACACACGAGGATAAGTCATTCCCTCAGCCTTCTGCCGTTCCAGGACAGTAGACAACATCACAAGAAATGTAAACATGGTAGCTAAATGCTGAGCAAGAGGGAAGCAAAGAGGTTGCCCCAGGTCAGCGTGGGGCTGTTAAGAAAGCTTCCTCCTCCCCTTCCCCACCCCCTGCCCCCACCCCCTGCACTGCAGAAGCTGACCAGGTATTTAGCCCCGGGCTCTAGGGCTTAAGAAGCCTCAAGGGAAAGACCACTAGCAGCTACTGGCCGCTGGAAGGCCCATATAAAGCTCAGTGAGGAGCCTGAACTCGATCCCGAGGAGGGGCCGGGGGAGGCCCATCTGTGTGACGAGGGTAGGTCTGTCTAGCTTCCGGGCAGGGAGTGACTGGAGGGCCAGCACGAAACAAGTTTGGCAAACATTTGGGTGAGGTGAAGGTGGCCTAGGTGGCCCTGAATCACTTCCTGAGGGCTGCTTCCCTCTCCTGCCCAGACAGGGCCAACTTGGCCAGGCCTCCACGCTCCCTTCCACATCTGCCCACCCCCCGCCCCCCTCACCTTGGCTTCCACCAAACCCACCCTCCCTCCCTCGAGCCGCATGGCATCACACGTGTTTGGGGTTCAATGCTTACTCCGGCCTTTCCCTAATCAGGTTCGATGGGCTGGTTATAATTTGTCCTAATGCACTCTGAAAATCTGTATATTTTTACAATAAACATGTTCACCTCTGCACGCCCAAAGCCATTATCTACCTCCCGAGGAAAAGGTTGGCCAAGGAGGACCTTCGCAGCCTCTTGTGCCCCCTGCATCTCCCTGCTGCACTCCTGGAAACCAAGAACCTGGGCTGCCTCCCCTCCCACTTCCCAGCTTCCCTCCGTCTGGACCGCCCTTGGCCAGACTGCTTCTGCTCACACAGTACCAATTTAAATGCGTCAGCAGTGCGTTTACCCACAGCTGACCACGTAAGTGGCATTTTCTACTGTCACGAAGCCACATCCCACTGCTAAGCTTGCCTACGCACGAGGATGATGATTAAGGAAGGGCTGATCCCATTTTCTTATTCATCCCCCAAAAAACCAGACTGCAAAGTAGAATGACTGTCAGCCTCCTCTGGGGAGACGCCCTTACCTGCTGGCTTCAAGGAAAAGCTCCCTGGCAACCAGATTCCCATTAACACATAACGCAGAGCCTCACGCAAAACAGACTTTACTGAGAGAAGGATGCTGGTGGGAGGAGACCTGCAGTCAGGAATCCGGATTCTGTGCCCAGCTCCGTCGCCAACACCGTCCATCCTCCCAGAGCCTCCGGAGTTTCTGTAACTTGAGACTCTGTGCTTGAGTGGGGAAGGGTCCCTTCCAGCTCTGACTGAGAAAGATGTGGTCGCCAGGAAGGACAGAGCAAGAGCCATTTACAAAGGAGCCTACACAGCGAGAGCCCAAAGTTTAGCTCAGAAGAGCAGATCCAACTCCCAGCCCGCTGGCGGGCTGGCAGGTCACAAGGAGCCCCAACCATGTGTCAAGGTGAGGACAAGGCAGTGGAGACACCTGGGGGAGCAGGTGGAGGGAAGGTGCAGGTTCTCAACCTCCGGGAGCCTGCACGGGTCTCGGGAAGTGGCTCTGGAAGCATGGTCTGTACCCAACAGACAGGTCTCCAGGAGCCACCTGGGGACAGACCATCCAAGGCTGGAGGGGAGAAGGCCACCGCAGGGCAGCAGAAGGCAGAGGCAGGAGGACCCTTCGAGGGGCACGACAGGCCAGGAAATAGGATCAACTTCCTTAACTATGATGTTTCACTGCATACTGGAAACCAACACACTTGCCTATTTAAAACAATCCAGTGGTCATTTTGTGATGTATGAAAATACCAAATCACTGTGTTGTGCACAGGGAACCAACACAGTGTTGTAGGTCAGTTATACTTTAAACACACACACACACACCCCAATAACAACTCCACCAGTTCTCAGCAAAATAGTTCTGGCCTTCCACCCCCTTGCAGAAATTTCCAGATTTAAGACAGTGGATTAGGCCGTCATTGTCTTTCAAGGGCTCGCCTCCCTGCACTGACAAATGGACACTTGACTACATACAGGCCACATATTTCAAGACGTATTTCCCAGCTATTGCTATTTTTAAAACACAACTAAAGCCAGACCAAACCACAGCAAAGAAAATCCTAAGGATCTGTTTACTGGAAATATCTACAAAGGTTTGCAATGTCGGCAGCGAAGTGCAAACAGAGCTGGCTCTGGTGAGAACTTCAGTTATGAAATAAAAAAAAGAAAATCCTAAGCAGTTCTTCACACCAGTTTTCCAGAAAACCCCACCAAAGGTGTATTTCCCCTTCAACTTCTGACTTTACCAGGCTGTCAGGAAGCAAACCACCTGCTCTTTTCTAGATGGATCCGGAGAAAGGTCTGGTCTTAAAGAGCCTCCCCTCTCCACACTCCCCTCTCCCACCGCCATCCCCACTCCCACCCACCACCTCAGTGACGGGCTGCTGAGCCAGGATCACTCACCCTGAAGACAGACAGAAAGGACCAGGCTTCGAAGAGAGTTAGGATTCGCCTCTGAGCACGTCGCTGCCAGGTGGAGGACTCCGGGCTCCCAGACACCCAGCTGTGACACCTCCCGCTGCGAAGGTACCAACCTCCCCCCACTCCCCGCCCCTCCCAGCCCCCTGAACAACCAGCTGAGAACCAGAAAGAAAAGCCTGCTTTGCCCAGGGCCGAGGAGAGACACAAGGGGGCCGCTTGGGCGGGAATTCCTCCCGGGAAAACACGCAGGGTCCATGTCACTACCCAGAGGGCCAGATCTGGGGATTTTGAGCCTTCCTCCAAGGATGAGGGGCTGTGGGCTGGGGAAGACCACCCGACCCAGTCGCGGGTGGGGCTCGGACAGACCCTCCACTCAGCCACTAGCGGGCGCCTCTCCTTTTTCAATGCTTTTAATGCTTTTCAGATGGTGAGAGGCTGTGCTGGTGGCCGAGAGCACCCCACACCCCTTCCTTCAGGAGACACTTGAAAGGGACCACGCTCCCCCCTTGAAGCCCCATCTCAAGCGGTAGAATGTCCTCTCCAGTTTGGTCCTGCCTCCGGCCCCAGAATCTCCCCCAAGCCCTGGGGAAGGGGCGCCTCTGGCCTCTCCTAGGAGCTGACGATGTGGCCGGACCAGGTCTCGTGCTTGGTGCCCGGCGCCAGGTGGGTGATGACCACCTCCACGGCCTGCAGCTTCTCGTTCTTGGGCGGAATGGAGCACATCTTATAGGTGACCTCATCGCCTTCCACGGGGACGTACTCCCCCTCCACGCTGTGGGGTGGGGAGAGAGCACTCAGGGCCGGCACTCAGAGAAGCCAGGACACCAGCCCTCGCAGAGGAACTGCCGCCCTGCCCTGCCACCAGGGGGCACCACCATGGCCCTCTGGTCGTGGCTAAGGAGCCCCACACCCAATCAGCTCCTTCCCTGGGACCTCGGTTGCTGAGACAGAGATGGAGCCCCACCCCCTGGGGATGCTCACATGGCATGTTAAACGAGGGCACCGAGGGCCTGACGGAGGGAACAGCGGGGAAAGGCAGTCTGAGCCTGAGTTGGGGGATGGCCTGGGGGGAGGGTTTCCTGAGCAGCACCCCGACCCCCTGACCCATCCAGGAGTCCCAGAAACCAGGCTACACCTCTGCTGTTCAACTCCTCAGAACCCCAGTGAGCTTTCCAGAAAGTCCGTTTCCCTTACTTTCTATGGGACATGAGTCACCATCTCACCCGTGATAGGGAGGTGCCCAGCTTGATGTCCCCTTGATGAGACCCCAGGAGGAAAATCCCTTCAGATCCTGAGCACCAATACCAGCCAGCTCCCCCGGAACTGGTTTGCCTTGACTGAAGAATAACATCGCAGATGGTGCTGCCCTCTTTGATTTGGCCACCAGGAAGCTCAGGAATAAACATGTAGCCCACTTCTAGCAGTGGAACTAGGCATCACAGTATCCCCATCTTTCTTATCTGCCCCCCAACCCTTTCCTTTCTAATTTTTTTGGTGCACTGTGTGTATCCTTGTCAACCACTACAAATCCTTTCTGGAAAGAGGCAATGTGGAGATACATGTCTGCATCCACGCATGATTCATACATACGTGAAAGGCATTGCTCTAGCGTCATCCTCGTGTCTACGCTGTACGGGGGGGTCTACTGAAGACCTGGCGTGTAAGAATGTTGGGGGAGGGTCAGAAGGGATAACTCTCCCATCCCAGCAGACATGTGCAACAGGATCCTAATTCCAAAAACATGGTTTCTATGTAGACAAGGTCTGCTGTGTGGGGTAAGGACTTTGCCTGCCACAATCGGAAAGACTGGGGAGCTGCCGCTGAGGTCAAGGGTTGGGGTGCGGGTCGGGGTGCCAATCGGATCCCCACAGATCTGCAGGCTGCTTAGAAGATCAGAAGTGAAGCACAGGCTGCTGGATGCCTTCCAGCCCCAAGACCAAGGACGTGTGGGCTCCACCCTGGGTCCCCCCCACTGCCCGCCCCAGGGTTTCCAGACACTCAGGAAGGAAGGACGTCAGTGAGCAAGTGGCAGGAGAAAGGGTCCAGCCCCAAACTTCCTTCCTGGAACAGAGCGCAGGCAGCCCCCCGCCTCACCAAGCTGCTTCCCCCGAGGAAGTGCAGGAGCCCAGCCGCCAGGTGAAACACAGCTCCCCAGACTCACAGGGACGCTCCTCCCCACCCACCAGACCCACACGGGCACTCAGACCCACCCCAAGCAGATCTCAACTCACACATGCGCACACGCAGTCGCCTGCAGCCTGACACACTGCCACCACCACCACGGGCTCACGACCCCACCGCTGAACACGGTCACACACAGATCACAAGCAGAGTCACACACACCTGGCTGCACAACCATCATCATAGCCGGCGCCCAGGAGAGTCACACGCTCTCCCTGCCTCCTCGGGGCCACGGCAGCACCCACCCCAGACACAGCCCACCCAGACTGGCCGCTGTCTTACTCGGAGATGTGCAGGAAGATGTCAGGGCCGCCGTCGGCCGGGGTAATGAAGCCGTGGCCCTTGGACCGACAGAAGCATTTGCAGACTCCTTTGTAGACAGGGCCCTGTGAAGCCCGCACCGTCCTGCCAGAGAGAGGAGAAAGCGTGAGCGGCCCCCGCCAGCCCTCCAGAACAGCCCCCGGCTTCCCGGGCACACCCAGCTCATCCCAGTGCCCACCCACGCTGTGCCCCAGGGAGTCCTGGCCAGGGCCACCACGTACAGCTGTGCAGGCTGTGCACTGCACGACTCTGGGAGCCATTCACAGAGACCCTGGTGACAAGGACTCTCTGAATGACGCTGGCAGAGTTTTCTCAGGCCTCAGTTTCCCCCTCTGACTAAAAGCTCTCTGCGCATCCCTCCCTCCGAAGGCTATTAGCAGCAGCAGCTAGCAGCAGCCTCCACTCGTTGGCCTGAGCTCTGCATCTCCCAGGCACCGTGTGGGTCCCCTGTGGCACCGTGGCCACCCTGCTACTGTCCCCCTTTTGCAGCCATGAAGTCAAGGGCTCACGGGGGAAGAGGCCTGTGTGTCGTTAAAGCCTGATGATTTAAGACCCCAGCGGTTTCCCACCCCTGGCCATCGCCAATCCTTGCCCCCAGCTCGTGACAGCCTCAAGTGGGCCTGGAGCAGCGCCGTACAGTTTACGAGGCGCCTGCCCAGTTTCTCACCATCAGCCCTTTCCCAACCCCGAGTCTCCCATCTGACAGGGACATGAGGCTCTCTGGACCCCGCAGGCGACCTATCTCAGGAAGCCTGACACTCACGCTGAGAAGGTCCTTGTCCGGCGAGTGGGCAGTGGGCTCGGGACCACGTTGCCCCGAAGCGGGGATGGTGAGCGGTCTCGGGCCTGTTGGGTATCCAGCAGCCCGGCCGAGGACTGGTGGGTGGGGTGCTGTGATGGGGGAGGAGGCTCAGATGACATGGCCGACCTGGAGAGGGACAGGGGCTCTCAGGGGCTCATGCCTTGCAAGGAGGGGCCTCCCCAGATGCCTCCCCACCCCAGCGTCTGCCATCTGAGACTCATTCTTCTGGCTGTGGAATGCAGGCTCGAGGCTCACTCAGCGTGGAGGTCACCTGCTCCAGAAACACGCCCGGCTCACTCCAGCCGGGGCAGGCGCCTGGTCTGGGCTCCTGCAGCTGCCGTGGGCCTCCCGCTATCATTGCTCTGTACGGAAATGCCAGGTCGCATCACTGACAAGGACACCATTGGCCCCCTCTATGTTCCCAGTGCCCAGCACAGACCCTGGCACACGCCAGGCCAGGCGTGGTAAATCTTTGTGGAAGGAAGGAAAGGAGGGAGGGCGGGAGCAGGGAGGCAGGAAGGCAGGGCGGGCGGGGATGTTTCAATGCCAACCACCTAGATAAGGACTCCAGCCACTCATCAGACATTTCCTGGCCCCGGCTAAGTGCCGGACACTGTGGGGAAGGCAGAGGCAAAAAAGGGACCAACACTCAAGTGTTCCTCCAGGAAACTCCGGGACACAAACCAAAGAAGGCTCAGACCCTAAGTCAGGCCTGCATCCGGGAGAGGGAAGCCCGGCAGGTAAGTGTGTGGGACCCTGAGGGGCAGGGGCATTTCAAAGGCAGCATCTCCACCTGGACCCTTACTCAGATCCAGGCCTTAAAGTTAATTTCCACACAGCCTGAGTCTCCAATTGCTGCTAAGAAATCGAATTCCCTCCGTGACCCCTAACATGCATCAGAGGCTGGGGGCAGACCCAGCTGGAGGGGCTGGAGGGAGCGGACTCCATAGTCCCTGCCTCGCTCTGGCAACTGTGTCAAGAGCAGCACGTGGCCGCTGTACCCAACACACTGGCAGCCTTGCCTCAAGGCCACGAGGAAAAAGCAAAGCCCAGGAGCCAAAGGACCTTGGCTGAGTCCTTTCCCCTCTCTGGGATCAATTTTCCCATCTGCACAGTGGGGCAGCTGGGTGGGCATCACTCAGCACCTGCTCAGGAAGGGGGATGGGGACTCAAGGTGGAGCAGAGCGGGGCCCTGTGGCCCCAGGACAGTGGAGGAGGCCGACTCGGACATCACCCCCGTTCACAGGGCAGCCCTGCTGGGTTCTGTGTGGTTCACATGGGGTTTTCAAATTTAAAATATGAGCTATCTTTTAAACATCCCAGGAGTTTGCTCCAAAATCTATGTTTCCAACTAGTTTGAAAAAACTAGCAGCTTTGACAGCCTGGAGCCTCCAGTCCACCAGCCCTGCCCCATGCGTGCCTGGTCTATAGCAATACGCAGCCCCAGGACACCAGTTTTCAACCTGCATCCTCCAGGGAAAGGGCCGCCTCCTTCCTCAAAAGGAGGAAACCTCTTCCTCCATTGTCCCCACAGTCCCCCACAGACCCCCCCCCCACTCCCCTTTCAGGACTCGCTCCCTCTGGCTGGGAAGGGAGAGGGCTGCCTGGCTTCCCGGGGGAAGTGATATAGCTACCTCCTGACCCTTCTCTCAGCCGCAGCCGCAGCCAGCCCAGAAAGGCCCCGGCTCCTTGGCCCGGGGGTCAGAGCTCCAGCATGACCCACCAGTACAGGTCATAGAGTCCTAGAATGTTCAATGCCTGGGGTTCTGGGAAGGGGGCCAGCCCAGAGAAGGGAAAGCCCCACGCAGGACAGCAGGTGGGACCACTGCGTCCTGGTGACACCAGGGTGAGGCGGGGAAGTGCCCTCCCCCGCATCCACAATCTCCCTCTTTCCCCTGATGTCAGGCACATCTGACTTCAAATCCCACCCTGCCGGCTGTGTGATCTTGGGCAAGTTACTTAACCTCTCTGGACCTTGGTTTCTGCATGAGGAAAATGGGGATTTTAATAGTTCTGACTTCACACCATTGTCATGAAGTTGAAATGAAACAATACATGTTAGGCACTCTGCATACCCTCCACCCAGAACAAGTGAGCATTAAGTGTCAGCTACGATTGTTGTTATAACTGTCATCATAAAGTCATTCAACAAATATGTGCCCGGTGTCAGGCCCTGTTCATGGCACTAGAGACACGGCTGAATTTGGAGCCAGAGAAGAAACAGGTCAATAAATATATAAGCAAAATCATTACAGGTGGTTCCCTGGTGGCCTAGTGGTTAGGATTCCAGGCTTTCATTGCCATGGTCCAGGTTCAATCCCTGGTAGGGGAACTGAGATCCCACAAGCTGCGTGGTGTGGCCAAAAAATAAATAACCATTACAGACTGCTGAAAGGCTGATAAGAAATACATGGAGGGACATAAAAAGTAGCAGGGTTGGGGTGCCACTCTAATGAGGGTGCAGGCTGGGTCCCGGACAGTAAGAAAGAGTGGACCACTTACAAAACAGAGGGAGGCTCTTCCAGGTGTGGGAAACAGCCTGTGCAAAGGCTCTGAGGTTGGCAAGGGCAGGTGTTGGCAAGGAGACTGGGGGCGGGGGGGTGGCCGGGGCACTGGGGAAGGAGGGGTGAGAGGTGAGAGGCAGGTTGGGTTGGAGGGCAACACCATCATCCCCATGTGTCTTCATTCTTCACATCCATGTCTGTCTGACTGTCCCCATGTCCCCTGCCAGGGCTACCTCCCCCTAGGTTAATGAAGCAGGCCCAAACTGGGGCCCCCCTTCTCTCTCCACCCCAGCCCCCTTGACTCCCCTAGTATACCCAGTCCAGCAGAGATGCTAATGGAAGCCCACCCTCTTGAGCGGGGAGCAACCTGAAGGCAGCATGGAGTCCCTCCACATCCTGGGGCCCGGCACTGGGGCTGGGACAGAGCAGGGTCTTAACCAGCATTAGGACCCGAAGCCCCCGCTGGAGTTCATGTGTACTTGTGTGCTCGGTGCCTTGCACAGTCGAGCAGCAGCAGGGGGCTCCACGCATGAGTACCTGGCAGTGGGAGAAACTGAGGCATGGGGGGCACTAGAGCCTCTCGGAGTGGGAACGGGAAGGTAAGTGCCAGCCTGGGAGACTCAGGATCCTTAACCACCACCCTGCCCGCCTCCCCTGGGCCATCAGAGCTGAAAGCAGCTGGGGCAGCTGGAGCAGGCCTGGACAAGAGCCAGCCCGCCCCCAGGGGCCTGCGTGGGGAGGGGGAGCGGCATGGGGGAGGGGGCAGGGACAAGGAGTGCATGGCCTCTGTGTGGGGAGGCCTGGGTTAAAGTCCAGCTGTAAGGAAAACAGCTGGGGGAGGGGGGAGCCAGTAGCCCAGGAGCCAGCTCTGGGGCCCACTGCTGCCCTCCAACACACAGATGGGGGGTGTGCGGCAGTCACCCCCCCACCCTCATCCCCACCCACCGGTGCTTCCAACCAGCAACTGCTCTCCCAGCAACACCAGGGGAGCTTTGGAACTGACCCTGGAGGAGGCAGGGCCCACCCGCTGCCACTAGCCCCCCTCCTGGACGCCCTCAACTCCCTACAGCTGCAGGGCATTTGCAAACAGGCAACTGAGGCTCAGTCTGCTAGGAGGCTCTAGGCCAGACCCGGGACGGGCCTCAGGGCTGCAGCAAACTCAGACGGAATGTCACGCCCAAGGCATGCCGCGGCTGCTGAGCTGTGTGCACACACCTGTGCGTGTGCGTGTGCGTGAATGCGTGTGGCTGGTGTGCACAGGACTGTAATGGGCGTATTTGGCTCTGCTCACATGTGTGGTGTATGTGCGCACGTGTGTGTCTGAAGCCAGGCGCACACGTGGATGCACACCTGTCACTGCCTGTTTGTGCACATCAGTGGATGGGGCGAGGCCACCCCACCCCCGGCACCAGCAGGGCCTTTACCCTGGGAAAGGGCAGGAAGGGGGCCTCAGACCAAAATAGCCTGGGAATTTTCCACAGGCCCTGCATGTCCTCCTGGAAGGTTCAGAGAGTTCAGCTGGGCACCAGGCTCTGGTCTTCCTGACCCCTCTTCCACCCACCCACATATCAAGGGACTGGAGACCCAATCCTGCAGAGCTCCTGCTAACCCCCTCCCCTCCTCTCAGCCTCAAACCCCACCAGTCCCACCAATCGTATCAAGGACAAGTCTGTCTTGAGCCAAGTAGCCAGTTGCTGACTCCAGGGAGGGGATCCTTGGCAGTGCTATCCATCATTTACACTTTAGTGAGAAGGAGTTTGCAGTTCATTCCACAAGGCTGCATTGTTGGTAGCTTTCAGACGATCGAGGGCAGGGAGATGGAGGGGAAGAGCTGAGTTCAAGCTGGGAGCTTCATTCTCAGCATGGTTCTCAGCAAAGCCAGATCTCTCCAAGCCTACTCTGAAAAATGGGGTGTCGAGCCTTCCATGGGTTTCTGGATGGGGGAGGCCAGGGCTGGGCACCATGTTCAGACACCTCCCAGGTGTCTGGCAGGTGGGGATGACTACTAGCCCGCGTGAAGGGAACAGGACAGGACACTGGAGAAAGTCGGTGCTAAAATGGAGATGCTGAAGATGGGGGCGGAGTCCAGATTCTGCATTTCTAAGGAGTTCCCCCCAGCAAGGTAGATGCTGGTCAACCGACACAGAGTAGAACACACACAAGAGTAGTGCGGGTTACCGGGTTATCGGCCTTGCCCACCACTCAACCAGCATAAGAGGGTGGAAGGGAAATTTTGGGGGGGGGGGGCTCTAGATGAGTCACAAAGTCACCTTAGTACACCCAGGTTCCTCGTCTGTAAGCTGAGGCAGCAGAGACGCCTCCCTTCCCTTCTCAGCCTCCAGCCCAGCTAAGCCCCAGCCCCGCAGAACTAAGGGCACGTGGGCCGAGGGGCTGGGTGAGCCAGCGGAGGCTGGACAGTGGGGTCCCAGAAAGCAGGAGAGGCCCATGAGGAGCCCGAGGCGGGCTTGGGCCACATTCCCCTCCATTGTTCGGGGGAGAGTGGGGCTCAGGCGGGGGAGGCGGGGAATAGAGCGAGGATAGAGGGGAGGGGGAAAGGGGGAAAGGAAGGGGGCGGGGACTCAAGGGGCGGGGATTCAGAGAGCGCCGAGGCCAAGGGGTGGGGCGGGGAGTCAGCGGGGAGGGAGCGGAGTTGGGGTAACTGGGGAATTAAGTGGAGGGGGCGCAAGGGCGGGGCGGCCTGGCTGGAGCCTGCAGCGCCAGCAGCAGGAAGAAATACGAACTCGGCGCGGAGGGTGCAGCCCGCGATGCCCGCGTCCGGGGAGGGGGAGCAAGCCCAGCCGGGAACTGCTCGGCCGCCCCAGAGTGCTAGGAAGAGCCCAGAAACCCGAGGGCCATTGACCAGGAAGAAGAGGCGCCCCTCCAGCACTGCCCCCCGTTAGCGCTCCCGAACACGCCCGCCCCGCCCAGGACCCTGCGCCCGCCGGCTCCCAGCCTGGGCAGCCCTCCTGGGAGGAGCCCAAGCCCTTGTTCGTAACTAGGGGCCTACTCCGCACCCCATCACCCCCACTTCCAGCCCTCCTGTATTCCATTCTCGCCTCCATTCTCCCAGGGCTTCGGTCAGACCTGAGTCTCAGGCCTAACTCTGCACTCCACTCCCTCTGTGACCCCTGGCAAGCGACCTCATCGCTCCCTGCCTCAGTTTGCCCATCTGTCAAATGGGACAGTCCTGGTGCAGCCTCCCAGCCCGGCGGACGTCGTGCGGAGGATGTTGTGCAGGGGGTACCAGATACAAAGGCTCGGAAACAATGGTGGAGCCGCTAACGATAGAACTGTCAGGCCTGGGGCCATCTAGAATAATCCCTCCCATTCCTGTCCCTGCTGATGGGACACAAACCAAATGCCCTGACTTTGCCACTCCGTGAGACAAAGACCCACCCTCGTCCCCGCCCAGGACCCAGAGCCCGGCGCTGGGCCTGGCTCAGCTCATTGCGAGCATCTACTCCGGGCT
The DNA here is from genome assembly GCF_951394435.1 of Stenella coeruleoalba. Taxonomy (NCBI): domain Eukaryota; kingdom Metazoa; phylum Chordata; class Mammalia; order Artiodactyla; family Delphinidae; genus Stenella; species Stenella coeruleoalba. The sequence goes on from NC_137161.1 coordinate 56,511,581, forward strand.
GGGCTGGGCGGCGCTACAGGCCCCAGTTCGGGCTCTGCTGGGGCTCCTGCGCCAGCTGGGGGCGGGGGCGGGGGTGGGGGGGAGGGAGTGACAAACATGGCAGCTTTGCGAAGCGCGGTCATCAAGTCCGCCCGGGGAAGGCGAGCACAGAGGGGGCTTGGAGGAGGGCCCTGGCCCCGAGGAGGCAGCGGCTGCTTCGAGTCCTAAAGGCGGAGTGGGGAAGTTTTTCCTGGGACCTGCAGGGGCAAAGGCCCAGGGGGAGGGAGGACGGGCGGCAGAAAGAGGATGGGAGGGTCTCGGGGGAAGATAATAGAAAGCTCTCTTGAAAAGTTTGAGACTTGACCGACAATGGGGGGCATCAGTGGACGATTTTAAGCCGGGGGTTGATCTGAACCTGTTTTTACAAGTCCTCCCTGGGTTCAGGGTGGCGAACGCATTGGAGGGGCAAGACTCCTCCAATGAGGGAGTGAAGAGACCAAGAAATATCCAAAAAGCCAGTAAAAAATGTTAACAGTAGCTAACGTTCCTCCCCGCACTGGGTCAGCCATGTCCTTTTATTCTCACTCACCCCGTTATGATAGGAAAAGTTACATCCCCAGTCTACGGATGGGGAGACGGAGGCTCAGAGAAGCCTCCTACTTTGCAGTGAGACACCCCCGCCTGTGGGAACGGAGATCGTGCCTGGAGGGGCTTATCTCCTGTCCCCCACCCCCAATACACACATCCACTCCAACCCCAGATAAGCTATGGGGACCAGAGACTTCCTTGTTAGAAATCAATACAAAACAAAAAACCGTTGCATTTCCGGCCTGCAAACTTGGGCTGCCAGTGAGGCTGTCGGGAGGGAGCCTGTGGGCGCGGAAGAAGTTTCTCGGCAAGGCCTCTGGGGCCCCTCATCCAGACGCAAACACACCGGGCGAGCGCCAGGCAGCTCCTCCTCCCCAGACGCGGCCAATCGTCCGGCGCCGGGATACCCCCAGCCCACCTCCCCGCCAAGCCCGGCCGACGTCCCACCACTGAGCCCACAGCTGGCGCGGCCAGGCCTGGCTGGGAGCTGTCTCCACCTCCCCGAGCGGCGCCCCCCACCCCCGCCGCGCCTCGCCCCAGCGCACCGCGAGTCACCCCATCCTGCTCCAGCCCACAGGCGAAAGCAGGGGGAGGGTGGTAAGGGGTGGGGGCGGGCGGGGGCGGGACGAGGAGGAGGGGAGGTTTTTTTCCGCTAGAAGAAAACAGGTGGGCAGACGGGAAATGCAACCCGACGTCCGCCTCACATCCCTCCAGCTGCTGCCACACCCACCATTCTCCAGAGGGGGATGAGTAACCCGCGCTCCCCAAATAGGCCAAGGCGGCCCGGGTATTTCCTAGGGGCCTAGAGAGACCCAGCCTGGGGCCCTCTGCCGGCGAGCTGGAAGACCCTGCAGAGGGGGCGGTGAATGGGGGCAGCGGCGGCAGAAGAGGCCGAGGTCCCATCCCGGAGGTTCCTGGGCCTCCCTCGGGGCGGGGGCACCACACGACACCCCTCCTGGGGTCCCCGGAGAAGCTCCCTACCTGACGATCTACTCCGCTCAGCCAGCTGCTCTGCTCGAACTGCAGGAACAGAGCTGCGGAGGGGGCGCGGTTCGCGGGGCGGGCTCGCCGCGTCCCCGCCCCTGACCCCGCCCCCAGGAGCTCTCAGCCAATGGGACTGCGGTCTGGAGCAGGGGCGGGGCGGGCGGGAGCACAGCCCCGGCGGGATCTTTGTGTCCTCGCGCGCGACTGGCGGGATCGCCGGGCGCATGGCCTTAGGGGGGACCCGGCTTCAGGCCTGTGCCATACCCCGGCCAGAAAACTCCCCTGAAAAGGGAGAGAATCTGGTCTTCGCGCCCGAACAGGTCCCTCCCCTAGCCAACGGCGTCGGGTCTGGTCCCCCACCTGACCTTAGCTCCAGAAACCGGACGGCCCAGGGGCACCTCCGTTTTAGCGCGAAGAAAGAGATCTAGGAATGACAAGAAGGAATGAAGAGAGCGCCGAAGGGAGGAAAAGAAAACCAAAAAAATGCAAAGAAAGAAAGAACAAAAAAACGAGGGAAATCTGTTGATTTCGTTCTTTTTGTTTGTGTTTTGCCCTTAATTTCCACTCCCTCCTTGAGTCCTCTGTCTCTGCAGGGGTTTTTTTAAATTAATTTTTATTGGAGTATGGTTGCTTTACAATGTTGTGTTAGTTTCTACTGTCCAGCAAAGCGAATGAGCTATACGTATACATACATGCCCTCTTTTTTGGATTTCCTTCCCATTTAGGACACCACAGAGCACTGAGTAGAGTTCCCTGTGCTATACAGCAGGTTCTCATTAGTTATCTATTTTATACATAGTATCAATAGTGTATATATGTCAATCCCAATCTCCCAATTCATCCCACCCCCCCTTTTTTCTTTTTTTTCTTTAATTAATTTCGTACTCAAAGGAGAGGAAACCGAGGCACGAGAGGTGACCCACCCCCTCACACACAGCAAGTCGGGAGCAGCTTCTGAAAGGGAGTCCAGCCCTGGACCCAGGCTCAGGCTGGTAGTTGAGGGGCGGGAAGGGGGGAGGGATCCTGTAACTGTCCTGGGACAACAGGGTCCAGGAGTGGGGACGAGTGGGGACGGCACGGGGGTTCCTCCTGGAACTCACCAGTTCTGCTTGCTCTTGTATGCAGATAGGTTAGGGGTCCCCAGAGAAAGAACCAGGCATGGCTTTCTTGACATAAGAGAAGCCATTTTTGGCCTAAGCCATTTTGTGATCTAAGCCCAGCCACAATGTTTGTCCTTTAACAGGGCTCAATAATTAATGATCTTCAGGGAAGTGAGGGAATGCAGGAACAAAGGAAAAGTAGTCAAGAAACAAGAGTTCAGCGATAAAACAGTTGTAGTTCCTCCTCAAGGGAATGATGATGTTGACCCTCCAGACCTCAATCAACTAAAACTTGGACTCTGTCGACCTTTGCCCCAATTCTATGCTGAATTCTCCTCTGCTCAATCCCCTTCATGACTAGGGGATTAAAACTTCCCCAATTTGGGGAATTCCCTGGTGGTCCAGTGGTTAGGACTTGACACTCTCACTGCGGGGCCCCCAGGTTCGATCCCTGGTCAGGGAACTAAAATCCCATAAGCTGTGTGGCCAAAGAAAAACTTCCCCGATTTTGCTGTTGGGGAGACACTGCTTTGGGAAAGATCCCAGGTGTTCTTACTTGCTGCCAGTAATGATAAATCTTTCATTCTCCTGATCTTTAGCCTGGTTGTGTCTTTTCGCTCCACACCCACCAAGAGATGAACCCAGTTTTCCAGTAACACATTCTCTCCCCCCATCTCCCTCTCCCTCTCCCTCCCACCTCCTTTGTTCCCTCCTCTACACCCACACAAAGAAGAGACTGTTGAAGGCAGCCCTCTACAAGCCTGCAAGAGGGTTCTCCAACAGGAACTGAATTGGCCAGCACCTTGATCTTGGATTTCTCAGCCTCCAAAACTGGGAGAAATCAGCTGCTGTTGTTTAAGTCACCTGTCTGTGGTATTCTGTTACGGCAGCCAGAGCAAACTAAGGCAGTCCCTTCTCTTCCTTTTTTCCCCAAAGCCCTTCTCAACTAAACTGAAGCCTCTCAGAATTTCACACCTGAGGTTGTGCAGTTCGGGTCTACAATTCACTGGATGTGTTGCCCATGCTGGGCTCTGTGTTGGGCACTGAGCACCCGGAAATAAAAAGTGCCTGCCCTGTTCCCGCCCCTGAGGAGTCACAGCCTGGGGAAGTGGTAGGCGGGTAGTGCTAACCAATAACCGAGATGTCAGGTGGTGGGCTAGATAAGCCTCCATGGCTCCGTGGATGCCGGCCCTCCGCCATGGGATGAGACAGGTCGCAGGGAGTTCTCTCTCCCAAATTGTGGTGGTTTAAGTCTCCTGCAGTCAGTGATATCAGCCCACCACCTTGGCCCCATCTGATGGCACAGGCCTAGCAGCCAGACCTGAGCTAACAGCTGATGAGGGCACGTGGTCTAAGTTTTCTGCCCAACAAGGCCTTATTAGCGGTTCAGCCAGCCATCTGACAAATATTTATTGCACCTGTACTCTGTTCCAAGCCCTGGGCTAAACAAAACTCTCATTAGCCCTGCCCCCCCACCCCCATTGATACACTCTAATAGCAGAGGCAGATGTTAAACCAGTAATCACACAAGGTACAAACTCACTCTGTGACCCACAGCAGGGTCAGGCATGGTGCTGGAGGAGCCAGGAGAGACTTCTCTGAAAAGTGCTGATTGACCTGAGATCTTTAATCAGGAATTAAACAAAGAAAAGGACATTCCTGAGAGAGGTGAGAGCATGTGCAAAGGCCCTGGGGTGGGAAGGAGCATGGTGGGGCTAAGACATAGAGAGAGGAAAGGGAGTGTGGGGTGAGATGGCAGTTGCCGGAATGGGCTGAATTTATGGGTCTCAATTAGGGAGCGATGGCAGCCAGGTAAGGGCTTAAAGCAGGTGTGAATGGAGACTCCTCCCTTCAAAGTGTGTCTCATGTCCACCCACCTGTACCCATTTCTTCCCACCTTGACTTAGGCCTCTACCATCTCACCAGGAGCTGCAGCCTCCATCCAGTCGCTTCTGCCTCTCCCTAATAACCATGCTCACGCACCAGTTTTCTGTGCAGCAGGCAGAATGAGCTTTCAAAAGCACGAATCCAACCATTGTTCAAGAAAAAATTACTCATGACACTTGTTAAAACGGTGAGGCAGACTTTGTTCAGGACAATCACGATCGGTGTAGGGACCACTGCAATGGGGTTTTTGCAAAGATTGGGCTCAACTCCAAATGCAACTAGGAAAACTGGAAACTTATAGCGGGGGTGGGTGGGAGGGGGGAGGACAGTGGATGGAAAATTACTAAGAAGAAACGAAACATCACAGGTCAAGGGGGATTCTGGCTAAACTGAGCTAGCAGGATTCTTGCTGTAGGCAGGTCAAGGTGATCAGACATCACCTGCCCCCACACAGCCAGCAGCATCTGCACCAGAGTGGTTCACTGGTTACAACCGACGACTGACACATCGTTATCACCGGCATCCACAGGAGGGCCCACCTGATCCATGTGCTCAAATCCGGCTATCCTTTCCTACGCTGCTTCTGGGGTTTTCCGCCCGCTGCTAAGGTTAGATAAATATTCTGTGGCATTTCCTCTTTCCTTCTAATTCTTTCATCGTTTTGAGAAGCCACTTTACATCTTCGGGATATTTTGGTGAGCAGGGTGAATGGCCCCATCCAGCTGTGCTGAGCTAGGAGTGCGGGCTGCGGGGCCAGATGGCGGGTGAACTTCACTCTGCCAATGACTGGATCTGGGGCCACTCTCTTCCCCTGCATCTTCCCAGGCTGCCTCTTTCTGGTCGTTGCTCAAATGAGGGGACCTTCCACCCACCCTGAACTAAGTGCGTGCCGTGCCCTCCCTCAGTCTGTCCCATCGCCCATGGTTACCATTTCACCCTTCTCCCCTGTGAATGTTTTTGGTGTCTGTTTCCCCCACTAATACATTGGCTCGCCAGGGCAGGCACGTTGTTTTGCTTGGTTTTGTATGCCTGACACATGGTAGGTGCTCAGTAAATACATGTTGAAGGACCAGGGCAGAGGCAATGTCATGGAGGGTAGCAAGGTCGGCCACGGATGAGGGGACTGGCGAGTGACTCAGTTTTCCCTTCTGTAAAATGGCACCAGAAGAGCCTACAGTTGAGAGGGAGCTGGAAAGTCCACCCCAAGCCGGGTGGGAGGCCAGTGGAGGTGGGAGCTTGCCCTCTGCTCTGCTCCTCCCGGGCTGACCCCCTCCGGGTAGCTCTGAGGCTAAAACCCACTCAGGGTGAGGTCCAAGGGGGCTAAGGGGGCCGGCTGAGCCTGCTGACTGAAGGAGGGAAAAGAGCCCAGGAGCCAGCTTTGTGAGCTCACCCCAAACACAGACCACCCCTCCCAAAAGGGCACAGACACAGAGCCCACTGAGATGCATGGAGACCTGTGAGCACACACACTCACACCTCCACACACAAACCTGCACTGCAAACACCCCATGTAAATGAGATGAGATAGCCATGGACACACACACACACACACACACACACACACACACACACACGAGCAGACAAGACACATACCACACACAACACCAATATCCGCCCCCCCACACACACATACCCCCCATGCAAACACACGCAGATGGAAACATGCATAACCACACTTTCCCACTGCACAGCTCCCTGGGATTCTCCCCCAAACTCCAGACCCCAGAGCTTTCTCAGTCTAGAAACAGTCCCCCTGCCTCCTCCTCCAGGCAGGCCTCAGAGTTCACTCACAGAGTTCTTAGGGCAGGGGATGGAAGGCACCCATCAGGGAAGAAGTCATCCCCATCTGGGATGCCCACTCTTCAGAGAGAGAGCCTCCGATTGTGCCCAGGGGACAAGAATTCCCCCCTCCCAATAAGCGATGGGGCTTGGGGAGGGGGCACCTACAGCAAGCAGCCCATTCACCACCCACACCTCCTGCCCCCAGCTCACCACAAGCTGGGAGGAAGAGAAAGCAGACAGATGACTGGTTAGCAGAGCTGGAAATGCAGCCCAGAGAGGTAGGGGACGTCCCAGTATGACCCAGCAGGTCCTGCCCAGGGCTCAGGGATCCCTTTGCCAGTAGAGCAGGTGGGACCCCTCTGATGGGCAGGAGGAGAGGGAAGGGAGGGCTTGGGGAAAGCACAGCCCCTCCCCAGGCTGGAGAGCTTCTCCAGCTGCCCCTCCCCAGCCCCTTGGCAACCCAGCTCCCCTCCCCATCTCTTTCATAATAATTACAGTTACCACTCCTTCCTCCAGATTCCTTCCTCCTTATCTCCCCGCTTCCCTGCAGGAGCTGGGCCCTTCTGGGAACAGGATGAGCAGGAAGGGAAAAAAAAAGTCCCATCTCCTTTTTTCCTTGAGCAGCCCTGGCTGCGGAGTCCTCATTGCAGAGCCCAGAGAGGGTGAGCGAGGAGCTCAGGGTCACTAGCAGGAGAGGACCAGGGTCCTCCAGGACTCCCAGCTGCCAGAACTCCAGGCTCACTCCATTCCCAGGATGGCCTGCCCCCTGCCTTGGCTTTTGGGGACTCTGCTAATTTAATTTATTAGGGTCATTATTGATTGCAAGCTTTCTTTTTTAAAAAATAAATTTATTTATTATTTATTTATTTTTGACTGTGTTGCATCTTTGTCGCTGCACACAGGCTTTCTCTAGTTGCGGCGAGTGGGGGCTACTCTTCGTTGCAGTGCACGGGCTTCTCATTGCGGTGGCTTCTCTTGCTGTGGAGTGTGGGCTCTAGGCGCACGGGCTTCAGTAGTTGTGGCTAACGAGCTCTAGAGTGCAGGCTCAGTAGTTGTGGCGCAGTGGCTTAGTTGCTCTGTGCCATGTGGGATCTTCCCGGACCAGGGCTTGAACCCATGTGCCCTGCATTGGCAGGCGGATTCTTAACCACTGCGCCACCAGGGAAGTCCCTAATTGCAAGCTTTCTATGTGCTTCACACGATTTCTTTCATTCATCATTCATACAACAAATCTTTATTGAGCATCTACTATGTCCCGGGCACTGTGCTGGGTACTGGGGAGAGAGCTGTGAACAAAATCAGTGAGGTTCCCGCCCTCACAGAGCTGAAGTTTTAGGGATAACAGACACTGATCAAGTAAACTAAACAGGAACTGGACAATTCCAGGCAGAGGTAAGTGCTGGCAAAATTGGCAGTCCAGTGGTTAAGACTCCACTCTCCCAGTGCAGGGGGCACGGGTTCGATCCCTGGTCAAGGAATTAAGATCCTGCATGCAACACCAAAAAATAATAAATAAATAAATAACAATGAACCAGGTGGCCTGGTAGAGGGTGGCTGGTTCCTCTCGCCCGGGGGTCCATGGCAGCCCTCCACGAGGAAGTAGCGTATGAGCTGAGTTTGACGATGAGACATGGGATATCTCAGGAAAGAGCCCTCCAGGCAGCAGGAGCTGCAAGGCCGGGGGGTGGGTGGTGGGAGGGGGGCAGGATGGAAGGAACAGAAAGTAGGCATGTGTGAAGGATCAGCCAGCAAGTAAAACTGTCTTCTTGAATTTTCCTAACACTCTTAGCAGGAAGTTTTATTATTATTATTATTATTATCATTGTTATTGTTGTTGTTATACCCATTTTACAGAGGAGGAAACTGAGGCCCAGCGTCACACAGCTGGGAGTGACAGAGCCCATGCTTTAACCACCTTCTTCCTCTTCCATGCCAGGCCTTATTTAGGGGATGCAAAGGTTTAAAACAAATAGGGCTTCCCTGGTGGCGCAGTGGTTGGGAATCTGCCTGCCAATGCAGGGGACACGGGTTCGAGCCCTGGTCTGGGAAGATCCCATATGCCACGGAATAACTGGGCCCGTGAGCCACAATTACTGAGCCTGCGCGTCTGGAGCCTGTGCTCCGCAACAAGAGAGACCACGATAGTGAGAGGCCCGCGCACCGCGATGAAGAGTGGCCCGCGCTTGCCGCAGCTAGAGGAAGCCCTCGCACAGAAATGAAGACCCAACACGGCCAAAAATAAAAACAAAAAAACCAAACAAATAACAACAACAAAGCAGTCCTCCAGGAGCCCTGAGCCTCGCAGAGAACTGATCCTCATGGAAGAGGCCCAGGAGGAGCCCAGCCAGGCCTCATGGCTCTCCCATGGGGTCCCGCATCTGGGTGCGGAGGGACTAGGGTCTAACCGGGAGGCGTGCCCTTGGGCTGGCCTCAAGCCCTCTCTCAGGCCTCCTCAGTCCTTGCAGCCTGGCCTGAGGAGGACAGGTGGGACAGGAGTCCTCAGCCCCAGGGCGGTGTGAAGGCACCAGGCCAGCCCTAAAGGGACAATGGCAGGGGCGGCCCTGCTCCCCGGTCCCCACTGCGCTAGATGAGGACCTGTCCGTCCAGCAGAGCCTGGAGGGAGGAAGTGAGACGGACTCGCGCAGCCTGGTGCTGCCCCCTGGTGGCGATGGACGGGATGGTCGGAGCCCGCGAGCATCGCCCATCTCCCTCCTTCATTCTCCCTCAGAGTGTCCCAGTTCAGATGCGCCAGCCGGGGTCCAAACCCTGCGTTAAGGGGACCAACGTCCTCAAAAACCCCCGGAGAACGAGGCAGTCGCCAACCTTATCCCAAGATGTATAACCTCAAGTCTATACAAAGCCCCCTAGTCCTGGGGTGTGAAATCGGGAGGATTTTAAGCCAAATGGGGTGGGCTGTGATGGGTGAATCACGCAGCTCATTCATTCATTCATTCACGCAGTCAATCTATATTAGTGGAGCACCTCCTCCATAGCGGGTTGGGAGATGCAGCAGGACAGGAAGCAGGCATCAAACCTCAGACAGCAATGCACATAGGGATGTAGACACTGTCCAAAGGAGATGGGGTGCAGGGGACAGAGAAGAGGGGGTGAGGCGACACGTCATCATGTGGAGGCAAAAATGACTAGCAGGAACGCCAAGCTGGCTGTTTCAAGACTCTCAGGTGTGGACGCCTTGGAATTGGTAAAAGAGCTGCAGCGACAGGAGGTCAGAGGGTCCGTGAAGGAGGAGGTGGTGCTGGAGCGAGGCCCTGACCACAGAAGAGGCATCTTTTCTTTCCATGAAGACAAGATCTCTGTGGGAATCAGGAAAGGCCTTCCTCAATATGCTTCTTTTCCATCAGCTGAAAAACGGTTGCAACAATTCACAAATCTAACACATCTCTGATGTAAGTGGCCCTTGGATGCCAGGCACACCTGCCTTCATGCCCAGATTCTCTGCCTTTGCAGGTGTCACCTCTACTTTTACCACATCTCACAGCTTGACCTGTTTCAGAACTTCGAATAACTAGGCTCATAGGAGATGTACAGTCAGGCTTCTTTGGCTCAGAATCATTTTTTGAGACGTGTGCATCTGGCTGAGTACACCAATAGTTCATTCTTTTCATCGCTGTGCAGAATTCCTTGGTACAAATAATGTACACGATATGATGATCCACCCACGTGCTGACAAATATTTGGGTTGTTTCTAGATTTTGGCTATTATGACTCAAGCTACTGTGAATTTTCTCATACAGGTCTTTTTCTGAACATATGTTTTTATTTCTCCTGGGTAAAAACCTGGGAGTGGAGTTGCTGGCCCCAGGTGGGTGGATGTTTGCCTTTAGGAGAAACTGCCAGTCTTCATAAATGATGAACAATTTTACACTCACACCAGCAATGTAGGAGGTTCTAGTTGTTCTATATGCTTGTCAACACTTGGGGTTGTCTGTTTTTTAAAATTTAACCAGTGGAGGGACTTCCCTGGTGATTCAGTGGTTAAGACTCCATGCTTCCACTGAAGGGGGCACAGGTTTGATCCCTGGTTGGGGAACTAAGATTCTGCATGCCACATGGCCAAAAATAAATAAATAAATAAAGACTCCACTTCCCACCAACATATTTATAAATAAGAATAGAACAGAGAAAACCATAATTCAAAAAAAACACATGCACCCCAGTGTCCATAGCAGCACTGTTTACAATACCCAGGACAGGGAAGCAACCTAAACGTCCATTAGCAGAGGAATGGATAAAGAAGATGTGTACATACATACAATGGAATATTACTCAGCCATAAAAAGGAATGAAATTGGGTCATTTGTAGAGATGTGAACGGACCTAGAGAGTGTCATACAGAGTGAAGTAAGTCAGAAAGAGAAAAACAAATATTGTATAATAAAGCATATAAGTGGAATCTAGAAAAATGGTATAGATGATCTTATATGAAAAGCGGAAATAGAGACACAGACGTAGAGAACAAATGTATGGATACCAAGGGGGAAAGGGGTGGGGTGGGAGGAATTGGGAGACTGGTATTGACATATATACATTATTGATACTATGTATAAAATAGACAACTGATGGGAACATACCGTATAGCTCAGGGAACTCTACGTAATGCACTGTGGTAACTTAAATGGGAGGGAAGTCCAAAAGGAAGGGGATACCTGTATGTGTATGGCTGATCCATTTTGTTGTGCAGTGGAGGCTAACACAACATTGTAAAGCAACCATACGCCAATAAAAATTTTTAAAAAAATCTAAAGAGATATAACCAAATGCAATGCATGAACCTTGGTTGAATTTTAAATTGGAGGAAAATCATATGAGACATTTTTGTAAAAAATGGGGGAACTTGACTTCATATATTAGATGGTATTATGGGATTATTGTCAGATTTCTTAGGTGTGATAACAGTATTGTGGTTATATAGTAAAATGTCCATTTAGGTGATGCATACAGAAATAAAGAACAAAATATCATAACGTATATGACTTTAAAATTGTTTAGCAAAAAGAGAGAGAGAGGGCTTCCCTGGTGGTGCAGTGGTTGAGAGTCCGCCTGCCGATGCAGGGGACACGGGTTCGTGCCCCGGTCTGGGAAGATCCCACATGCCGCGGAGCGGCTCGTCCCGTACGCCATGGCCACTGAGCCTGCGCGTCCGGAGCCTGTGCTCCGCAACGGGAGAGGCCACAACAGTGAGAGGCCCGCGTACTGCGCAAAAAAAAAAAAAAAAAAAAAAAAGTTCTTCGTCCTATGTCCAAGTTTCTGAACATTTGTGAGTTTTTAAAATAAAATTTGAGGGAAAAAAAAGAATAAAATTATTGGAAACTTTCTTTAAAGTTGGCTCATTATATTTTTTGTCCTGAAACTATCTGGTAAATCTAATTTAAATGCAATTTTATTTAATGACTAGTGTTGACATTATGATTGATCACTCATTTACTTAATTAGCACTTGACTTTAGGTACCCAAAATGTCCAATTTGCACACTGATATTTTTTCAATTAAATAAAATTATGTTTCGGGAAGAAAAATAATAAAAATAAAATAACATTTAACCAACGGTAACTATGATTTTTAATTTGTGTTTCCTAGATGAATAGCGATGCTGAGCATCTTTTCATATGCATGTCGGCCATTTCTATATTTTCTTTTGTGAAGTGTCTGTTCAGGTCTTTTGCCCACTTTTAAGATTGTGAGGTTTTTTTAAAAAATTATTCAATTGAAGGAGTTCTTTTATATTCTGTATCCCTGTCCTTTGGACTTTAAATATTTTCTTCCACTCTGTAGCTTGCCTTTTTATTGTATCTAGAGATGGTATCTGTTAAGAAGCAGGTGCTTTGATGAAGTAGTCTTTCAAGTTTTTCTTTTATAGCTTGTGGTTTGTGCCTTGTGTCACGTAAGAAATCTTGACACATGATCACATTTGTTAGTTTTCGGTTGCTTTCCGTTTTTTGGTGTTGCTTTTTTCTTTTTGATGTACTTCCTTTTTAGTTAGTAAAAATAATGATACGGTTCCAAAGTCAAACCTATAAACAAGGTATAGTTAGGACCTGCTTCCACTCTCAACATTAACCATTTTAGTTCCTAAATAATCCTTCTTTTATTTCTTCTTGGAAATTATTTATCTCCCTCCCCGTTTCCTGACATTAAAAGTAGGGCTATATAGGGACTTCCCCGGTGGTCCAGTGGTTAGGACTCCTCACGCCCACTGCAGGGACCCGGGTTCGATCCCTGGTCAGGGATCTTACAAGCCACACGGCAAGGCCAAAAAAAAAAAAAAAAAAAAAGTAGTACTATATATACATATACACACATATCTTCTTGTTTGTTATTGGACAGTATATCCAAAAAGAGACTGTTCCATAGTAATATATGGAGATTTTCCTCTTTTTTCCCTTTTTCCCCTTCTTTCCTCCCTTTATTTTTGGTAGCTGCAGAGTCACTATATGGATGGACATTTGGGTTATTTCTCGTTTTTTGTTGCTGCCTTGTGCCTACCTCACCTGATATTTTTGCTAGTCTACCTTTAGGATGGATTTCTAGAAATGGTATGGCAGGGTCAAACGGTCCCCCATCTGTAACTCTGCTAGGTATCACCAAATCCCCCTTCTAGTGCTTGTATAGGAAAGCCTGTTCCCGCCCAGACTTGCCATAACTTTTGGTTTCTGCCAATCTGATAGGAGCAGGGCTATCTTGGACTATCTTGGATGTTCCCCAGTGTCTGCAGGCGTAATGAGAAGCCATGAAGTATACAGGTTAAGCGCACAGACCTCACTTCGTGCCTTTGTTCGCACAAACCCTGGCTTTGCCCTTCCTGGCTGTGACCCCAGGTGTAGCACGGAGCCAGCCCCAGCGTGGAGGCTGCCCTCTACAGTCGGGATCATCTCTTCTGGCTGTTTCAGGCCACCGATCATTTCACAATAAAAATGCTGGCTTTACTCCCTGGGCCGAACCGATGACCTGGGTTATGGCATTTGATCCCATAACAGTCCTATAAGGCAGCTATCGTATCCCCATTTTACAGGTAGGGAAGCCAGGGGATGGAGGGTTAGAAAGAGTTAGGGCTTTGCCCAAACTCACAGCTAAACAAGCAGGAGAGGCAGCTGGACTTGTGAGGCAACACATAAACTCGCACATGTGTGTACCTGCATGTCCATGTGTGCATACACGCCTGTGTGTTTATCCACACACCTGTGTGCATGTACTCATATACATGTGTATGTACGTACCTGTATCTCTGTGTATATACGCGTGTATACATATACAGTTAAGTCCCTACATACGAACGAGTTCCGTTGCGAGAGCATGTTTGTAAGTCCAGTTTGTTCGTAAGTCCAACGAAGTTAGCCTAGGTACCTAACACAATCGGCTATATAGTACTGTACTGTAATAGGTTTATAATACTTTTTTTTTTTTTTTGCGGTACGTGGGCCTTTCACTGTTGTGGTCTCTCCCGTTGCGAAGCACAGGCTCCGGATGCGCAGGCTCAGCGGCCATGGCTCACGGGCCCAGCCGCTCCGCGGCATGTGGGATCTTCCCGGACCGGGGCACGAACCCATGTCCCCTGCATCGGTAGGCGGACTCTCAACCACTGCGCCACCAGGGAAGCCTGGGACCAGACTTTTAACGTGGGGTCCCTTTGAGGCCATTTGTGGCTCCTGCTTCCCTCCCCTGTTCTGCGTTCCAGTCACCCACAACCAAGAGTGGCCCGTTCACCTATTCACCCATGTGTCCAGCCTCTTCCCCTGGCCTCTGGAAGGCCCTGCCTGCCCCCTTCTCTCTCCACCTATTCCTTCCAGCCCCATCTCTCACTCCTGGGTCTCTGTCACTTTCCCCAGGCCCTGGTGCCCCCAGGGCCTGGCGGGGACAGGTCAGTTTATGGGAGCTGGGATGGGGGAGCAAATCTCAAATCTCTGTGCCCAATTCCCAACAAGAGGTTTAATCCTTAAAATTCCTTCATGGCTACAGCACAGTAGCTTTTCTGTACTGCAAAGGCCGCTGTGCAGGAATCTGGCAAATGCAGGAATTTTGGCACTAGCTGCAGGACAGGAAGCCTCGGTTTCCACATCCAAACAGGGACCCATCTTAACAAGATTTTTAGGACTTAAAAGGATTTTTAGGATTTAAAAGGCCCCAAGTTGCAGGACAGGAATAGAGACGCAGATGTAGAGAATGGACTTGAGGATATGGGGAGGGGGAAGGGTAAGCTGTGACAAAGTGAGAGAGTAGCATGGACATATATACACTACCAAACATAAAATAGGTAGCTAGTGGGAAGCAGCCGCATAGCACAGGGAGATCAGCTTCGTGCTTTGTGACCACAGAGGGGTGGGATAGGGAGGGTGGGAGGGAGACGCAAGAGGGAGGAGATATGGGGATATATGTATTTGTATAGCTGATTCACTTTGTTATAAAGCAGAAACTAACACACCATCATAAAGCAATTATACTCCAATAAAGATGTTAAAAAAAAAAGGCCCCAATTTGGCTTCTGAGCATGATCCCTCCTGGGTACCATGTGGTCTGCCTGGGGGTGAGGCTGGGCACAGGATGGGCTAAAGGGCACACGAAGGGATTTTTTTTTTTTTAATAATTTTTATCATGGGGCATTTCCCCCTGCTGTCTTTATCTTTAAAAAATTTTTTTTTTCCTTTGGCCGTGCCGCAGCTTATGGGAGCCTGGAGTCCTAACCACTGGACCGCCAAGGAATTCCCCAAAGGAATTTTTTTTACTTTGCAAAATATAACAAATATTATTCCCTCATCTTTTCAATGAAAAGGAATTTCCTAGAGAAGGGGCAGAGAAGTGGGAGAATTAAGAGGCAGAGAAGGAAGAGTATGGCACTGACCTACATTTTATTCACTAAACCGTGGCAGCTGCTTCTCTGTTTTGCTTAGCGCCACCCGGGAGGGCAGTACGGAAGCCGAGGCCTGAGAGATGCCTGGTCTGCATCCAGTAACTGGATGGGCAGCCGGAAACTAGGGTCGGCCTGCCCGGCAGCCTTCAGGTGGTCAGCCCTGCTGCTGCGACAGCGCTGGCAGGGTGTGTCCCACCAGCTGGGGGAAAGGACCAGTCCGGGGACAGATTTCTCCAGATCTGAATGTCAGCCCCCAGAAGATGCCAGCAGCTGCCCCTCCACCCTGCCCCCATCCCCAGAGATGCGCCAGAGAACCGAGTGGGGCACTGACTCCCGAGGGGTGGCACTAGCTGCAGGACGGGAAGCCTTGGTTTCCACATCCAAACAGGGACCCACCTTAAGATTTTTAGGGTTAGAAGATGAAGCGTCTGACATAAACTAGGCATCCTGGGAACCAACTTCTCATTTGTAATAAATCCGAAGGGGGCTCCAAGTGGACCCGTGTCGACAAGGCAGGGGGCCACCCATCTAGGTCCCAAGTGTACTGATGGAAAGGGAGGTCAGGCGGGCCCACTGGCCACCACTCCCCAGAGGACGAGGTCTTGACCTGGGACTTGGCCAATCTGCAGTTTGGAGGACCACAGCCCTGCAGAGGCACCCAGGCCAGGCGGGCGACGGTCATGGGGCCTGGATGGCCCTGCCAGAACCGGAACAGGACCCGGACACGCCTGCAGAGCTCCAGCCCGGAGTCTGATTCTGCGCCTGCCAGGCTACTTGACGGGTTTGACCTGGATTCCCAGAGAGGTCCACAGGCAGGAATATTCAGTGGCATGGCAAACGCAGTGCTGCCTGTGTGGGTGGTGTCCTGGGCCCTCCTCTACCGGCCTTTGTTCACCGTGGTCCATGCGCCGTCCACGAGGTCCGGCCCAGCTCCCCAGCAGCCCTCTGCGAGCCCACAAAGCCATCTCAGGCCACTCTGACTTAGACTGCCCAGCGTCAGGAGAGACACTTGCCAACGTTTAAAAAAAAATCCCGATTTTTGGCTTCTCTTGAAAACTGCGACGGTCCAGCTGCACAGGTCCCTGGTTCGGCAGATGTCGGGCTGTCCCCTTGGCCCGGCCCGTCCAGTTCCCATCATCCCAGGGCCTCCTCCTTCACTGCCTTGTACAACTTGACCTAAACCACCATTCCCATTTTGTAGCCTTGACGTCTGAGGCCTTGGTTCTGGGTCCCGAGACCTCACTGTAGACTCAGGCTGGGGCGCGTGGGACCGCAGCGCCATTCTCTGAGGCTTCCCCACGCTTCTGCTCTGTCTGCACCAACCTCTGGGGCTGGCCAGGAGGGCCCAGGGCTCCGGGGGAGATGGCCACCCTGTCCCCCTCTCCCGTAGCTCTCATCTCAAAGTGGGGGGCCCCTCCTTCCAGCAGGGAGGCCGGCTCGAATACCTGGAAAGAGGCAGCAGTGAATGTGGGTCTCAAAGGCAGCTCTGCAGTCAGCAGAGGCCCCGAGAGCCCAGCCTGACAGATTAACTCAGAATCCCTGTCCTGGTCACTCGGGGTGGCCCGGATGCCTCACTGCCAGCCGCATGTGGGGTGCTCATCGGCGACAGCCACTACAGGACCACTGCCCGCCTGACCTGAGCCACAGAACAGCTCCGCCGCGCCCCCTCCAGGAGTGGACTGGGGGGTGTGATACGGCTGCAGGCAGGGTGCTGGGGACACCTCCCGCTGTTTCCAGCCTGGAGCAAGGCTGGGCAGGGTGGCCAGAGGCGAGGAGGCGTCACAAGGCCGGGAGGGCACACAGGGGCCTGGCCGGACTGTCACACTCTACCACCTGCCCACCTGTGAAGGGGTGAAACGAACCAGCCCCCCAGCAGCAGCCCTGACCCTCTGAGACACTGGGTCTGAACGGACGAGGGCGCCTCCTCTGTACCGGTGGGAAGGGGGCAGGATTCGGCTTCAGGGGGGCTGAGTGTGGGTTCTCTCCCAACATCTTATGACGAACTCAGAACATCCATCATACTGGGCAGGATCATGCTGTGAACACCCATCCCTGGATCTATCCATCAACAACGGTGCCTGCCCGTCGGGTGGGTCAGTGGCCCTTTAAAGCTGCGATGAGCTGCAATTCTGTGTCTGAACAGCTCAGCCGGCGGGGGGCCTGGGTTCCAGGCCTCACAGAGTGAGCGTTTTATGTATCATATATTAACTCGACAGCTCGAGGGAGCTGATCACTGTAAAGACACACAAAGCGAGGGAAATGTGGTTGGAACGCCTGAGCCACATGTGGCAACTTAAAATTAAATCAGTGAAAACTCACTCTCTCTGCTACTTTAGCCACGTTTCAGGTGCTCAGCGGACACCTGGGGCTCGCGGCTCCCTCACTGGGCAGGGCCGACGGAGGACCCTCCACCCCAACGGCGGACATTCTATCGGGCAGTGAGCGGTCAGAACAAAAAGGCCGAGAGTGGCAAAAATGCCACAGCACCACCCACCCCCAAACGGGGGATCTACGGCTCCGTCTTGACATCTGAAATGTATGTTTGCAAATGCAGTTTGCTCTTACTTTCTAAAATGAGACCGTTTCTCCCAGCTTGCTGTTGCCGGTACAGTCATGACGAACCCAAGCCCCTCTTCAACGTTACCCTGTGGTTCTAGGGGCCTGAGGGGAAGACACACCAGTCTCAGGGTCCAGAGCGAGCCGTGTGAAAGGCGGTCCTCTTCAGGTTGCACCCCTCCCACCACCCCCATCAGCTTTATGAACTCGGACTCAAGGCCGTAAGTGGGAGGGAATGGAAGAGTAAATCGCACGCGCTACCTGCTGACCGTCCACGTTATGAAAAGGCCTTTGGGGAAAGCCATTTAGTAACTCGACAATAAGTTTCCGTGACTTAAGACTATAATCAACCCTGAGCCAAAACCTAAAAGAAATCAATACTTTAATGTTCAAAGTCGAGCACCCGGAGAATGACTTTCTGCAGGAGGGTGGGGCGGGTGGCGCTATGGTCACCGTGGGCACCTGGGCAGGAAGTACCCGCCAGGTGGTGAGCAGCCCAGGGACACAGTGCGCCAGGCGCGGGATGCAAGGCCACCTCCCCTGGGCCACGCCTTCCACCATTTCAGTATTTCTGGTCATCTTATTGTACTTGGTTCCTGCCCGGAAAAACTTTTTCTTAAGCTTAAATGGGATGAGTCAGAGGCAAAAACAATCCCCCCCCCCCCGAAAACCTCGTTATAAAGGAATAGGTTCCCCAGGCCTATTTGCAGGGAGAGCAGAAATCTCCCTCAACTTCCACGTCACTCACTGAGTTATAATTTTTATAGAAAATTTTATTCAACATACAACATTTTCCAGCAAAAAGGCAATATACAGGAAGAGTCGGTGTACACTGCTGCTACAGAAACAAACGAAAAATACTGGAAAAGGATGAAAAATAAGTGTCATCTGCTGATTCTATTTTACTGCACTCAAAACTAGACACGCAGCTGGCGTCAGCTCCAAAGGAAAAGGCCGGACTGAAAGAAAACTACACACAATGAATATCAACATCAGTGAAAGTCACTTAGATTCACCCAACAAAATGCCACCTCCTCCCAGTGGTAAATTGTACATGTTCATTCATTAAATATACAATTTCAATTTTCCTTTTTTTTTCTTTTTTATTTAGCTTTTTTATACAAAGTCAACAGCTTGCTAACACCAGTGGGCATGCCCTCTTTGCTAAAAGGCCCTCCTTTCTTGGTTCCGCCTGTTCCGTTTTAAGGAGACAAGTCTATTTATAATTTTTTCACCTGCTCGAATGAACTCTTGAGATCGTTAGGTTTGCCGAGAGGCAGCATAGTACACCTTAATTGTATTGAACAGCGTTTTCAATTTAATAAAAAGACCCCCGAAGTGTCTGTCAGGCCTGTATTCAGTGCATCCACTCTGCAAACGGGCTGCAGGACAGCGGTGGCTGACGGAAGGGAGACGAGTTTATTAAAAAGACCCAGGCAGCTGGGGAGACCGAGGAAGGGGCGACAATACACGAGTGAAGGAAAGAGCGCTATTTATTAGGTTGTGAGTTTCTCTGTTTCGCCTTTACAGATGCACAAAAGGTCATTGAAAAGTATAATTGAGGGAAAGACGTCAGACGAGCCTAAACAGAAGACTTACTAGCTGTGGGGCTGGCGGCCGGGCCCCGGAGCGGGGACAGCCGAGCCTGTCCAGCGCCGCGCCGCACCCACCGGCTGTTCCCCGACACGCTGACAGCGCCTTGCATCGTGGTTACCATAAAATAACTCTCATTGGCATCCAAGCTTTATAAAAACACCTTCATTTTGCTCAAAAAGGGCAATCAATAGATACAGAGAAGCCAAACTGAACAGCCTCAACAAAATAAAATTAACACCAGCAGCAAATCCTCTTGCTGAAGACTTGGGACAGTGCTCGCGCACCAGAGTTCTTGGCTGTTGTTAAAGGGCACACCCACCACGGTCCGCCTCGCCCACCCGCCAGGGGAGGAAGTCAGTTATGGATTTTAATCGCCTTTTCCAGGTATGTGTAGCGACTCCTCTTTGGGGCTTTGTTGAAGTGGTCGAGCCCTAGCCAAGGCCGAGGATGAGACATGTTACCTGGCAGGGAGAGAAAGCAACTGAGACCACAGAGCCCAGGCTTGGGCCCCTGGAGCGAGTGCACCCCACCCCCAACTGAGGTCTCAGGGCTCCCAAGGGCGGCACCGTCTCCCCTGGGACCTTAGTTTTTTCGGCCATTGTGTGATGCCTGCCAAGTTCATCAGTTACAGGCTGCCGTTCCTCCCTGTTCTACAGATAAGGAAAACAAGGCCCAATCTCCCAGCTGGAGAAATACAAGGGCCGCCACTCGAACCCAGGGCTGCCGGCCTCCCGGCCACTTACTACTTGCTTCTTCCCTGTGGGAGGGCTCTTACCAGGCTGAGGTTCAAAGTCTTTCAAGTTTACTTCATACTCATCTTCATTTATGTACTGGTGTCGGCCCATCATCACAATGGCAAATTTAAACTGAGAGACAAAAATCGAAAACGCCATTCATTCCAAATACTAGCAAAACTCACACCTCTGGCAAAAAAAGTCAAGACTTTAGCATCCCGCCCGACAAATTACTTGCAAGTATCCAAGAAGCGCGTACCTTTTCAAACTCCTTTTCCTGGATGTCTAGCAGACTCTGAATCCGCTTCATCACTTCTCTGAAATGCTCGCCCTGCGACGACAAAGGGCACATGTGCTCACAAAGCTCATGCCCTCCTGTGCTGCCGCCTCAGGGAAGGAGCCCCACTGAGCAACGCTAACCCAGAGCGCGAGGGCCCAGGTCCCGACCCGAGACACTCAGTCTCTTAGCAGAAGGACGCCTCACCTGGTGTATCCTCAGCAAGAAGGGGATCCCGAATGTCCCAAACACCTCTTTGTGGAAATGTGCCACTGTGATCAGCATCTCATTTTCCTTATCTATGTCTACCTGGTCCAAAGGTATTTCCTGGGGACACAGGTTTTTAACACAAGGGGTTGAGAAATTCAGTTAATGCAAACACAGCGCCACATTTTAATTCTTAATTCTGACTCACTCCTCCAACAAGGGAAGCTAGGTCAGATTTTTGCCAAAATGTCATGTTTGGGGCTTGTTAGAATAATTAAGAGTTTAGAGCCACGAGAAATAGCTAAGCTTAAAAGAAAACTCTGGGGACTTCCCTGGTGGCACAGTGGTTAAGAATCCACCTGCCAATGCAGGGGACACCGGTTAGAGCCCTGGCCCGGGAAGATCCCACATGCCACGGAGCAACTAAGCCCGCATGCCACAACTATTGAAGCCTGTGCGCCTAGAGCCCATGCTCTGCAACAAGAGAAGCCACCGCAATGAGAAGCCCGCGCATCGCAACAAAGAGTAGCCCCTACTCGCAACCAGAGAAAGCCCGCACGCAGCAACAAAGACCCAACGCAGCCAAAAATAAAAATAAATAAATTTATGTATTTAAAAAAAAAAAAAAAAATCCACCTGCCCATGCAGGGGACATGGGTTCTATCCCTGGTCCAGGAAGATCCCACATGCTGTGGAGCAACCAAGCCTGTGAGCTGCAACTACTGAGCCTGTGCTCTAGAGCCCATGAGCCACAACTACTGAGCCTGCGCGCCTAGAGCCCGTGCTCCACAACAAGAGAAGCCACCGCAATGAGAAGCCCGCGCACCGCAACGAAGACCCAACGCGGCCAAAAATAAATAAATATTTAAAAAAAGAAAACTTTTTAAAAAAAAACTATTTATTTGGCTACATTAGGTTTCTGTTGCGTCACGTGGGATCCTTAGTTGTGGCATGTGGGATCTAGTTTCCTGACCAGGGATTGAACCCGGGCCCCCTGCATTGGGAAGGCAGACCCTTAGCCACCAGACCACCTGGGGAGTCCCAAAACTCTGGGTTTTAAGAGACCAAATAATGAGTTGTTCCAGTTACTGTGGAAATCTCAGCAGTTTTAAAATCAACAGGGACCCAGTTTCTGACTAGATGTGCTTGATGATCCATACTTAAAATTAATTTCTAAGGACAAATAAGTGAGCTATCTGGAGTAGTAGAGAGTAGAAGGGTGGCTGCCGGAAGCTGGGGCGAGAGTCTCAGCGGAGCAGATGGATGGCGGTGAGGAATGTCCAACAACACGAATGTGCTCACACTACTGAACAGTACATTTTAGGTTAGGTCTATTTTATCATAATAAAACATTCAATTTTTCAAAATCTGGCAGAATTACATTAACCTCAGGGGTCACTTCATCTACCGGCACACAAACAAAACGACAGCCACTGCCAGGAGCCGCCGTGCTGCCTGAATAAGCTGCGGGCGGCCGCCCCACCTGCCGGGGCTCAGGAGCCCTTCCTCCCTGGTGCAGCCAGAGGGACGCTCACCTCTATTCGAAACGTTCGACTTGTCGCAGGAGATAAACATTCTAGGAGTTCGTCTTCTTGATGCACACCAATAATTTTGTAGCTTACGATTTCTAGCAGCCTGTGCAAAACAAAGAAGAATGTGAACTATATACATTCATGTAAAAAAAACTCTCTAGGGGCTTCCCTGGTGGCGCAGTGGTTGAGAGTCCGCCTGCCGATGCAGGGGACGCGGGTTCGTGCCCCGCTCTAGGAAGATCCCACGTGCTGCAGAGCAGCTGGGCCCGTGAGCCACAGCTGCTGAGCCTGCGTGTCCAGAGCCTGTGCTCCGCAACGGGAGAGGCCACAACAGTGAGAGGCCCACGTACCGCAAAAAAAAAAAAAAAACTTTCTAGAAAACTATTCGTCCGTCATTTTATTACAAAGCTACGAAGATTCGCTTGTCTTCTTATGAAGATTTGAAATGTCAAAAGCAGGTATCCTTGGGGAGCAGACAGAACACTGGCCAGGGACACCCTCGGAGCGTGTGTAAATCTTTCTTGCTATGGTTCCAAACTGGGCAGGGCTTGTGATATGTTTCTCACTCTTTAGATAACAAAGGCCTCATTCTTTTATTAATTTTGTAAAGAAAACATTCCGGGAACCAAAGAGCCCCAAAGGTTGTTCCATCCTGCGAGCCGAGTGTAAGACAAGGTGATGAGACCAGCACCTGACACTCTGAAATAAAAACTGAACATCAAATCTGGGCTTCTTTCTGCGGCTTGAACGCTGGCGAAACAGATGAGAAGTGACCAGATTTCTCAGACACAGTCAAGGCCCACGTTTTCCAGCTTCAGCTGATCAGTCTGCTTGAATCACTCTTCTTCTGCTTGACTTTTCTACCTGAATCTCCCTTTTGCACTACTGCTAATTAATATCCAGAGACACAGGGAGGGAAGATGGGCAAAAGAAAAGGATTAAATGTGAAGTATTTATATAAAGTGTTGCAAAGTATGGGCTGAAAGGTGAGCATGGCAACTACTGGGGGGGGGGGGGGCACTGCGCAAGTACAGGGCTGGGCCAGGGCTGCCCCTGCCTCCACCTTCAGGATTTGGGAAATACTCGCCTAAGTTTCCCTGATGCCTTCTCGCCGAGTTCCACAGCCTTTTTACATTCCTCTAACAGGTCCCGGACACACCCGTGCTTGTCTGGATATAGTGTTATTTCCTAAGAAACGACAAGATGAAGGCTATACAGGAAACAAGACACACGCAGGGCCTGCTTGGGCCCATCCCCGCCGACCATCACTCAGACCACCTGTCCAAGGCTGGCAGCCGCCCCACACCGCAGGGAGTCTAAGAAATGCCATTTTGAGGCAAAAAGCTCGCCATTCACAGGACAGCTTCTCAGGAATTTCTCCCCCCGGAAAGGTCACTAAGAGGCTGTCCAATTCTCAGCATGGTGAGACAGAGGACAAGGACCAGGGTGGACTGTGTCATTTCAGCCTGACAGCTGCACACGGGTGACAACATGGATGGCACATGTCCCAGATTTCCTCTCAATACCGGTAGAGCTAGAAAGGTGAACGACTTGGGTGTCTGAGTAGGTACAGACTTTCCAGAAGAACCACTTAATGTGAGGCTGTGTCGTCTGCAAAGGGCCCAGCGGAGCTGCCACCGGCTCCAAGGCCAAGCAGCAAGGTCCCAATCAGTCGGAAAGGGTCTCCCTGACACTGTCACTCTGCCTGAAGCCTCAGAGGTGGCGGCAGGGGCTGGGTGGACAGAGCTCCTCCCCCCACCGGGGTTCTCGAGCCGAGCCGCTAACACACGCTACCGCTTAGGGAGCTTTCTTTGGTGGTTTTAGTTTTCAGGGTCTGGAGAAGAGATACAATACACAAGATGCAATAAAAATAAAGACTCACACCATAGAAAAGACTCACCTCTTCCCTAAATTGGCTGTTTAACCATATACACTTAAAACTTCGCCTGTTCTCAAAGTCCGTGATTTTCATCTTAAGCTATTAAGAAAAGAGAGACTCATTTTAGATTCGCTTCCACAGAAACCCGAGCCTTCTCCTTATTACCCACGGTTACATTAATTTGGACTCATACCTGCTGATAGTAAAGTTTCTTAGGTTGTCTAGGCTTGAAGAACTGTAGAAGATCTCTTAAAGTACCTTCATAATTATGTCTAAGAGGATTACCTGGGCCATCCCTATAACTACACAAGAAAACAGCATATAAATAAAAGACTTGTTTATTTGCCTAAAACAAATATCCGTGAGTGAGCATAAAAGCAAACCTCTGGCCTGACACCTAGACTTGAAATTTGGACTCTGACTACTCCTGTCCCCAGGTCCTAAGTCCCTGCGTCTGTCACACCTGAACACTCTCTGCAAGGGTGACACGGCACACAGAAGCCGGGCCGGGCCAGGCCCAGCCGGACACACATGGGAGGGAGGTGTGTGGATGAGGTCTCTAAAGTAAGCCTGGCTTTAGATGAGGCTGCCAATTATTTTGACATCTTGGGGTAGCGTGGTCAAGATGTAAGTGGTGACAATTCTATATCTGAAACTAAGCAAGAAATGGCATGTCAGGTGAGGTGGCAGCTACTTATTACATTAGTTCGGAGATGTCTGGATGAACTATGGGACACATGCAGTCAAGACCAAACACGGGGCATCTGTGAGTGTGGCTCACCCTTGAGACTTGAAGAACTGGAGCAGCATCGGGTCGGTGTTGAGCCTCTGAGCAACTGTCTTTGCCACCTGGGGAGGGAGGGCCAGAGTCAGGGAGCAAGGTTCACATCCGGTGAACAAACTGAAACTTGCTGATACACTTTATCACTGTTCATTTGCTGAGTGCTCTTAAAGAAACCTGTTATAAGCAGCCTGAATTTAAATGCCCCGGAAATTTACCATCTAACAGGAATAAACTATATTCCTTAGTATATCACCACAGGAACAGCGTATCTGAGGAAGAAAACCTTTTAAAGTGTTTTTCACTTTCATTGGGGAGGTCTGTCTGTAGATTTATTTCCTGAAGGCTTTTTTTTAATGGTTCACACTTGGCATGTTATAACTGAAGCAAAGCTGCTGTTAAAACTATGATCTCTGAAACCAACTTATGCCAGGGGTCAAGAGGATTTCGAAGAGCAAGAAGACAGGGCAGTGGGTGGGGGTAGGCGAGTGAGGGGAAAAGAGCTTCTGATCCCCCGGCAACATCAACACCAACCCACTTGCATCAAGAACTTCCTCAGACAGTGGACTGCAACCCCTCCTCCAGAACCAAACCCATTACACAGCCTCATCAGCAAGCTTTTTAAAAAAGAACTTGGTCTCTCTGGTGTGGAATCTGACGGGAAAAGAGCATTTTATCAAATACCTGAAAATAATTCATTCTATTTGATAATGTAACCACAAATCCAGGATCATTGGGGATTGTTTTATCACAGAAAATCACATCGACACGGTGGTAGAGATCTCTGAAATATTCCTTTGCAGTGGGTAATTCACTGTTATCATTTTCGGGGTCATCCCTGGGGGGAAAAACACAGACAATCAAAGTCCAGGTCAGGGTTCAGGCATCATCTCCCAAGTAACAGTGACGCTGAGCAGTGTGGATCTAAACTCAGGCTAGCATTTTCCGACGCTGGGAGCCTGCCCGGCTACCAGGCAAAGGCGATCGTGGACAAAAGTGTGCGCTGAGCCACGCACAGGGCTGGCTGCTTTCCGTTCCTGATCTCGCTCCCGAAACAGAACAGTGCCCTCTCGTTCCGCAGACAAGGGAAAGGACTCAGGATGCACTGCGGGGCCCACCCTGCTGGCTCTGCTGAGTCTACTCCCCAACCGGGACTTGATAGGTTATCACTTCCCTGCGAAGGTTGCAGGATCGGGTCGCCGCTAAACCTAAAATGTTTACTGCCTGGCCCTTAAACGAGAGGTCTGCCACCCCTGCTCTTGGCCACCGGGCCCTGCAGCCTCCCTATGGTCAGTGTTCACGGCTGCCCTGCCCTGGCAAAACGGCTTCAAGAGCAAGGAAAGGGCCGAGTGCGTCATCAGGCTGCCTTCAGACTGCACACCTGCCAGCTTCCACGCAGACAGATTAAAGTGATTACCCAAGTAGGTGCATTCTAAGAATTTCATGTTTTCAAGGAAAGAAAACAATCTTGCTCTTCCCTAAAGACCTTTGCCCTCCTGCTACTAGTTGTCATGCTCGCTGTAGACATTTTTGGGAAATAAAAGCATTCCGTGAGGAAAATGCTTGCCACCCCTAATTCCAAAACCCAGAGAAGGCCAACTGCTGTCAACATTCTGTCAATGTCAAACAAAACGTGACTCAGGGTCTAGAGAATCATTTCCTGGTTCTAGGACTTCTGATATTAGTACACAGAGAGAACTTCAAGAAGTACGTACTTCTGAAACACTATAATGTCACCATCCATTAGCTCATCGAGGGCTTTATCAAGAGACACGTCATAGTCCTGAATTCTCTCTGTTAAATTCGGTTTAACTTCCTACAGTAAAAGAAAGGACATGGTTACAACGCAACGTCTGTCCAATGTTTAATACGGCCACACACTGTATGTATTTTCTCTATACCCAATTCCAACAGCCCTACAATTTTAAATAAAGAGTACGAAATACTAGTAATAAGGATATAATAATCACTGACGCTAAAGAGGGAAACATCAGAAATGTACAGAGAAGATTCTGACTCAAGATCACCCGAGGCCCCATTTAGCTGTGGTCTTGACACAACAAATGCAGGGCTAGCAAAACAGGCAGAAGTCGTCCTCCCCAAACCACTAACCATGTGCTGATTACAGAAAAATAAGGATCCAAACCTCATAGAGGATAAGACTAGTATCTTGGATAAATCCTGCTCTGTCACACATAACTGGCAGCAAGTCACCTAGGTTCAAGAAAAATGAAGAATTCAAAGCTGTGATACACTGAGACTTTGGCAAAATCAACTCAGAAGGTGAGTGCTGCCAGACTTACGTATTTTACAGGATATTGGTGTGTAGATATGCCCACAGTAATTCAAGCTCCGTGTTTTGGGATCGTACATCTTCAAAAATAACATCACATCATCTACAAGGTTAAATAAACAGGCTTTGTTAGGATCTTCTGGTCAGTGCAATGTTAACAAATAGCAACTGAAACGACAACTTAGGGCACCTAAAAGTTACTGTGTGCAATGAAGTTTGTTAAGAGGCTGATCCTAGGTCTGAGGCATCATTTCTAACCTCAAACCCATGGGGAACACTGCATTTGAAGCAGGAAAGATGAGAATGAGTGCAGAGAATTTAGGAAACCTAGTTTTAAGACCTGGTCCTCACTAGCAGTGTTTTACCATCGAAGTATCGCTAAAGGTTGTGTCTGAGTCTTTGCCGGGGAAGTGACCACTTGAAGTAATACAAATAAGCAATCTCGGACCTACCTGTTTTGTAAATAAAGTTGCGCTGGAAGACAGTTCTTTTACCTAATCTCTGTAGCTGCTTAGTAGCTACAATAGCAGACAGAGGCGGTATGGCCCACAAAGCATGAAATATTGACTATCTGGCCCTTGACAGCAACCCCTGCTCTACACCATCTGTCAAGTATACACAAGACCAGCGTGATTAGAAAAATGTGGAATGTGCTGGACTCCACGCTGCTGCCACCTTCTCACCTGCCAGGACGCTACAACCCACAGTCGGTCTGATTTGACTTCATCAAGAAGCCTTGAACACGGTGGATGTTTCGCGAGCATTTTGGGGGATTAACAAGATTTCTTTGCAAGGGAAGAACACTTAACCCTGTGTGTTTAGAACGACACTCCGGGAATAAAACTCCACTCTCTGGAGGTGCTGGGCTGGGGGAGGAGGCACTCACGATCTTTATCAAACTTGGGTAACGTTGCTCCACTAGCAGCCAGCTCCGGATCAACTGTTTCCAGGAATATTGTCCAAGGGTTTTCATTATCACTGAGTTCAATCATCTATTCCCAAAAGAGATGCTGGGCTTAGAAGATTTTAATGGCTAAGTGAGAGTGAAAAACTATATTCAAGTAGAAGACAAGATCCAACTCTATGTAACTGGACCGAGGGGAATACCGCAGGGCACACAGTGCCTGCCGCGCACACCCAGACCAGACCAGACCGCCACACTCACCGTCTTGCTGCCGTCGGCCTCGTTATCCAGCATGGCCGGTCGTTTGGTGCCATTGCTCCTCGCCTGCATGGGCCACAGTCGAATCTGATCTTGAGGAAATCCCTGGAAATCATTACAGTTAAATTAGTTGAAGCAAAATCAGCTTATATTTTAATTCAACATCAAGGAAATGATTCTATGATTATAAGGGGAAAAAAATCATGATTACAGCTCTCCCTGCTGGTATGGGCAACAGTGACCTGGCCTTCGGGATCTCTGGTGTCCCGGAAGTTCAAGCCCATTTTACCAAGGGGGAGGCGGGCGGAGGAGGGGGAAATTAGGGGAGATGCCAGAGGGCACAACCCGGAAGGGAAGGAACTCTGGTCCCAAGCTCACTCTCAGGTGGTGTCTGGACACAGTGCCTGCCTCCAAGGGCAGGATCCTCCAGGGTCCAGTTATGAAAAAGGAGAGAGAACTATCAACAGGAGGACGGGCGCTCACCATGGTCTGAGAGAGGTTCTGGACAAACTCAGCAAGCGAGGAGTTTTTCAACACTTTGAACACAGTGTATTTCACTTTTTCTTCATCGTACATATCATTTCCTTGATGGCCACAAAACTGGTCCTCTGCAACAATCTGCAAATAGGGATGAAAATGCAGAATGGAGTTTACACCACTAACACACACAAGAGAACCAGGTCAGGCTGATCGAAACCAAGGTTCAAATGCTAAAACTAAAAACAACTAGTGTTGGGCTTCCCTGGTGGCGCAGCGGCTGAGATCCGCCTGCCGATGCAGCGGACGCAGGTTTGTGCCCCGGTCCGGGAAGATCCCACATGCTGCGGAGCGGCTGGGCCCGTGAGCCGTGGCCGCTGAGCCTGCACGTCCGGAGCCTGTGCTCCGCAACAGGAGAGGCCACAACAGTAAGAGGCCCGCGTACCGCAAAACAAAACAGACAAAAGAACAACTAGTCTTTTGCTTTGATGAACCTTCTACAGAAGACCCAAGCAGAAAAGCACCAAAATGACCAAGAACTAAATCAGGTACGAATATTTGGAAACCCTACATATTTCCATGCAGCCATTCTAAACTCATCCATAAACATCAACTAGAAATCCATCTGGATGGTGATCCCCAAATATGATAAAGCCAGGATGCACATGTACCTTTTTCTCCAGGTAGTCTATTTGTTTGTTAAAACAAATGCCTGTTTCCTAACTGCAACTAAATCATGAACCAAAACCACCTGGCAGTTCACCCCCCACCCCCCCAGCTGCCAGAGCTCTCCCTGCCAGGCCTCATCTGGGTTCTGCTCACCCTTCCTTCTCTGGTCCCCTGCATGCTTTATAAACACTAAGACACCGCTGCTCTGGCAGCCTGAGTCCTCTCACATCTAAGCCCATATCCTGAACTGGAAAGAACATTCCCAAAGGTCAGGGAACTGGCCTGCAGTTCCTCAGTCGCACGCTCAGGGGGCTGCCCAGACACGTCGCCGACGCCCTGGCCCGTGAAGCAGCTTCGCGCCTGCCCAGAGGCTGACCTGCACTTGCATGTAGAGATGGGCTTCCTGCCGCTCCTTCCGCTTCTGAGCCTCGATCCTTTTCTCTTCTTGTAATCGTTCCACCAACTGCTGAGGGATATCATGGTCGGTGACAGCTTGTAAAACCTCACCTGCAGGACAAATGCATCTTCCTTCACCTCTGTGCACGTCATCGCAAATAAAGCCACCCTTCAAAGTAAAATTACTTGGCACCCTGGGTCCACATCCAAACCCGCAACCCCAATCCAGCTGCTTCCAGATGATGCTGTAAGGCAGCATAAGCAGGCAAATGTCTGGACAGGTGGCTCTAGCTTAGGTCCACTGTAACGTGGTATAAAATGCCCCAGCGGGCGAGACTCAGGGCCCAGCCGCGAGCTTGGCACAGCCAGGGCACGACACACCCGCTGCACTCACTGAGCTTCGACTCCCGGATGTAAACCAGCATGTAGGCGTTGGTGCAGTGCCGCACGGAGAGGTCGTCGTCGTGGCCCCCGTAGTTGTGCTCGATGGCCTCCTCTTTCGTACACCTGGACACCACGTCATCGTCAAACTTACACCACTGCAACGGGGAGCAGCAGAGATACGGCACTTTGAGGAGCACACAAAGTAAAAGGCAGCATTCTCCGAAAACACATGACCTGCCTCAGGTGACCCTCACAAAACTCGCCAGCACTTCTGCCGTCCTCATCCCACATTCTGGAGAAATTGCTAATATCCGTCCATGGGCAATTTCTGTAATGTACTCAAATATCCTAAGCCTCAGCTTAGGCTCCATCTCTGTCCACTGTGGATGGAGTCGTTTTAAATGGCACTAATCCTACAGTTACAGGTTCCGCATCTGGTGCCATGAGGGTCCCGCCTTCAAATCCCCTCGGCATGAGCTGGACGGGCTCCACCTTGGCTCTGTTCCTCACTGGCCCTGTGGCCCTGGACACAGACCCCAAGACCCTCATCTGCTCCTCCTGGTGAAGATCACGTGATGGGATCCACGTGAACCAGGCAAAGACCGCGCATTACATCGCACGGGTAATGGGGCACGTGCAATAACACACAACCAATGCGGGCCCGTGAGTGCGGGCCACAGATGATTATTCTAAGTGGAAACTAAGTGCCTCATGTTAGATGTAAAGGGATCCTATAAGGTCCAACGTTCAATACTAATAACGAGATGTATATATCAAGTACAATCATAATTTACCATCCACCTTTAAAAGTATCAGGAACATACAGGCACAGAGGCCAAGAAGGGATCCTTCACTATCAAGGCCAAGTCTGAAGCTGAGCGTCACTGAATCCCCTACACAGCATCACGTCCACCCTCCCCAGCACTTACTTTGCCATCCCCTTTAGGGTTTAGATAAACCACATAATGTCCACCATGATTATCTCCACTATGAACCAGGACTGCATGAAGAATATAATTTGCAGGGTCTTTAGGATCCGTTTTTTGCAAAAATTCATCAAGTGGTAGCTGTTCGGGGAACTCAAACCTATTTAAAATAAAAACATTTTAAGAGAAATCCAGGTTTCATTTACTTGTAAAATATTTCACCTTTAGGCTTTACTCCTTGCTAGACCTTCTAATTCACTGGCTCCTCTTTACTTGGAAAGGGCAGCTCCTACTCATCACAACAAATTATTCACACGTCAACAAAATCTGAAGCTTGATTTGAGAAAAATACCTAAAAAGCACTGACACACCTAACGGAATTTTAAATTCCAGGGTATTACATAACAGTCAGTTTTTGTGACAAAAACACACTGACTTTTCTAGGATGTGGATATTTCCAAATGTTGTCATGAACGGGGGCGGCGGGGGGTGCTTGAGAGGCAGGAAGAGCGTGAGGTGGGTGCACAAGGACCGTGGTGCTGAGCAGAGCACGAGCCTGGGCGTGGAGGGGCAGCTGCCACCCAGCACGGCCCTTGGGAACTCAGGCCCGGCACTGCCAAGTGTTTTGAATGCCAGATGCCAGAAATCTGGACTTTTATGTGAAATCTCACGACCTGAAAAAACGCTGGCAACTAATTCCAATAAAAATAGAAAGAAAACCAAGGTGAGGACCCAACAAAGCACACCAGCAGGTTGGGCCTAGCTTGCAGGCTGCTGGTCTGTGAGGTCTGCCGTCTCAAGAGACCCCACGGAAAAGGGCAAGAACAGACGAGCAGGCCCGGCTGGTGGCAGGTGATATGATCGAGTCACACTCTCCGCCGAGTTTCCGGGGTGACTGACCAACCTCTAGGAGGCTGGTTATTGTCAGGCTGTACCCCCTGACCAAGGAGTACAAAGTCACTGCTCCAACTAATCAGGGTTCAAGTTCTGTCTCCTTAACCAGACAAAGCAGTGTGTGGTACCAACCTTTTAACTGGTACTTTAAGGATCTATAAAACACCTGGAATGGGGGACACACCCACCTACGCCAGCATTTCTGAGGATTCTAGCACATTCTATAAGCCTATACCAACTGAGAGATAACATATTGGCGAATCCTATGTAAACCAATAGTGTAATAATAGCAAATGCCACTTCTGGGGAAAGCAAAGCCTGTGCAGCAGAAAGTTCCCTCTCCCCACAGACTTCAGTCTGCCACAGTGTAGACAGAGGGGCTCCCTGAGGAGGAGATACGGAGGAAGCAGCCCCTGAAATTATCCCTTTAAAAGCACAGTTCTTGGGACACCTCGGCAGAGAGGAAACCTAAATAAATCAGAGATGAGACCGAAAACAGAAAAACTAAACAAAGCACTGAGACTAACCCCCTAAATCAGGATGATGGGTAAATCTTAACTCTCACATCCCACTCTAGATTACCTATCGTTGATCTTGATATTTTGGTCCGTCTGAGGGTCATACATAAATCGCATCAGTTGTAGGTGTAACACTGGTGGCAATGTTAGGAATTTCACACCTTTCTCTGCTTCCTGAACATTGAAAAAGAAGCACAGGTTTAGTTTACCTCTACTTATTTCTCGAAGCAACAAAAGCAACAGCGTTTCACAGCAAGGGTGGAACACGTTGGGAACTTCTGGTAGGGAGATGGGCACAGGGTGCCTTTAAAATGTTCTGTGTGTGGGATTTCCTCTTAGTTTGCATTATACTCTATCTTGATGTCCAGCGACAGGGGAACAGTGAAGTAAACTACAGCTCAGTCACTTGTTGCCCTATTAACACAGTCATTAAACACTACGAAAATTCTGGAGAAACACGGGAAAATCAAATGGAAAAGCAGAGGATTATGATTATGTGAATGAGGTGTGCCTATGGACACCAGAACAGAGTAAGACGAGCACGGTCTGGGTTGGGAGAACTGCCCGTGACCGCCGTCCTTCCCCGTGAGCACGGTCACGTGCTAACTGTTCACTCCTGCTTCTGAAGACCCCTCCGACTCGGTATCAGCAAGGCCCTCTGACCACCGTCACAGCCTCTGCCCAGGCGTCACCAGCCTCTGGGGCAAAGGACACCCCGAGCAAGGCCTCTGTGGGAGAGGCCCAGCCTCACTCCTCCCCCCACCTCAGCCAGCTGAGTCCTCACTCAAATAAGCCTTCACCAAAGCCAGTCACCACCAGGCCACTGGCGGCCCTCAGCACGGCTGTATTCCTTCGGAGCTGTAAACCTTATTTCCAACACTGGCTAGAACACACCCACCTGGAGGAACTGGTGTCCTAGGTGGCAATGTTCTCTGTTGTACATTAGCATGGTTAAGGAAACTGGGTAGTTCTGGGAAGAAAAACAAAAACCCAGGAACCTACTGCCACACAAAGGAATGGCACGGTTTTAGTACAACTTGAAACAATAATAGAAGAATCATGTTTCTCAGCCACTGTCCATTGAGAGTCTGATTCTAAAATATATTTTGTTCACCCAGAGCCAAAAATATCCAGTGTGGATAAGGGCAATTCCGTGAGTTGACTCAAGTGTTTCCTAAGCAAATCCAGTGGCATGTTTGCCAAGTAACTTACTGATCTACAAATCAGTGGCCTGACCAAGCAGGACAGCAGGTCTGTGACCCACGGCAAAATGGGCTCACCAGCACCGTGAATTATAAACGTGCGAGCTTGGTAAACCCAGGATGGTCCGAAAAAAATCATATATTAGTTGAGCCAGTGAGTCAAGGTTATGAGGCTGCAGGGTCCAACCTGGAGGGCTGGACCCTGAGGATGCCGCTGACCCACCAAGCAGCCTGACCAGGCCACAGCCCGGGCCCCTCCATCTGACCATGCACTGCCGCTTGTTTACAACACTCATTGTTCTGCCAGAGTTCCTGCGGGGCCTTGTGGAAAACAAGCAGGGACACCGAGTATGGAACAATAACAGAAAATGCACTCCTCGTTCTGGAAGTCAGGATCCTCAGAAAACTAACTGACACTCCACTGCGGCGGCGGGAGAGCAAAGCACCACCACCAGCCAAAACCAGAGTCCCAGTGACTAAGCAGTTCTATCTGTGACTAGGAGAAACTGAGGGAAGCTCTGGCACAGACACCAGTGAAGTAAGGGGCAGAGTTGTGGATGGAATTGGGGCAGGGGGGAGGTGGGGGGGGGGTACACGTGTCGGGTGATGGTTCTGCCTCTGGTAGCCAGGAGGCACAACACCTTCCCCACCCCTGCCTGTCTACACCAGCAACACGATCAGAGCTCTCTAACACAACGTCCAGACTGAGAAATAAAATCCTTTTGCGTTCTAAACACCAGCGGCATGTGAAAAGATACGAGTGAATGTTTAGTTCACAGTCAAGCAAAAGATCTGAAAACAAAGTGGAAAGATACAGCGGGACACTAGCACACAATCTCCAAGTTACCTGCAAGCCATGCTCCCCGGCATCGTATTTATTGTCACCGTCTAGTTGTTCTACTGCCACGTAATCCACAAATGATTCAAATACTTTCAAGAGAGAAAGAGAAAAAAGTCAGCCGAAGTTATCACTAAAGCTTTGATTATAACAGTCAATCAATCAATTCAGGCACGCCAGGGAGGAATGTAAATAACTGTAGCTGTGAGCACAGGTCTGCAACTTCACCGATCCAGCAAAAGGTGTGAACTCTTAAGGCCACTGAGGGTGTTACGTGATAACATGGAGTCAATGTTTTAATAAACTTAAGTAATGTTAAAGTACAAATTTTAACCCAAACACTTACTCTAAAGTCAGTGCAGAAAGAGAGCAGGCATGTGGGAGGGTGGGGGGGGGAAGAGGGGGAGTTTGGAAGGGGACACGGGCTTCTGCTGTGAGAGGGAGTAAGAGCGGAGGCTCCTGTGCACAGCACAGGGACACGGCTGATAACGCTGCCACGTGTAAGTCAAGTTCATTGACCAGAAGGCAGTCATGCTGTCACAATACCTGAGCATACCAAATAACCATGATGAACACTTTAAACACCTTACGATCCTGTCACTTAAACCACAATAAAGCTGAAAAGGAAGAAGGAAGAATCCATCCAAGGATGATAGCCAATGGACCAGGAGGTAGAGTCTAGAAAGAGGTCTACACAGATGCGAAGGGCTCGCTGCTGACAAAGGGGCAGCAGAGCACCTTTGGTCCACTCTGACCATAAGCAGAAAGAAACTATTCTGGGTGGACTGTAAATAAACAGAAAAGAGAAAAAAGTAACAGATAAGAGAATTATCTTAAGACTTCAGGGCAGGTGTTCTCAGACACAAAAAGCAAAGATTGATACCCTGGATTTCACTACAGTTATGACATTCTGTTAACCAAATGGGCACACTGCAGGAGTGAAAAGGCAAGCCCCACGCTGGCGGAGAGCCCGAAACCCAGGCGAGCAGCAGCGAACACAGCCCGTGAAGAACTCGCGCGTTGTGGCCGTGAGGGAGTAACAGGAAGCGCACTCCCTCCCTTGCACTGGGCTCCATTACAAGGCCAACAACCGTATTCACACGCTAGACAACAGGCAGGACAGGATGTGGCCACTGAGAGCCCTCCAACGCCCCAGCTCACTGCGTGGAACTTCCAGGCTGCAGCGCAGGGCAGAGAAACCCCAACGGGCCCCAGAGTCTCCCTGAGACAGAGTGGGGATTTCAGGGGCCCGAGGCAGTGGCCACGTGCAGGACGGAGGGCCCTGGGGAGAGCCACGCGGGAGAGCCCCGGCGACGTGAGAGGCTCCTCCTGGTCTCGAAGGAATCAGCTATCTCCAAATAACGAAATGTGCCCCGGAACAAAGGGTAAGAATATCCAATACCCAACAGGATAAAAATCACAACAGCTGGCATCCAATAAAAGATGACCAGACAGGCAAAGAAGCTGGAACTCACAGCCAGAGATGGAAAGCGAATCGATGGAGACAAGATCCAGAAATCACGGAATTATTGGACCAGGACATCAAGTTATTACGAACTACATTCCATATGTTCAGGAAGACACCCAAATTGCCAATAAGCGTTCGAAAAGGTAAAATCTCCCCGACTTCCAGGGCAATGCAAATTGAACTCAAGATAGCACCATTCTCCCACCAAAACACCAGTCTGACGACTGACGGCTCTGGAGTGGATGTGGAACAACTGCTCGCACCCTACTGGTGGAGCAGAAATGGATAAACTGCTGTATCTGCTAAGCTCGACATATACACACAGGCCCTACAAGCCAGCATTCCACTCACCGTAAATGCACCAGGGGCGGACACAAGACCGGCCAACAAGCCTCACACCTACCAGCCTCACGCTGAAAACAACCCGAACACCCATCAAGGAAAGAATGGTTTCAAACATTTGTGTTATGTTCCTGAAGTGGAATACTATAAAGCCATGAAAATGACCCGATACTGCTGCTCAATATAAGGATGAAGTGCATGGAGGCAA
This sequence comes from Stenella coeruleoalba, assembly GCF_951394435.1. Classification (NCBI taxonomy): domain Eukaryota; kingdom Metazoa; phylum Chordata; class Mammalia; order Artiodactyla; family Delphinidae; genus Stenella; species Stenella coeruleoalba. Next base: position 56,548,103 of record NC_137161.1, read on the forward strand.
CGCTGAGAAAAAGAAAAGAGAGAACGAGACACATACCCTACACGATGTCATCTACGTAAATAAATACCACAGAAGTAACCGAGGAAAGAATGTCAGCAGGCCAAACAGTGGTTTCCTGTGAGGAGGGGGAGGCAGTGACCAGGAAGGGCCACCATCTTGCTTTGCAAATGTTCTGTTTCTTGACCTGGGTGGGGTCACCAGACTGTGTTCACTCAGTACCTTCATCATTTGGGCAATTTTCTCTACACTGTATTTCAATAAAAACCACCGTGTCAATGAAGCATTATACCAAACCAAATTATGAAAAGGTGGTGGTGCCATTATGTACACAGAACTTACTATTTTTCTTTCCTTTTATACTTAGCTGGATATCATAATAATCTTCTCTTCTATCAGATCGGTAGTCTACTTCTTTACACTGGATATATGACTACAAATAAGGAAAATAAGATGGCTTAAGCATTAACCGTCAAAATATTTGCATGTTTAAAATCTTTAAAAATCACTCTTTAAAACTGGTTATCACATACCACCATCTTGCCTCTGAATAATTTAGGTATGGTGCCTTCTACACACGTGCCTTTCATCTTATTTTCCACATTATCAAGCAACTGGAAGAGAAAGTTTTGGCTTTCAGAAAATGTTATGCTTAATTAACGTACAGTAATTTGAAATGTGACTAGGAAATTTCAATGGTCAAAGAAATTCTAGACTATAAATATTATGACCTTTAGCATGCAATTATCAAAAACATACAAAAATCTTCTTCCTTGGTTGGATATTTACAAAAATATCTACATGCAACAGTTGAGATTAACCCTCTATACAGCCTTTGGAATGAATTATTAATCTGTAGTGCCTTTAGAAGCATTTTTTATATTCATTTTACCTCTGTGGAAAAGCATGTAAATTGAGCACTAAACTTAACTCGTATTGGTCCACACCAAGAGATTAATGAGGTTGAGCCTGTCAACAGGATTGACTGGTTTGTCCATGGATATTTAATGAACTGGATTCAATCCAGCTAGTGCTGCAAAAAAGAAAACACACCTTGCCCAGCCAATCACCTTGAATAGCCATTTCATGTTGTGTGTGAGTGTGAGTCTGTGAGTGTGTGTGTGTGTGTGTGTATTTCTTTCATCACAACTGGAAGAGTGCGCGTCTGCTAGTGACTAGAGATGGTCTGGGGGAAGATCCCCCACACAGAGGTCTGCCTCAACCAGAAGTTCTGTGCCAAGGCGGGGTCTGGGTCTTGTGCTACAGAGTAAGAACAGAAGTCACTATTCTAAAGTGAAGTGGGATCATCAGGACAGCTACTCAAGCCAATCTGTTGTTTCTTGGATTAGTAACTCTGGTAATTATGCCAACTTAACACATTAAAAGTACACTACCTATACTATTCAAATTTACATTTTCCCTCACACTTCCCTATCAAATAATTTTTCAGTCTTTCTGGTTTTAAACTAGATACATGCTGTCTTTTCTTTCTAGCCTAGTTCTGGTCCTGAACAAAGATGGGCATAACTGGAATGATAGTGACTGAAGTAGGCCTGAGGTTTTACTTGGTAACAACTTCTGACAGTGCTTCAAAATATGAAATGTAAGTAGTAAACAATTCCGGCTGAAAACTCACCACTCGACAGAGTTCTTGAACATCATGTTGCATGAAGCTATCTAACGTTTCCCACCTTAGAGAGATAAAATGAATTTATATTTAAACTTCCAGATTTCAAACAAGAGTAAATTAACAAGCAACTCAGACTAAAAAACCGAACCATGTAATTAGTCATTATTCTTAAATTTTTATGAAGATTATAATTCAAAGACAAACTGAATTTTATCCAGACACCAAAACGTTCACAACTTTATACTGTTCTGAACATCTTACTGCAAGGGGAGGTCGTGTTTGCAAGTAAATGTACAGAAACTTGGAGACCATATGTTATCCTTTCCTTGACAGGTAAACCTAAGTGGTGAACTGCTTCTCAAGCAAAATTCTAAAAGCCTCCATTTCCAAAGAGGTCAAACAAAGGACACTGATAAAATGCCCTGACATACTCAAGTGCCTGAGCTCTGCTCTCAACCCTTCCCCGTCCACTAACTCAGCCCTCGAGCAGCAGAATGGACAGGTCTCCCAACACATACCCGAACGACTTGGTCAGCTTCTTTGTTCCTACGGGCTTATCACTGTGCTGTAATTCATAGAACACTCTTTGCAATGCTAAAGGGACGCTTTTGGATGAATCGTCGCCCTCTGTCGGCATCATGTACACAGCCTAAAAGAATTGATTCAGAAATAAAAATGGAATTTTATGTGAAAGTATCATTTCTAACACCACAATGACGAAGGCAGTTGGGTAGGGCTTTTAACTATCCCCCCCCCAAAGGGTCAAAAGGTCTTTTAAAAATCAAGACAGTGAAAAAAGAATTTTAAAAATGACTTAAGGCTCACCATCCAATGAGAACCACTTCTATTTCATACTTCTTAGAGCAGAGCAACATTTTTTAACTTAACATGACTTTGAACAAAAGAGTTGATGGAACTTCAATGCTACTGCAATTAACCACACTCAACTATCCCCAAGATATCATCCTATCTTGGTAATTAACGCTGCCTGGAAGAATGGTGCGAAAAGGACACGCCAGCAGACCAGCCAATGGTCCCCCCAACACCAGGAGTGTGTGCTGCCTGCGCTGCTCCCCTGCTTGCACGGCATTCCTAAAGGGCAAGTAACTATCCTCCGTTAGATTTTATATTTTTTAGAAGTTTTAGCTATAGTAAGTGAAAAATTAAGATTCCTGACCAGGAGTTTTTCAACTAATCAATTTTAATATAAAACTTTTCAAATGTTGCTGCTAATGACTTTCATATTTTTTAAAAAAGCTTTTATTATTTCTAGCCCAATAAAGTTAGGTTTGTCGGCTGTGGTAAACTTTTCATCACCTAAGTTAGCTTCACAAGCGTCCGAACACTGAGGAATAGAGCTATGTATAAGCATAAAGCAGGGGCCTCCCTGGAGACGCGGCAAGAGACAAGTCTGGTGACGGGGCTTTGCTTGCCCCTTAATACTTGAGAGAAAAGGGTGGGTGGAAGGTTGAGGGAGAGAAACACCATCCATTTACCTTTCGCAGTTGGTTTGTGAAAAATAAAGTCTGCAGCAGGCTGTTCATGTAACAAGTCGCTCCCTGATTCTTTAAACCGACATAGCCCGTGTGCTTCTTTGAATCCCACCTACAAGATCAGTTTGAGGTTGAGGGAAAACTGCACAGGACACCTCCTTGCTTCTGCAACGTGTGTGGGCGAGGGGACTGGGGGCCGGCACCTCACTGCTCTGCACCACCACCTCCTTCCCACCATCCTGACACGGGGTGACGACGTCCGAGCACCCGCCTCCAAGTGAATAACTCGTTGCCAGGCTGGCAGTTATCACACGGCTCCCTCCGGCAGTCACCAGTTTTGTCTGCTCAAGCACGTGGGCCAGTGCGAACTCAGCCCGGCACCGGAGAGGCGGCCTCCGCGCGGTGTGCTGACAGCAGCAGTGCCATCATTTACCCAGAGCAGCACTCTCAGAGAGGAGTTCAAGTCTATTTCTATCAAACTGAGTCCCAGTGTGGCTCCCTCACACACACGTCGGCTCACACGTGTAGTCAGCACAAGGCGGGACGGAAACAGCCGAAACCCCTCTTTTCTGTAGCGTCCCGTACACGGAGAAGGACAGGCATGCATACCGGCAGGTTCAGACCTCAATTCCAAGAGCCGTTTCCCTTTACTCTGTTATACAGGTGGTTGGTTAGGAGAGAGAACAGTCTGTACCCTCTCGCCCCCAAGAGTTAACAGGAAGCAGAACAGCCCTCCCCAGCGCTATCCCCTCCCCCTCTGTGCACGGTGCAAATGTGTGACCACTGCTAGACATTTACTGTGAGTTCAGGCCAGCAGGACTCTGATGCCGGGGGTAAGAGGTTTTTGCAAGACTGAACCAAGATACCTGTTTTGATTGGTAAGTCTGAAAAACCCAATCTACTTTCTTAGTCAAAAGATGTATCATAAGCATAGGGGGAATGTTTTCTAAAGGAAGGGGAAAAACCCCACAAAAAGTTTAACTAGAAATACCACCTTTTTACCCCCCACTCCTGGTATCTGAATACAATTCAAGGGTATGTTTCCAAAAGGCTACTCAAGAAAAGCCTGATTCCTCTGATATCAGCCCAATGAATATGAAAACTAATAAATCTTATTTGTTTTAAAATTTCCCAGGGCCACATGCAGGCCACCTTAGCCAGGACCTGGACTGAATGACCTGACCACCCTTCTGGGCTGTCGGCTGCCCATCCCACCCGGGTCAGCCTACGCACTCATGCCAGAGGAGGGCCACGTGGGAAGAGAAAAAAAAACGGGAAGAGACAGGGGCGCCTACACTTGACTCCTTCCCACCTAGGCTGCACTTTATTTCTTCGCTCGTTGGCCTTAAGAGTCCTGCTCGTCTACAACCTGATCCCAAGGCACCATCTCAGCCCTCTTCACACTCTCCTAGTGCCCCGCCCACCTCAAACTTCCCTGCCAGGTATCCTTACTCACACCCTTCTCCCCACCTCCAAATTCCCCCGGTCATTCCTTATCAATCAAGGACATCCTCAAGGACATCCGACACATTCTTCAAGGCCGACACCGTGCTCTTGCCCACAGACCGCCTGGACCCAGGGACGGAACCCTCTCCTCCCAGCGCCATCCACACCACAAAATAACAGCACATCTGCTGCTGCAGTTACTGCCGTCAACTCCTCTGCCCGAGTGGTCTTGGAGGTTCTTCGAGGACAGAAAACCATGGCTGCCTCGTTCAACATAATTATATTCCTAGAGCCCAGCAGAGTGTTTGGCACATAGAAACTGCTCAATAAATCCGCCACACAAAGGCATGAACGTGAAGCTGGCACACGTACGTTGATCTGGTCTGTGTGCCAAGGGATGAGCACACAGAGGGTGCTTATCTGCTGTATATATGCACCTCTGCTCCTTTCACTAGAATTCACAACATCTCTTAATAGCATCCAATTAAAGGAAAACTTACGCAACTCCATGGGGGGCATCCGCCTGTACAAAGACTTCAAAAGTAACTTTGTCATCATCTATAAATCCTTTCTCAGGATCAGTCACTTCCTATAAAAAAAAAATAAGAATATCCAACTTGCATAAGAACCCGCAAATGCTCACTTCATTCCAAACAATTACCCTGTACTCAATCAATTAAAATACTACTTTTTCAAAACACCTAAATTGTGCTTCTAGTTTTGCAGTGCTTTGGCTTGTTTTAAATAATGTTCTCTGAATGAAAACAGCAAAAGCTTGGATGTCTCCTGGAGGAATGGGAGGTGTCAGGGGCTCAGCATCCACTCAGCAGGCAGGGTCTGGGGAGGCTGCCGAGAACCCACTAGAGAGCTGAGCAGGGCGTTCCTAAGTCCTACTGGCTTCCACCTCTGCAAAAGCAGCCCAAACGCGCTGACTTGAGAATTCACTGGTTACAGGAAACCACCCTGCACTATGCCTGCCTCAGTATTATTTCTTTTAAAGGAAACCTAGCCTATCAGGAAGGCTATAAACTACCTTACAATGTTTGACCAAAACACCGAGATGAAGTCCTGTTGGCTGCTAAAAACCTGACGTAGGAAACTGGAGAAAACACGTTTTCAGTTACCTATCCAACTTACAAAGCAAACATTTTGATCCTATAATGAATAGATGGATGTGAAGAATGGAGAATTAGGGAACAAAGAACAACGCTCAGATTATTCAGTCTGAGTACATTGTTACTACTTACACTCCAGGCCATGAAATTGGAAAATCCCCAATCGTTCTCTTTATGGAAGAACAAATGACTGATACGCCGGCTGAACGACTTCTCATCATCTCTGTAATTTATGATCTTCAGCACCGCTTGTGCATGACAGGACCAAGACCTGTTCAGGGAGGACAATCTAAGCCTCAGTCGACAGATTTACCTGACTTTTACACAATTTTTAAAACAGCACACAAAACCTCCCATATTTTTTCCTTCTATTTTTTAGATGGAATAAGGGGACACACATTATCTTTAATGGAGAAAAAAATGTGAAGAGGGTCTGGCGGTGCCCTTGTGTGATCTGGAGTGATTTAACTCAATGCTTTATGTCTTTTTTTCTTTAATTTTTAAAATTTTATTTATTTATTTTTGGCTGTGTTGGTTCTTCGCTGCTGCGCGCGGGCTTTCTGTAGTTGCGGTGGGCAGGGGCTACTCCTCGTTGCAGTGCGTGGGCTTCTCATTGCGGTGGCTTCTCTTGTTGCGGAGCACGGGCTCTAGGCGTGCTGGCTTCAGTAGTTGCGGCACACGGGCTCTAGAGCTCAGGCTCAGTGGTTGTGGCTCACGGGCTCTAGAGCTCAGGCTCAGTAGTTGTGGCGCCCAGGCTTAGTTGCTCCGCGGTATGTGAGATCTTCCCGGGCCAGGGATCGAATCTGTGTCCGCTGCGTTGGCAGGCAGATTCCTATCCACTGTGCCACCAGGGAAGCCCCTATGTCTTTTGAATTTCTAAAAGGTTTCAAGTTTTTTACTGGTATCTATAAAATACAAGTGTTTGAACTTTAAATACTGTCCTTAGATTTTACAAGAGACAATAGCTTTTTGGTCAGATAATAGTTCTAGTACCTAATACGGCTATTACTTGAATAGAAGAATGATGATAAAGCTATTTTTTAGGTGAACAGACCTAAAGCTGTAGGCTCTACTAATAAGTGTCACTCCTGCCCCACTCAGGTGCTGTGAGGCTTCCACACCAGGCTGTATAGGGGGCTCTGAGCAAGGATGCCACCACCCGAGAATAACGGCAGGTGCGGTTGTTTGGGGCAGACCCCAAAAGGGTCCCTGGATCAACGTGTAAAATGTTTAAAAACCAACTTAAAGTGGAGCTTTTATAAAGGAAGGTTTTGACTGAACTCATTAGACTGAGCTTTTTATAAAGGAATGTTTCGACTGCAGACTCATCAGAACAAGGGCAAGGGCAGTGTTGTTCCCGCGGGGATGCCGCTCGCTCGGGATGCCATCGCTGGACATGGACTGCTGGATGTTTCCCAAACTACCGTTCAGGCTCAAGTTGTCTGTCAGACTAATAAAACCAATCCAGCCTCAACGCTCATCAGATCAGATCATAATGTGAACGGAACACAAGAAGTAAAAATTTGGCCAAGGCCCTGACTGCCCCATAAAACTGGCTTCTTAAACACTCAAGTAAAGAGGAAAATGAAAGCTTTGGCAGAACAGCTGGAACCAGCGCCCTTTGGGGAACATCTTCATCAAGGGTGCCAAGGGCCATAATTGCAGTGGCAGGGAGACGTGGTCAAGGAAGCAGCTTTCCCGTGGGTTCATGGATGTGGAATGAGAAAGGGTGACAGTGATCTGGAATCCATCCCTTCAATCTCTCAACTGTGCTTCTGATAAACGTTGAACAGCGACACTTTGCTTTTTAATTTTAACTTTCTGAATAACCCATAGAAATTGGTTAACATACAGTGAGGATGTCTGCCTGAAGAATTTTCCTTAACTACAATTTCCCCCCCTAGCAGTTACTGGTAGAATAAGAAATACACCTGGTAATCCAGCAGTCAGCTAGTCCAGATAGGCCCTGATTCCATGTTCCACGGGCAGGTAGATTCTAACACACAAAGTTCAGTTTATTTGCAAGAAAAATATACACCTTTTCTAGTTTGGATATAGTACCTACCAGTGAGTTTTAAAGAGGGAATTGTATTTAATATAACTTAAAATCAAATGACTATGTAAAGGCAGAAAGGGAATTCAAAGAGAAATCCAAAATTCAAAGAGGCCAATTTGGCTTCCAATAATGTACTAGAACTACTTGCGGATTTGTAATTGCATCATTTAAACTGTCTTACGTGGAATCAGATTCAGCATTGCACTGGAGAAAGAATCCTACGCTTTTTTGGTGTGGTCTGTCTGGATAAAAGCGTGGCATCACCATAATCTTCCATGGCAGATTTCGCACAAAACACGGAGGGCTAAGGACCGACTCACTCAGTCTGCTGAAGCGCTCGACAGTGAACTGAAAGGTTGCCTCGGAGCGCCAACTCGTGTCTGCAAGAAAACGCTTTGTCAATCACCAAGCCCGGCATTGTCAGACAACACTGAAAGCAGCACAAACCTGGGTTAACCATTCTATATTCAACTGCTAAAATCTAACCCTTTGGGGAAAGGATAGCATCATTTCCAATTTAGTAACAATCTAAAACTGTGAGATGACATATAGTTTGTGTAAATGAAATCCCAAACTCAGAGGGCTAGCAACACACACCTGCATTCCCCACCAGACGAGCTCAGTGTGATTAAGAATGTCTATTCTACTCTGTCTTAATTCCCAAGTAATCCGCAGTGAGTGGAGAGACTGGAGAAAAGGAGTAAAACTTCTCACGTCACATCTGTTCAAGGACAGGACTTGAGGAGGAAAAGAAAAGGGCTTGAGACTTGGGCTGAGTGTGGAGAAGAAACATGAATTTGCAGGCAAACAAGAACTTCCGAGGAGTGGGCGACAGCCATTCCTGGGAAGCGCAGCACTGTTTAGAGATAAGAAGATTCCTAAGAAGTTAGCTAAAAATAAATGTTAACTTCATTAGTTCAAAATTTTGGTGAAATATCAGACTAGATTCTCTAAGGGGAATTATTTGAAAAAAAGAAGAAACTGGCATTCCTTTTGACGTGAACAAAATGAACTATTAAATTTACTCAGCAAGACCAAAGGCCAATTTAAGAAATCAAGATTTCCCCCAATAAAATGCAAAGCACTGATACAAATTCAACTAAAAGTCACACTTGGAATTCCAGCTTTTTCTGTTGCTGACTATTCCTTTCAAGTGACCCAGGCTGTGGATTAGTTTTGACAAACCCAGCAGTGTCCATGCTTCTCCAGCTCTCCCCGTGAGGGGAGCAGCTCTCCCAAGGCCACCCGCCAACCTGTTACCGGCCAGCACTTTTATAAAATATAATAAAACTGCCGCAGGAAGGCCAAATTGCTATACAAGTTTCTAAGCGCTTCCTCTCTCTGTGCCTATCTCGTGGCAGATTGGGGACAGTTCACAGGCCCAGGGGCCAAGGGCCACACTTGGTCTATAGAATAACAGGAAGGCCTTCTCTGGCTGAGAAGCAGGTGCTACTTTGACATCCCTGACCCCACGCACAAAGTGGGGTTCGCAGGTCTGTGCCCTCAGCCCGTCTCTACACTTCACTCAGGTCACTGCGGTGCAGACTTCTCCGCACACAGAACTGCCTCCACTGTGACTGAATTTGTTCTTAAGAAAACATGTCCATCAGTCCTCATGAGAGGGTAGTATTCTTTACCAAAGAAATAAAACCCAAAAGGATGTGTAACAGCGCTTTTATCTTCGTTTAAAGGCTCTCCGTCCCCATCTTTTTTTTTTTTTTTTTTTTACTACCCGTAACCTGGCTCAGCTGTTAGCAGAGAGGCCCTCAAAGGAAGAGCAGCTGGATGGGTGCGTTTTGCATTCGAGCCTCCTCAAGGGGCAGGTATTACCCTCATCCCTTGCACAGATGAGAGTCCACGGAAAAGACAAGCAACTTGTTCCAGAGAATGAGGTCCAGAATGGCTGAGGAGAAGAGTGGGCCACTCCTCCACAGCCACACAAATCATATTTGAGCAGCATTTAAACCCCACAAAGTAGGCAAGGGCAGGTGTTACTTAATTCCCACTTTACAGATGAAGAAACCGAGGCCTGCTGAGGTTAAGTGGCTTATCTCATCCAAGGTGTTAAGAAGTGAGCACAGGGGGTCTCAGTACCCAAGATCTGGACACTGAGCACAGTGACCCTGCCTCTGGTTTGTAAACTGCCATCCTAGAGTTTAGGTGACCAAACGCAGAGCCCAATAAACCCGGCCTGCTGTACAGTGATGGCAGGACACACTCCTGGGACCTAAGGACATCATGTCGCAAGCCCCCCCCCCCCCCAACTCACCTACTTGACTGTCAGTTACCATTCAGGTCTTTGTAGGATTAGTTTTATACAGACAAAAAAATGATACACATTATAAATGCCTTTTTGCTCTTCCTCCCGACCCTTTAGTCAAATTCCTCAATTTATCTTAAACATTAAATAGGACCACACGATGGGGAGCTCAGCACAGCACGCATCCAGAAGCGGGCTAGCCCTCCAAGGCCAAGGCTCTGGGTCTTGAGCCTGGCGCCACCCTGGCCCCCATGTGCAGTTCACACTTGCTGAATCACACACTAGATGTGAGATTCTGCCTCATGTTCAAGGCACAGGATTATCTTCCAAAGTATGCTAATGAGGAAGTTTAACATGAGATTTCATGTGAATAAAAATGTCACCACCCCACAGCTCCAAGCTCTTCATACTGTGTGGCGTTGGTGGTATAGAGGTGAGCATTGCTGCCTTGCAAACTCTTCATAACTAACTGAATAACTGAAAACCTGTATTAAATACCAGGTCAAGACAGGAGGGTCTACAAAAGAGAAGAAGACGTGAAACCCATCTCTGGCAGATAGGGCCAGCCTTGTTACCCTCCCCTAAGGGAGCTACATGAAAAAATGGGAGGAAGGTACTCGGGATTCCATGTACTATTTGTGCAACTTCCTCTGTATCTATAATTGCTTCAAAACAAAACTTTTTTTTTTTTTTGGTAAAAGTAGTATACTTGGGATTATGAAGGATACCTTGTATCCTGCAGGATTAGTGTTTCATCCAAACAGAGACTCTAACCTGCCTGAACACCACAGAGCACTGACTCACCTACTCCAGCATCTTATCGCAAATGACAGGATGGCAAGCTCGTGCTACCTGCTGCCCTCAACACATCTTGTCAGAAATCTCGATAACCCACCACTTTAGGTCTTTTTAAAAAAATGGCAGGCCTGAGGTTTCCCCAAATGGCGCTCTTGCAGTAACTGTATCAAACATCGATTATTCATTCTAATACAAGTCTTTGCAAATCCTAGTTAATTCCCAGAAATAAGTTTTTTTTCACGGGTACCAACAATCTAGATCTACAACAATCACTCTCTACCTCTACTAAACATTCTTCCAACCTGTGTTGCTAGCCACTCAACTACTGTGTAAGAAACTCCCCCTACTAAGAAGGCCTCTCTGTAAAAATCAGATTCTAACTCAGTGTTTCCCATACTGTGTGCCCTCCAAAGATGTTAAAAGGAGATTCAGCAAAAACAGATTCTAACGTTCAGAGGCTTGGGGAATCATTAACAAAAAAAGTCTTTTGAAGAAAGATGTTAGGAGGCTGACAGCTTAGACGTACTTTAAGAAACATGCTTAAGCCAGCACTCCTCAAACTTCCTAGATTTTTCTGATCACTTTTCACAACGCACATATCCTGCCATTAAGTGTTTCAAAACACCTATCACTACTGGGAAAACGCTGCTGTAAACGAAGGCTTCTACTCCTAGAAACAGAACCATCTCCCTCCCACCCCCCTTGCCATAGATACGATCTTTCTCTCTCCTGACCCTGGGCCTTTAGAAAGGCCAGGAACAAAGCGTTACTGAAGATCACTTCTACTTTCTCCTGTAACATGCTTTTCCCGTCTGGTAATTCGCAGTAGGAGCATTTCTACTTTTAGGTTCTATAGCACCATTATTTACTACCAATAATTTAGTAAAATTTGCCTCAAAAGGGATTTTATGTACATTATGATCTCCTTATTGATTCTCAAATGAGGCAATCTGGGGCCCCCAGGAGACTTCTAGCCATGTTTAGAGACATTTTCGGTTGTCACGACTGCACAGGGGGTGGGGTGGGGTGGGGTGGTGGTGGTGGTGACAGGTGACACTGCCATCCTACAAGGCACAGGACAGTCCCTTCCAACAAAGAAGTATCCACCAAAAAAGGCATCAGAGGCCAACAGAACCTGCCCTTTTATCCACATCTGTCTCCTCCCAAGCCCTCCCCGTAAAAACACCTGGGGAAAAACGAGAATGAAATTGCTCTGTGGAAACCAGACCGGGAGGGCTCTGATTGGATTGGACCGCTCACTGCTCCAGGAGAGACTACAATCGATTCCTGACTCACGCCTGGTACATCAGACCTGGTCATGCCTTCCCAACTGCACTCTCTGAACCTCTTTTGGCATCTCCAGGGTCTGAAATAAAACCAAGAGCCCAGCAACCAAGAGACCACACCCACACCGTTGCCCTCATCTGCGGTGGAAAGTGCACTCCACAGGTAACAAAGCAGCGGGTCAGACCACGCCTCTTTACCTTCCTCAGATATTGCCTCAGCCAGCTGCCAGGGGTAAACCGCACTGTGAGAGAACTCTCAACTACGGCTGCAGTTTCTCATGGAGGCTGAACTTTTGGCAGGAGGTCTGAACAGCAGTCCTTCTGGTGGTGCAGCCCGTGACTGATGGTTTCTTTCAACTGCCCCGTTACACCCCTGGGAAGGACACAACCCTCATGAGGATTGATGGACATGCTTTTGACAGAACATGGTTTCATATTACACTGCAAGATTCCAGGGGCTGCATAAAGTGATTACTGGCTGCTACCTTCTCATGATTTCGACCTGGCAAATGCACAGGTCACACAGTCTAATAAATTACAGCGAAGAAATAGCCTCAAAAGAAAGGCTTTCCTAGGCACAAAATGTCCATGCACGTACAAATGCATACACTTTCCACAGAGAAGATAAAGACCAAAAGTCAGTCTGGGGGACAAAGCCCAAAGCTCGATTCTGGTTTTGCACCTAACCGGAGTGGGGAGAGATTATTAGCTACAAACAACTGATATACTTGCTACAATAAGAATGCAATGGAAAGCCACGTTCCAGTGTCTAGAAGTATCGTGCTGCAGACGAGAAGGAAAGGACAGTAAGATATACTTGTGTTCTGAATACTAGGAGTGGCTGGAAAATTAATTGTAGGCCTGAGCAAATACCCATCTATTACAAACTCCTGTATTTCAACCTTCTCTCCTAGGCTGGGGAAAATCAACTTACCTTGAAATCTGTAGGCAACCTTGAAATTTGAAACCAAAACAGGCTCCTAAATTTTCCTCAGATACAACCTCCTGAAAACTAGCTACTCTTAAGAAACTCAGAAGTACTCAAGGAAGAAATGTCTGTTTCCGACAGTTTTTTGCCCAATGCGCGTAAACAAAGCCCAGGTACTTACCGTCCTCCATGTCTTCCTCTGTGTTGTTGTGCCCATCACTCATGGCTACATTCCCGTTGATAACAGGGTTTTGAGTAATTCTTGGTGGGTCATCTGCATCTCCAGCTTTAAAGAAAACAAAGAAATTCCATGATTTTTACCTTCATGGCTTGAATTAGATTAAAAATATATATATATACTTGTACTCTGACAATTTCCAGTCACTATTAAGTTCCAATTGTGCCCAAATAATTGCACTTTAACCCAAAAAGTATTTACTAGTATGTTTACTAAATATAAACTTTTGTTTCTTTCAAAATGCTAAATGGGACTTGAAAACACATTACACCTCACAATAATCAGCTCCATTTGCGATGACCTTTATTTTGACATAGGTCCACGGTTTAAAAGAAGAATTTTAAAAAGGCTTTGGCGGGATTTAGGATTTAAATAGCCTCTACTGCCCATACTTCACATTTAAATCCTGTCCTTCCAGCATGTCAGAATAGCTCACTGCAACTAATGCTGTTCTGTTTGCCTGTACAGTCGGCTTTCCTTGGTAAATCAGACACTCCAATAGAAATTAAGTGTCTCAACTACAAACAGGAGATGTGGTTTTTTAAATAGCTGCACAGTTGTGTCCTTGGACTCCAATACTCAGAGCCTTTACACCATTAGGATCAGCAGTCAATCTGATTCAGCACCATGGAGAGCACCCTCCCCTTTCCCCTCTAGACAAACTCCAAACTCCAATTGTCAGGTTACTTTTCTCAAATAATTCCTGAATATAAACCATCCGATTTTCCTTCTTAAGCATCTCAAAACACACGTTAGAAATCCTTGGAAGCTAAGAAACAGGTATTACTACTCAAATTTAGACCACTGCCACTCCTGATACTTTTGTTTTATTAAATATCAATATATACAGTTAATTAGCAATTGTGTTAAAAGCTGTCTATGAAAACATAAAATTTTAAACTGACCCCTCAACCATGACATCCTGACAGAAAAACTGGGGGAGGGAAGTAGGGAAAGGAGAAATTCCTTTTCCTGTTGCTTAACTAGCTTGAACTCTAAACTCTAAAACTTATATGCTTAAAAAGCAAAATGAAACATTGGGTGCTTTGACAGAATTTCCACATTTACCCTCCTAAATTAACCATTTCAGGGAATTCCCTGGCAATCCAGTGGTTAGGACTCTGCACTTTCACTGCCGAGGGCCCAAGTTCAATCCCTGGTCAGGGAACTAAGATATCCTGCAGGCCTCGCGGTGTGGCGCCAATAAATAAATAAATAAATAAATATATGCGCATATATATTAACCACCTCAAACCATCACACAAAATATTTTATGAGGAAAAACCCTATGAAGGCCTTTGAAATAAACAGCACATTCCACCAATGGAATATTATGCAGCAGTTTTTTTTAAGGTTCTCAGTGTACCTATATGAAATGTTCTGAGTTATATTAAAGTTTTTAAAAATTAAGGTACCAAGCAATATATATCATCATATGCAACCCTTGCTATAAAAGAGAGAGACTGTGATGGAATAAGAGTGTGTACATTCTCATTTCCCTTTATACCAATAAGCAAACACTGGGAGAACACAAACTAGTAAGAGGTTCTGTAGAAGCAGCAGTAGAATGATTCTTCACTGCAGACACACACACACACATCACATGAATGCACTATAAATCTTAAAGTAATTTGCTTGACGTAGGCCTGGTACTTTTAATTTAGTTCCTCAGTTCAAATCCAGCCTACGGCAAGAGCTTTAAAACATAGTCTATAATGCACGAATGCAAAAATGACAAAGGTTTCTCTGCAGGTGGCTCCTAAAAGGCAAGGCAAGTAGGGTTCTGCAGCTGAACCAGGTGCTCCTGAGCAATGTCCCATCTTTTACACACGATGGGTACACATTCCTGCTGGGCTGACCAATTTTCCACCCTTCACAGGCCTGGAGACGGTGGTCCAGGCTGGTGGCTGTGAAACTGCAAAAAGCTCCTGGTTGGCCCAGCATGTACATGAGGAACCTGTCGAGCAACAGGCCCTCCCAACCAACTGCCATGGGACCCTTGGAGAAAAGGTTGGCAACTCAAGTCTAGCTCCTAAGGGACTGAATATCCAGTTAAAAAAAGCTTCTCATAAAAATGAGTTAGTTCAACAAGAGGATTAAAATTTTAATTAAGACACGGTAAGTCCCCGGACCAGAATTAAATGATAAAAGCGCCTGATACCACAATCTGTATTAAGCTTCCAGAAATATCCTAAACGATAAGGCTGTCT
Organism: Stenella coeruleoalba; assembly: GCF_951394435.1. Taxonomy (NCBI): domain Eukaryota; kingdom Metazoa; phylum Chordata; class Mammalia; order Artiodactyla; family Delphinidae; genus Stenella; species Stenella coeruleoalba. The sequence continues at coordinate 56,563,560 of NC_137161.1, forward strand.
TTATCATCAAGGAAGAAGTGCAAGATTGGCACGTACATATATTTATCACTCTATATAAAGTGATCCTGTTCCCGAATTTTATATCCTGCCTAGTTGGAATTTTCCCAATGTATTAACTCTCATTTGGCCAAATACGAACTACAACACTAATTTTTTTGACACACACAGTTGCAAATACCAATGACAATATGGTATGCCTCAAACACATAGACAAAAAGGTCTCTGATATACTTAAATGTCAAGGAGGGGAGGAGAGCAATTATCATTCCGAAATATATACATGACACCCAGAAATACGAAAGGAGTTCATTTCCATTACTCACAATTGGTAAGCCTTTTGACAACAACCTTGTGATAAGTACCAGAGGCATATTTTAATATATATGTGGCACAAAATACCTTTTTTAAAGAGTGACTTCAGAAACACAAAAGGCTCCCTTGTTTAGTTACAAAGCCTATATTTCCTCCTCTTTTACTGAGGATGCCTGTGCTTACATCCAGCTTTTCTCCCCACAGACTTCTGTTTGTGATGTCACAACCCAGAGCTCCTGACCCCAAAGAACACTGGCCAATTGCTATGGAAATGATGTGGTGCTGATTTAGCACCTGAATCTCACTCCTGGATGAGAAAAATAGAAAATTCCAAATTGTTGGCCTTGACATTTTCTATCACTTCACAAATATTTCTCAAACCTCTCCCCAAAACGCTGGGTAGAGGGAACCAAACAACCCCATTAAACCCACCTCACGGTCTTCCAACTAAGAGTCTATATGCTGCCACCAGGAGGTACCTGGGCCACGAAGATCCAGCCATGCCCCAGAGTCACTCTCGACTCAGCCCCCCAGATTTCTCCTCAAAAGTCCCAACTAGTGGGCTTCCCTGGTGGCGCAGTGGTTGACAGTCCGCCTGCCGATGAGGGGGACACGGGTTCTTGCCCTGGTCCGGGAGGATCCCACATGCCGCGGAGCGGCTGGGCCCGTGAGCCATGGCCGCTGAGCCTGCACGTCCGGAGCCTGTGCTCCGCAACGGGAGAGGCCACAACAGTGAGAGGCCCGCGTACCGCAAAAAAAAAAAAAAAAAGTCCCAACTAGTAATACAATCCAGTGAGCAAAACCATGGCTCAGTTAAAAGGGCAGAACACATGGATTACCAGAGGCCATGGGCCAACACTCGGCCCCTGAATTGGTCAAGCAGAGCCTAACCAGCACATTTTAAGCCCCAGTCTACCAGTTCACCCTGACTTCCAAGTCAAAACCCCCAGACTTCTGCTTGGTCCTCCTCCTCTCCTCTCTCCTGGCACTGAATCCATTTTAAAGAATATTACATAAAATAGGGGTTATCAAGGTAAATTAGAACACTGATATCTTTCTGCAAGTCCAAATATACTGCAGAAGGAGTGTTCAGAAATGGCATATTGGTTCTGAAAATCCATCAGTGGCGTAAGGCCCCCACTCTGAGCTCCTGAATCACCTTCTGGTACAAGCCCATGGTTCCCTGCCATGTCTGCATGGCTCAGCAGCAGAATCTTCTGGGGGGGAGGGGCGGGGAGGGTTCTCTTGGCTACATCAGAGTGACTGCACAGAATCTCCAGGAGCTCCCCCTCAGAATTCTTTTTTTTTTTTTTTTAAAAAGCTCCCCACAAAATTAGGGCCAGAAGCATATTCAAACAACCTCATCAATTTACACGACCACCTTCAAAACACAGAGTATCAGTGTGGGAGAAAGAAGTCTGGAGTTACTAGTTCCCTCAGGTGTTGATGTAAGTTGCTAGTGGGGGAAACCAGGTGAGGGGTCCATGGGAACACACTCTACTAACTTTACTGTACATCTAAAATTAACCCAAAATTTCAAGTTTATTTTTAAAAAGAGAACATAAGAAACCCTCAAGCCTAAGAGGCAAGGAATATAGCTATTAAACTTATACAGGAAAATTTTCGGCATGAAGCATCCATACAAGCATGTGTGAAATTCTCACATAATTAAAGGTAGAGAGCAAGGCAGCTTAGAGCTGAGATACGAAACAAAGTCTCCCACACAGACACTGGGCGGGTGCACAGAGCACAGCTCCTCAGGAGGGGCCGGCCTGGGAGAGAGGGCTGGCGTCTATGCTGGGGCAGGAGCAGCAGAGGAAACACTGGGCACGTGAGAAGGATCTAACGTCTGCTCCCAGGATTTCACAAATAAGTAACTCCCAAGTACTGGTCCCTATTGTGTGCTGGGCGCTGTATAAACATTCTCAGGCAGTGATCACAGCCTGGGATCAGGCAGATGGGGTGTTTACAGATGGACCCAGGGTCCCGGCTGGACTGAGAGGGATGTTGCCCTGGGCCTGTAAGCTGTGGAGCAGCTACTCTCTTTGCTTTTCCTCCATGAGACAGGAGTGGCCCTTCCCTAAGGAGGACTGCTCACCCTGAAATAAAGTATGTTAGATGGAGCTCCTGAATGAAGCCAGAGGCACCGGTCAGGAAGAAATAAAGAAGGAAGTCCTGAGCAAAGAGGCACAATGCTGTGAAAAGTTCTTTAGCCACAAATACTTTAAAAATGCCTACTCTCACCATTTTGCAAAATTATAGTGCAATATCACAACTGGGAGAGCGACAATATACTGATCCTCCTCCTATTCACTTGCATGCATTTCATGATGTGAGGTCTGTGTGTTCCCCACACTCAAGATACTGAGCAGCCCAGCACAAGGACCCTCAGAGGGTGCTTTTACGGCCACACCCACCTCCCTTCTGTGCCCGCCCCAAACCCCTGGCAATGGCCAATCTTCTCCATATCCACAATCTGCCATTTGAAGAATGGACACAGCATGTGTAAGTAAGCTTACGGAGCACCTTCTGACACAGCACAATTCCCTTGAGACTCATGTCAACAATGCATTCCTTTCTCCTGCTGAGAGGGTTCTGTGGCAAGGACATGCCACTATCTGCTCACTCAGATAGCGGCAACATCCGGGTTGCTTCCAGTTTGGAGGCATTACATATGAATAAAGTGGCTGTAAACATTTTTGTACAGGTCCTGAGCAAAGAGACAGGTATTTTTACTTCAGGATTTTACACAATGAATGAAATGCTCACAGAAGCAAGGCAAGGGGTGCAGTGATAAATAAAGGGAAATAGTGACCTCCCTGCCTCTGAGTCTAAGTAGAAGGAAGGCATTCCCAATGTTCATGTACATACACGTGCACAAGGTACAAGCACTTTTACTATTCACAATACGTGGATCCCAATTCAGGAGCCATACAGATATGCGTACATGGATTTGATTTCGAATAGCACCATACCATTATGTCATGATCTACTCACCCATCCCCTACAGATGACTCTTCCCAGCCACCACCACCTCCTTTTTGGCCATCTGAGTGACACTACAAGCAAACAACTGTACAATGATTTTGTCCTGCAGCACGCTGTATAACTGTGTGGTCATCTGTCAGGGTCATCTCTCTCACACACTGAGCTCCCACAAGCAGTGCTCTTTCCCAGTGGCAAAGATCAACAACGCATCCAAAGCCACTACCAAGTGGCACTGCACAGCCTCCTGCACCAAGTTCTCACGCTGCTCAGGAGAACTCTTCTAGCGCCATCACTTATTTTCAAGAATTCAGATATAATTGATTTCCCAATGTGCTGATCCTCAAAAAACCTGGCTCTAAGCTCAAAGAAGCAAAGAGACATCTGATAACTTGAAGGTGAGAGACAGAAGATGTACCACTCGTACTAAGCCCAGCTGAGAAGCTGAGCTGATTAGAGGGGGGGCGGTCTGGTAAGGCTTCCACAAAAGCAAGGACCCACAGGTGTCAGCTATCACACTCCCCAAGAAACCAGAACCTCCAGGGCATTGGGAAACAACTTTGGACGCCCCCAGAAAACCTACAATTCTGTGGGAGAACTCGATGGCTCTGTGTCAACTCCAGTCCCCTTTGGGGGAATTCTCAGGCAAAGCCAGGCCTCGCACAGACTGGGGAACAGATCCAGATCCAGTCCTTGGGCAGAACCTGGAGGGAACCAAGGATACAAAGGTATGGAGCAAAATTGCAGGTCTGAGCTGTCTTTGCTCTCGCCCAGGTTTACCAGTCCTGGCAGCCGCTGGGTGGAAAGGAGTAGGTGCTGACCAGGCAGCAGGGCCCATTCACCAACAAGCTCACCCCCGCCCCCCAGTCAGACAAGGACCACAGTGCCTGTGGGCCATGAGGAAGTGCCCAAGTGCTTTCCGGCCCTCAATCCCTCTTGTGAAACCTCTTAGAAGTGGAAAACTGCAACTATGGTTCAAAAACATCATTTCTAATCCACTACTGCATTACAAGGATTTCATCCCCCACCCCCACCCCGGGCACACCGTATTTGCCTGCAATTACAGTAAGGAGGGCGACATTCTAACGACTGTTTCCTAACACTGGTCTTCTCCACACACGACTAACTTGGGAGGTAGAGGCTGAGGCTGGGTGCCCTCTTCTCACAGGAGTCAGTTCCCCTATTTGCCAAGTGTCTTGATGTGTCAAGAGCAGGCTGCGCCCTGGGCTTCAGGAGGGAACAGATAAGCAGCCCTCACACAAGAGGGCTAATGCGACAGAGGGGAAAACAGCCACAGGCCTTGGACATCCGGGCCAGGACCAGAGAGTGAAGGGAGCCGGCTGGGCAGAGATCCTGAAGAAGCACATTCCAGACAGTTCCAGAGTGACCAGGAGCAAGGCGATGGGCAAGGGAGGAGGTGGGAGATGAGGCCCAGGTTGAGGGTGGGCAGGGCCTTGAAAATCTCCGAATGCTCACGTCAAGCCTATGTCCCACCAAATGAAGAGGAAACCACCGGTGGCCCTGAAAGCACTGTGACACTCAATAACAGGTGGGTCAGGGCTTCCCTGGTGGCGCAGTGGTTGAGAGTCTGCCTGCCGATGCAGGGGACGCGGGTTCGTGCCCTGGTCCGGGAAGATCCCACATGCCGCGGAGCGGCTGGGCCCGTGAGCCATGGCCGCTGAGCCTGCGAGTCCAGCTCCACAACGGGAGAGGCCCGCGTACTGCAAAAACAAAACAAAACAAAACAAAACCAAAAAAAAAACCAAAAAACAGGTGGGTCAGAACTGAGATGGTGCCGGTGCTTGGACCCTGGCTGCCAGCCCCAGGCAGCCATCTGATCAAGCCTGTCCTCATCATCACAGGCAGCAGAGCCCCATCAGAAGTGCCTCTGCTGCCCTGTGGAGGATGTGCGTGAGGTGTGGTTTTGGGCTATCTTGCCCCTGCCAAGTTGGCAGGGCTGCCTCCAGTGACTCTCTGAATTCCTTCGGTCATATTAACAATGAAACTGTCCGTGGCTTAATCAATACCACAACGGTGTTCTGGTTTTATTTTGATTTTTATATGAATTGGCTCCATGCCTGCCCCATGAAGGGAGCTGAAAGCCCACTTGCGGGTGGTGGTCCTGCCCTGGGGAGAGTCTGAGGATTCAAAGTAGACTCTGTATTGAAACCTGACAGTTAGCTCTATACTCTTAAATAATCCTGATTTAAATTAGTTATATGAAAATAAAGCCCCAAAGAAGGCCACGTATAAATCTGTGTTCCTTAAATAAAACTATTTGTTTGGGGTCTTCAGTTTGGCTTCATTATGTAAAAATCATCTGTTTTTAGAGGATCATGCTAACTGCCATCATGTCTGTCCCACAAACCATGACTGATGACTGAGTGAACACTGGCCGGGCATGGAGAGGGGTGTACACCCTGCACGACTGAGGAGCTTATAATTATGTCTGTGCTGCTTGCTTACACATCTGGTCTTATCTGCTATATTGGGTAGGGCAGTCCACTTGTGGAAAGGAAAAACAAGTCCCAGCAAGCCCAGCAGAGACGGAGCTGCACAGAAGCTACAGGATGAAGGCAGAAAGTATCAGCAACCCACAGGAGTCAAAGGATCAATATGCAGAACACACAGAGATCCTACAATCAAAAGAGACAACGCAACCACAACAAGGAGAAATTCTTAAGAAATACAAATGACAAATCTGGTCAACTTTCCTAATTAACACAATACCACTTTTCATCTACCAGATTAAGTCTCACATCACAAAATGGGTGGTGTCAAATGGCTAAAGTCTAAATTTATAGTCAAATTATTCTCCCCAAAGGCAGTATTTATTAAAACCAAAGTCAAATATTCTTTCACTCAAAATGCCATTTCTAGATATCCATTCCAAAGAAACTAGCATACATGCCCAAAGATATATACAAGCATATTTCTTATACTGAAGCACCATTTTTTACAGAGAAAAACTTAAAACATAAATGCCCATTAATTCTAAGGGCCATATATTGTATGGCGCCATTTATTCATATAAAGTGCCCAGAACAAGCACACCCACAAAGACAAAAGGCAGATCAGTGTTTGCCTAGAGCTGGGAGGGAGAGTGGAAGGGTGATGGCTAAGGAGTGCAGGGGTCTCTTTTTGGAGTGGTAAATTGACTGTAGTGATGGGTGAATATATTTATTAAAAGCCACTGAATTGTATGAGTGAATTGCAGGATATATAAAATCTCAATAAAGCTGTATTTTTTTTGGGGGGGGGGGAGACAAGAACTGGACAGAAATGGGCTATTCTGAGTGGGAACAAATAGTTCCACAAATCACAGCTGTCTGAGGGCCCGGCATAGTGAATGATGTGTACATTGAACAACTGAATCAGGTGTAAGTGTTCCATTTTCTGCAGTATTTCTCTAAAAGTATTAAACATTTTTGGTGTTTGAAAAACCCATTTATCTACAAAATTTATTTATGTACATAAATTCACTCTACATTCATGTAGTTTTAAAGAAAGTAAAACTATATTAAGGGACAATGTCCACCAAGAGAGAAATCAATTAGCAGGATGTCCTTACAGAATGAAGGAAGCTGTACATGTGGACGAGATGAAAAACAGGACAACACCCATCGTACGTTAAGTACACATGTTCACTGAGGGACGGAGTCTTTCTTGCCTTCTTGCTTCCATGTTGTTTTAATGTCTCAGCGAATATGTACTGCCTTTATAATGAAGGTAAAACCACCCACACACGCGAAGCAAAGCAAAGCAGATGCAGAAAGGCACAACCAAAGTACTGCCTAAGGCCTGACACCACCTCAAGCAGCCCATAAAGTCTGTACCAGTGGGGACTTCCCTGGCGGTCCAGTGGTTGAGACTTCGCCTTCCAATGCAGGGGGTACAAGTTCCATCCTTGGGGAGCTGGGATCCCACATGCCGAGACCAAAACAGAACAGAAGCAATATTTTAACAAATTCAATAAAAAATTTTTTAAAAAAAGGTTATATCAGAGAAAGAAAAGGGTACAGCAGCTGCCCATTTGGGGGCAGGAGGGAGTAGGAACAAAAGGATCCCAGAACAAAGGGATTACCTAGATTACTTGTGACCTTGAAGGTCCTTTTACACCGGGGCAAATGGCAGCATCCTCTCTTAAATGCCTGGATTTTCTTTAGAACTACTTAAAAAGACAAGGAAGTTCGGGGGCTGAGGATTGGGGTCAGAAGTAGAGGAGAGATTTTAAACATACTGTGACTGTGCTAACTAAAACTTTTGAAAACTAGTCAAGCACAGCCAATTTCAAATGAGTTCCTTTATTTGTATAAAGCCACAAACAGAACAGCCTAGGACAGAGGACTAAGCTGTTTCTGGTTGGTTTTTTTCCCCACGTTGGTGTCAGCAGACCACCACTCAGGCCTTACCCTCCTTTTGAGGGGACCCACCCGGACTGTCAAGGAACACCTACTTTCAAAACCTTCTAAAAAACCAGTGGCCAAAGAAAGTGTTGAAAAGTTCCTGGGAGGAAAACTAGTTTCCCAGGTAAAGTCGTGGGAGCAGAAGACATATGGTGTTCAGGGGCTGGTAGGCACAGCAACAGTGTCAGCTTTCCTGAAATTAATCGGTATATTTGAACACAATTCCAATCGCAATCCAGCAGAGTAAGTGAAACAATTCTGAAAAGAACACAGTTTGAGGAATTACACTACCTGATTTTGAGACTCACTATAAAGCTTCAGTAATCAAGATGGTGCTGTGTTACGCAGACACAGATCAATGGGACAGGAGAGTCCGCAAATAGACCCATGTAAACATTACTACTTGATTTGCGACAAAGGTGTAAGTAATTCAATGGAAAGGGACAGCAGTCTTTTCAACAAACAGTTGGACATCCATAGGCAAAAAAAAACACAAAAAACCCTCCAACCTCACACCTTATACAAATACTAACTGATAATAGACCGTAGATGAACATAGATTTAAACTTTAAAACTTTTAGAAGTAATCACGTGAGACATGGCCAAGAATTCTTAGACATAACACCAAAAGCAAGATCCATAGAAAAAAATTTTGATACACTGGACTTCTCCGGAAAGACACTGTTAAGAGAATAAACAGACATGCTACAGATTGGGAGAAAATATTTGCAAATCACCTATTGACAAAGGACTTATATCAAACATATAAAGAGCTCTCCAAACTTGACAGAAAAACAAAACAAAAAAACCCCAAATACTTGAACAGACACTTCATAGAGGGTATAGGGATGGCAAATAAATACATAAAAAGATGTGTGACTGTGAGCTATTAGATAGCTGCAAATTAAAACCACTATCCACCTACCAGGATGACTAAAGTGAAAAATGCTGACACTCGAGTGCTGGCGAGGATGAAGATCAATGGGGGAGTGGGAGAGGGCACGGGCACCTGGGAAGTAGGTGGCAGGTTCTTACGAAGCATACCTCACACAACAACTCTACACCATCCTCTAGAGAAATGAAAACTCATGTTCACACAAAAACCTGAACACGGGTATTTATAATGGCTTCATTTGTAACTGCCCAAAACTGGAGACAACCCAGGTGTCCCTCCGTGGAACAGAATGGAAGCAGCAATAAAAAGCAACTACTGATTAGGTTACATGCTGTATGATTCCATTTTCTCGACATCTGCAAAATGACAAACCTGTATGGGATGGGGAGCATGGCCATGGTGGAGACACAACCAGCACAGCGTGAGGGGAGGTTCTGGGTCCTGACTGGGGCAGTGGTTACGCAGACCTACACCTGTGCTGAAACTCAGAGCCATTCACCCCAAAGGCAAAAGAAAAACAACGAAAGAAAAACAAAGAAAAAAACACCTGGAGGGCAGGGAGAATAAGAAATGATTTACTGACTCTTTAAATAAGCACTGCCCCGGGATATGGGTTCAGATCTTTAACCATTCGGGAAAAGAGAACTGAGAGAGCATAAAAGATATACAGGTCTGAGTCTTTTTGCCTCAGGACCTTTGTTCGGGTGGTCTTGTACACAAATGTGTGCATCACAGCTCCTGTTCTTTGAGGAGAGAGGGAGTCAAAAACGTCAAAAAGCCAGGAAAATGGGAGGTCAGACACACCCTTTGCTCCAGTAAACTCACATACATAAATAAGGTGTGCTACTTCATAAGCTACGTTTAAATTCAGACCGATTGAGCTTCCCTGGTGGCGAAGTGGTTGAGCATCCGCCTGCCGATGCAGGGGACGCGGGTTCGTGCCCCGGTCAGGGAAGATCCCACATGCCATTGGAGCAGCTGGGCCCGTGAGCCATGGCCGCTGAGCCCGCGTGTCCGGAGCCTGTGCTCCGCAGCGGGAGAGGCCCGCGTACCGCAAAAAAAAAAAAAAATCAGACCGATTCCCAAAGAGTTCCAACTGTTCCACGCAAGCTACTGGAAAACGGAGAAAATGGGGGGAAAGACAAACAATAAACAAGTGGAAGGCTGACCATGATGGAGGAATAGAAAGCAAAATAATCAAAATCACAATTACCTCTGGTTTAAGCACGCTCTCCTTGAATTCTCACAAAATATCTGTTACTCATCTTAACAGGACCATCTTACATACACCTTTAAGTGTGAGGGGGACCAGAGGACGATTTCCCATTGCAGGGGACCACCCAGCACTGCCTGCTGCCCGTCCCCTGCTGCCCGTCCCCATGGCGTCAGCTGCTGCGGACAACTAGGCTGCCACTAGCTAATTATCATCCAACCATCTTCGTCCTCTGCCAGATAGTAGTAAGACTCTTAAATACAGGACAAAAGTCACTGCTCTCTTTGTGCCAGCGAGCTTTCTGGAGTTATAACTACAACCCTATACCGAGTTAGGTAGGCTGTTACACACATGAATGTGGTATTTTAAGGACTTTTTAATGTAACTGTATAATGAAATATGCCAACATTTAAAAGATCTGTAAAGCTCTGTGAATCAGTATTTTCCAAATGACCAATGAATGGTATTAGAAATGCTCCATTCAAAGTACAAGACAACCCAATAAATTTTAATGTAACAGAGCACGGTAAGTTAATCATAGGGTTTCAAACTGCATGCTGTAATCAACCTTAAGAAGCTACCAAATTTTGATGTAGTATGAAAGAATTGCCACAGTTGCCTGAAAAGGCTATACCTCTGTAAGACTGGGTTTGCTTTATATTTCCAGTAAAATTTACATTGCAACTGACAGCACCAGATATGAGAATCCAGCTGTCTTCTATCAAGCCAGATAATAAAGAAATCTGCAAAATGTATGAACAATGCCATTCCTCATTAAATTTTTGTTTTAGAAAATATTTCCTATAAAAAGCATGTTAAATGTGGGAATCCCCTGGCGGTCCAGTGGTTAGGACTCAGTGTTTTCACTGCTGGGGACACGGGTTCAATCTCTGGTTGGGAAACTAAGATCCTGCAAACTGCACAGCGTGGCCCAAAAAAACCCCAAAACAAGCAGTATGTTAAATGTGTTACTATGTACTGGTTTATTATTTTTAAATGAATAACTAAGACTGTTTTAATTTCTAATTTGGCAAATAATGATAGCTATAACCCACCTACCCAGAAGCTCTTTGGGGTTCTCACCAATTTTAAAACTGTCCCAGGATCCTGACAACAAGAAGTGTAATAGGGACTTCCCTGGTGGTGCAGTGGTTAAGAATCCTCCTGCCAATGCAGGGGACATGGGCTCGATCCCTGGTCCGGGAAGATCCCACATGCCGTGGGGCAACTAAGCCCACGTGCCATAACTACTGAGCCCACGTGCCTCAAGGAAAGATCCTGTGTGCCGCAACTAAGACCTGATGCAGTCAAAAATAAAATTTTTCTAGAAAAAATAAATAATAAATACAAATAAAATTCATGGTGACTACTAACATTTTCCCACAAAGACTTATAGAAGAGCAGGTGCAAATCTAACCCTTTATAATGGTTACCAAAGTAGGTAAAATTAAGGTTATTTGGCATTGAACATGGTGGCATGTTCCAGTCCTACTGAAACTAAAATATAAAAATGCAATGCGTTCAATTATCTGGTAGAAACTGCTGTTCAAGGTGTAGAGAATAGAATGCTCCCTGGCCTCAAAGTCTAAAGGGGAGAAGAGCAAAGAAACACAGTTCATTACAATCCATGCACTTGGGCAGGAATCAGAGAGGGGCCTCTATTTTCATCTACCCAAAGGCCTTACCTCTGCCATTTTCACCTCAAATCCCCCAGAACTCAAATCCTAACCACCCGCTCCGGCCACTGCCAGTACTACTCAGGAGCCTTCCTGCTCCCCTGCCCCCAGACATAATTGCTCTCCCCCACTTCCAGAGCCCTCTCTCTGCACCTCTCGCAGCATTCATCGCTTTCTATCCTGCATTAATTACATGTTCACGTGACCCATCTATATCCTGCTGACTCTCCCTCTGCAAAGACACCTATCACCTCTTCATCTCTGTAAACCACCCCCCAGCCCAGGGCCTGAAGCAGCGATCTGAGGCGAAGGGCCAAGTATGCGCTGTGCTGAGCCAGTTTGGGGAACCGTCTTCCCAGGTTTTTACAGAAGAAAATGCCCGGTTTTCTGTTATTCTGAACAATCCTCTCCAAGGCAGTCTTCTAGAAAGGCAAAGCTAAACCCAGTCCACAGGCTGGGTCTGGAGCAGCAACTGGCCGCTAGAACTTTCTGTGATGATGGAGGTGGTCTACAGCTGCGCTGCCCAATACGGAAGCCACGAGCCACAGGTGGCTATGGAGCCCCTGAAATAGCGCTAGTGAGACGTAGGACCTGAGGGTTTACTTAATTTTACTTAAATCACTTCAAGCCCCCAGAGACATGGTTTCTTGGCCCGTGGAGTAGGGGGTAGAATAGTCGCTTTCTGCTCTAAAACAAAATTATGTGACCAAGAGCTCTCTGATAACATACCCAAAATGAAACCAGTATTTTAAGAACAAAAGGCCTTAAAAAGTATAGGATTTTTAACTTCATCAAAATAGAAATCCAAATAATAGCCTCTGATTCCCAAGGAAATACTGGCTATAACAGAAAACCTGCAGATTTGTAGTACTAATTTTCCCTCTTCCCCGTAGCCCTCAAGGTAATTAATGACTAACTTGAGAATAATTCTGAAGACTTTTGACAGCTCCCAGGGACCATGCCTGTAACATCACAATCCCCACGACCTGGGCATCCTGCAGGAGCCCACAACCATCACAGCCACCACCAGGACCGCCTGTCCTTACCGTGTGCGAATCTGTGTGGCTGGCCGCCGCACATCTTGAAGCTGAACTAGTCACCTCTACGGATCATTTGCATTCTGGGTCGTCCCCCCTACTAGGATGCCCAAGAGTTACCTCATTTATTTGCATCTTCTCTAGACTCCCCAAATGCACTGGCTTGAAGGTCTCAATTTCGCCAACCCAGCGATGAATGCATTAGCAGTTTGTTAAAGTTGTATGTATGAATCTATCTCATGTTTTAAAACTCACTGTCAGGGAAAGAGGCCCAGAAGGAAGATATTCTGTGTGTGCCACAGAAACACCACCACGCAACTAGCTGGAAGTCCGTCAAGCGAGGAGACTGGCTGGCCTCTTAGGACCTCATTTCTTTCAACCCCTGCCCAGCTGAGCAATCCCGGGCTCTGGCACCTCCGACCCTGTTTTCCTTCCACCTTGTGGAAGCTGCTGTCTTAAGAAAGAAACAGATGATTCAGGCGACAGGGAGGAGAGGAATGCAGCTGGTCAGGACTTCAAGACACAGCAGGGGTACAGTCAGGTTGGTGCCATCTGTGTGGCTTGGAGGAGCCTCAGTTTGCTCATGTGCAGATGCAGGGTCATGAGGGTGAGGTGACAGGAGGACCTGAGTGGACAAGGTGCCTTGAGGTCTGACCCTGTAGCTCCACAGAACTTGGCCCTCTGAAATGCAGTATGCTTTCGCCCTGAGCCCTGGCAGACAAGGCTCAAGCCTTCTCAAGTTTAAATCTCTCCATATGCCCAGAGCCCTGAATGGTTTGCTTTAGGGATGATTCATTTCAGCTTAGGATCACATTACTGAATACCTGATTCTCAAAGAAGGGAGGCATCTACCTTTAAAAACACATCTATTTTGCTTCTGCCACCATATTCCACTTGCTGAAGTATAAGGTGGCCCCGGCTGATTTCGGCAGTGAGCTACTTTCTATATTCAAAGCATGTGGTGAGCCACACAAAAATCTTCAGACTGAGGAGCCCAACTGCAGCTTTGCCACTTGGGGTGGTGAGATAAGAAACGCGGGAGAAGGCAGCAGTTTAAATTAAAAAGCAGTAACAGGGCTTCCCTGGTGGCGCAGTGGTTGAGAGTCCGCCTGCCGATGCAGGGGACGCGGGTTCGTGCCCCGGTCCGGGAGGATCCCACATGCCGCGGAGCGGCTGGGCCCATGAGCCATGGCCGCTGAGCCTGCACGTCCGGAGCGTGTGCTCCGCAACGGGAGAGGCCACAGCAGTGAGGCCCGCGTACCGGAAAAAAAAAAAAAAAAAAGCAGTAACAACGTCTTCATGACAAATAGCGTCCACTGACTATGATGAGACGCAAATTTCTGTGAAGCCACATGGCTTGGGTTCAAATCCCACCACTGCCACCAACCCTGGGTAGGTTATTTAACTTGCTTAGCGCCTTGTTTCACTCAGCTATAAAATGGGGATGATGCTGCATCTACTTCAGAGTTGTGGTAAGGAGCCAATGAGTTGATACAGACACAGCCCTCACGTCCAGGGGCCTGGCCCAGGGAGGGGTAGCTGCCAAGCTCTCCCAGCCTCTATGTAGCTCTCTAAGGTTCAAGCCCAGTTTACTGGACACCCACCTACTGCTTCTTACCCACCTTCTTGGATCATTATTAGTTTTGTTGGCTGCTGAACAAATCACCACAAACTTACTGGCTTAAACACCACACACTTATTCTTTTATAGTTTTGGAGGTCATAAGTCCAAAATGGGCCTCACTGGGCGAAAATCAGTGTGTCAGCAGGGCTGGCTCCTTCTGGAGGTTTGAGGGGAGAATCTGCTTCCTGGCCTTTTCCAGCTTCATCTTCAATGCCAGCAATGGCCTTCTCACATCACGCCACTCCAACCTCCCTCTTTCACGGGTTAAGGACCCTGTGATTACACTGGGTCCACCTGAGTAACACTGCATAATCTCCCCGTCTAGGGATCCTGAACTTAATCGCACCTGCCAAGTTCCCTGCCAGGTAAGTAACACAGTCACGGCTTCCAAGGGATTAGGACAGACATCTCTGTGGACCATTGCTCTGGGGACCACAGATCCTCTCCCTCTAGATCCCAAGCCCATGATGCTGTTCTACACCTCCTGCCTCTGAGCACACCACCCCTCCCTCTTTTCAAACTTAGCTGTGTCCCCTCCTCTGTGAAGCCTCCGATGACCCACTCGCTTCCCCACCGTAGGTCAGTACCCACCCCCCCCATCACAGCCCTCCCTGGCACATGTTTACCAAGAGCCTTCACTCACGTGCTGGGGGCAGCCAGCCCTGTACCTGCCTGTTGGGAGGGTTTGCATAAATGTCTATCTCGTGGGCAGAAGCCCTGCACCAGGCTCTGCGAGTGCACAGCAAGTACAGCTCTGCTGCCACAAGGGTACAGTGGAGTCAGAAGCAAGCCATGAGGCCTGGTGCTCGGGAACATCCAGATGAGAAAGCAGGGGGCGGGGGTGGCAAAGCCCAAGGTGCCTGCACACAGCCTGCAAGCAGGTGCCCTCTTCGGACCTGACCGAAACAGAGCAAGCGGGGAGACTTTGCAGCAACCTGACTTCCTGCAACACCCTAGCCTGGGCCAGTGGGTGCGCTGTCAAACTGGAGTGTGGTGTCACGTGTCCCGGGACCCCATTACAGTTTGTAAGAGTTTAGGGTTAGCTGGTTAACTGCAACCCAAGTCAATAGGACCCAGAACCCATTTCTTTCAACGAAACATAATTTAGATGTTAGTTTATAGGATAGAGTTGGAGCTGTTTATGGATACATTTTGGAAAACTGCTGGAAGATGGCTCCCAATCTCAGGGGTATACCTCCGCAGCACTGGACTCACTTGCATATTAGTAAAACGAACATCGAAATGACTTGGATCAACATTCTCTATGAGGAGCAGGGATGCCATCCATCCAAGCAGGAAGCGAGATTATTTGTTTCTTTAAAAAGTAGTGTGCAAATAAGGTTTAATACGGGGAATTGATATTTCACACAAAACTGTTCAGTTACCATGGTGGAATGACAAAGTTACAAGTGCAATAGCACGTTCCCTTGTATTAATGGCCTATACACGCTTGCAATGAACACGTACAGTTTCTGCAAATCCTCCCTGCGTGTTTGTTCTAAGCAATAACTGTTGAAATGTGACTTTAATAACAACCTGGGGCTTGCATTGTGTATGTGTATTTTATTTCATTTCTTAAACAATTTGTTTACACTGCATGTCTACAAAATACAGAAAGAAATTGTCCACAACAGACTGGAAATTAAAAAAAAAAAAACAAAACTGGTTCTTCACCACAAATAACCGAAGAAAGCCTGCTCTGTAGCGTTTGCCCAGGAACTATTTATTCACTCATTTTAATTTAGCTTTTCCAGGACACACTGTATCTTTCCAACATCCAATGTGACACTAATGCTACCAGAAACACCCTCTAGCTAAGGATCCAACCAGACTGTTTCGGTGAACTCTGGCCACTAACACTGTCTGCCCTGTCGGACATGTGCTGTACCTGCTTGTCCAATGTGGTGGCCACTGGCCACGGGTGGCAACTGAATACTTGAAACGTGGCTAGTCGGTTAAGGAATGTGATTGCCACCATGTGGCTGGTGGCTACCTTACTGCACACTGCAGGGTAAACCCTTAAGCATCCTCCTACCCCACATGTCTTCTCCTCTGCCCCCATAAGAATACGAGCTGGCATTCTCAAGCAATCCAGGTCTCAGTAGGAAAAGAGACTCAGTTTGTCCTCATGGGTAGCAGCAGGAGACCTGGAGTGCTTTAGAGAATGAAGGAGTCCTCTGGCTAGCACAGGCAGGATATCACACAGATCAGAAGCCGCCGCTTGGCCACCACTGGGAGCTGGGTTAGGGTTCGAGCTCAGCAACCTCACTCCACCAGCTACTTCTTTGGACTTTCTGCAGGTCAGGCATTCCAGCCCCTATCTGTTCTCCCTCTTGTCCTTAACAAGCTAAAGACAGAAGAGGAAAAGGCTGAGACTCTTGGGGGAGTATTCTTCCGTGCCCATCTATGATGGTTATAAAACAGCAATAGGGATTGAGGAATGTTTTTAACCAATTCACACACACTTTGTTTGACTGAATAATTTCTCCTCCTAGCTGACATAAACTACCGACTCTAAGAATCAAGCACTTCAAGATTACCTACCCATCAACTACACTTCAATTAAAAAAAAATTACCTGCCCCACATTATTTACAAGGAGGAGCTGGACTCTCTAACCATGCAAACAGGCTAAGGAGCATTACATGTCCTTACTTGAAAACAGCAATTGCACAGGGTCAATTAAGGGCCTTGAAATGTAATTTATTCCCCAAAGTCATATTGACAAAAATGCACTTGCAACTCCAGGTGAGTAAGGTTAGTTTTCTCAGCCTATACCCTAGAGAAAAGCCCCCTCAACTCTTTCTGAAAGTACCATGGGGGGGGGCAGGAGGGAGCCAAGAAGTCAGATCACTACCCAGACACTGGTGGCCACACCCTGGGTGTGATCACACTCTGCATTACAGGTCACCCCAACAATCTCATACAGCCCCTTTCCAAAGCAGAGGCCAGCTCAACAACTTATTGCAAAAGCTAGACCTTCCTCTGGTCAATATTCTGGGGGCTGGTACCTCATACAGGACAGTGCCCTCCCAGTATCAGGATGTCAGGGAAACCAATTAGTCACTAGCATGGAATCAGAACCCAGGGAGGGCCTGGGTTTCGAATATTCTATGCCAGGCAGGAAAATCACGTGGAACTGTTGTGGTCACAGAAGGGAACCTCCTGCTCTTTATCCTGCAGATTCTCAAATGACCTAAAAAGAAGGGAGGACCACCACCTTGAGACTCTGATACAGAACTCACATTTGTTAAGATAAACCCCAGGTCGAGCAGATGACTTGGGCTCCTTGAAAGGACACCTGGGCATCTCTGAGAATATTAACAGCTGTGCCCACACAACAGTGGTCCCAGCCGAGCTGGTGACAACACAGCACGTGCGCAGCCCAGCGAGGGCCCAGCCGCACAGTCAATGAGCCCTCCAGTCTCGTCACCCCCTGGAGCGCTCTGCTCTGCCCAACAGCAAAGACAGTGACACTACTCCCTAAGGCGTGCCCCACCGAGGCCCCTCCGCCTCCCTACTCCCTGGTTCTTGCTAGCTCACACTAGTGTCATCATTAAGTTCTGGAAGCATTCACTCTAGTCCGGGTCAGTGTATTTCCCTACACAACCAACTTTCTAACTACCTCCATGTCCAACTTCCAAGTTTAAATCACCAATGCTCAGAAGTAGGCCTGCTTCTCTTCAAGAGAATTTCAACACATCTGACTTCTCATTGGCCGAGCCATGTGTTAAGTTACTACCAAAATGGCATAACTTGACTTTCTTGCCTACGCAAGACACTTAAAAATCCTGCTTCCTCCAACTTGCCTAAGTCCAAATTAGTTCAGAACAAGAAGTTTCTGAAGCAGGTGACATTTGAACATTTAACCGTCACAGTACATGTCAAGAAATACCTTGTTACAACTTGGTCCCCAGAGTAAAATTCCTTTGCCTTGGAAATCAAGCAGAAGTACCCAGGCTACATACTACCCATGCAAAAAACCAGAAACAGTAACAAATTTTAAAATACTCAATAGAAAACTTCAATAAGGTCCATCAATACCCTTGTCTGGAAAAGGAGCTTTTCCTTGCAAAAGGATCAAAAATGCCACTTCAAGCAACTTACGTTAAAGGCAATAAAACTGAATTAGCAGCTATCAAAGCAATATTGGTTTATGGCTTTGGCATTCTCTTTCACACACCACCCTGCCAGCCAGCCATCTCCTGTACTACTGTTTTGCCTTAAAATTGCTGTTTCCTGAATGAGTGTCTCCCACAAACACATTTAACAAAAAAGGAACATAAGATGCGTATCTTCAGATGGACAAACAGTCCAGCGGTGAGGAAGATGAATACAGAAGAGCAACCCCACAAGTAGCTCATGGGGCAAGACATGGCTCTTATGCAAGGCAAGTGGCTGAGACCACCAGAAAAGTTTAGGGAAAAGGTGGCATCTGAATCACTTTCCTGGGGTCTCTTGTCCTGTCTGCATTCAAGGAGAAGGAGACACTACCTGTGCAAGTACAGGGCCCAAAAGCCAGAGTTGCACGTCATGCAGTGCAAGTGTGTGTGCACTCAGAGCCTGAAGCACAAAGCAGGCTGACCGAGGATCCTGATAGCAGAGGCCGGGCTGTGCGACTACCCATCTACCTGCATGAGGAAGGCAGCACACCTGAGTCCTTCTAATAAGCAGGGCAGTGAAAAGACAGCTGTGTGCGGTCCAGGAAGAGTGGAAGCAGAGACCAGTAAGAAGGCTACTGCAAAGTTCCAGCATGAGGCAACAGGGGCCGCCTGGTTTAGGGTGGTGGATGGAAAACCGAAAGGGCTTTTGGTAACAGGATGTGGGATTTAGAGACAAGAATTCAGGGCCGACTCCCAAAGTCTGGAGGTTCGTGTAACCTGGCTTCCCTGCTACAACCTGATTGGCAACCTCATCAAATTCATTACTAGATGCTCTAACGCTAGTGCAAGAGCAAGAATACTCTCATCACGAAGGCCACTGAGCTAACCAGGCTTCGGCAGCAGTGTAACAACGCACCAAATCCACTATCCACACCTCTATCATCCACTACATTTTTCTTAAAATATTATAGCATTAACCTTATATAGCTATTTAGGCACATCAAGCCTAGGATTTCATAAACAATGCTGCTTAGATTGAGGCTGGTCAGTTTTCTTCCCAATCCAAGTCAGGATATAATTACCGTAGAACCAGGAAAGTCAACTTGCCCCACCTGTGTGCGCCATGCTTGATTAACCTGTGCCCATCCCTGCCTCAGGTGTAACCCTTTTACCATCACAACACCATGAGTGAACACTGATGCCCCTATCTCTGTGCCCAGCACGTCACACATGCTTTGTGTTTCCACCCTCACAACATCCTTGCAGGATACGACAGACCTCCTTTTCAAGGATGCAGAAACTGAGGCACTGAGAGCTTAAGCAATGTGCATGAGGTCACACAACAATTAAACGGTGAAGTCCACGTTCAGACTCAGGCCTGGCGCTAAGCCTGTATTCTCTGACCACACTGCCCCACCGTGAGTTAACTCAGTGGCTTCTTTCCTCCTTTCCACAAAACTGATCCCCCCCACCCCACCCCCCAAAAAACAAGATGAAGGTATACACTTTTTTCCAATATGTGCTGTTAACAATTTTTTGTTTACAGATAATCAAAATCAGCAGCCTGGAAGAATCAGGAGGGCGGATGCCTTCTGGAAAGTAACGTCCAGTCCCATCAAAACCTGACAGGCTCACATCAGTCAGATGTTTCTAAGTTTGGCCTAATTTCTTCTATGTGTCTCTATCTTTTCTGGGTTCTCCAAGTTGATGCTCACTTTGTAGAGTTCTTTTACCAACCAAAGCTAATGTGAGAGGAAAATCAATATTCTCATATTATTTGATTTTTGTCTTGTTACAGCGCTATTTGAAAAACAAACATGTTTTAGATACAATAAAATGCCCAAGTGTAGTTTATTTGGGCACACGTGTACAAGAGAACTCACTTTCCACTCCCAAACCTGCTTTAGCAGAAAAGTAACTTGAAACTCCATCTACCCACACAAGTTGGAAAGAAAAAGAAATCCACCACTGCTTCCCCCCAAACAAAAACCACAGAAGTCAGTGATCAATTCTTTTCAGAAACTGCAGACAACTCATTGATTTGCTCCCAGCTTGGTGTCCTGATAGCAGTGGTCTGAGTGTTGTACAAAAGTCAACCAAAACTGTCTGTGCCCATTAGTCTCAAAGATTACACTCTGAAACAGAGACTGCTCACACGGGCGGCAGAACCACACCAAGGAACAAACATCAAGGTATTGACGTTTGTGCCAGCCCGCCTATGCAGAAGCCAGGCCTTGGGAAAACTTCCTGTTGATTTGGAGGGGGGCGTAACAAACCAGATTATCACCTCTCAAGTACCCGAGAGGGCAGAGGCCACTGCAGGTCCCTCCTGCAGCCCCTCGGCCTGCGCTGCCTCTGAGTTAGAGAGTGAATAAACTGTGGAGCACATTCATTCCTGGCCAGGCCGACAAAGGCCACCACCTCCATGGTGCTTTTTGCCTCCCAACCTGAAAACCTGCACGGGCCTCACAGGAAGGAAGCATGTGGTCTCAACCCCACTGAACTGCCACCATACCCCACGCCCCCCCCCAACTTTTCCCTCTCTGCCCTTCACCCTTCATAACTTTCCTAACGGCTCAAAACAAGACATTTTTAATATAACTGATCCTGAGCACTGTTATTCTCCAGCAGATGTGCAAGGGCTGTGCAGGGATCAGTCAAAAGCAAATGTGACCCCTATAAAGCAGAGCAGGAGAGCAAACTAACACCGGACCCGTCGGTAGGAAAAAACCGCCAACCAAACCAGTCTCCCCGGCTCCTTCGAAACTGCCCTGCCCAGGAGGGGCGGGCAAATGCTCCACATCCACAAAGCTTCCCTTCCTCAAGCTGATCAGAGGGAGCCCTGACAGCTTCCAGCTGCTGAGTCCACAGGAACCAAGGCGAACACCAAGCAGGCGAGAGTCACTCACAGAGCCTGGCAGACGAGGCCACGCAGAGCTGATGGTCACTAAATCCCACCCTTCTCGCTTTTTAATAGGAAGGATTTTCACACTTGTTGGTCCTAAACTACAATGTATAAACCTAACGCCACATTTTCGGAGTGGGAAGGCTAAGAAAGGCTGAAAGAGACTGCCTAAGACATGGGCAGCTCTTTAAACTGCACACCTGCGGCTGCTCACAGGGTGCTGACGACCGTAAGCCCTACAAAGACAAGGTACCCTCTGGATAATGAACCTGAGGCCCACTCAGAAGAAGACTGAAGTTTACAGAATCAGCAATAATAAACTACAACCTTTACCATTCAGTTTGAGACGCCAGTAAATTTGCAGATTACTGATTTTACGGGCGACTTTTCCAACGAAAACTTGGATATGAGAACAAAACTCCTTGAGGAAAAAAAAAGTAGTCTTGAAAGCACGCATGACTTCTGAAAACTCTTCCTCCACTCAACACTCTCTAGTCTTATAGAAAAGCCCTTGAAACTTGTGGACACGACTATTTCCCCTGACACCCAGTTCTGTACCAGAAATACACTATGCACTGGGGCCCATGCTGATCAGCTCTCACCTGTGTTCAAAACGCTTAAAAAGTGCTAAGACAACATAAGTGGGACACGGATATGCTAACACTAGTGGATTTTTGTCTCGACTGGGGGATAACTTGAAAAGGAAATTGAAAAGCAATCCCTTTTTACGAGGCATTAAAAGGAATATACATAATTCTCTCAGCAATGTATTCCTTCAGCTAATTGTTTAATGACACGTGACAAAAACTCTACGAAGTTATTGCCTTTCTGGGGCCAAGTGAGACGGACAGCCTGGTCCTTGGCATGGACTGGGTTCTCCTGACCCCATTACTGGCCACTGAAGTACCAGCGGGAAGTGCCTTCCACAGGCATCTCCACCACTTCGCCTTTTGCCACCTTGCAGGCCATTTTTTTCAGAGCACATCCAACTGTTGGCAGTACGTTACTCACAGGGGAGTACCAGTCATGGTAAGAGTTCCCACCAACCAGGATGTAGCACCCCACACGTGCAGCCACCCCACAGGACAAATGCTGCTTCACCTGAGCTTCCTTAGCACCCCCATTCATTTCCACACCCCAAGATCTCTGGCTAAAAGCAAAACAAGAACAGAACATTCAATGTCCCGTTCATTCAGGGGCACTCTTTTGACTCCTGCCTGTCCGTCCCCCTCGAAATAGGTAAGGACTCTTTTAAGACTCCTTAGACTTTGCCCTTTTAAGTACTTGGGGCCACGAGAAATAAAAGATGCCTTCCAACTACCAAGTCCTCTTGAGGTAGGTAAGCCCGAGACCCTTCCGCGCTCAGTGCCTCTGCATCAAACCTCTATTACCATGGCCTTGTATCTCAAAGCAGGATACCCTGGAAAACTGCTGGCACATGGGCAGAAAATTAAGTTACCTCTGGAGTCAGGGTGGATTTACAGATAGGTAGTCGTGGGGCGGGGGGGGGGGGGGGGGGGGGGAGGGCGGCGGCTTTCACGTAGTTTCAAAGACACACCTGGCCGGAGGCTGACTGCACCGCACACAGCCAAACTCCCCGAAATACAGCTAACTCAGAAACGAAGAGCGCCTGACTCCGGACTCTGGGCCCGTCCAAAGGCTGAGAACATCTGCGCCCCTTGCAGGTGTTTCCAAATGAAGCCCGACGCCAGCAAGTGCTGTTATGGAACGATCTCGGGGTCCGCTTCGAAGCCCCGGTGGGCTCTGCCGGGGAGCGCGCGGGAGCAGGTGCGGGCGAGCCCCGAGCCCAAGGAGGTCTCCGGTTCCCCGACTTTACCGGCCAGAGCCAGGACCCCGCGACGTCCGAACGGGGAGACGGTCCCCGGAGCCCGGCTCCCCAACCCGGGCGCGCAGCGGCCGCCAGCAGTCCGCAAACGCCCGCATCCCTCCCGCCGGAGCGCTCTAATTTACAACTCCGGGCTCCGGGCGCTTTGTGCCGACGAGGCCGCCCGGGTCCCGCGGGCCGGACAATGCGCCGGGCGGGGGACCACCGGCCGCCCCCAGCCCGCGGGCCCGGCATGACTGTGCAGCCTCGCCCGGCCCGGGCCGGCCGAGTCGGGCCGGCCAGGCCGAGGCCCGCGGCCGCCCGGGGCCTGGTTAAAGATGGCGAGCCCCTCGCGTGGCTCCCGCGGCTCCCCCCGGCCACAATGGAAGGCGCCCCCCGGCCCCGCCGCGGCCGGCCCCCGGGCCTCACCTTCCATCTCCATGTCCTCGGGCTCGCTCAGCTGCTGCTCGCCCGCTTTCTGCTGCTGCTGCTGCTGCTGGTGGTTCATGTCGGCCGCGGCCTGGGCCTCGCCTGCGGCCGGGGGCCGGGGCTGCGGGCCCGGCGGGCGGGCGGCGGCGGCGAGCCGGGGCGGCGGCGGCGGCGGCGGCGGCGGGGCGGCCTCCTCCTCCTCCCGCGCGTCGTCGGCGGCGGCGGCCCCGGGGCGGCCCGCGGCGGGCGGCGGCGGCAGGGAGACGCGCACGTACTTGCTCGCGATTCGCCCAATCTCGGCGCCGAGGCGGGCGGGCGGCCGGCGGGCCGGGCCGGGCGGCCTCGTCGCTCGCTGCGGCCGCCGCCGCCGCCGCCGCCGCCGCGGGGCCCGCCTCCCGCCGCCGGGGCCGGGGCTGCGGGGCCGCGGGCCGGCCGGGGGCGGAGGGCGGCCGGGCGGGGGCCGCGGAGTCAGCCCCGCCTCGGG
Source organism: Stenella coeruleoalba (assembly GCF_951394435.1). Classification (NCBI taxonomy): domain Eukaryota; kingdom Metazoa; phylum Chordata; class Mammalia; order Artiodactyla; family Delphinidae; genus Stenella; species Stenella coeruleoalba. Next base: position 56,587,452 of record NC_137161.1, read on the forward strand.
CCGGGCGCGGCGGGCTGGAGGCCTGGCCGGCCGCGGAGGGCCTGCGAGGCCTGGGGCCGACGGGAGCGGCGGCGGCGCGGGCGGGCGACGGGCCGGCCGCGCTCCAGGCGCTGCGGCCTCCGCCTCCTCGGCGTCGTCGTTGGGGCTCCGGCAGCGGACACGGCGCCCGCCGGCTCGACTCGGCTCGCTCTCAAAATGGCGGCGGCGTGAAGTGTCACATCCGCATGGGGGGCCCGAGAGCGAGCGAGCAAGCGAGGAGAGCGGGCGGGCGGCGCAGGGAGCAGGCGGGCAGGCGCCGAGCCGGAGGGCGGAGCGGGAGCGGGAAGGCGGTGCGGGGAGGCGGAGCAGGGAGCGCCCCGCCCACCGCCGCCGCCGCCGCCACCGCCTCCTGGGTCCGCCCGCCTGCCCGCCCGCGGCCCGCAGCGCCGCGCCCCCCGTGCCCCTCGCCCAGCCCGCCTCGGCCTCTCGCCGGGTGCCCGTCCTCGGTGCCCGCCCGGAGCCTCGCGGCCGGGCCCGGGGGCGCTCCGATGTGGGCGACTGGGTGCCCCAGCCCTAGGGGGCGAGTGGCCCGGCAAATGCCCCATCCCGGGCATTTGGTCACCCAGAAAGCCCCTGCGGCCGCCAGTGGTAGGGGCAGAAACCCTGCCCGCAGACGGGTGACCTCGGGCCGGTAGCTGATATCGCCCGTGGACTCCGGAGAAGAAGGCCCGGATCGGAGCGAGCGGCCAGCGCGGATCAGCACTTGCTGGCACTGTTATTTACCCCCTTTAATAGATCTGTAATTTATTCACCCAGTACCTCGCGTACGAGAACTTCTTTTCTCACTATAGCCCAAACCAGAAAACAGGTTTTGGTCCCTCAAAACCAACCCAAATAGCTCTTCCTTTGGCATTAATTTATCCCCTTCATATCAGCCCAGTCTGGCTAAGCTCCTTCACCCAGGGCCTCCCTCATTCCCGATCCTTGAGAGACCGGTGATTGGGGTCTCAACTTTTTGATGACAACCAAGGCAATGTGGATAAAGAAGAGAATGGAAGAAAAGAATACACATCTCTACATAGGTGCACCTCTAAGTGACCGTCTCAAGGGAGAATATAATTTTGCCCCCAAATGACCAAGAAATTGTGATTCGTATCCCACTTTCTATCTCCCTATCTCCTGTCCCTGCATTTTTCTCCAGTTTTCTCCACTTTATTCACTGTCCGTCTCCCCGTCCAGAAAAGAATGTTTTGTGCACTGTGGTATCCCAGATGCCTGGGACATAGCAAGTACTCAATACGTATTTGTTGAATGAATGTATGATTCAAGTGTGACTATGATTCCGCTCCCTTCCACCCCCCCCCCCAGCATTTCATACACTTAAATGTTTCCCCCCAGTGAATTTCTTGCTGGACCAAAGCAGTGAGCAGACAAGAGGGAAGGAGCTACTTCACCAGGAATCAATCCCAGCCCCTGGGTCACCCCCAGATTCTGAAGAGGTGTTGTTATTCACACAGATTCTCACAAATGCTAATGAACAGTTCTCAGATGCAAAGGAATCCTTCTCTCCAGCTCTCTAGAGACTTGGGGGAGGGCAGAAAGGACTGCTCTGGCAAAGGAAGGGGTGGCAGGGAGTGATAAAGGTGCCTATCGGGTTCCACACTGGCCAACCTTATCTTCATCACTAGGTTCAAAACCAACCAGGGAATTAAAAAGAATAAGAGTAAAAAGAATACCTCGCACGATGGATAAATTAAATGTTGTACACCCAATACAATAAAATACTGTTTGGCAATGAAGAATGGATGAGGCTTGAAAACACTGTGCTGAGTAAAAGAAGCCAGACAGAAAAGATCTTATAGTGTATGATTCCAATTATATGAAATGTCCAGAACAGGAAAATCAACCTATAGAGATGTGAGATAGATTAAGGACTGGACGGTTAAGGGTTTGGGAGTGACTGCTAGTAAGTACAGGATTTCTTTTGGGGGTGATGAAAATATCCTAAATCTGATTCTGGTGATGGTTGCACAACTCGGCGTATATACTAAAAACTATTGAACTGTGCACTTTAAATGGGTAAATTACGTGGTATGTGTCAGATCTCAATACAATTAATTTGTTTTGTTTTGCTTTTTTATAAATTATTAATTTATTTAATTTTGGCTGCATTGGGTCTTCATTGTTGTGCGCGGGCTTTCTCTAGTTGTGGCCAGTGGGGGCTACTCTTCATTGCGGTGCGCAGGGTTCTCATTGCGGTGGCTTCTCTTGTTGCGGAGCACAGGCTGTAGGCGCACGGGCTTCAGTACTTGTGGCACGCGGGCTCAGCAGTTGTGGCACGCAGGCCCTGGAGCTCAGGTTCAGTAGTTGTGGTGCACGGGCTTAGTTGCTCTGTGACATATGGGATCTTCCCGGACCAGGGCTCAAACCCATGTCCCCTGCATTGGCAGGCGGATTCTTAACCACTGCGCCACCAGGGAAGTCGCCAACTAATTCTTTTTAAAAGATGAGAATGAGTGAGGAAGACCAGAGTGGAAGCTGTTCATACTCTAGATGAGAGTTGGAGATGGACTGGGGGTGGGGTTGGGGGTGGAGATGGAGCAAACGGGTTAGTATGTAGGCAGGTCAAATTGCTGAGAGCCTGGAACTGAGTGGGAGGGAAGAGAGAAGAATCAAGCATCGCTCTCAGATTTCTGGATTGAGCAACTGGGTGAATGATGGTGCCAGTTACTAACATGGGGGAGAAGTCTGGGGGCGGCACAGGTTTGGAAGTAAAATTAAGAGTAAGTTTCTTTTGGCTTCATTTTGGGGAGTTTGTTGTTTTTATTTGTATTTTTGCTTTTTTTGGACTGTATTACATTTGAGATGCCTGTTAGACATTATCCATACAGAGGTGGTAAGGAGTTAGTTCAACAGGAGTCTGGGCTAGAGGTAAAGATGTGTGGAGATGGTATGAGAGCCTGGAGGCCACCTAGGGAGGTGGGGATAGAGCAGATTTGGGCCATAGTCAGAGGCTGATACAAAGAGGGACCAGCAAAGCAGACTGTCTCAAGTATAGGCCCCTTACCCATCCACCCAGTCACTCCATCCTGGGACCTGGTTTACTTTTTCATAGTACTTACCAGCATTTTCTTTCTCTTTCATTTAGTTTCTTTTCTTTTTCTTTCTTTCTCTTTCTCCCTCTCTCTCTTTCTTTCTTTCTCTCTCTCAGTGCAGCTTGTGGGATCTCAGTTCCCGGACTAGGGATCAAACCTCGGCCCTCGGCAGTGAAAGTCCCCGGTCCTAACCACTGGACCACATTTTGAATAACTGTTTACAAAGCATAGTATGCAGAGTTCTACAAGGGACTTTCAACCTAGATCCTACTCCTACGATTGCATTCTCTTACGCTGATGAAATTAAGGTTGGTAATCAGTCGAGTTTAAGTAGAGAGACAATCTGGTTTGGCCCAACCTAATCATATTGGTGTTTTATAGCAGAGTTTTCTCTGGTGGCAGAAGAGGAAGGCAGAGATGTGACAGATGAGAGGAGGTTCTCTGGTATTGGGATGTAGGGAGCCACGTGGAAGGATCTGAGAGTAACCCCTACAGGCTAAGGGGGCATTCCCAGCCACCAGCCTGAAAACGGGGGCCTCGAAACTAAATTCTGCCAGTCTGAATGAGGTAGCCCTTCCCTGGAGCTGTCAGAGAGCCCACCCCTTGGCTTTGGCCTGGTGAAGCCCAAGAGGAGAGCCCATTGGAGCTGGCCTGGTCTTCTGATCTACAAAACTATGAGATCATACATGGGTGCTGTTTTCCACCTCTAAGTTTGTGATAACTTATTACACAGCAATAAAAAATGAACATGCATAACTAATGTGTCCCCTCCTACAAGCATCTTGATGAGAGAAACTGTCTTTCTCACAGTTCTGTCCTCAGCACCTAGCACAGTGCCTGGCACATAGCAGATGCTCAGTAAAGGTTGAATGAACGCTTTCACCTCAGCTGATGCTAACTGCTTGCTAGGAGCTAGGGGCTGTCTGGGATATAAAGGTAGAAAAGAGTGCCTGCGTGCTTTAAAGGCTTCTCAGATGGATTTTCATAGGGATTCAATAACAGCACTTATTTTCTCTTTTCCTGCCTTGCCCATCTTTCAAGGAGGAGTGGATGACAGGTGGAGAAGTTATTCCTAGGCCACCATGGCTACTAGAAAAGCAAGATCAGGAATCCCCTGGTGGTCCAGTGGTTGTGACTCCGCGCTTTCACTGCCGAAGGCCCAGGGTTCAATCCCTGGTGGGGGAACTAGGATCCCCCAAGCCAGGTGACCAGAAAAAAGGGCAAGACCAGTGCACTTTGAGGCCTACCAAGAAGGCCCAGACTCAATTATTCCAGAGGGTTCTGCTAGCCTGTTTTCTTCTTCCCCTGGTGGAATTATAAAACCCATTTGCGGGCTTCCCTGGTGGCGCAGTGGTTAAGAATCCGCCTGCCAATGCACGGGGACATGGGTTCGAGCCCTGGTCCGGGAAGATCCCACATGCCCCGGAGCAAATAAGCCCGCGCAACACAACTACAGAGCCTGCGCTCTAGAGCCCGCGAGCCACAACTACTGAAGCCTGCGCGCCTAGAGCCCATGCTTTGCAACAAGAGAAGCCACCGCAATGAGAAGCCTGCGCACCGCAACGAAGAGTAGTCCCCACTCGACGCAACTAAAGAAAGCCCGTGTGCAGCAACAAAGACCCAATGCTGCCAAAATTAATTAATTAATTTTAAAAAAAAACAACCATTTGCACACAGAAGGGGTACTTGGGGAAGAACTCTGCAGAAGTGTATCAGCTGCGTAATGCCTACTTCCTGGGAGGTTTAATGCCAAGATGCCTCAAAGGATCTGTTAGAGAACTCCAAAGGGCAAGAGGATTTAGGGCACTATTTCTTTTTTATATAAATTTATTTATTTATTTGTTTATTTTTGGCTGCATTGGGTCTTTGTTGCTTTGCGCAGGCTTCTCATTGTGGTGGCTTCTCTTGTTGCAGAGCATGGGTTCTAGACACGCGGACTTCAGTAGTTGTGGCTCACAGGCCCTAGAGCACAGGCTCAGTAGTTGTGGTGCATGGGCCTAGTTGCTCCGTGGCATGTGGGATACTCCCGCACCAGGGCTCGAACCCGTGTCCCCTGCATTGGCAGGCAGACTCTCAACCACTGCACCACCAGGGAAGCCCCTAGGGCACTATTTCTGATCACTGCTAATTTTTAGAAATTTCACAACCCCTGCCCTGGTTCCAAAACCAGTGACCGGAGGAAGAGACAGAAAACTGGGGAGACAAGAACCGCTGGACCATCTGCCTTGTCATTAGGTAGAGCCAAGTAGGGAGGGGCGCCACCCTATCATTACTCTCTGAGCAAAACATATTTTGCTGCTCCCAGGGCCCATGCCATGACTCGGCATAAACAGCCGGTTCGTTTTTCTTCTTGAGACCCAAAATATTTATCTACCTGGAAGCTATGTTTTGGTCAGGGTCTAAAATAACTTAATGGAAATAGGAATCAGAGGCACTTTTTTTCCAGTATAACTAAGTTATAATCCATACCTGGAAAGACAACCTAACCCCCAAACCACAAGGTTAGTGAGAATGCGGGCTTAGAGATAAGGCATTTGGCCAAGGTCATGCCGCTGTAAACAGTTTGGGAGGGTAAGAGGCTTTAGGATGCAAACCAGATGATCTGGGTTCCATAGAGGGGTCCTGCAAACTCGAACTTGGGAAATTGACTTAACCTCTTTGAACTCAACATTCTTATCAGGGAAATGGGGAGGGCAGTTTCTACCTAAAGTGGCTGTTAAGGAACTACTTTCCCATCCAGAAATTGTGAGATGGTTCTTGTAAGAGAGAGAATGAGATGAGACCCCAGGCCTTCCCCATTCCTGACCCACCATTGTTTCACTCAAAACGATTCCTAGGGCTTCCCTGGTGGCACAGTGGTTGAGAGTCCGCCTGCCGATGCAGGCGACACGGGTTCGTGTCCCGATCCGGGAAGATCCCACATGCCCGGAGCGGCTGGGCCCGTGAGCCATGGCCGCTGAGCCTGCGCGTCCGGAGCCTGTGCTCCACAATGGGAGAGGCCACAATAGTGAGAAGCCCGCGTACCGCAAAAAAAAACGATTCCTAGGCTGAGCACCCACTATGTGCCATGGACAGGGACGGGGCTGCCTGAGGTTAAACAAATGGCAAAAATGACCACAGGGGTGGCTAATTAGGTCAAGTGGCCAACATTCTTCTGGGCTGTGAGCCGGCAAAACCTTAATGTCCTTAAAGCAAGGTTTTTTCTAGAATGACTGCTCATGGTTAGCCAGGTGTGCTGTAGATACTGGGGTCTTGTATACTTTTTTAAAAAACAGCTCAGGGACTTCCCTGGTAGCTCAGTGGTTAAGAATCCGCCTGCCAATGCAGGGGACACGGGTTCGAGCTCTGGTCCGAGAAGATCCTACATGCCGCAGAGCAACTAAGCCCATGTGCCACAACTACTGAGCCCGCGTGCCACAAATACTGAAACCCAAGCGCCTAGAGCCCGTGCTCCACAACAAAGAGAAGCCACTGCAGTGAGAAGCCCGCGCACCACAACAAAGAGTAGCCCCAGCTCGCTGCAACTAGAGAAAGCCCACGTGCAGCAATGAAGACCCAACACAGCCAAAAATAAATAAACACATAAATTTAAAGGGCAATGAACTCTATATTTGGCTAATATCAGGCTAGAAGTTTGTCACATAGTGCACATTCTTGACAGAATTTTCTTAGCACGAATTGTAAACCAAATAATAAGCACTCCTCAAAGAGCCAGGTAACATGCTTTATGTTGAGTATCTGAATCCCCACAACCAGGTAAGAACAGTAGTAATTTCTCGTGTTTACTGAGCGCTTCCTTGTGGCGGGCACGGGGCCAAGGGTGTACAGCAACTCATTTGTTTAATCCTCTCAACTGCCCTGTGATCTAAAACTGTCATGCACCCCTCTTTACAGGGGAGGATACCAAGGCACAAAGAGGGCAGGTGCGCAAAGTCTCAGAGGTAATAAAAACAAGGGAAGGGTTTCTTAATATAGGTTAAGCACAGACTTAGCAGATGAGTGACCCAGCTATGTACCCAACAGAATGGAAAACAGGTTCTCAAAAGCTTGTACACAAATGTTCATAACAGCACAAAGCACAATAGGTAAAAGGTGGAAACAACCCAGATGTCTATGGACAGATGAATAGGTTAACCAAAGGTGGTATATCCTACAATGGAATATTACACAGCCACTAAAGAGGAAGCGCTGATACCTGCTACGAAACGAATAAACCTTGAAAACATTAACACTGAGTTAAAGAAGCCAGCCACAAAAGGCCACATGTTGTATGATTCCATTCATACGAAATATGCAGAATGGTCAAACTCAGACACAGAAGACAGATTAGTGGTTGCCAGGGGCTGGTTATGGGGGTAGAGAGAGTGGCTACTTAATGGATACAGGGTTTTGGGGAGTGGGGTAATGAAAACATTCCAGAAATAGTGGTGATGATTGCATAACATGGTGAATGGATGACATGTCATCAATGGTAAATTTTATTTTATGTACTTTACTATAATAAAAAGAATAACAAGGTAAAGATTTGAGCCAGAGTATCCTCTCATCCCATAGCATATGCCTCTAACCACTATGCCATGCTTTACATTCTGTTAGAAGGTATTATTGTTCTCATTTTACAGATGGGGAAACTGAGGCATGGCGAGGAGATGGTGAAAATGGGATTCACACTGAGCTCTGCCTGTCTCAGAAGTCGAGCCTAAGAGCTGCCTCCCAAGGACAGGGAGCTCCTGGCTTTGGATGGGTTCGGCACCACTGCCATTTAGGGCTCTCCTGTGCACTGTAGGATGTTCAGCTGCATCCCTGGTCTACCCACTGGATTCCTATAGCAACTGCGACAAACAAAAATGCTTCCAGAACTGGCACTGGGTTGTTCAATGACTCAACTTACTTTTCTATTAATAAGCCTAAAAATAAACTGCTGACTTGGAAAATTATTTTCAAAGACATTTGAAAATGAGGGTGGAGAATATCTATGTGTTAAAAGTAAAATTCATTTAACCTCACACTTAGTCATTCATTCATTCTTTCAACAAATATTGGCCAAACACCTTTCCTGGCCCGCATACTCAAGGTCTGGATGGAGGCAGAAAAAAAGAAATCTTGCTTTAAGGCAGTAATCTGGGTCCCCTGGCTGATGAGGCTGGCTCATCCTTCCAGCTGGAAATGCCCTTTCTCAGAACCCCGCTCTCCCATCTCTTAGGACTCTTAGACACAGAGCATAGCTAAGCTACGGGGCTCTACGGCCGGTCAGGAAGTAGTTCTTTCCTTCCATAGCCCTTGCTCAGGAAATATTTTTGATTGAATCAACGAATACACGTGCTGGCCATAGGCAGATTTCTTGCACCACTGTTAGGAGTGCAGTAACTGTTGCAAGCAGCAACTGGATTTCATCTGCCAGATGGGAACTCAGGGAATTTAAATTAATTAAAATAATGGCATTTGATATCAAGGTTGATAGGGAAAGAGTCTCAGGTTCTGAGGGCAACAAACCAGCTTGAGAACACCAAGGTCCCTTTCGTGTTAAAGAAAATTACACACAAAAAAGGGACAACGTTTATTAAGCATTTACTACATGCCAGGCACCCTGGTGAGTGTTCTACCTCTATTTTTTCTTTAAATAGTCCAGAACCTCCAAAGACTTAATACAGAAAGATATCCTATATTAATAACTACCATATTTCTTTAGAAAGTAGTTTTTATTCACAAATAATCTCTGCTCCTCCCTGGCATGTCTACGAAAGTAAAGCAGAAAGGGAATTCTTTTTTTTTAATAAATTTATTATTTATTTATTTTTGGCTGCGTTGGGTCTTTGTTGCTGCATGCGGGCTTTCTCTAGTTGCGGTGAGTGGGGGCTACTCTTTGTTGCAGTGCAGGGCTTCTCACTGCGGTGGCTTCTCTTGTTGCAGAGCACGGCTCTAGGCACGTGGGCTTCAGTAGTTGTGGCACACGGGCTCAGCAGTTGTGGCTTGCGGGCTCTAGAGCACAGGCTCAGTAGTTCTGGCGCACGGGCTTAGTTGCTCTGTGGCATGTGAGATCTTCCCGGACCAGGGCTCGAATTGTGTCCCCTGCATTGGCAGGCGGATTCTTAACCATACGCCACCAGGGAAGCCCCTGGGAATTCTTGTCTATACTTCAAGTATCTACATTTTGAGAGAGCCTTTTGAATTTCTTTAAACATCAACAATAGTATTTTTAAGTGGCAAAGAACCATGTGCTTCAGGATTTGGTGTTACTGAGATATTTTTTCTCACAATAAGAAAAATCAAGGCCTAGAGAAAAAGTGACCTTTTACCCGAGTCCTAATTTAACCACTTTGTACTTGTTTTTTATTTATTATTATTCAGAGGTTAATTCTGCTATTGACTTGAAGTAACTTCCCAAGAAAATGAGTGCAAGAGGGCAGTGGTAAAATACAGTTAAGACAGAATTAAATTCTTAGATACCCTAAGAGTAGAAATTCAAAAGAAGATGGCAGAGAAAACAAATCTTCAATTAATAAATCTACATGATTGCTATAGCCCTGCTTCAAATGTTGCATTTAATTAACTGGGCCAAATTTAAATTGAACTGCCCTGATTCTCTAGGAGAATGACTGTCATTCCGGAGTCGTGTTTTTTTTTTTTTTTTTTTTAATCAAACGGATGCCACAAACATATCTGGAACACCTACTAAGTTGGTCATTACCCTAAACATAGGAGCCATTTATGTTAGATCATTTCTATTGTTACTTATCGACTCTGATTTGCTTTATCAATTGAAAAACAAATATGTTTGTATCTCTATTACATTCAAGGCATGGAAGAGGGTGGAAAGTGGTTTGGGCTTTTTCGGTTTCACTTGAACTTATGATGTTACCTGGCTTGTTTTATTTTGCCTTCATGTAACAACTTGACTTTTGTGCGTTTAGCCACAATACTGTGCACAAGAAAATTAACAGTGGTTTCCTTGGAGGAAGTGGGGGGATTCTGTGTCTACTTTTGACTTTACTTTTCCACAGGAATTAGTAAACTATGGTCCGTGGACCAAATATGGAAGCACTTGTTTGTAAACATAACTTTTATTGCAGGGGGTAAAGTAGAGGAGGGATAAATTGGGAGATTGGGATGGACATATACATACTACTGTATATAAAATAGATAACTAGTAAAGACCTACCGTATAGCACAGGGAACTCTACTCAATACTCTGTAATGGCCTATTAGGGAAAAGAATCTAAAAAAGAGTGGATATATGTATATGTGTAAGTGATTCACTTTGCTGTCACCTGAAACTAACACAACATTGTAGATCAACTGTATGCCAATAATTTTTTTTAAATTTTGCATATTAAAAAAAATAAGTTTTATTGGAACACAGCATTCATTCATGTATGTATTGTCTATGGCTGCTTTCACCCTATAAAGGCAGAATTAGAAGCTGCAATAAAGACCAGAGGTCATATGGCCTGCAAAGCCAAAAGTACTTACTATCCGGCCCTTAATGGAAAGTGTGTCAATTCCTGCTGTACTGTTTGAATTTTTTTTGAATCATGTGCATATAATACTGTAATAATAACATTTGGAGGAAATACACATCAAAACTATATAGCATTCGAGCAGAGCTACAGGGAACCTCTGAGATGAGAAGGCTGAGACCCCAGGGCTCAGGAGCGGGTCGGTGGTAGGGAGTCCAGGTGGCCCTTATCTGAGACTTCCACCCTTGTACCATTTTTCTTGGTTGTTTCATCTGGTACGATGGGTTCCCAGGTTCAGCCAGAGCTGGTGCCATGGAACACCTCCTCTTGTCCCCTTTCTCCCCCAGGGTCACCAGAACTTCTCTAGCACGTTCTGATCCACATTATACAAGTCACCCCAAAGCAGTTTCTCTGCGCATGTCCCAGGACCTTCAGCATCTCCATCCCAGGAAAGGCTTGTTAAACATCCTGCCTGGGACTTCCCTGACAGTCCAGTGGTTAAGACTCTCCACTTCTACTGCAGGGGGCGCGGGTTCAATCCCTGGTTGGGGACGTAAGGTCCCTCATGCCTCTCAGTGCGGCCAAAAATACATCCTGTACCAGGAAGACTCTTTCAAGTAGGTTTAGGGTGAGACTGGGGCTGGGCATTTTTCCGTGCCCCACCGGCAGTGCTGACTCACACCCTTGGCAGCCTGTTGTGCTTTGCTGGTGTCCAGCATCCCCACCCTCACCCCACGGTGGACAAAGCCCAGTCTTACAGTTACAACAGCTCTGATGTGGTGGGCACTCACGTGCCAGGCTCCTGAGTGCCAGGCTCCGTCCTGAGTGCTTCTCATGCATTCATTTACATGTCCTGACAACCCCAGGAGCGGAGCCATGCTTGTAGTTGTCCAGTGTGTGTATCGTACAAAGCGTGGGGCAGCAGATCAGTGTCGGGAAGGGGCAGGGAGAAGGAGGAGTCAACTACGGGGCTGGGGGGATGTGGAAGAATTTTTAAGGTGTTCATTTTGATAGTGGGGGAGGGGGATACATGACCCTATGCATCTGCAAAACTGATAGAACCTCACCAAGAGTGAACTTTATTGGGGCTTCCCTGGTGGTGCAGTGGTTAAGAATCTGCCTGCCAATGCAGGGGACACAGGTTCGAGGCCTGGTCCGGGAAGATACCACATGCTGCGGAGCAGCTAAGCCCTATGCGCCACAACTACTGAGCCTGTGAGCCACAACTACTGAGCCCATGTGCTACAACTACTGAAGCCTGCACGCCTAGAGTCCGTGCTCTGCAACAAGAGAAGCCCACACACTGCAACGAATCGCTGCAACTAGAGAAAGCCCGCGCGCAGCAACAAAGACCCAAAGCAGCCAAAAATAAATAAAATCAATTTATAAAAAAAGAAAAAAGAGTGAACTTTATTGTACACAAATTTTTTAAAAAATCAAGAGGGATATTGGGGGATCCTAGGACGGAATGCAGACAGTAACAAGTGAATCTATATCGCAAGTGTTCGACATAACCTCATTGAAGGGGGTGGGAGAAAACAGGAGCTGACACATGACTTTGGAAAATGGTATTTTTAATGGAAAATATAAAGCTAAAATCAAAGCACTGGGGACTTCCCTGGTGGCACAGTGGTTAAGAATCCGCCTGCCAATGCAGGGGACACGGGTTTGAGCCCTAGTCCGGGAAGATCCCACATGCTGTGAAGCAGCTAAGCCCGTGCACCACAACTACTGAGCCCACGTGCCTCAACTAACTGAGCCCACATGCCACAACTACTGGAGCCTGTGCACCTAGAGCCCATGCTCCGCAATGAAGAGTAACCCCCGCTCGCCACAACTAGAGAAAGTTCGCACACAGCAACAAAGACCCAATGCAGCCAAAACTAATAAATAAATAAATAAATAAATAAATAAATTAAAGCACTCTACGTTAAAAAAAACAAAACAAAACACTGGGCTGAAATCCAGGCTAAGAACCCCTGGCCAAATTTGCTTCTGGCAACAAAGGCTCCCCTGCCCTGGGATGAGACGGGTGTCTGTCAAGAGAGGCACTTCTTAATTCGAGCAAAGGGTCTGTGTAGGCTAGTCCTGGCCCTGCCTGTGATTGGGAGCTATTACCCCATTTTACAGATGAGGAGGCCAAGACAGGAGGTTAACTGGCCCAAAAACTAGTCCAATAAAGTGTCATTTCACCGCTGGAAACAACTCAAAATGTCCATCAACTGATGAATGGATAAATAAAAGTGGCATATCCTACCATGGAATATTATTCAGGCATTAAAAGGAATTACACACTGACACACGCTATCTTAATGAACCTTGAAAACAATATGTTGAGTGAAAGAAGCCAGACACAAAAGGCCACATATTGTCTGATTCCATTTATACGAAATGTCCAGAATAGGTCACTCCATAGAGACAGAAAGCAGATTAGTGGTTGCCAGCAGCTGTGGGGACAGGGAACAGGGACTGTTAGTGGGTATGGGATTTGGGGGGAGAAATGAAAATGTCCAAAATTGGCCATGGTGGTGGCTGCACAACTCTCTAAATACACTACAAACACCTGAATTAATTATACACCTAGGAGAGTTGTATAGTATGTGAATTCTATCTCACTAAAGCTGTTGTTACTTCAGCAAAACAAAACAAGACACTCATGGGTTGAGGGATCGGCGGGAGAAGCCGTTACGGGAACCGGAGCTACAGGATTCCCCGATTAAGCCTGATCAAGACGACAACCTCCCAAAAGCACAGAGACTTCATGGCAGAGCCCGTGGGGGAAAAGCCAGCCGGAAGCCTGGCCGGGATTGGCGAAGTCCTGGGCAAGAAGCTGGAGGAAAGGGACTTTGACAAGGCCTATGTGGTCCTTGGTCAGTTTCTGGTGCTAAAGAAAGATGAAGATCTTTTCCGGGAATGGCCGAAGGACACGTGCGGCGCCAACGCCAAGCAGTCGCGGGATTGCTTCGGTTGCCTTCGAGAGTGGTGCGACGTGTTCTTGTGATGCTCTCTGGGGAGCCCCCGACCCCGAGCCCCAGCACTAAGTCTCCAGAGTTTGCAGCCAAGTGAGGACTCCTCCCCCATCCTCTACAAAGGAAAAGATTGCTGTTGTCATGCGCAGCTCCCATGTACTCCAGGGTCTTTGGGGAGTTCTCTCCCGTCACCTTTCAACGTTTTTGGAATTCTTTCCCTTGCATGCATCTCCCTTCGCCTTTCCCTGCCAGTTTTGTGACAGCAGTTACCAGCTTTTCTGAGTGATTCCTGGCCCTGTCCTCACCCGCCCCCTGCTCCCACCTCGGGTCTGTTTTACGCCATTTGGTCCTCTTTCTGGCAGAAGAGTCACTGTCCTTGTAATGTTTTTTTAAATCAATAAAGTCAGTGGCCTTCCAAAAAAAAAAACTAAAACAGATTCCCACTCTGGCAGCCTCAGCACCGCTCCATAGGAGGTCTTAAGAGTCACACCAGGTTGCCCTCGCCCAGGCAGGCCTGTCAATATTTCAAAACCCACATCCAAGAAATTCCTCAATTAATACTCTGCCACTGAACTAATACAAATAGCCATTGTTTTGCCTGATCCACTCCATGCCAGCTACTTTCCTTATTTTAACTCCACTTTTTACACCAGCCGGGTAAGGATGTATCCCACGCTCCCATATTTTCTGAGCGGGTTGTGTTCCTGAAGACTTGGCGACATTTAAAGCTAATCATTCAGTGGCTTCCCTGGTGGCACAGTGGTTAAGAATCCGCTTGCCAGTGCAGGGGACACAGGTCCGAGCCCTGGCCCGGGAAGATCCCACATGCCGCAGAGTAGCTAAGCGCATGCGCCACAACTACTGAGCCTGCGCTCTAGAGCCCGCGAGCCACAACTACTGAACCTGTGTGCCACAACTACTGAAGCCCACAAGCCTAGAGCCCGTGCAACAAGAGAAGCCATTGCAGTGAGAAGCCTGCGCACCGCAACAAAGCGTAGCCCCCTCTCGCCGTAACTAGAGAAAGCCCTCACGTAGCAACAGGAGCCCAACACAGCAATCAATCAATCAATAAATTTAAATTAAAAAAAATAAGGCTAATCATTCAAGACTACCCTTGATAATGGAGGATGGGTATTTCTGTTTACCTACTCACATGGGGTTGTCCTAGTTGTCTAGACACATATGGGTGCTTCAGGCCTCTTGGTCCTTTGTGCTTGGAGATTTTTGGAGCCTTAAATTAATATGGGGGGGGGGTGTCTAAGGAATTTGTATTATTTCACATTCAGACAAAAACTGGGACTTGACTCCTATTTTTATGGCATTGATTCAAATTTGCACTGAAAATGAAACCCTAGATGGTGATCTTCTTATGGAGAGGTTGGCAGCTTGTCCAAAGTCACACAGCAAATAAGTGACAGGATTCTAAGTCTGTCTACACTCTGAAGCTGGGGCTCTACTGCCCTCCAATTATCCTGGTTGTTTAAAAATCCCACCCGTGCAGGGGACATGGGTTTGTGCCCCGGTCCGGGAAGATCCCACATGCCGCGGAGCGGCTGGACCCGTGAGCCATGGCCGCTGAGCCTGAGCGTCCAGAGCCTGTGCTCCGCAACGGGAGAGGCCACAACAGTGAGAGGCCTACGTATCGCAAAAAAAAAAAAGAAAGAAAAAAAAAGAAAAAATCCCACCCTCTGAGTTTAAAGTGGATAGCACTGATGGGATCCAGTTGGGCAAGGAAAGTGTTGCAATAGCTACACTCAAAGGGACATGGTATTCCTTTTTCAAAGTATTTGGTCTAGGGTGGAATCATTAAAGCTTTAGATTCATTAAAAACTTAAGTTTCTAAAACCTATAACAGTCTGGATTTGAATAAAAGCTTTTGGCTTCCACGGAATTGTTTGCTCTTGTTGGTTTTTCCTTTGAGCATCTGTGTGTGATGGGGCAGGACCCAGCCAGACTATGTGAGCTCCATGCCCTCACCTCCCTGAATCTGCTCCTGCAGGTACTGAAAGTGGAGAATCATGCCTACCTGTCCACCTCACTGAGCTATAGTCAAGTTCAAAAGGGATAAAGCAGGGGTTGGCAAACTATAGCCCGTGGGCCACATTTGTCTGGTCTACTTCCTGTTTTTGCATAGCCCAAGAACTAAGAATGTTTTTTACATTTTTTTCAATGGTTGGAAAAAAAAATCAGTGAATAGTATTTCATGGCATGTGAAAATTATGAAGGTTCACACTTCAGTATCCATTAATAAGGTTTATTGGAATACAGACACACCCATTCATTTATTGTCTGTGGCTCTTATAATGGCAGAATGAAGTAGTTGGGACAGACTGCTAGCCCCAGGGGATAAAGGATGCTCTAGGTAGAATAGCACTTGTCAGGACTTCCCTGGTGGGGCAGTGGTTAAGAATCCACCCACCAATGCAGGGGAATCGGGTTAAAGCCCTGGTCCGGGAAGATCCCACATGCTGCGGAGCAACTAAGTCCATGCACCACAACTACTGAGCCTACACTCTAGAGCCTGCGAGCCACAACTACTGAGCCCGTGTGCTGCAACTACTGAAACCCATGCGCCTGGAGCCTGTGCTCTGCAGCAAGAGAAGCCACAGCAATGAGAAGCCTGTGCACCACGAGGAAGAGTGGCCCTCGCTCTCTGCCACTAGAGAAAGTCTGCGCACAGCAACAAAGACCCAACGCAGCCAAAAAAATAAAAATAAAAAATAACACTTGTCATATAAATATCAGCTACTATTTATTCTTCTTTATTAACCATTTTCCTAACACACCAATCTTTTATTTTTTTTAACATCTTTATTGGAGTATAATTGCTTTACAATGGTGTGTTAGTTTCTGCTTTATAACCGATCTTTTTTTTTTAACCTGTATTTTAAATTAGTTTTATTTGTAAGCATGCATTTTCTTCTAGAAGATATTTTTTAAAATATCTATTGTTGGGAGTCCCCTGGCAGTCCAGTGGTTAGGACTCTGTACTTTCACTGTCGAGGATGCGGGTTCAATTCCTGGTTGGGGAACTAAGATCTCACAAGCTGAGCAGTGTGGCCAAATTAAAAAAATAAAAAATCTATTTTTGTTAACCTAACAAAGGACAAATATGACATAGACAAAGGTTGGAGATCTTTCATGTGGAAAAGAATACTTTTTGATAAAAACAAAGTAAGCTTGTAATCATTAATTTGGTCATAAAACCAGATAACAAATAGTGAACAAACAGAAGATGCTCAACCTAGTTGTTAACAAAGAAATCCAACTTTAAAACAAGATACTTTTCACCCAGCAAATAGGCCGTAGTTAAAAATTAAAAAGATGAATACCCAGTGATGGAGAAGATACAGGAAAATGGACTTATACTGCACGTGGGATGTTGCCCTGAAATATAAATTTTAAGTGTTTTACTCTTTTCAATTTGAAATTTCTTTAAATTTAAAAAATATATAGATTTGAAACAAAAAAAGACATAAAATATTTTCCATTATTTGTTCAACAAATATTTCCTGAGCAACTAATGAGTGCCAGGCCATGGGAAAGAATTTACATTTGATATGATTGGAACATGGAGGCCATTGAAGTGTTTTAAACAGGGAATAGCATGATCAGAATTACACTTTTAAAAATATCTCTGGCTGCTGGATGGAGATTGGCCCTGGAGCAGGGAGACCAGTTAACAGGCTTTGGCAATTATCATCAACAGAGATGATGAAGGTATATAAAGTAAGACATAAAAGTTACAGAAGGGTACCCTCTGCCCAGCATTGCCCTCGCCTCCCCATCACACCCTTTAGTATAAATTCTCTCCAACCTTTCATCACAATGCTTGGGACATTCTAGGCCAGCTGTAGGATAATACGAGCCACATATGCAATTTTAAAATTTCTATGAGTCACATTTCAAAAAGTTCAAAATCAGTTCCTCAAAAAGTTAAACAGTTACCATATGACCCAACCATTCGACTAGATATACATCCAAGAGAACTGGAAACGTAGGTCCACACAAAAACTTGTACAGGGACTTCCCTGCTGGTCCACTGGTTAAGACTCTGCGCTTCCACTGCAGGGGGCGCGGGTTCCAATCCCTGGTTGGGGAACTAAGACCCCACACGCCCCAAGTGCAGCCAAAAAATAAATTAAAAAAAAAAAAAGTCTGCCTCCTCCATCAGAATGGAATGTGTGCTCAGTAGGGTAGTAACTGCCCTTATCTCCTTCAAGTTAGAATCCACAGGAAAAGACTCAAATATCGACTAAAGGAACAAACCTATTCGTTTGTAGGTTTTGTAGGTTTCTCGGAGCCGGGATTTCAGTGGCAGCTGTGGGAACTAGCAGAGCTTTGTAGCCGCCCCACCTACTAAGGTGAAGCCCCGCACCTTTCTCCAATGTTCCAACCTCACGATCGGCACACAACCCTCTCCCTGTCTGTGGGGTTCCGAAGGTTGAATTCTCTGTGCAGGTAAAGCAAGGAAGGGCATCTAATGTATGGGGAAACACAAAAACCATGGAAAAGAAAGCCGAAGACGGTGTTTAAATGTGGGCCTGAACGTCAATTACAAAGGGATGGGAGTAAGGGCTGCGAGCTTCAGATGAAACCAAGGGAGGAAAGGGATCTTACAAGTTTATGGAGATAGAACAAATGCTCGGTATTTTCATGTTCACTTACATGACTTCAGCTCTGGACTGGTGTGATTCTGGATTTGAAGTTGTTTTTTGTTTGTTTGTTTTGTTTTTTTGAAGGGGGGAAATGTTATGACATTTCTAAATACAACAGTCAATTCAGCTGTATTCAATAAGGTAATCTTGTTCCTTCCTTGGAAGATAATAGGTAACAAAAGTGATTTAAGGGATTTTCAAGGGTAATTAGGACTGCACTTGGGCATCTGTGCCCATCTTGGAGCCTGGGGGAGGAGCCCTTTCAACCATTATTCTGGTTAGACTGATAAGCTCCCCTTTTGCTCTCCACCCTAACCCTAACCTCTGTCCCCCATACCCATCCTTCCACTAGCTGTTCAAAGACCCAACCCCATTTTGGTTGATTCAGTCAACTTCCAAAGGAACAACGCCAAAAGCAAGAGAATGAAACACAGGCTCAACTGCAAAGGAAAAGGTCAAAGGCTTATTTGCAAATCACACGCTCACATACCTAAAACCCCCCCGGAGAAGAAACCAACCAGCTATGGAAGGCAATTCAAGATTTCTATAAGTTGGCCCATGGCAAGGTCTACCTCCCTGAAATCAACAGCTTTCTTACAAACCGACAATCAAGTTGGAAAACATGATTCTAAAAAACATACCTTGTTTTTGTCTTGTGCCCCTCCAGGCATCCAGAAACCACCTGCAGCGTAAGCTGGTGCCAGGGGTGTTAGGGGTACGTTGCCTCAGGAATTGGGGGACATATGCCCCTTTGGTCCTCCAGCTATACTCAGGCTTCCGTTTCCTTTTCTGAGGCGGCCTTGACTTTGACGGCATGGCGAATCCCAAGAAAGTAAGTTCTCTGGGAGCATGAAGAGCGTCTTGTGCTTGGGAGGCCCAGCAGTGAAGGGAAAGAGATCTGGTCCTACCCTTCTCAGCCTCCAGCCTATTGAAGGCTCCCTCCCACCACCACCCCTTCCCCACCCCTAGCTCTTCCGAAGGCTGGGTATGGAATCCTTGCTCATTTGCATAGCTTAAAGGTTTACGCAAGGTGTGGTTCCAGGACAAAAGAAGGACTACTCTAAAGTAATTTTGAAGCCTCTACCTGGTATTGAAGTACATGCAAAACTCCCTCATATTTGGACTTTCATTCAAATATTCGCTATGACATTTTGCCAGCTAGACAGATATAGATAGGTAGATAAGAGGATAGAATCCATTTAATAATGGTCCAAATCAGTGTCTACCATTTAAACACTATGCATTTCACAAATGAACTTATCTACTAAACAGAAACAGACTCACAGACATAGAGAAGAGACCTTTGGTTGCCAAGGGGGAGGGGGGTGAGACAGGGATGGACTGGGAGTATGGGATTAGCAGATGCAAACTATTATATATATTGATAGAATGGATAAACAACAAGGTCCTACTGTATAGCACAGGGAATAGCACAGGGAATTCAATAGCCTGTGCTAAACCATAATGGAAAATAGTATGAAAAAGAGTGTATATATATGTATAACTGAGTCACTTTGCTGTACGGTAGAAATTAACACAACACTGTGCATCAACTATACTTAAATAAAATAAATTTAAAAAACCCACAACACTGTGCATTTCATCTCACCCATTCTTTCCCTGAAGACTTAGCCCTTCGTGGGTCCCAGAGTTAGCTTCTGCTGGGTACCTTTGGGGCTACAGAATCAAGCCCACTTTAGATAATATCCCCATAACCTTAACACATTATTTCATTGTTTAATTACGTTACAGTACAGGTTCCTTCCATAGTTAAAGGAAACATAATTTTATATAACAGGGCTTCCCTGGTGATGCAGTGGTTAAGAATCTGTCTGCCAATGCAGGGGACATGGGTTCAAGCCCTGGTCTGGGAAGATCCCACATGCCATGGAGCAACTAAGCCCGTGCTCCACTATTACTGAGCCTGCACTCTAGAGCCCACGAGCCACAACTACTGAGCCTGTGTGCTGCAACTACTGAATCCTGTGTGCCTAGAGCCTGTGCTCCGCAACAAGAGAAGCCACCACAATGAGAAGCCCGCTCACTGCAACGAAGAGTAGCCCCTGTTCGCCGCAACTAGAGAAAGCCCATGCGCAGCAACAGACCCAACACAGCCAAAAATAAATAAATACATTTATTTTTTTTAAACAGAGTTTGCAACAATACTACAACTATAATTGTTGCAGGCAAAAATCATTTAAAAAGTAATAATTTTATATAACATGATTGCATGCCATACATACTGTACGATATTGACGCATACTTCACAAAGCTCCCGTTAACGAGTTCATGAATGTGAAATAATCAGGTAAATTTAAAAGCTTTATATTTTGCAGAAATCCTTACTAGGTTGTCATACAGGTGTTTGGGAACGGCCAAACTGTGTGTTTCTGTTTAAAGGCACCTTATTTAATATATACTGTTGTGTCATGTACGTTGAATGCAGGGCCAGCAGCGCTACAGTTTGTGCCTGATGGAGCTTTTCTAACACATGCGTTTTCTCCTTAAAGTACGTCACACCTTCTTGCACTTAGGAACATAGACAGCACCTCAGCACAACGCTTGGGGGCCGCTTTAAACAGTATAATCCACAAAAAGTGCAAATGCGCAAAAAACATGGCACTAAATAGACCACGAAAGGACACTGGTGCTCTGTATCAGAGCCGAAACAAAAGTCAGGGTGTTGGTCGCCTTGTTTGACTTCAGCTGGGAATGTGCTTGTCGGGAGACTCAGATATTTGTCAAAGACTTCGGAAGTACTGTGAGTGTACATTTAGGGGTTACAAACATATTTTAGTGAGTAAGTGAATTCACAAATACAGAATCCATGAATGATGAGGATAGGCTATTTTATAACTCAATGAAAAAGTCTTAAGAAAATAGAGTGTAGGCTCTTGCCATCAGAAAATTTGCTACCCACTACACTTTATTTTTAATTATTTAATTATTTATTTATTTTTGGTTGTGTTGGGTCTTTGTTGCTGTGCGGGCTTTCTCTAGTTGCGGCGAGCAGGGGATACTCTCTGTTGCAGTGCGTGGGCTTCTCATTGCAGTGGCTTCTCTTGTTGTGGAGCACGGGCTCTAGACGCGCAGGCTTCAGTACTTGTGGCACTTGGGCTCAGTAGTGGTGGCTTGCAGGCCCTAGAGCACAGGCTCAGTAGTTGTAGCGCAGAGGCTTAGTTGCTCTGCGGCATGTGGAATCTTCCCGGACCAGGGCTTGAACCCACGTCCCCTGCATTGGCAGGCGGATTCTTAACCACTGCGCCACCAGGGAAGTCCCAGGGAAGTCCCCCACTGCATTTTCATGACTACACTTAACTGGTTGCCAGCACTGTTCTTAAATCTCTCTGTGTCTCTCCTTTTCTCCCTCTGCTGAGTATACAGTCTCTCTCCATTCACACCACAGACAAATATTGAGTGCCTCCTGAATGCCAAGGCACCGCCCTATGAAATCAATGACAGAAATCTAGGAAATTAACAACAGGCTCTTTGTACAACTTCTCTACAAAATTGTAGTAGATTCTTTTCTTAAATAGAAAGAATATGGACACATGGTAAAAAATTAATATGCTAATAGTCTAGAAAGGCATTGAAAGAAAAGCAAAAGCTTCCCCTGTGATCCCGAGGTTCTTACACTGGTTACCTGAGCTGGCTTGATAGTAGGACTCCCTGACATGCCTCAATTTCTTCATATGGGACCCGTCATAGTATTTAATTCAGAGGCTTGATCCACGTTTGCCTGTACGTGAGAAGTCTGTCTTCTTTCCCTCAATAAACAGTTATTGAGCACCTGTTATAGCTCAGGTGCTGTTGCAGGTACTGGGGCTATAGCAGAGATCAAAAAAGACATATACACACACAAATCCCCCCCCTCGAGGAGCTTACACTCTAGAGCGAGCGGGGCAAAATGAAACAAGTCTTATCAAGTTATTAAGTCTATTAAAACATAACAGGTACTATGGAGAAAAAGAAAGGAAATTAGGGGACTAGGGGGTTTGTGGAGGGGGGGTAGAGCATTAGAGGGAGTGGCAGCTTTAACCAGAGCAGCTAGGAATGCTAGGAGGTGACTTCACAAAGGGAGTTAGCCAGGAGGCTTTGGGGAGAATAGCAAGTGCATAGGCCCTGAGGCAGGTCTGGGCAAGGTTTACTGGACAAAAACAGCACAAGGAGGCACAGTGGGTGAGTGGAGAGAGCTAGGAGAAGAGTACATGAGAGCCAAGAAGTAGGGAGTGGGTGTGCTGGCCGCCGGGGGTCAGGACCTTGGCTATTACTCTGGGTGACACGGGGTACCAACAAAGAACTTTTGAGCATGGAAGTGACATTGTCTGGGCCCCTTCAGACAGCATGAATGATTTCTGCTGAGTCCTTTCAGAGGTTTGCATGTGTAGAGAAACCAACACACAGGGCTGCCTTCACGGTTGTACAGCGTGTATGGTTGCACAAAGGCTGGTGCCCAGAAGGCCTCCACACTGGTTGCCAGCTTGAAACCCTTCATATTTTTTTTTTTTTTACATCTTTATTGGAGTATAATTGCTTTATAATGTTGTGTTAGTTTCTGCTGTATAACAAAGTGAATCAGCTATATATATACATATATCCCCATATCCCCTCCCTCTTGCGTCTCCCTCCCACCCTCCCTATCCCACCCCTCTAGGTGGTCACAAAGCACCGAGCTGATCTCCCTGTGCTATGCGGCTGCTTCCCACTAGCTATCTATTTTACGTTTGGTAGTGTATATATGTCCATGCCACTCTTTCACTTTGTCACAGCTTACCCTTCCCCCCTTCGTAATTTTTGAACAAGAGGCCTGGCCTGCCCCTCACTGGCCTGAGGGCCCCCGGAGGCCAGGACAGTGCCTGTTTGTGTTTATAGCCAGTGCCTAGCACAATGCCTGATGTGAAGGGTGGCCTCAGCAAAGGTTGACGGTTAATAATACTAGGGACTAAATTCCCACACTTTCATGCATACGTTTGCTCCTCCCACAAGCACTGATTGAGCACCTAGTATATACAGGACCCTGAACAATAAGTCTTCTGAATACAAACAAGAAAGGTTTTTAATCCCCACCTTACTTAGCTTCCAGCCTAATTTTACATATACAGGTAACACCCAATGACTATTTGTCATCAACAGTTCTCTTAATACAGGAACAGGTGCTGAACAGAGAGACAATTTGCCATGATTGCACCATCTTAGTCCAAACTACTGATCTGAAACCATTTGCTTTCTTTAAAAAAAAAAAAATCTACTGACCAAATTATATATCCTATACAAACCGCGAAAAATGCTCAAAAATGTTAAATGACTAATGTACAGGTTAATCAAAATTTGCACGCATTGGGCTCTTTCCCCCAACTCCAGTTACCCCAACTCCAGTTAATTTTAGTACCAGATGACAAAGGAGGGTTTTGCAAACTTTGGTCATTTCTTTCAACACTTCCTGAGGCTATTCTTTTAAAAGAGAGATTCTGGGGAACTCTACTCCATATTTTGTAATAACCTATAAGGGAAAAGAATCTGAAAAAGAATATATACATATATATATGTATAACTGAATCACTTTGCTGTACACCTGAAATTAACACACCATTGTAAATCAACTAAAAAAAAAATCAAAAGAAAGTAAAAAAAATTAAATAAAATAAAAGAAAGATTCTGCTTAATGGGAAAAGATTTCATTGCCTGGGATTTTTCCAGAAGGACATGAGTGAGGGTTGATTTCAAGTTTCTAAATGAACAAAGGGCTTCTGAGAGTGAGTGTGTGGTTAAGGACATGCTCTGTATAGGCTGACAGCTTTGTTGCAGTCCTGATTCCACTGCCATCTAGCTGGGGGGGCCACCATCTATCTGGGGGGCCTTGAGGCCTGGGCAAGACACCCTCTGCATCCTTTTAAAAAAACACTTCTCGGGACTTCTCTAGTGGCACAGTGGTTAAGAATCCGCCTACCAGCGCAGGGGATATGGGTTTGATCCCTGGTCCGGGAAGATCCCACATGCTGTGGAGCAACTAAGGCCATGCACCACAACTACTGAGCCTGCACTCTAGAGCCTGCGAGCCACAACTACTGAGCTCACGTGCCACAACTACGGAAGCTCACATGCTGCAACTACTGAAGCCCATGCACCTAGAGCCTGTGCTCCGCAACAAGAGAAGCCACCGCAATGAGAACCCTGCATACCGCAACAAAGAGTAGCCCCCGCTCACCGCACCTAGAGAAAGCCCGCACGCAGCAACGAAGACCCAACACAGCCAAAAATAAATAAATAAATAAAAATTAAAAACCACTTCTCAAACAATACTGGCAGGGTTCTGCTTTGGTTTTTGGCCATGCTGTGCAGCATTCGGGATCTTAGAACCTGTGCCCCCTGCAGTGGAAGCGCAGAGTCCTAACCACTGGACCTCCAAGGAAGCCCCTAAAACAGTACTGGCGGTTTTTTAACAAGCATAAATTTCTCATCCAACCTGCCAGTCCACTCTTAGGTATCTACCCAAAAGACGTGAAAACATGCGGCCATACAGACCTTTGGGTCAACATTTCAAAGGGCGTTATTCACAGTAGCCCAGAACTGGAAGAATTGAATGTCCATCAGCTGAATGGATAAATAAAACATGGTCTAGCCATACCACAGAATATTATTGAGTCATAAAAAGGAAGGAAGTACTGACACAGGCTACCATACGGATGAATCTTGTAAACATGATGCTCAGTGAAAGAAGCCAGATGCAAAAGGCCACAGAAAGTAGGAATTCCAATTATATGAAATGTCCAGAATGAGCAAATGCATCAAAACAGAAAGTGGATTAGTGGTTGCCTGGGGCTGATGGAGCAAACGGATTAACTGTAAATGGACCCAAGGGATCCTTTGAGAGTGACGGAAAGATTCTAAAATTAGATTATAGTGAAGGTGGCACACGTCAGGTAAACTTACTAAAGATCATTAGATTGTGCTCTTTAAATGGGTTAATTTTATGATGTGTAAATTATGCCTCAATAAAGGTAAAACATAAAACCCTTCTAATGTTGATGTAAACTCTGCTGCAGATATAACCGCTAGTTAAATATGCAGCTACTTGAGTCATAAGTACTTTAAAAAGGACTCACTGGCCTGACAAACTGCTACTCCCTACAAACCCCCTCACACTTAGCTACCCTAGGTCCCTGGGGTTCCTCTGATGTCAGTTGCCGCTTTACTTATTGTTTTGCGTCTTATTTTTTTACTATTATTTTTAAAAAACTTTATACAGGGACTTCCCTGGCAATCCAGTGGTTAAGACTCCGTGCTTCCAATGCAGGGGGCGCGGTTTCGATTGCTGGTGGAGGAACGAAGATCCCACATGCCTTGAGGCCCAAAAAAAATTTTTTTATGCAATTTTGAAAGGTTACTTTCCACTTACAGTTATTATAAAATATTGGCTGTATCGCCTGTGTTGTACAATACATTCTTGAGCCTATCTTAGACGCAATACTTTGTACCTCCCTCCCCTCCCTCCCCCATAGCACCTCCCCAACCACTAGTTGGTTCTGTGAGTCTCTTTCTCTCTTTTTTTTTTTTTTGAGCGGTACGCGGGCCTCTCCCTGTTGTGGCCTCTCCCGTTGCGGAGCACAGGCTCAGAGGCCATGGCTCACAGGCCCAGCCGCTCCGCGGCATGTGGGATCTTCCCGGACCAGGGCACGAACCCGTGTCCCCTGCATCGGCAGGTGGACTCTCAACCACTGCACCACCAGGGAAGCCCTCTGTTTCTTTTTTGTTATATTCACCAGTTTTTTGTATTTTTTAGATTCCACGTATAAGTGATATCATAAAATAATTGTCTCTCTCTGCCTCCACACTTTTGTTCCAGCAGTTTCCATGGCCCACAGGAGATGAAATTCTGGACATTTTTCAGAGTCTTCCTCAGACTTCTGCTCTTTCTGAAGCCTTCTCCACTGACCCCACTCTCTACACTCTACCCCGACCCCACCCCCCGAAGAATGGATTATTCCCCCCTCTAGCTTTGGTCTAACTCCAAGATGAGAAAGTTCCAGAGATTTGCTCTTCAACCTAGGTCCTGTAGTTAACACAGTGGCGTCATGCACTTAAAAAGTTGTTGAGAGGGTACATTTCAGGGTAAGAGTTTGTACTACAAAAGAAGAAAAAGAAAAAGAAAAGCAAGGGACACAAGAATCTTCTAGGGGTGATGGATATGCGTGTTCCCTTGACTGTGACAATGGCATCACGGGTACCTGTGTACGTCCGAATTCACAAAAATGTATACATTAAAGGTGTGCCGGGCTTCCCTGGTGGCGCAGTGGTTGAGAGTCCGCCTGCCGATGCAGGGGACTCGGGTTCGTGCCCTGGTCCGGGAAGATCCCACATGCCGCGGAGCGGCTGGGCCCGTGAGCCATGGCCGCTGAGCCTGCGCGTCCGGGGCCTGTGCTCTGTGGCGGGAGAGGCCACAACGGTGAGAGGCCCGCGTACCGCAAAAAAAAAAAAAAAAAAAGGTGTGCCATTTTTGTATATTAAGTATACCAAAGCTGAAAAAATAAGGGATAGAAAAATAAATTAAATAGTGTTTGGTACATTACATTTTTTTTTTTTTTTTTTGGCTGCACTGTGTGGTATGTGGGATCCTGGTTCCCTGACCAGGGATCGAACCCAGGTTCCCTTCATTGGAAGCATGGAGTCCTAATCACTGGACCATCAGGGAATTATCTTAAAGGGAATTTTAAAAAATGTGTCTATCGAACCCAGTAGTGTGAGCTTTGTGTCACTTTTAGTTTGTTATCCGAGGCTCTACATAAGTGCATGACAGCTAGTAGGGACTCAAACGTTGCGGAGATCAGGAAGGAAGGAGGGAAGGAGAGAGGAGGACAGGGTGGACATTGGGGCTATAATTTAGCCGTGATGGAAGGCAAGACCCCAATGGTTTCGCTCATCCATTCATTTCCTCAACAGGTCTTTACTGAGCACCTACTATGTGCCTGGCATTGTGCTTGGCCCTGGGAGCAAGAGTGTGAACCAAGCAAGTCTAGCAAGGATTTCTGTCAATAGGAGACCTCCCAGACCTGGTATGATGTTAAAGGGCTAATCAAAGTCAACTGCACTCATTTCTTTCTAAATACAATTATTTTCGGGTGTGTGCACCAGCAGGGGATGAGTCATCAGTACGCTTCCTTTGGCCCTACATTCTCGTGGAGGAGACGGATAAAAAATAGATCCGTCTCTATGTGCCAGGAAGAGAAGCAAGGCAGGGTAAGACAGGGTAGTCCAGGAGCGCCTTCTAAGGAGGGGCCGTAGGAGGTAAGCATTCAACAGCCCAGCTTTCTCTGGCTGTCAGCCCTGCTCTTTGCCAGGGGGAGGCCCCTCTGTGCCTCAGTGTTTGGATTCTGAGCAATGGAGATAGGGATGCTAGCCCCTGGGGTTACTCTGCAGATGGAACAGAGCAATGCCCAGAGAACCCGAGTGCTGGCTGTCACTGTCATGAGGACACTGGCCGGGCAGGGAGCCCTGTATTTCCAGGACGTCTCCTTCAGATTCTGATGTCCAGTGCGGTCAGCTCACCTCTATACAGACTGTTCAAAAGAATAATAATAGTAGTGATCATAATCATAATAATTTGTTCCAACAGTTAATGTCCATCTCCCCACTTGACTGTCAGCTCCACGAAGCAGAAGAGCTTCCTCAGCCTGCTTTCCGTCTCCCCAAAGCCTGCATATGATTGGGGCTCAAAAGCAGTTTGGTGAATGAATGAATGAATCCGAAGAACTCCCGTGTTTTGACCTTCTCTCCCTTCCCCTCCACTCGCTCCCATTTCCCCCCTCCCCCACACTTTTGGGAGGACTGGCATTGGAGCTGAGCCTTGAAGCTAGACCAGGGGGGAGGAGAAGGCAGAGGCTACATCAAGGAGGGGAAAACCAGGAGGGCAAAGACCTGGAGGCTGGCTTTGGGCTCTTTCTGAGTAGCAGGAAGACGGGAGGGGTCTAGGTGGGAGGGTGCGAGATCAGGTTTGGCCTGCTGGGTGGAGACCCGGATTAGGCTTCTAATCTCAGTGCTACTCTCACACCCAGGTTGACCTTGGGCCGTCTCTCCTCTGAGAAGGAAACCTGTCCCCCTCTCCTGGGACAAGATGATCTTCAGAAGCCTGTCTAGGTCTGCTCCCGACCACTCTGGAACGTTCTCGTTTTTCTGCAGACCAAGCACCGCTACCTCCACCCAAACTCCCACAACGGATCCCTACCTGGCCCCCCACTCTTGTTCCTGTGCCATCTGCACGTGGCATTTGGGCTCCTTTCAAGGGTTGGGTGCCTGATTCTTGAGCCCTGTTTGGGTGCTGGGGGCACTATGGAGACAAAAGTCTTCGGCTTGAGGAGCCTTCCTTCCTGAGGGGAAAGCCAAGCTGAGAAGTGAAATGCACAGGGTCACAGGGGGTCTCTGGAGAGGAATAAAGCCGGGAGGAGGGCAGGCTGGGGGAGGGCACAGGTAGAGGGCTGCAGGGCAGGTAAGGCCCTGTACGGTGTGGAGGATGAGGGTGTGGAGAGGTCTTGCAGGAGCACTGCTTGGATTCCTTATTGCTGCCGTGGGATGTCGAGGCTAGAGAGAGGTGGGCTTTCCTGGGGGTGGCGAATTAGGTCATGTTTCCTGGCTTCAACCCCTGAAAGGCCCCTATTACTCTTCTGTTTTTTTAATTTATTTTTGGCCGCATTGGATCTTTGTTGCTGCACGCAGGCTTTCTCTAGTTGTGTCCAGCGGGAGCTACTCTTCGTTGTGATGCGTGGGCTTCTCATTGTGGTGGCTTCTCTTGTTGCAGAGCATGGGCTCTAGGCGCGCGGGTTTCAGTAGTTGTGGCGCACGGGCTTAGTTCCTCTGCGGCATGTGGGATCTTCCGGGACCTGGGCTCAAACCCATGTCTCCTGCATTGGCAGGCGGATTCTTAACCACTGCGCCACCAGGGAAGTCCCCCCATTACTCTTAAGACAAAGGCAAAGCTTCCCCAGGGGCAGCCTGTGTGGCGAGGCCCCTGTGGTCCTCTCTACCCTTGGCTTCCTCCATCTCTCCCAGCCTCGCCTCACCAGCCGCACGGGCCCCAGGGCCTTTGCATGAATGGCTGCTTCCTCTGCCAAGAATGTTCTTCTCCTCCCACCTCCCTTCGAGGACTCCTTTCATCTCTCACTCCTGGCTTTGTCACTTCCTCCAAGATGCCATTGCCAAGCTCCCCTGACTGGTTCAAACCAGTTGTCATCTCCTCTCCCTGTACGTTCCTTCTCAGCACTAGCCCAGGTGGTAAATGCACGTTCCTTTGGGAGAATGTTTGAGGACTGTGTCCCTTGCTGTCTGTTGAATCCCCAGCACTTGGTAAAGGACCTGGCACATAGTAGGGGTACAACTCAAGTTTGTTGGATGAAAGAATAGAATGAGGAAAGGAGAAAGGGACGAGGGGGCGGAAATGGCACAGCCCGTTGGGTCTTTGTGTTCACAGCAGTGCAAAACATGCTGGGATAAAATCCAGGCTGAGCCACTCCCAGCTCTGGGACCCCAGGGCGAGCACAGGGGCTCTTTGACCTCAGTTTTTCTCATTTGTAATAAAGGAGTGATCACAATAGCTTCTACCCCAGTGGGCTTTGTGTGTGTGTGTGGTGAAATATATGTAACAAAAATTTACCATTTTAACCATTTAAAGTGCACCATTCACAATTTGCTGGCACTAAGCACATTCATAATGTTGTGCAACCATCGCCACTATCCAATAGTTCCAGAACCTATTGGGTTTTTACGAAGATTATATCATGCACCTAAAGCTTTCACACAGGCTCATGGATTTGGGAAGCGCTTGGAGAACATTATTAATTATTATTAGCAGTAGTATTGACAATGGTACCAAGAAACACTTATTTCTCATTTGCTGTATCACAGGCAGTGAGTGCTCTGGGCCCAGACATCCCTTAACTCATTCAATTCTCACCCTGACCCAAGGAGGTGCAGGTTCTGTGATCCCCATTTTACAGATGAGGAAACTGAGGGAACAGAGCAGTTCAGTAACTTGCCCAATGTCACACAGCAGAACCAGGGAGGTAACCTGGCTCCAGAATCTACGCTCTTGACCTCCATGCAATGCCAAGCTCAGGTGAATCCAGAGCAGTGGGTGTTTTCCCAGAAGCAGGGAGGGGCAAGGGAGGAAAGTTTCCCAGGAGAAAACTGGGGCAGGGTTTTCCCTCACTCCAAGTGCCACCTGTAGGTGACATAAGCCTGCTGCTTGTAGGAAAGTAGGGCGGATGCTTGTTCCATCTGCCCGCCTTCTCTTTGATTCTTCTTCTACCATAGCTGTCATCTTTTCAGACTGGCGACAGGTCAGCCTTTTCACTGGGGGCCAGAGGGACCAGCTGTGACTTTGATGGGCTGAACTGCTAGAGTAGAAACCATGAAGCACCCATTTACTCCTGGGCAGGCCAGGAGCTGATTCACACCCAGCCCTCAACTTCTGCTCTGCACATCTGCCATCAGAGGGATGCCAGGTGGCAGCGTTGCCAGAAAGGAAAAAGAGCGGGCACGCCCGTCCCCACCGGCCTGCCTTATGCTGAGATGCTCGTGACATCCAAACAACAGACTGCAATTTTCATCTCCCTCCAGAGGCTCTGTACAAAGAGAGGGCAGTTTTCAATGTAATAAGCACAAGAATTCCTGGGGTGTTTTTTAAAAATGCAGATTCCTAGGTCCCACTTTCAGTCAGACTGGGCTGGGGCCTGAGCATCTGCTGTTTCCACCAGCCCCCTCCCAGCACCCCCCCCCATACACACAATGACTCTGATAGAGCTGGGATTTGGACCACCCCTAGGGAACCCATGGGAATACAATAGGTATTTTTATTTTAAATGGGGATTGGTATAGAATTCCCTGACTGTCCAGTGGTTAGGACTCCATGCTTCCACTGCAGGGGGCATGGGTTCAATCCGGTCAGGGAACTAAGATCCTGCAAGCTGCTCGGTGCATGCAAAAATAAAATAAAATAAAATAAAATAAAATAAACGGGGATAGCTAAACTAAGTGTAAATCTCTCTGTCTTTATTCATGTCTGTACCAGCTGATAGGATCACCTGGGTCTAGAAAATGTATGAGCTCTTCATTACCTATCATTTCTACTGAGATAGTAGTAAAAGCAAGAGCACACATTTATTTAGGACCTACTAGGCAAATCTGCATGACATTTGCATTCACATTTGCATGTTTATCCTCCTAACACTCCCAGGAGACAGTACTATAATTACCATCTCCATTTTTCAGAGTAGGAAACAAAATAACTCATCCAAAGTCACACAGATAGAAGAGGCAGAGCTGGGATTTGAACTCAGGCTTGTCTGAGTGCTTCATAGCCATGCTGCCTTCATACACCAGATGCCCTAAACAGGCGGCAGGTTCAGAACGGACCATGAACAGGAAGTCTGTCCCGCTCCCCGCCCCCACCCCCACCCCAGATGTTTCCCAGGCCATGGAGTTGGTATCGAGACCTCTTTTCCTCCAGCTGCAGCTGCGACTTCTATCAGGTGTCCCTTCAGTTCCAAGGATGCTGTTGACAGTAGGAAGGGGAACTGGTTGGGAATTTGATGCTTGGGGCTGAGGTGGTCAGGACCACAGTTTGGATCTAATACGCACTATGCTTGTTTTCAGCATGGCGCCACCCACAAGAGGGTAGATTTATTGCTATAAATGTTCAGACACATAGATCCGGTTGGCCTGGGTGGGAAGACAATATGGGCAGCAGCATTGCTACCTGGTGGCCCCTCTCTCCTCTGCAGAGGTCAGAGACGTCTCAGAGAGATCATACTAATCTTGGTCTCTTCTGGTTTGTGACGGCCACGTGCACTGTGTGTGGCGGGGCGGCTCATGGTAGCCAACAGAGCCTGGACTCTGTCCGAAACAGATAGAAAGGAGGCGATCTGATGTGTACCTGCCACGGTTAGTGATTTCCTCAGAAGGAAGTGGTGGGCAGGATCGTGACCTCTCAACATTGTCCTTATTCTGACCCCTGGAATCTGTTACCTTACATGCCAAGGGGGAGTTGAGGCTGCTAATCAGCTGACTTTAAAATAGGGATTAGGGGGAATTCCCTGGTGGTCCTGTGGTTAGGACTCGGCGCTTTCTCTGCCATGGCCCAGGTTCAATCCCTGACCCGGGAACTAAGATCCCACAAGTCATGCGACCAAAAAAATAAATAAATAAAATTAAAAAAATTTTTTTTAATTAAAATAAAATAGGGATTAGTATCCTGGACTATCCAGGTGGGACCAATGTAATCACAGCCCTTAAAAGAAGGACAAGGGAGGCAGAAGATTCAGAACTGGGGATGTGACATGGTGAGAAGTACTGGACCCGCCAACGCTGGCTTTGAAGATGGAAGGGGCCATGAGCCAAGGAATGGGCGGCACCCTCTGAGAGAAGCTGGAAAAAGCAAGAAAACAGATTCTCCTCTAGAGTCCCCCGAAAGGCACATGGCCCTGCTGACAAGTTCACTTTAGCTTAAGAGACCCACGTCAGACTTCTGACCTGCAGAGCTGTAAGATAATAATTGTGTGTTGTTTAAGCCACTAAATTTTTGGTAATTTGTAACAGCAGCCACTGGAAACTAATACTGGCACACAGGGGCTTCCCTGGTGGCGCAATGGTTAAGAATCTGCCTGCCAATGCAGGGGACACGGGTTCAAGCCCTGGGCCGGGAAGATCCCACATGCCGCGGAGCAACTAAGCCCGTGCGCCACAACTACTGAGCTTGCGCTCTAGAGACCGTGAGCCACAACTACTGAGCCTGCATGCCACAACTACTGAAGCCCGCGCGCGTAGAGCCTGTGCTCCGAAACAAGAGAAGCCACTGCTATGAGAAGTCTGTGCACCACAATGAAGAGTAGGCCCCGTTCGCCACAACTAGAGAAAGCCCGCGCACAGCAACGAAGACCCAGTGCCGCCAAAAATAATTAATTAAGAAAAAAATACTGGCACAGAGCATTACGCTGAACATGATGACTAACACTGTTAAGCATCTCTTGAAGGTGACTCCTTGAAGTCAGGATAGGTTGGGCTCTGTTGCAGTAACAAACGACCCCAAGAGCCCAGTGACCCCAGTGGCCTAAGATAACAAAGGTCTACATCCTGCTTATGCTACACATCCATTGCCAGGTATTGGAGGCTCTGCTCCTGGGACTCAGGGGCCCAGGTTAACGTGGCCGGATTCAGTGCCAAACAGAATGGGGGATGCTAAAAGAACACAGTCATTTCCACTCATGACTCATTGACCAGAGTAATCACAGAGCCCCACACATCCACTAGGGGGCAGGAAGTACCATCCCACTGTATGCCCGGGAAGGGGGAACAGGGAATACCTGGACAACATCACTAACGACCTTCATGCCACCCTTCTCACCCATAGCAACGAGTCTCTGGCAGCCGTGTGTGCAGCATGCACCTTGCACCACTTATTGGACTAGGGTTGTCTATCTGACTCATCTTGGGCAAAGGGGAATCCTTTCCCTGGGAATTTGGAATTGGGACTAAATAAGAATGTGGATTCTGGAGGCAGGCTGCCTGAATCCAAATCCAAGCTCCACTCCTTAACACCTGGGTAGTCCTAAGCAAGTTATTTCCCCTCCTGGGGGCTCAGTTTTCACATCTGTGAAATGGGAATAATTACAATAGTACCTACCTCATAGGGCTGTTGTAAGGAGAAAATGAATTTACATGTAAGGTGCTTTGCACAGTGCCTGGTACATAGTAAGTGCTCAATATGTTTGTTTTTGTTGTTATAAATTAGAGTTCTTCTGTTCTAGACAGCATACAACTTTACTCTGACTATCTTAAGCAAAAAATAGGCATTCGTTGGAAGGAGAGAGGATAGATCAGAGAACTAAAGGAAAAGCTGAACAACCTAGACCCCAGTAAGGGACAAGAGCAGCCCTGGGACCCAGGAAGCAGGATCCAACAGTCTCTCTAGGCACTGCTGCAGGGTGAGCCAGCTCCAAGATTCAGATTCCAAGACAGGTCGAGTTCCAGCACATTCTTACCCTTTGGTACCTTGATCAACAAATCCGGCCAAGCTGCAAGTGGCTGAGAAAGAGAAGTTCCTTGAAGGGAAATCAAGGGCTGCTGTTGGAGGATGAGCTCAGATAACAGTTTGCTCTGGGCATCACTAATCCATCCAACATCTTTGCAGAATTAGAGGAAGACCTTCCCCCTGGGCGGATGCAGCTCTCAGCCTGGATGAATGGCTTGATGAGCACAGGAGGGACTGGGGTTCACTCTCCAGGTGGTTCATTGCTCAGGGGCCCTTGTGCAGTGCGGAACCTGCCTAACCATCTGTGGCCACACTATCTCCTCTACCAGCCACATAGAGAGATTGAGAGAAAGACGCTGTGTGGCTAGGACTGAGCTCTGAAGCTGCCCCAGTCCTTGGAGTGGTCCAGAAGCAGAGAAAGTCAGGCTGGAGAGAGAAAGAAAGAATGCAACCTGCAGAGAGAAACAGAGCCAAGAGGCTCTTGAAATGCAAATCTGGTCTGCATTTCTGATGGCTTTCCATTTCTGGACCCTCCTGAGGCCTTTAGGTTCTGCGAGGCGCTCCATGTCCTTCTATCAAGCTCCCCGCCGCCCACTCCCCACCCCCGCCCCTGCTTTTGCTCAAGCTGGCTGCACTCCTGCCCCAGCAGATTCCTGACAACAGAGGAAGCATTTGGTTACAGCTGTCATTCTCCTGGGTTGACAGGGAGACATTTTTGCCCAACACCGCTGGGAGGTGAGATTCTGATGACACCCAGTGTACAAAGGGGAGTGGTGTGGTGGTGCTGGAGTCCCTGAAGGTAGTGATGAAAAAAGACGTCGGATTCTCTGCACTTAATGGATGAGAAGATACCCACCTCCACCCCCTGAACTGTAGCTATTCTAGGAAAGCAGCACTGGCAGCACCCAGAGAAGCTTCCACAAGGCAGAGTCTCTGGGGGTAATATTCAAAGAAATCCCCGGGGCTTCCCTGGTGGCGCAGTGGTTGAGAGTCCGCCTACCGATGCAGGGGACGCAGGTTCGTGCCCCGGTCTGGGAAGATTCCACATGCCGCGGAGCGGCTGGGCCCATGAGCCATGGCCGCTGAGCCTGCGCGTCCGGAGCCTGCGCTCCGCAACGGGAGAGGCCACAGCAGTGGGAGGCCCGCGTACCGCAAAAAAAAAAAAAAAAAAAAAAAAAAAAAAAAGAAATCCCTTTGACGAGTCCTGCTAGACAGTCTGACTCCAGGCCTTCCCCATTTTTCTGGGTCATAAGGCCCAAGGTGATGAGTCCATATCCAGCGACATGATAAATGTGGCACTTTCTCCCTCCCCCACCCCGACCACACCCGGGGCATGTCAGAGGAGGATTATTTTATAGCAGGTCTGTGATTTCATAATACTGACTGATCTGCTATGCAAATACAGGGCAACCTTGTATAAACTGAAATGTCCCTTCTCTGGGTCACGTTACCCTCAGAGATAACATGACGGGGATGGAGTGAATGGTCGCAGTTCCTCCGTATAACACTGTGTAGTTAACCATTATATGTTTCCACCTCCCTTTCTCCAAGTTCCTCTGGGAGAACTTCATGAGGTCCTGGGCTGCCCTTCCCTTCTCTCCATGTGGCGCACGCTGGTCAGAATAGACCATTCCCCTGGCCATTGGATTGGCTCGTGGCATAGGCATGTGACCCAAGCTGGGCCAATCAGAATCTTCTCTAGGATGGATTGACAGATGTTGGAGGCAAAAGTTCTCCTAATGGGGCTACTGAACTGGGGGTCTGAAGCCACCAGAGGTCATTGTTTCTGCTACGTAGCAAGAATATCCATGCAAAATAAAGCCAGGCAGCAACTCATAGAACAGACAGAGAAAGAGAGAGAGACAAAGAAAGAGAAAGAGCTCTTACCGACCTCTGAAGTTCCCAGCGATTTTCACCCATCAGCTACCTCCAAGCTCAGCTCTATGAGTTTGGGTTTGTATTCAAAAGAGAAAGTCACAGTGGGGCCTCCAGTTTATGTGATTTTGGAGTGGCCCTCCTCAAGAAAAAAAAATTAATTATGATTTTAAAATTGTTAGGAAACAAACAGCAGGCCAGATTTGCCTCGAGTGCTATAGTTGGCTAACCCCTGATTTTTTTTGGTTTTTGTTTTGTTTTTTTGGCCACATCATGTGGCATGCAGGATCTTAGTCCCCCGACCAGGGATGGAACCCGTGCCCCCTGCAGTGGAAGCATGGAGTCCTAACCACCGGACCGCCAGGGATGTCCCTGCTTACCCCCGATCTAATGTACCAAAAAGGCAGACGTATGACTTGTAAACATAGCACCTAAAACACTCTAATGTCATACACTCAGTGCTTAGGAAGAGATAAGTACAGGCCCCCAAAACTCACGCTCATTACCCTCACACCCACTTAGCATCAGTCATTTCATTTGTTTGCATCTATTTTTTTTTCCAGGATGTTATATCAGATTAAACTCAAGCGCTGCCTCATGACCACATTAGTCTCTCAGTCTGTCTACAAGGCACCTGACAGCTGGCAAATGGTTAAGAATATTTATACTTTTTTTCTTTTAACTGTACAAAAAAAAAAAAAAAATCAGTCCTGCCAGTACTCTCTGTCCTCTCCTTTGGAAACCAATTTAGCAGTTCCCTGCACTCAACTCAGCTCCCACTAACACAGATAAGCTTAATAATAGGTGTGAGGCACCGTACTAAGTGCTTTAAAGACATTTTCTTATTTAATCTTCTTGATAACCCTGGGAGGCAGTGGGGGGGGGCACTGTTGATTTCCTACTCCGCACATCCAGTCTGGCTTTTCTTGAAATACAGAAATGCATGTGGCCCACGTGACTGAGGGCCAGCCAATCCCATCTCCAGAGCCATGAGTGGGGTCTGATTGGTCTAAACTTGGTAATCCCGTTTTGCTGCCTATGATTGGTTCAGGTAACCAGGCCTAGGCCTGTCAGCTTCAGGCGTTCCCCAGGGAATGGGTTCTCAGTCTTAAATTGGACCAACTAGACTGAAAGGAAGGAATTTTATTCTATGATCAGGGGGTGACTGTTGCTCATTGGCTAGGAACAACAAGGCATGTGGCTTCAATTACCACGAGAAGCCAGAAGCCATCCAGTAGCCACAAAAGAAACTCAACCTTAGCCTGAAGCTGAACCCCAGATAAAAAAGATGGAAAGTTTCTGGGTCCTTGATACCAGATTCATCTTCCGGATTAACCGTTTCTGAAGACCATCCTACCTCTGGGCATTTTGCTATGTGAGGTGATACATTTTCTTATGGTTGATATAAATTTCTGTTCCTTACAGCCAAAAACATCTTGCTGATGCATGTAGACATTTACCTTTATTTTACATTTGAGAGAACTGAATTCACAGATGTTATGTAATGCAAATGAGTCACTCAACTCGTAAGTGGCAGATCTGGGTCTGTCTCACTTACATGCTAATGCCTTTAATCACAGGGGTGTGAGGATTAGCTGGTGCGCCAATGCCCCACCACCCCCGTTTCTGCAATGCAACTAATGACAACAACAATAATAATAGTATATAATACTTGTTGAATATCTCATACTACATGTCAAGTACTGTTCAAATTCACCTGCATTCATTCTCGTAAATAGTTACCATTTCCCCCATTTAACAGATGAAGAAACTGAGGCACGGAGGGTTTAAGCTACTTGTCCAAGGTCACATAACTGATGAAATTCCAACTGTAAATGCTCTTACTCACTCTGCTAAATAGAGAAGATGCACTTTAGTACCGAGTTCAGTTGGCTGAGCCTAGGAACTTGCTGCCATAGACCTCACAGTATTCTATCATCTTACGCTCAGGCTGCTTCACTTATTTGCAAAATCAGCCTAGATCCTTTAGGCATTCATTAGAGTTTCCAAACCTTGGGGCATGGCGGGGAGGCAAAAAATAGTGGCCCTTATTTTTCTGTGCCCATTTATTTCCTGGCTTATTTTACTTGCTGGCTAACTTTTTCCAACTTGCTTCTGTATCTGTACCACCACCCACTTCCTTATGTTATGACTTTAAATGAATTGCATTCTTGGAACATTCACCTCTCCTGTCTGAAGCTCAGGAAACCCAGCTGGCAGTAGGTTCATCTCCTACTTGTTTCTTCTTGCACATCATTAACTTAGGAGCTGAAATCCATTCCAAGTCTATAGCCAGTGTCTAAAGGACACCCACCACAGGCCCAGCACTGTTCCAAGTGCTTAACATACGCTCCTTGCGACAACCTCTGAGGCAAGTTCTATTATTATCATCCACCCTTTAGGGATGAAAAAAACTGAAGCCCAGAGAGATTAAGTAATTTGCCAAGGTCACAGAGCAGTATGAAACAGCAAAGATTTGACAATAAAAATCTGACTCATCACTCATTGTGGTGAATCCTGGCATTACACTTGCCAGGGGAAGAAGGAAAATCTGTCTGGTATCAAGACACTTTCAAGATATTAGTTAATAAAATAGATAACCAACAAGGACCTACTGTATAGCACAGGGAACTATACTCAATATTTTGTAATAAGCTATAAGGGAAAAGAAGCTGAAATAGAAAATATCTATCTCTCTGAATCACTGTGCTGTACACCTGGAATTAACATGACATTGTAAATCAACTATACTTCAATAAAATTTTTTTAAAAGTGTCAGGGGAAATAAAGCTAAAAAAAGAAAAGAAAAAGATATTAGTTAAAGCGTGCCAGCCCCCTACTGGGCCAATCTTGTGTTTGCTGAAGATTCTATCAAGCGAGGACTTATATTTCTCAGATCCGATCTTCCCCACCCTGGTCTCTTGTACTCAGCCTGGTTTCCTGAGCATAAAATGCCCTTTGCAGGCTTTCTCCTTGGCTCTTTCATTTCTCCAGAGCTGGGCTGTCCAACACAGAAGCAGCCAGTCGCACATGGCTAGTAAGCACTTGAAATGGGGCTAGTCCAAATTGAGATGTCCCATAAGCGTCAAATGCACACTGGATTTTTACGACTTAGCATTTAAAAAAAAAAAAAGCAAACTATCTGATCAATAATTTTTTTATAACTTTATTTATTTATATATTTTTGGCTGCATTGCATCTTCGTTGCTGCACGCGTGCCTTCTCTAGTTGCGGGTGAGCAGGGGCTACTCTTCATTGCGGTGTGCGGGCTTCTCATTGCAATGGCTTCTCTTGTTGTGGAGCACGGGCTCTAGGCATGTGGGCTTCAGTAGTTGTGGCTCACGGGCTCTAGAGCGCAGGCTCAGTAGTTGTGAGGCATGGGCTTTGTTGCTCCGTGGCATGTGGGATCTTCCCGGACCAGGGTTGAACCCGTGTCCCCTGCATTGGCAGGTGGATTCTTAACCACTGCACCACCAGGGAAGCCCTCAGTAATTTTTAATTTTCACCTGTATCTTCTTACTTTGAAAATGTGGTTACTAGGAAATTAGAAATCACATATATGGTTTGCATTATGTTTCTAATGGATGGCATCCATTTAATGCCCCCTCATCCAGGAAGCCTTCCTGAACCACCCTACCCAGAGTAAGCCCTCTCCCTTTAGCTGGGTTCTAACCACAGGTATTTATTTCTCTGTCACCTAAAAGTCTGAAAGTGGGCAATACTGGGTAGGGATGGAGCTTCATGGTGTCTGGAACCCAGGCTCCTTCTACCTTGTTGCTGTGCAGTGCATGACTTTCATTATATGGTTAAGACAGGTACTCCAGCATTTTCCCATCCACCCCCTCTTTTGGGACACTTCCTGTAAGGTGCACACATCACTTCAGCTTCCATCCCATTGGCCAGGACTCAGTCACATTGCCAAGCCTGCTGCAAGGGAGCCTGGGAAGTGCTGCATGGCCATGTGCCCAGCTACAAACTGGGGGATCTATGACTTTAAAAGAAAGAAGAGATATGGGAGGACAACCGGTCACCTCTGTTCCATCTCCAATAAGCAGCCTCCTCTTTATTTCCCAGAACCACTGGTCATAATCTGTTATTATTTTAGTTGCTTATCTGTTTCCTTTGGGACACACTCCCTTCTTTGAATATAAACTCTGAGAGGACAGAGACTTGTAAGTCTTTTTTTTTTTTTTTTTTTAGGATGGGCCTTGGTATCTTCTTCTTTTTTTAAATAGTTATTTATTTATTTGGCTGCACTGGTCTTAGTTGCTGAATGTAGGATCTTTGTTGTGGCATGCGGGATCTAGTTCCCTGACCAGGGATGGAACCTGGGCCCCCTGCCTTGGGAACGTGGTCTTAACCACTGGACCACCAGGGAAGTCCCTGTAAATCTTTTCAGTTCTGCGTCCCGCTATCTGATGGACTACCCGGCACAAACTAGGCACGTAATAAATGTTTGTTTAATAGATCAATGTTTGTTAGAGCCAGATCATTTTGAACAAAGCCATCCTGCAGGTAATGAGTGGGGTTTGTAGCATTTTTCCCACCACAAAGTCAAGGTATTAAAAGAGATCGTTTTCTAGCAGATCATCACTGCGCGGGTGGTTGGGCTGGCAGTGCCTCTAACTTCCTTTTAATACTAAACCAGTGTATGACCCAGGTGGACTGTTTCCAGAGAGAATGAATCCCTTGGGTGGCTAGCTAGGGTCCTTAACAGTATCAGACACCTCTTCAAATGTTCCCTGGAATTAATATGACAACCCACCTAGACCTCAAGCACTGCTGCCAAATCCAGCTCCCTAAATGCCATTAGCTCCTTTCTAAAAGCCTCCCAGTGTTGTTAGCTGTTTGATCCAATCCAAATTCCAATGACTGTCATTGGAGGATTTCTCTCTTTTCTGATTAGTACACAGAGGATATGGCTGTGGCATCCCACAGACCTGGACTCAAATCCTGCCTCCCGTCTAACCAGCTGTGTGATCCTAGGCAAATGACTTAACTGCTCTGGCCTCCATTTCCTCGTCTGTAGAATGGGGATAATAATACC
This sequence comes from Stenella coeruleoalba, assembly GCF_951394435.1. NCBI lineage: Eukaryota > Metazoa > Chordata > Mammalia > Artiodactyla > Delphinidae > Stenella > Stenella coeruleoalba. Next base: position 56,628,547 of record NC_137161.1, read on the forward strand.
CACCTGATAGGGATGTTGGGTGGATCACAATGATTGTCATCAGGACAAAGCAGGGTGTGTAAACTCACCACTCAGCACTCACCACTGTTGGTCCATAGTATTACTTTGGCCGTATTTACCCTTCCACCTGGCTAAACTGGTCTGATGACCATGCCCATTCTTGCCAATAATAGCAACGATCATGAGGATGATGAAAACACCTCACATTTATTGAGGCTTACTCTGTGCCAGGCATGGTCAGGGTCACATTATAACTTTTGTGGGACTTTCTTCTGTTGAAAAAGACTACAGTGGCGCAGTGGTTGCGAGTCTGCCTGCCGATGCAGGGGACACGGGTTCGTGCCCCGGTCTGGGAAGATCCCACATGCCGCAGAGCGGCTAGGCCCGCAAGCCGTGGTCGCTGAGCCTGCGCGTCCGGAGCCTGTGCTCCGCAACGGGAGAGGCCACAACAGTGAGGGGCCCGCGTACCGCAAAAAAAAAAAAAAAAAAGAAACTGACTCCGGAGCCCCAGACCCTTTGCACTTCCCAGTGCCACCTGTCCTCAAGGCTCCTTAGATTTTACTAAGAGGCCTGGGTTGGTCCCTGTTGCTGCTGTGGCCGCCATTGGAGGCCGCCATGTTGGTTGAAGCAAACTCATGGCTACGCTCCTGCCCTTTTCCTCCTCTTTCTCTCAAGTATCATCGGAGAAGCAGTATTACTTACAGTAAATGAAAACCAAGACTTGTACAGGAAGCGCAGCCTGATCCATTACAGGGTTATTCTAGCCTGTAATGTACCTGTGTGCGCTCAGACACGGCCAGACTGGAGAGGGGCTGAGAGGGTTTCAAGCTGCCCTGTGGCTGCTTCGTGGGGTCAAGTCTCAGGAATGCAGAACTGAGGGAGGGAGAGCAAAGACCCCTGAGGATGCTCCTCTGGGTCTCCAGGCACTACCACCCCAGACTGCCATCAGCATGGCTGGATCGGACCCCAACAGAACCTCTGACGCTAACGGCGGGGTAGGGGGGGAGGTTACCTGCAGTCCTAGGGCTTTGGAGAGCCTGCAGTTCGTGCCCGTTGGGGGCAGGGAGGGCCTCCAGTGCTGAATCACTAGACACAGCCCTGACCCCAGTTGCCTGAATTGTGCCAAGGTTCAGCAGCTGCTCGGGGTTCTTGCCCCCTCTAGTGGCCACGGCGAGAAAACAGCTGCTTAGCAGCTCAGCAGAGATTTGGGAGCTGGATCCCAGCTGGTGCCGAAAACACACACTCTCCTGTCCTTGCACTACCAGGTAAATAACAGAGACAACTCAGAAGAACGGATCCCAGTCAGACATCTCTTTTAAAATAATGATGGTGGGGGGAGGGATAAATTGGGAGATTGGGATTGATATATACACACTATTATATATAAAATAGATAACTAGTAAGGACCTACTGTATAGCACAGGGAACTCTACTCAATACTCTGTAATGACCTATATGGGAAAAGAATCTAAAAAAGAGTGGGTATGTGTATATGTATAACGGATTCACCTTGCTGTACAGCAGAAACTAACAGAACATTGTAAATCAACTCTACTCCAATAAAAATTAATTTAAAAAATAAAAGAATGAGGGCTTCCCTGGTGGTGCAGTGGTTGAGAATCTGCCTGCCAGTGCAGGGGACACAGGTTCGAGCCCTGGTCTGGGAAGATCCCACATGCCGCGGAGCAACTGGGCCCGTGAGCCACAGCTACTGAGCCTGCGCATCTGGAGCCTGTGTTCCGCAACGGGAGAGGCCCGTGCACCGCGATGAAGAGTGGCCCCCGCTTGCCGCAACTAGAGAAAGCGCTCGCACAGAAACGAAGACCCAACACAGCCAAAAATAAATAAATAAATTTATTTAAAAAAAATAAATAAAAGAATGATAGTGCTAAATAAACACAGATGTCCATGGCCTTATCAAATAAATGTGCCCCAGCCATGTTGGTTATAAAAGGAATCTTGTTTTCTCATTAAAAATAAAAGACTTTATTGTGTCTTAGAGGCATTTAAAGTTCATAGGAAAAAAATAAAGGTTCACAGCAAAATTGAGGGGAAGGTATGTAGATTTCTCATACACGCCCTGTTCATATGCATGGCCTGCTGGATATGTGGAGTCCTGTTGCATATGCACGGCCTCTCCCACTATCAAGACCCCCCCACCCCCTGCCAGTGGTAGATTTGAACTGACAAGAACACATTATCATCACCCAAAGTCCATCCTTTACATTATAGTTCACTCTTTTTTTAAAAAATTATTGCTTATTTAGGCTGTGCCAGGTCCCAGTTGCAGCACGAGGGATCTTTGCTGTGGCATGTTTAGTTGTGGCATGTGGACTCTTAGTCGTGGCATGCATGTAGGATCTAGTTCTCCAACCAGGGATCGAACCCAGGCCCCAGCATTGGGAGCTTGGAGTCCTACCCACTGGACCACTAGGGAAGTCCCCATTATGGTTCACTGTTGTCCTTTCTATGGGTCTGGACAAATGTTTTTCCACATGCATCCATAATTATACTATCATACAAAGTATTTTCACTGCCTTAAACATCCTCTATGCTCTGCCTTCTCATGCCTCTCCAGTCCCTGGCAACCACGCATCTTCTTGGTCCTCATAGTTTTGCCTTTTCCAGAATGTCATATAGTTGGAACCATACAGTATGTAGCCTTTTCACAGCCTTCTTTCACTTAATAATAGGCATTTAAGGGCTTCCCTGGTGGCGCAGTGGTTGAGAGTCTGCCTGCCGATGCAGGGGACACGGGTTCGTGCCCCGGTCCGGGAAGATCCCACATACCGCGGGGTGGCTGGGCCCGTGAGCCATGGCCGCTGAGCCTGCGCGTCCGGAGCCTGTGCTCCACAACGGGAGAGGCCACAGCAGTGAGAGGCCCACGTACCGCAAATAAATAAATAAATAAAAATTTTAAAAATATGCATTTAAGTTTCCTCCATGTCTTTAAAATTTTTTTCTTTTTATTATTTTTTATTGAAGTATAGTTGATTTACAATATTATATGTTTCAGGGGTACAACATAGTGATTCAATAATTGTATAGATTTTTAAAATTTTTATTTATTTATTTATTTTTGGCTGCGTTGGGTCTTCGTTGCTGTGCACAGGTTTTCTCTAGTTGCGGTGAGCGGGGGCTACTCTTCGCTGCGGTGTGAGGGCTTCTCATTGCGGTGGCTTCTCTTGTTGCACGGGCTCTAGGGCGCACAGGCTTCAGTAGTTGTGGCTCGCGGGCTCTAGAGTGCAGACTCAGTAGTTGTGACGCTCGGGCTTAATTGTTCCGTGGCATGTGGGATCTTCCTGGACCAGGGATCAAACCCATGTCCCCTGCATTGGTAGGTGGATTCTTAACCACTGCACCACCAGGGAAGTCCAATTGTATAGATTATACTCCACTTAAATTTATTATAGGTACTTCCCTGGTGGGGCAGTGGATGAGCCTCCGCACTCCCAGCACAGTGGACCCGGGTTCGATCCCTGGTCAGGGAACTAGATCTCACATGCATGCCGCAACTAAGAGTTCGCATGCCACAACTAAGGAGCCCACGTCCTGCAACTAAGGAGCCTGAGAGCCACAACTAACACCCAGGGCAAGTAAATAAATATTTTAAAAATAAACTTTTTTTTTTTTTAGATTCCATATATATGTGTTAGCATACAGTACTTGTTTTTCTCTTTCTGACTTACTTCACTCTGTATGACAGACTCTAGGTCCAACCACCTCACTACAAATAACTCAAATTTTGTTTCTTTTTATGGCTGAGTAATATTCCATTGTATATATGTGTCACAGCTTCTTTATCCATTCATTTGTCGATGGACACTTAGGTTGCTTCCATGTCCTGGCTATTGTAGAGCTGCAGTGAACACTGTGGTACATGACTCTTTTTGAATTATGGCTTTCTCAGGGTATATGCCCAGTAGTGGGATTGCTGGGTCATATGGTAGTTCTATTTGTAGTGTTTTAAGGAACCTCCATACTGTTCTCCATAGTGGCTGTATCAATTTACATTCCCACGAACAGTGCAAGAGGGTTCCCTTTTCTCCACACCCTCTCCCCCATAGCACAGGGAGATCAGCTCAGTGCTTTGTGACCACCTAGAGGGGTGGGATAGGGAGGGTGGGAGGGAGATGCAAGAGGGAGGAGATATGGGGATATATGTATATGTATAGGTGATTCACCTTGTTATAAAGCAGAAACTAACACACCATTGTTAAGCACTTATACTCCAATAAAGATGTTAAAAAAATTAAAAAATGAAGCTTATCATACTAGTAAGAAAGAAAGAAAGAAAGAAAGAAAGAAAGAAAGAAAGAAAGGAACATAAATTATTGGATCTATTCCCTGTGTTGAACAATATATCCTTGCAGCTTATTTATTTTCCTCCATGGTTTTTCATGGCTTGATAGCTCATTTCTTTTTAGTGCTGAATAATATTTCATTGTCTGGAATATTATTGATCCAGTCACCTATTGAAGGACAGACGTCTTGGTTGCTTCCAAGTGTTGGCACTCATGAATAAAGCTGCTATAAAAATCTTTGTGCAAGTGGTTAAGAATCCGCCTGCCAATGCAGGGGACACGGGTTAGAGTCCTGGCCCAGGAAGATCCCACATGCCGCGGAGCAACTAAGCCTGTGTGCCACAACCACTGAGCCTGCACTCTAGAGCCCGCGAGCCACAAATACTGAGCCCACGTGCCACAACTACTGAAGCCCATGTGCCTAGAGCCCATGCTCTGTAAGAACAGAAGCCACCGCAATGAGAGGCCCGCACACTGCAACAAAGAGTAGTCCCCGCTCGCTGCAACTAGAGAAAGCCTGTGTGCAGCAATGAAGACTCAACACAGCCAAAAAAACATTTTTTTTTAATAAAAATAAAAATCTGTGTGCAGGTGTTTGTGTAGACTTAAGTTTTCAGGTTTTTTGGGTAAGTACCACGGAGTGAGATTGTTGGATCATATGGTAAGAATATGTTCAGTTTTGTAAGAAACCACCAAACTGTCTTCCAAAGTGGCTGTAGCATTTTGCATTCCCACCAGCACTGAAGGAGAGCTCCTGTTGCTCCACATCCTTGCCAGCATTTGGTGTTGTCAGTGCTCTAGATTTTGGCCATTCTAATAGGTGGGTAGTGGTATCTCATTGTTGTTGTATTGTTGATTTTCACAGAGAATTGAAGATGGACTCTCATGAGTAAGAAATAAAACTCTTAGTTGACTACCAGAAATACTTTTCTTTTTTTTTTTTTGGCCACACCGTCATGGCTTGTGGGCTTTTATTTCCCTGACCAGGGATTGAACTGGGGCCTTCGGCAGTGAGAGTGCAGAGTCCTAACCACTGGACTGCCAGGGAATTCCCAATGACTTTCTTTTTTTAAAGTGGTTCCCCATCATCTGAAGGTTTTCTTAACCTGGAACCCACGGACCACTTGAGTCTCCACATACAGGCCTCAGAAATAGAATCGCTTCAATTGTTTGTGTGTATTTGGGAAGAAAGAGGGTCTATAACTTTCATCGGCTACTAAGGGTGTCTCTGACTCCAAACCCTCCAAAAACTTATGAATCACTGAAAATTCTTGTTCCTTAGCATGGCCTCAGCCACCCTCATGATCCTACATCTGTTCACCTTCCAAAAATAAAACAAAAATGAACAAAAGCTCACCCTCCCTTTTGTCTGCTGTCTTAATGGGGATAGTCCAACTGCTGTAAATCACCCCCACACCTCAGGGGCTTAACACAATAGAACTTTATTTGTGGGAGCTCCTGGCTAGTGAGCCAGCCCATCAGTCAGGGACTCAGGCTCGGTCTGTCCCACGGCTCTGGTTTCCTCAATGTCCTCTCCGTTTGGTTGGCGAACACGGAAAGAGCAAGGGGATCAGACATTGGAGGTTTCTGTAGGCCAGTCTTGCAAATGGTGCCAAAGGCATCTCTTCAAGTTCCAGCAGCCAGAAGCCGGTCACGTGGCCGCCCGGAGCTGGAATGCGGTCCAGCCCGAAAGGAAGAAGCGGATTTGGAGAACAGCCAGTCAATCTCTGCCACACCTGGCTGACTTGTACTCATTGGTCCAGCTCCTGTGTTGTCTCCTCCAGGCAGCCTTCTCTGACCCCCACCTACACCTCAGCCTGCCTCCCTACTGATTCGGTTAGATTAATACTCCCCAAACTTTAATGCGCGTTCAAATCGCTGTGGGCCTTTCTTAAAATGCAGATTCTGATTCTGTAGGTCTGGGGTGGGACTTGGGATTCTACATTTCTATCACCTGCCAAGGTGATGCCGATGTTGCTGGTCCATGGAGCACACTTGGAGCAGCAAAGAGTTAGATGCCCCTCATCTCACTTTCACAGCGCTCTGTGCTTTCCTCCATCAAATCGCTGTGCAGCTGAGATGGCTCATTTCTGGGGCTTTCTCCTTGGCTCCGTGAGACCAGGGGACTGCATTTGTTCACCATCGGCCCCCTCCAGTGCCCGGGAGTGGGAAGCCTGGTGAATGTCAGTGAATGATTGAATAGGTCTCTCTTCCTTTGTAATTGGGATGCCCCCTCCCTGCCCCATGGCTGAGCCACACTGAGTTGGGGGGGCAACTTGAAACTGACAAATTGATCAGGGTCAGAGCTGGCCCCTTAGGCAAGAATATGGCATCAGACGGACTAGGCAAAGCCTCGCCTCTCAGGATCCGTGGTGGCTTTGCAGCACTCCCCCTCCTGCCTCACCCCAGGATTCCACATCTTGGGGCATCCTCTGGCCCCCAATGCAGTTTCTAGCTTCTGTTGATACAGCAGTGACTCTGACCCCTAAAGGGATACCCCCTCCTCTTGATGGTTAGAATATTTATGCTCAGGAGAAAGCCTTTTAGCCTCATGCTGTCTTAGGTTCCATTCTCCAGAAGCAGAAGCCATGACAAAGTTTCGTGGACAAGTATTTTATTCAAGAAGGGCTCCTAGGAGAAATTGGTAAGGGTGTCCCGTGGGGAGCACCTGCCTTCGGCATGTAATTCTGGCCTCAGATTCCCTGGGTTCAAATCCCAACTCTACTCATTGTCTGTCCTTGGGCAAATCCAAACTCTCTAAGGCTCAGGCTTAAATTAATGCGTGAGAAGTATTTAGCTCATGGTGAGCAATAATGAAGATTAGCTGTAATATGTATGGCAGGGACACTGTTTGGGGATGAGAGTAGAAAGAGAATGAACTTGGAGGCCAGACAGACCTATTATCAGCTGCGTGGGCGTGGGCAGTCCCTTCAGTTTCCTGGGCCTCAGTCTTTCTATCTGTAAAGTGGAGCTGCGGTAGGAGGTAATCAAGATAGTGTGTATAAAGCAATGAGAACAGTGCTTCATGAGCATTGAAAAAGTGGTAGTTGTCTCACTATAGCTTTTTTGAAGGCTAATTGACATATAATAAATGCAACATATTTTAAGTGTCCATTTTGATGAGTTTGATGTACATATACACCTGTAACACCATCATGGCCATCAAGACAGTGAACCTCTCCATCACCCCCAAATGTTTCCTGGTGGCTTTTGTAAACTTCCCTCCCTCCCTTTCTCTTCTTCTGCTTTGCCCCCCCATCTCCGGGTGACCACTGATCTGCTATCTGTCACTGTAGATTCATCTGCATTTTTTAAAAAGTTTTCTGTAAGAGGAATCATGTGCTCGATCTTTGGGTGGTCTGGCTGCTTTCATTCAGCATAATAATTTTGAGATTCAGCCAAGCTGTCGCATGTCTCAGTAGCTCATTCATTTTTATTACTGAGTAGTATTCCTTTGTATGGGCATGCCACAATTTATTTATCCATTCTCCTGATGATGAACATTTGGGTTGTTTCCAGTTTGAGGTTATTAAAAAATCATTTTCTTATTGTGGTAAAAACACACAATATTAAATTTACCATTTTAACTTTTTGTGTGTGTGTGTGTGTGTGTGTGTGTGTTACGCAGGCCTCTCACTGTTATGGCCTCTCCCGTTGCGGAGCACAGGCTCCGGACGCGCAGGCTCAGCGGCCATGGCTCATGGGCCCAGCCACTTCGCGGCATGTAGGATCTTCCCGGACCAGGGCACGAACCTGCGTCCCCTGCATCAGCAGGCGGACTCTCAACCACTGCACCACCAGGGAAGCCCCATCTTAACTATTTTTAAATATACACTTGAATGGTGTATTCACATTGTTGGACAATAAGTCTCTACAACTTTTTCACCTTGCAACACTGAAACTCTGTACCCATTAAACGCTAATCCCCCTCCCTCAAGCTCTTGGTAACCACCTTTCTGTTTCCTGTTTCTAGGATTTTGACTACTTTAGATACTTCATCTGACTGAATACAGTACTTGTCCTTTGTGACTCCTTATTTAACTTAATATAATGTCTTCAAGGTTCATCCATATTGTAACATGTGACAGTATCTCCTTCTTTAAGGCTGCATGATATTGCATTGTGTGCACGTACCACATTTTCCTTATCCACTCATTTGTCAGTGGACATGTGTGTTGCTTCCATTTCTTGGCTGCTGTGAATAATATTGCAATGAACATAAGTGTGCAAATATCCCTTCGAGATCCTGCTTTGAATTCTTTTGGATATGTGCCCAGAAGTGAGATTGCTGGATCTCACGGTAATTCTATTTTTAATTTTTTGAGGAACCTCCATACTATTTTCCATGGTGGCTGCACTATTTTCCATTCCCACCAGCAGTGCACAAGGGTTCCAACTTCCCCACATCCCCGCCAGCAGTTATTTTCTGTTCTTTTGATGGCAGCCATCCTGATGGGTGTGACAACATCATTTCACAATACTTTAAAAATGATACACAATCTTTGCAACAGTGCAGAATGTTATAAACTTTTTGAAGGACGATTGACATACAATAAATGGCACATATTTTAAGGGTACATTTTGATTTTGAGTTTTGACACATATATGTATATATACCTGTAAAACCATCAATCAAGGTAGTGAACATACCCATCACCCCCAAAAGTTTCCTGGGATCCCTCTGTGTTCCTCCTACTCTTTCCTCCCTCCCCGTTACTTCCAATTTCCAAGCAACCACTGATAACTACATGCTGTAAGGAAGAAAGTAAAACACACCTGCATTGGCTGCTATAGGTAGCTGTGGGTCTATATCATCACATGACCTCCCAGGGGTTGCTGGGGTTTGGTGACCATTTATTTTTTCTTTTTAAAATTAATTTATTTTTATTTTTGGCTGCGTTGGGTCTTCATTGCTGTGCGCGAGCTTTCTCTGGTTGCGGCGAGCGGGGGCTACTCTTTGTTGCGGTGTGCGGGCTTCTCATTGCAGTCGCTTCTCTTGTTTCGGAGCACGAGCTCTAGGAGCGCCGGCTTCAGTAGTTGTGGCACGTGGGCTTAGTAGCTGTGGCACGCGGGCTTAGTTGCTCCATGGCATGTGGGATCTTCCTGGGCCAGGGCTCGAACCCGTGTCCCCTGCATTGGCAGGCAGATTCTTAACCACTGTGCCAGCAGGGAAGCCCCTTTGGGACCATTTGTAACCTAATGACACTCCTGACCATCTGTGTCCCGAATCTGGGTGCATTGTTCCTTCTGTGGCTTTTCCAGGGTCCCATAAATACTAGATTATAGGATATGAAGTTGTTGATATTCAGCTATTTTTGAGTCACAAAACGTGAATTTCATATGATTCAGCTTAAAATCCAACAATTCATGTATTCACTTATTCATTTCCCCAATGGGATCTACAGAGATTCCTTCCTGAAATATTATGACCCAGAGCAAGTAAAAATGTTAAAATAAAGAAGAAAGACTCACCTCTAACCACTTAAAAGGAAGACAGGCTAATTGCATCAGGAACCAGGGAGGAAGCAGTCAATGAACTTGATAGTCATTTTACTGTACTTAAGTTTAGCTGTTTCCAGGAATCTGGGGTGAAAAGGGAAACACAGAGTGTAAGCTTTTTGCTGTCAGATAAAAGGAACTAAGTTCAGAAGGGAAGCCAGATGTCATTCTCAGCCCAGATCTGGGAAGAAAAAGGTCAAGTCTGGGTGAGTCGTCATCTCCTAAACCTCATTTCTGAGAAAATCACATTTTTCTTTAAGTTGGAGGAGTTAACAGTGGCTTTTGGTTCCAGCTGGGAGGCATCACCATAGCAAAAGGCAATTATTAGATCAAAGCGACAATTTAATGCATCTTTGAAGGCCACTAATTTGATGCAGAGGTGGCAATCAAACCCTGCGCTCATGACTGGTTTGCTTGACCTTAAAATAAACTTGTCAGTTCTGCTCCATGCTTTACATTTTCAAATAAATATCTCTTTTATTCTCACAGCATTAAAACATAAACAAACAATGACATAGACGCAGAAAGCTTCAGGGACTGATAAGAGGGGATTTCACGCAGGCTCTCCCCAAATCACCTAAAGACATGGCAATGGGAATCTTATCTTCAGAAAAAACTAGATTCAGGACACACCGACTCCCTTTCCCCACTGCTCCAGCCTGTAATTATCTCACAGCTACAGGTTTCTTCCTTTAGGCCAGTGGTTCTCAAATGAGTCAGGAGAGGGGTGATACACACATTTTGGCAATGTTTAGATACATTTTGGGTTGTCACAAGTGCTGTGTGTGTGTACATGTGTGTGTGTGTGTGCTCTTGGTTTCTAGTGGGTAGAGGAGGTGATGGGGGGGAGGGAGGATGGTGAGAGAGATGGAGAGGAGGAGGAGGGTAACTGTAGCTAGAAAAGAGGTGAGAAGGAACACAAAATGAGACAGGAGAAGAGGGAAGAGACGGGAGAGGAAAGGCACCAAGCCTCACATGGGTGCTGGATCCAGCCGACCTGACATCTCCGCCTGGACTTTCCAATGATGTGAATCAATCGCTTCCCTATTAGCTTAAGCCCGTTTCAGACGGGTTTCACTCATTTGTATCCAAAAGGCTCCTAGGGACTTCCCTGGTGGTCCAGTCGGTGAGACTCCGAGCTCCCAATGCAGGGGACTGAAATGCACAAAAAGATTTGTGCCGTGTATGGAGAAGGTGCCGTGACTGATCTAACATGTCAAAAGTGGTTTGTGGGGCTTCCCTGGTGACACAGTGGTTGAGAGTTCGCCTGCCGATGCAGGGGACACGGGTTCGTGCCCTGGTCCGGGAAGATCCCACATGCCGCGGAGCGGCTGGGCTCGTGAGCCATGGCCGCTGAGCCTGTGCGTCTGGAGCCTGTGCTCTGCAACAGGAGAGGCCACAGCAGTGAGAGGCCTGCGTACCGCCAAAAAAAAACCCCAAAAAAACCAAAGGCACTTTTTGGCCCACCCAATACTTTATCCCCTGCTACGTCTCTCCCCTGAGGCAATGAGTACTAGGCTGACTTCAGTATGAATTCGGGGAAAAGGAAGGGAAAGATGTGGGGAGAAAACTCAGAGTATGTAAAAACTCATGGCACGTTAGGTGATCAGATAAATGATTAACCTCATCCTTCTTATTCGGTCTTTCCTCATATCTTTAAAAATATACCTTTCAATCCAATAATTCTTAGGAGTATTAACACAACAACTTCTTATTGGTGAGGAGGAAATGCACTGAATCAAATCTGCAGTTAGATTTTAATGCACATTGCTGAGAAATTCCTTCTCTAGTCTCATACAATTCAGTGCATGCCAAGAATGCTGGCTGTTTGGGGATTTGAAGAAAACAGCAGTTTGTCCATCTCCTGTTTTTCAGAGCCTCCCAGAGCTCTCTTTCATTCCCTAACATTTACAATTATAGCAATGATGCAATCTGAGTCCTAGAATCTCCTGTGTTCTCCACCCCCCGCCCACCACACCCTACCCCCTCCCTCCTCGGCTTGTCAGTTTCTGACAAGTGCTAGCAAGAATCTAAAGTTCAAAAGGGTAAGTTCATGCAACTAAATGCCAGGGAGAGTTGAGTAATCTTTCTTTGCATGATACAGTACTTAGGTTTATTTTTTCAAATGCCAAAAAGTCTTCTCTCTAACTTTCCCATTTTTGATAGAGAAGTGGGTACTGAGAAATATGGCTCTGCTGGAAGAAAAACAGTAACTCAAATGGTCAAATGATAAGTGTGTTTGGATTTCATCCTCAGCACTGGAGGGCAATAGGGAGGAGTAGAGACTGTGGCAAACTGGAATCCCAACCCTTCCCTTTTTAAAGGGGCAGCTGCTGCTGAATTCCAGTTGCTTGTTGCCAGGGTAAGTGTAGGCACAGTGTTGCCATAGCTTAGGAATTTTCAAGAGAAACTGGAAGTGTGGAATTTGATGTTAAAACAATTTTTTGAGTTTTATATAGTAACTTGATTTTTTTTTATAGAACATTTTTTTCCAGCCCACTTTCCTGGGCTAAATCCTGATTTCAGGCCACCGCTTTGCAATCCTCTTTCCTTAAGTTTCCTGAGCAATCTCTCTAGACGTTGAGCAATAGCCACTGTACTTTTCTCTCCTCAAGACATTCTGATGACCCCTATTCCTCTGCTGCTGTCCCAGGGATCTCTATCAGTCTGTAATCTCTGTGCATGTGTGTGTATCATTTTTTTTACATACATTAACAAGCACTTATATAAGGTACTATATAAGCCCTTACATACATTATTAAATTTAATCTTTACAAAACTGTGAGGTAGACACATATATTAGTTGTTTATGGCTACATAACAAATAATCCTATTGCCCTATGATTATAAGGGGGTATATAGGAACTCTTTGGGCTATTTTTACAACTTTTCTATAAATCTAAAATAATCTCAAAATTAAAAGTTTTAAAAAATTACTGATGCCTGTACCCTATCCTAATAGATTCTGATTTGATTGGTCTAAATTAGAGCCTGGATGTAGGAATTTTTAATTTTTTTATATATTTTTTGGCCACACTCCACGGCTTGTGGAAATTAGCTTCCGGACCAGGAACTGAACCCAGACCCTCGGTGGTGAAAGCGCAGAGTCCTAACCACTGAACCACCAGGGAATTCCCCTCGTCTTTTTTTTTTTTTTTTTTTTTTTGCGGTACGCGGGCCTCTCACTGTTGTGGCCTCTCCTGTTGCGGAGCACAGGCTCCGGATGCGCAGGCTCAGCGGCCATGGCTCACGGGCCCAGCCGCTCCGCGGCATGTGGGATCTTCCCGGACTGGGGCACGAACCTGTGTTCCCTGCATTGGCAGGCGGACTCTCAACCACTGCACCACCAGGGAAGTCACCTCATCTTTTTTTTTTTAATTACTTTTTAAATTGAAGTATAGTTGATTTACAATGTTGTGTTAATTACTGCTATACAGCAAATTTTTAAAATATAATTTATTTATTTATATTTGGCTGCGTTGGGTCTTTGTTGCTGAGCACGGGCTTTCTCTAGTTGCGGCGACCAGGAGCTACTCTTTGTTGCGGTGCACGGGCTTCTCATTGCGGTGGCTTTTCTCGTTGTGGAGCACGGGCTCTAGGCGCGTGGGTTTCAGTAGTTGTGGCACGCAGGCTCAGTAGTTGTGGCTCACGGGCTCTAGAGCACAAGCTCAGTAGTTGTGGCACACGGGCTTAGTTGCCCCGCGGCACGTGGGATCTTCCCGGACCAGGGCTCGAACCCGTGTCCCCTGCGTTGGAAGGCAGATTCTTAACCTCTGCGCCACCAGGGAAGTCCCTATACAGCAAATTGATTCATTCAGTTTTATATATATATATATATTCTTTTTTAAAAATATTCTTTCCATTATGGTTTATCATAGGAAGTTGAATATACTTCTCTGTGCTCTACAGCAGGACCTTGTTGTTTATCCATTCTGTATATAAAAGCTTCCATCTGTTAACCCCAACCTCCCACTCCAAGCCTCCCCCAACACCATCCCCCTCGGCAACCACCAGTCTGTTCTCTGTGTCCGTAAGAATATTTTTAGTCTTGTGTTTCTAATTTGCAGTCAAGATTGAGATTCACTGTCTAGATACTGAATCATTATCAAAATTATTTCACAAATTATTCTTAAGATTCCTTTAAAAAAAGATACAGCAAAGAGGATATGTCATGCCATCCCACGTGTTTTGGTTTCTAGTTTGAGGTCCTTTGACAAAGATAAAAAACGTTGATGAAACAACGTTATATGACTGAGCAGTTATGGAACATTAGCTACTTAGAATGTGGAAACAATACTTCTAACCCTAAAAACTACATTGATCAATTTCATGGTCAAAAGGAAATAAAAAGGGAAGTGTCCTGTCATTTTTTCCCCTTCCTTGTTTGTATAAACTATACAATGATCCACTGTGAATACTTACCAAATAATGCAAAATTACCTTCACATTAGTAAAGTACACAGTTGTTAAACACACACTGTAGTGTTGGGACCATTTTGTATCCTGTTGTGGTGGTGGTTACACGAATCTAGACACATGTAATAAAATTTCATAGTATTACACACACACACACATTCACACCCAGTGCCTGTAAAAACTGGTGAAAGTGAATGGGGCTTGGAGTTTAGTGAATAGCACTATACCAATGTTAATTTCCTGGTTTTGATAATGGGCTCTATTTGTTTATGTAAAATGTTGTCACTAGGGGAAGCTGGGTGAAAGGTGGATGAGAGCTCTCTATACCACGTCTGCAAATTCTTGGAACTCTAAAATGATTTCAACATGAAGGCTTTATTAAATATGTGGGAAAAATTGAAGAGCTACTTTGGGCGTGGAAGTTTTGCAATAAAACACAGAACAAATAGCCACCGTTCGCTGGCTTCCTTTGCCTTTAGGATTAAGTTCAAAGCCCTTAGGATGGCAGTTAAGGCCCTTCTTGACCTGGTTCTGGCTACTTTTCCCAGATCCTTTAGGGTTTGGGACACACAATCAAAGTGTGTCATCAGGAGATGCCCTAGAAACGCCAGGTGGTGAAAAGACAGTTCAGTCCCTCAAAGCAACATGAGAGCTGGGCTGGGTCAGGGCCTGGGTCCTGCAGACAAACCATTACACCCAAAGCTCCCTTTTAATACAAAAATTTCATGACCTCACTTTACTGAAAGAAAATTCATGGACAATGTAGCCTCTTTCCACACATAATTTACAAAAATGAATACCATGCCCCAACTGTATTTTATTTTATTCTTCTTCCTGTGTTTTTTTTTTTTTTTTTTTTTTTTTTTTGGCTGCACTGTGTGGCATGCAGGATATTAGTTCCCCAACAAGGGTTTGAACCTGTACCACTTGCAGTGGAAGCTCGGAGTCTTAACCACTGACCCACCAGGGAAGTTCCCCCCTCTCCAACTGTATTTTAAAAAGGAAAAATATATATATAAAAAAAAGGAAAAATATTATAATAAAATAACATCCATTTCTATAAGTAAATGCTTAGGCACAAGTACTCTGGGAGACTTTCGCAGGCAGATGCTAAAAATGCAAATTGATAGGGTTGTGCTGTGTAGCCACACGGATATCACATTTGAGGATGTGAATCTCCCAGATGGTACATGACTCTTGGTAAAATTCCGAACCAAGCAAATCATGGTCTTCCTAGGATTTACAGGGTAGCTAACTTCTTGGAATATTCTGGGTATAACAAAATAGTACAAAAGACCCTTTGTGATTATACATAAAACAGAGAGGTAGGTTCAGAGCCTACAAGTTTTTTGTTTGTTTGTTTGTTTTACCACCTTTGTGAATGTTCAGTGGAAGATTCAAAAGTCACAGCGGGGACACGGAACAATTCTTCATTTGACGGCACTGTCCCATGCATTGCAGGAGAGTTAGCATGTCTGGCTGTTGCCCACTCAATTCCAGGAGCTCCCCAATAATTGTGGAAACAAGAAGAGCTCCTTAAATTTCCCAGATGTTTCCCTGGGAGGGGGGTAACTTCCTGTTGAGAACTAATATGGGAGCGGTCAGCCACATGTGGTTAATATAGGGCTTTAAAATGTGTGTGTGGGGGCTTCCCTGGTGGCGCAATGGTTGAGGGTCCGCCTGCCGATGCAGGGGACACGGTCTTGCTCCCTGGTCCAGGAAGATCCCACGTGCCGCGGAGCAACTAAGCCCGTGTGCCACAGCTACTGAGCCCGCGAGCCACAACTACTGAGCCCATGTGCCACGACTACTGAAGCCCGCGTGCCTAGAGTCCATGCTCTGCAACAAGAGAAGCCACCGCAATGAGAAGCCCATGCACCGCAACAAAGAGTAACCCCCGCTCACCGCAACTAGAGAAAGCCCACGTGCAGCAACAGAGACCCAACGCAGCCAAAAATAAAATAAATAAATTTTAAAAAATCCTTTGAGGGGCTTCCCTGGTGGCGCAGTGGTTGAGAGTCCGCCTGCCGATGCAGGGGACACGGATTCGTGCCCCGGTCTGGGAAGATCCCACATGCCGCGGAGTGTCTGGGCCCGTGATTCATGGCCACTGAGCCTGCGCGTCCGGAGCCTGTGCTCCGCAACGGGAGAGGCCATAACAGTGAGAGGCCCGCGTACCGCAAAAAAATAAATAAATAAAATAAAATGTGTGTGTGTGTGACTTCCCTGGTTGGTCCAGTGGTTAAGACTCCACGCTTCCACTGCAGGGAGAGTGGGGCTCGATCCCTGGTTGGGGACCTAAGATCCCATGTGCTGCACAGTCCAGCCAAAAAATCAAAACAAATAAATAAATAATGAAATATGTGGGGTCCCCGACTTGTGATGTGCTGACAGTGTAAAATGCTCATAGGATTTCAAGACTTGATATGAAAAAAAAAGAGCATAAAATATCTCATTAATAACTTTAAAAAAACCAAGTATTTGTTGAAATGATACACACACACAAAACCTCTGTTCTTCAATTGATTAATTAATTATTTTTTTCTTTTTGGCCATGCCACATGGCTAGTGGGATCTTAGCTCCCCAACCAGGCTTGAACTTGCAACCTTGGCAGTGAAAAACCCCAAGTCCTAACCACTGGACCACCAGGGAATTCCCTAAAATTTTTTTATTATAGCCATCCTAGTGGCTGTGAAGTAGCATCTCACTGTGCTTTGGGGTTGCAGTTCCCTGATGTCTGATGATGTGGAACATCTAACTATAGCTTTTTTTTTTTTTTTTTTTTTTCCGGTATGCGGGCCTCTCACTGCTGTGACCTCTCCCGTTGCAGAGCACAGGCTCTGGATGCGCAGTCTCAGCGGCCATGGCTCACGGGCCCAGCCGCTCCGCGGCATGTGGGATCTTCCCGGACCGGGGCACAAACCTGTGTCCCCTGCATCGGCAAGCGGACTCCCAACCACCGTGCCACCAGGGAAGCCCTAACTATAGCTTTTTGATGACAAAGTTTAACAAGTCCCTACAGGAAACAGGCTTTTGTCTTCCACAAAGAGACAAGAGATTCTCCAAGGTGCCTGGTAGGGACTGAATGTTTGTGTCCAACCACCCCACCCTCTCAGATTAATATGTTGAAATCCTCCCTCACAATGTGATGGTATTTGGAGATGGGGCATTTGGGAGGTGATTAGGTCATGAGGGTGGAGCCCTCACCGAGTAGGATTAGTGTCCTTATTAAAGAGTCCCGAGGACTTCCCTGCTGGCGCAGTGGTTAAGACTCTGTGCTCCCAATGCAGGGGGCCTGGGTTTGATCCCTGGTCAGGGAACTAGATCCCACACGCGTGCCTCAGCGAAGAGTTTGCATGCCACGACTAAGGAGCCTGCGTGCTGCAACTAAGGAACCAGTGAGCTGCAACTAAGGAGCCCGCCTGCAGCAACTAAGACCCAGCGCAACCAAATAAGTAAATATTAAAAAAAAAAAGAGAGATCCCAGAGTGTTCATTATTCCTGCCCATGTGAGGACACAGTGAGAAGACAGCCATCTGCAAACAAGGAAGCAGGGCCTCACGAGATAGCAGATCTGCTAACATCTTGACCTTGGACTTCCAGCCTCCAGTACTGTGAGAAATAAATGATTGTTGTCTAAGCCCCCCAGTCTATGGTATTTTTGTTACAAGAGCCCGGACAGATTAAGACGGTGCGTATAGTTCCAATTGTGTTCTGCTTGTTTTCTTGCTTAGGTAGGGATAGGTCTGCTATTTGCTGTGGTTCTCTCCACCTTGGACTTGGACTCAGCTCTTCACAGCCATGCTGCAGGCCCTAGACGATAGCCTGAGGTCTCCAAGGATTGACTTTCTCTGTAGAGACAGGCTGGGAGACACTTTTGCAAGGGGGAGGAGAAAGGAAGGATAGGACACTGGAGTCTCCAGAGTCCTGAGGCACCCCCAGTTCCTCCAGGGAACTGATTCAACAAAGTAAGCAAAGCTGTGTTTCAGAGCCTCCTGGGGAGTGATGTGTAGCTCTGGGAAGGCATCCGCAGAGTAATGTCCTACCACTATTGATGCGGATGGTGAGGATGACGAAAGGTCCTCAGTGTGATGAGCAGGAGCCCTGCCAGGAGCTGCAGAGAGCAGCCCTGGTTCCTGTGGAGCACGCCTCCCTCTCAGGAGACAGGCTGACCTGAGGAGGAAGGAGGTGCCTACAGCCGCTTGGCATGGCCACGCTGTAAAGTGCAGGTTATCAGAGCAAAAATGGGAGCTGGGGTGGTCAGCAGGGTCCATGCACAAAGAGGGGACTGGAAGCCAGGTGTGGGGCATCGAGGAGCATTCACCACACCCCAAGAGCGGTGGGCTGCCTCAAAGGGGCATCCAAGGAGGGTCAGATACGCATCTGTTAGAGGATGCTGGCTGTAGTATGGAAAGCAGACAGCAGGGGGCGGGAGGGAGCCAGCAGAAGTCCTGTCTGGGAAGTAAAGCAGCAAGCCCTAGGGGCACCTCTGAACAAGTGCAGGTCCTGCTCTAGACACTTCCACAGACACAAAGGCAATACAAGACGTGGCCGTGGCCCTCTGGAACATTACAACCACAGCTGAAAGGCCAGGAGACACGCGTTTGCGGTTCTCGAGTGCAGTAAGTAGGTGAGCGAGATTTAGCAGCACCTCCTTATTGTGACGTAAATAAATAAACAGCCCAACAGCAAGGCACACCCTCTCTTAGCATGTGCTTTACCCCCCAAGGCCAGTTAGCTGAATGTCATACCCAGCCACAGGCTTTTGCCACCCAAACACCACTTCTAGAGGCTTTCCCTGTGCATTTGTAAGGTCATGACCTTTCACTCCCGTCAGTTCATCTTTCTGAGCTTCAGCATCTTCATCTGTAAAACAGGATCACATAATTATCTCCATCATAGTGTGGTGATGAGGATTAACTCAGATAATGCAAGCAAAGTGCTTAGCACAGGAATTTTTTTTAAATTTTTATTTATTTTGGCTGTTTTGGGTCTTCACTGCTGCGCGCAGGCTTCCTCTAGTTGCGGCGAGCGGGGGCTACTCTTTGTTGCAGTGCGCGGGCTTCTCATTGCGGTGGCTTCTCTTGCTGTGGAGCACGGGCACGCAGGCTTATTAGTTGTGGCTCACGGGTTCTAGAGCTCAGGCTCCGTAGTTGTGGCTCTTGGGCTTAGTTGCTCCGCGGCACGTGGGATCTTCCCGGACCAGGGATCGAACCCGTGTCCCCTGCACTGGCAGGCAGATTCTTAACCACTGCTCCACCAGGGAAGTCCTCAGTGAATGTTAATGATAATTGTTATTTCTGTTTTATCTTGATATGTCAGTATTAAATTATTATTCAACCGCAAAGCTGACTCTCCCATAGGACTGTGAATACCCTGAGGGCAAAGTCATCTTTGCATCTACCATAAACCTAAATGCTTACTGCCAGGGGTGGAGGGGAGAGCTGTGCCCCTGTCCACAGTGCTGAAGCTTCACGGCCTGGGTATTCCTTGTGATGCTTCCTCTCCAACCCATTCACAATGTCCTCTATGAAGATGCCCTCTGCATTTGCACATGATAGTGGTCCTGGCATCAGCTCTCATCTCATCTCCCAGCTATGTTAACTGAATACGGCAGGTAGTAAAAGGGTTCGTACCACATGAACTCACTGTTGGAAAACACACCCTGTCCATGCATTCATTTTTGTAGAGCATATATTGTGTACAAATTATCAAACGTGTATAGAAGAAGAATATATACCAAACAGTTAATGGTCTTATCACATTATGGTGGGATTGGTCACTGCAAGGGGATTGCTTTTTTTGAACTTATTCTCTTCGGTATTTTTGTTTGTTTTAACAATAACCCCTACTTTATCTTTGTCAAATTAATTTGAAAATAATGTTTAACCAGAAAACACAGTTAGGTGCTCGCTTCAGCAGCACATACAGTAAAATTGGAATGACATGGAGAAGATTAACATGGCCCCTGAACAAGGATAACTCGCAAATTCATGAAACGTTCCATAGTTTTCAGACTTACAGATATTGAAAACAAACTTATGGTTACCAAAGGGAAAACATATGGGGGAGGGATAAATCAGGAGCTTGGGATAAACATAAACACACTACTATGTAGAAGATAGATAACCAACAAGGACCTACTGTATAGCACAGGGAACTCTACTCAATATTCTGTAATAACCTATATGAGAAAAGAGTCTGAAAAAGAATGGATATATGTATGTGTATAACTGAGTCAATTTGCTGTACACCAGAAACTAACACAACATTGTAAATCAACTATACTCTAAAAAATTTTTTTTATTATTTTATTTTATTTTATTATTTATTTATTTATTTTTTGCGGTACGCGGGCCTCTCACTGCGGTGGCCTCTCCCGTTGCGGAGCACAGGCTCTGGATGCGCAGGCTCAGCAGCCATGGCTCACGGGCCCAGCCGCTCCGTGGCATGTGGGATCCTCCCGGACCGGGGCACGAACCCGTGTCCCCTGCATCAGCAGGCGGACTCTCAACCACTGCGCCACAAGGGAAACCCTAAAAAAATTTTTTTAAAGAAAACACCGTTAGTTGGGAGAACTGCACAAAGAAGGTTTGGGAACCACCTTCAGGGTCCAAAGGCAGAAGCAGAATCTATTACTCCTCTATCTGAATTTGGGCAGGACCTTGTGACTGCCTCAATGAATAGGATATGGGGGAAGTGACTCTAGGTAGCTCCCAAAACTAGGTCATGAATGGTGATACAACTTCCAGCTGCCTCTCTCTCTGAGGATGCTTGGTCCTGGAACCCAGCGGCCATGCTGTGAGGAAGCCCAAGCCAAGCACTTGGAGAGGCCCAGCCTACAAGCAGCATGAACCTCCCCATGTGTGAGGGAGGGAGCCTTCAGATGATCCAGCTTCTGACCTTTGGATCTTCCAGCTGAGGCCTCAGATAAGGATGAGCAGAGACAAGCCATCCTGACTGATGTGCTCTGCCTGAGTTCCTGATCCACGGCATCTGTAAGCAAAATAAATGGTTGTTTTATGGCACTAAGTTTGGGGGGTACTTTGTGTTGCAGTCATAGCAACCAGAGCAGCTGGTAAGTGGGAGAGTCAGGGTTTGACATTGGGAGTCCCAACCTCTTTCCACTCACCCTCCACCCTTCCCCGCTCTCACCTTCTGGTGAAACTCCAGTGTTACCAGTGGCTAGCAGCCTCCTCTCTCCCAGTCTGGGGACTTCTGACTAATCTCAAGACCAGTTATTTTTATTTGGAAAATAAACATTAGAAGTCAAAGGCAATTGTTCACAGAGTGTGTAAAAGCCTCTCTCGGTGACAGCTGTGGTTCTTCCCACAAAGGAGAGCCACCAGCCCTCTTATCACCCTTGCCCGCGCGCCCCCCC
Organism: Stenella coeruleoalba; assembly: GCF_951394435.1. Classification (NCBI taxonomy): domain Eukaryota; kingdom Metazoa; phylum Chordata; class Mammalia; order Artiodactyla; family Delphinidae; genus Stenella; species Stenella coeruleoalba. The sequence continues at coordinate 56,650,148 of NC_137161.1, forward strand.
ATGCAAGAAAACGTGAGTCAAACAAAAAGTAACGAGACCGTCTGTTCCTTCCTCCCGCCCATGCCGTTTGCTCAGATCACAAAGCTTCCTCCTCCTCCTTCTTCTTCTTTTAAAATAAAGTCTCCGGGCTTCCCTGGTGGCGCAGTAGTTGACAGTCCGCCTGCCGATGCAGGGGACGTGGGTTCGTGTCCCGGTCCGGGAAGATCCCACATGCCGCGGAGCGGCTGGGCCCGTGAGCCATGGCCGTTGAGCCTGCGTGTCCGGAGCCTGTGCTCCGCAACGGGAGAGGCCACAGCAATGAGAGGCCCGCGTACCGCAAAAAAGTAAAAAAATAAAAATAAAATAAAATAAAAAATCTCCGAGGATCGGAGGGCCAGGCATTGTCTTTTCTGTGCCTACCTTGCTTCCTTCCAAAACAGTGGGACATATGCCTTCCGTTTGCTTTAGCATTTTCGTATTTTGAGCTTACATCAAGGCAATTTATTAACAGAAAACAATAATTTGAGGAGTCCTTCTCACAGAGAGCGACCACGGAGACCCCCCGTTCCTGCGGGTACTGTCGGAGGAGATGGGGGTGACATCCTCAATCCGCCCAATCTTTGTTCCTGAGCGGGTGAGGGCTCTGAGGGCTGACTGGGCCCCCGGTCCAGGAGTCTTGGTCCTATTTCCTCCCGTGGCCCGGAGTTTGATGTGGAGGGCAGTGATGCCCAGCTCCTTGCACCTCTGGGTTACATCCTAGGCAGCCAACGTGGCAGCATATGGGGATGACTCATCTCAGTCAGCCTTCACCTTCATCCCACCAGTTACACGGCAGATAGCTTCCTTGCCAGAAAGGTCGGTGACATGGACAAAAGTGTCATTGAAGGATGCAAAAAGGTGGCACACACCAAATGCATTTTCTCGCTCAGCCACCTGAGGGCCGAGGCTGATGATCTGTTCTTCCTTCTTTTCTTTCCCCTTGCGAGGTGCCCTTTCTGCGCATCTTCTCCAGAATCCACCAGCAGAAAGAGAGAGAGGGAGAGGGCGGGGCGACGGCTCAAGCTCGTCTGCTTTAGCGTTAAAAAAAATCATACTTAACACCTGGGCAGGTCTAGAAGCACATCTATGGGCCCTCAGGCTTGAGAGCCAAGTTTGGCTGAATATTGTAACCAAAAGTGGGGTCAGGCTACTCGTCGCCCAAAAGCCAATAAAAAGGCAAGGGTGGTGGAAAGGAAACTCTGCTTTATTTTGGATGAGGGCAACTGGGGGTGGGGGCAGTGGACGCCTGTCCAAAGGCCAGCTCCTTCCCCATTCCTCTCCTGTGAAAATCTGGGGGTAAGAGCTTTTATAGGTGAAGGGAGAGGGCTACATGCAGAAACAGCACAGTCAGCTCTGACAGTCATCTTGAAATTGGTCATCGGTGGTCTGACCAGTGTCATCCTGACTGTTGTAAGTACAGTTAATCTTCAGTTCCAGCGTTGGTTTGTTTCCATTTCTTTTTTTTTTTCTGAATTTTATTTTATTTATTTTTTATACAGCAGTTTCTTATTAGTTATCTATTTTATACATATTAGTGTATACATGTCAATCCCAATCTCCCAATTCATCCCACACACCTCCCCGCCCCTGCCACTTTCCCCCCTTGGTGTCCATACGTTTGTTCTCTACATCTGTGTCTCTATTTCTGCCCTGCAAACTGGTTCATCTGTAGCATTTTTCTAGGTTCCATATATATGCGTTAATACACGATATTTGTTTTTCTCTTTCTGACTTACTTCACTCTGTATGACAGTCTCTAGATCCATCCACGTCTCTACAAATGACCAAAATTCGTTCCTTTTTATGGCTGAATAATATTCCATTGTATATATATACCATATCTTCTTTATCCATTCGTCTGTCGATGGGCATTTAGGTTGCTTCCATGACCTGGCTATTGTAAATAGTCTTGCAGTGAACATTGGGGTGCATGTGTCTTTTTTAATTATGGTTTTCTCTGGGTATATGCCCAGGAGTGGGATTTCTGGGTTATATGGTAGTTCTATTTTTTGTTTTTTAAGGAACCTCATACTGTTCTCCATAGTGGCTGTATCAATTTACATTCCCACCAACAGTGCAGGAGGGCTCCCTTTTCTCCACACCCTCTCCAGCATTTGTTGTTTGTAGATTTTCTCATGGTGCCCATTCTAACTGGTGTGAGGTGATACCTCATTGTAATTTTGATTTGCATTTCTCTAATAATTAGTGATGTTGAGCAGCTTTTCATGTGCTTCTTGGCCATCTGTATGTTTTCTTTGGAGAAATGTCTATTTAGGTCTTCTGCCCATTTTTGGACTGGGTTGTTTGTTTTTTTGATATTGAGCTGCATGAGCTGTTTATATATTTTGGAGATTAGTCCTTTGTCCATTGATTCATTTGCAAATATTTTCTCCCATTCTGAGGGTTGTCTTTTCGTTTTGTCTGTAGTTTCCTTTGCTTTGCAAAAGCTTTTAAGTTTCATTAGGTCCCATTTGTTTATTTTTGTTTTTATTTCCATTACTCTAGGAGGTGGATCAAAAAAAATCTTGCTGTGATTTATGTCAAAGAGTGTTTTTCCTATGTTTTCCTCTAAAAGTTTTATAGTGTCCAGTCTTACATTTAGGCCTCTAATCCATTTTGAGTTTATTTTTGTGGATGGTGTTAGGGAGTGTTCTAATTTCATTCTTCTACATGTAGCTGTCCGGTTTTCCCATCACCACTTATTGAAGAGACTGTCTTTTCTCCATTGTATATCCTTGCCTCCCTTGTCATAGATTAGTTGACCATAGGTGCATGGGTTTATCTCTGGGCTTTCTATCCTGTTCCATTGATCTATGTTTCTGTTTTTGTGCCAGTACCATATTGTCTTGATTACTGTAGCTTTGTATTATAGGTTGAAGTCAGAGAGTCGATTACTCCAGCTCCGTTTTTCTCCCTCAAGACTGCTTTGGCTCTTCAGCGTCTTCTGTGTCTCCATATAAATTTTAAGATCTTTTTGTTCTAGTTCTGTAAAAAATGCCACTGGTAATTTGATAGGGATTGCATTGAACCTGTAGATTGCTTTGGGTAGTATAGTCATTTTCACAATATTGATTCTTCCAATCCAAGAACATGGTTTATCTCTCCATCTGTTTGTGTCAGCTTTGTTTTCTTTCATCAGTGTCTTATAGTTTTCTGAGTATAGGTCTTTTACCTCCTTAGGTAGGTTTATTCCTAGATATTTTATTCTTTTTGTTGCAATGGTGAATGAGATTGTTTCCTTAATAACTGTTTCTGATCTTTTGTTGTTAGTGTATAGGAATGCAAGAGATATCTGTGCATTAATTTTGTATCCTGCAACTTCACCAAATTCATTGATTAGATCTAGTAGTTTTCTGGTGGCATCTTTAGGACTCTCTATGTATAGTATCATGTCATCTGCAAACCGTGACAGTTTTACTTCTTCTTTTCCAATTTGTATTCCTTTTATTTCTTTTTCTTCTCTGATTGCCAGGGCTAGGACTTCCAAAACTATGTTGAATAATAGTGGCGATAGTGGACATCCTTACCTTGTTCCTGATCTTAGAGGAAATGCTTTCAGTTTTTCACCATTGAGAATGATGTTTGCTGTGGGTTTGTCATATACAGCCTCTATTATGTTAAGGTAGGTTCCCTCTATGCCCACTTTTTGGAGAGTTTTTATCATAAATTGGTATTGAATTTTGTCAAAAGCTTTTTCTGCATCTATTGAGATGATCATATGGTTTTTATTCTTCAATTTGTTAATATGGTGTATTAAATTTACCGAGGCTTGATTTGTGACCCAGGATGTGATCTATCCTGGAGAATGTTCCATGTGCACTTGAGAAGGGAGTGTAATCTGCTGTTTTTTGGATGGAATGTCCTATAAATATCAATTAAATCTATCTGTTCTATTGTGTCATTTGAAGCTTGTGTTTCCTTATTAATTTTCTGTCTGGATAATCTGTCCATTGGTGTAAGTGAGGTGTTAAAGTCCCCCACTATTATTGTGTTACTGTCGATTTCCTCTTTTATAGCTGTTAGCAGTTGCCTTATGTATTGATGTGCTCCTGTGTTGGGTGCACATAATTTATAATTGTTATATCTTCTTCTTGGATTGATCCGTTGATCATTATGTAGTTCCTTGTCTCTTGTAACATTCTTTATTTTAAATTCTATTTATCTGATATGAGTATTGCTACTCCAGCTTTCTTTTGCTTTCCATTTGCATGGAATATCTTTTTCCAACCCCTCACTTTCAGTTGTATGTATCCCTAGGTCTGAAGTGGGTCTCTTGTAGACAGCATATATATGGGTCTTGTTTTTGTATCCAATCAGGGAGCTTCTGTCTTTTGGTTGGAGCATTTAATCCATTCACATTTAAGGTAATTATCAATATGCATGTTCCTATTACCATTTTCTTAATTGTTATAGGTTTGTTTTTGTAGGTCCTTTTCTTCTCTTGTGTTTCCCACTTAGAGAAGTTCCTTTAGCATTTGTTGTAGAGCTGGTTTGGTGGTGCTGAATTCTCTTAGCTTTTGCTTGTCTGTAAAGCTTTTGATTTCTCCATCGAATCTGAATGAGATCCTTGCCAGGTAGAGTAATCTTGGTTGTAAGGTCTTCTCTTTCATCACTTTAAATATATTGTGCCACTCCCTTCTGGCTTGTAGAGTTTCTGCTGAGAAATCAGCTGTTAACCTTATGGGAGTTCCCTTGTATGTTACCTGTCATTTTTCCCTTGTTGCTTTCAATAATTTTTCTTTGTCTTTAATTTTTGTCAGTTTGATTACCATGTGTCTCGGCATGTTTTTCCTTGGGTTTATCCTGCCTGGGACTCTCTGCACTTCCTGGACTTGGGTGGCTATTTCCTTTCCCGTGGTAGGGAAGTTTTCGACTATAATCTCTTCAAGTATTTTCTCGGGTCCTTTCTCTCTCTCTTCTCCTTCTGGGACCCCTATAATGCGAATGTTGTTGCTTTTAATGTTGTCCCAGAGGTCTCTTAGGCTGTCTTCATTTCTATTCATTCTTTTTTCTGTTCCATGGCAGTGAATTCCACCATGCTGTCTTCCAGGTCACTTATCTGTTCTTCTGCCTCAGTTATTCTGTTATTGATTCCTTCTAGTGTAATTTTCATTTCAGTTATTGTGTTGTTCATCTCTGTTTGTTTGTTCTTTAATTCTTCTAGGTCTTTGTTAAACATTTCTTGCATCTTCTCGATCTTTGCCTCCATTATTTTTCTGAGGTCAAGGATCATCTTCATTATCATTATTCTGAATTCTTTTTCTGGAAGGTTGCCTATCTCCACTTCATTTAGTTGTTTTTCTGGGGTTTTATCTTGTTCCTTCATCTGGTACAAAGCCCTCTGCCTTTCCATTTTGTCTATCTTTCTGTGAATATGGTTTTTGTTCCACAGGCTGCAGGATTGTAGTTCTTCTTGCTTCTGCTGTCTGACCTCTGGTGGATGAGGCTATCTCTGTTTCCATTTCTTGAGGCCAGTTCTCAGAATTGTGGCAGCTTATGTCATGGCTGGTCATCATGTAGCTAACTTCTCCACCTGTTGGGGGTTCCAGTATCTGTAAGACAGCTCACAGGATATGGCTCAGAATATTATCTATAGCTCTTGAGAAGGAACTAAAAGTCCTTGACTATGCTTAATGACTCAACTATTATTATATAGTCTTGTTGGACTGTTTTCCTTTGTTTCTGCGTTTTCTCACTTCTCTAATTAAACTTTTTCTTTGGCTAAAGTTTTTCCACAGCCAAAAGGCAGGCTGAGGACTTGGGGCAAGGGGGAAGGGCCATAGGGTCCTACTCTGTTTCAATACAAATCTGTGTTTTCTTTCTTCTGGACATGGGGATCAGTTAGCACTCACTACAAGGTGAAAATGAAAAAAACCAAAACCAAAAAACCCAACAATCTCAACCTAAGCTGTTTTTAAAAATAATAATAATTAAAACAAAGAAATCCATTCCCTTACATGATGGGGAAGTTCAGGCATGGGTTGACTTTGGATGAAGCTGGATCCAGGGGCTCAGATAATAATACCATCCAGACTCAGAATCCCTGCCTTCCTTCACTTTGCCTTCTCTGTGGTTTCTTCATTTTCCTGCTTCTCTTGGGGTTCCCTGGCAACTTTGGATTCCTCATGTCACTGATCCAAATGCAGAGGAAGACAGAGTTTCTCTGTCCAAGAGATGGAAAAGAAGTCAAGGTTGGAGGCTTGTTTTCTCTGGTTGGCCCTTCTTGGGTCGTGAGCTCTGCCCTGAACCCATCACCATGACCTGGGGATGGACCTGTTGTCTCCCTTTGGGTCAAAGGCTGTGAATGTGACCACACAGGAGATTGGTGAAAAGGGGGACACAGGGACTATCATCACAGGAAAGAGGAGGATTTGGATAGCCATAAATGGTGACTACAGGGTGGAGTTGGGGTACACAGAGAAAGAAATGTTAAATTTCATAAAAAAAAAAAAACGTTAAATTTCCACAGCCCTATTAACTCTGTCAGGGCATTCACAGAAGGTAATACAGAAATGGTCATTATACACATTTGGAAAGATGCTGAAAACAACAAGGTCCTACTGTATAGTGCAGGGAACTATATCCAATCTCCTGGGATAAACCATAATGGAAAAGAATACATACATACATATATATATATGTATATATGTGTATAACTGAGTCACTTTGCTGCACAGCAGAAATTAACACAACATTGTAAATCAACTATACTTCAATCAAAAAAAAAAAAAGCAAGAAAAGATGCTGAGCTCACTGTCAATCTGGGAAATGCAAAGGAAAACATCCAGCGAGACATGACTTTCCCATCTCCCCCATCCAGTGAAAATATAAATGAAAGTTATATCCACCCAGTGTTGGCAAGAGTGTGGGGATCAGGGACTTATACACTGATGATGGGGTGTAAACTGGGACTTCCTTTTGGGAAGACAATCTAACAATATTTTCTGAAGATTTAAATCCCTACTTCTAGGAATCTCTAGAAATAGCTATGAGTTCCCAAAGATCCAAAGATACATGTTTAAGTGATGACGGTGAAAGGGTTGTTTGTAAAAATGAGAGAGTGGAAACACCCTAACAGTCCATCAACAAGGAATCAACAAATATATTATAGCATCTTTGTCTGTGGAATACCATGCAGTTCTGTGCCACCATTAAAGTGAGAGGAGCAGTCCTATGTGAACTGACATGGGATGTTCTCTAAAATATATCAAATGTAAAAAACAAGATGCAAAAGATGCACAAGGTATGACCCCGTTTATAGAAAAAAGAAAATATATGAGAGACAACAGAATGCCATGGTTACATGTATAGACTTCGGGGCCAGGCTGCCTGAGTTTGAATCCCAACTCCTCCTCTCCGAAGCTGCGTGACTTTGGGGAAGTTACTTCACTTCTCTGGGTCTGAGTTTCCCCCTCTGTAAAAGAAAGATGATAAAAGAATTTGCCTCATGTGGCTGTTGTGAAGATTCAATATATTAAGCTATGTAGATTGCTTGGGGCAGTGCCTGATATGTGGTAAATGCCCGGTTAGTGTTAGCTATTAGCCCTGTGCACGTTATCTACATAAATGCAAAGAAAAAAGACAGTAAGAGTGTGCTCCAAACTGTTGATAGTGGAAACGGATGAAGAGGGACTTCATAGTTTGCTCTATATAGATCTGGAGTGTTAGAATCTTTCACAACGAAAATACATTCAAGGATTACCAGGGTAATAGTGGGGGTTTTTTTGTTTTTTTTTTTTTGCGATACGCGGGCCTCTCACTGTCGTGGCCTCTCCCGTTGCAGAGCACAGGCTCCGGATGCGCAGGCTCAGCGGCCATGGCTCACAGGCCCAGCTGCTCCGCGGCATGTGGGATCTTCCTGGACCGGGGCACGAACCCGTGTCCCCTGCATCGGCAGGCGGACTCCCAACCACTGTGCCACCAGGGAAGCCCGGGTAATAGTTTTAATATCCATCACCCTGAAATCCCCAACCGTGAGCTTGATTAACATTCTTCCTTTTGTGGGATGTTCTCATTCTGGGTGAGCTCGTATTCTAATTCTGTGTGGCACAGAGCAGGGCTTAGCGTGATCCATCCCCCACTCTTGTATAGTTGGAGAAGGGGAAGTTGCCAGTATTAAGCCACTTGGCCAGTCTCAACCTTTGACTAACTGGTCATCCTGGGGCCCACACCCAGAACCCTGATCACCTCCAACCCCACTCCACTCCTATCCCTACCGTGGGGTTCAGTCTTCAGCACCTTTTCTTCCTTCTTTGGGCTGTACAAATCACCCCCACTCAAAAAAGTCCTGTTCCATCCTCCTGCCAACACTTGGAAGCAGATACTATTAGTACCTCATTTTCCAGATGAGAAAATTGAAGAACAGAGTGGTTAAGTAGTGAGCCCTAGGTCACACAGCTAATAAATGACATATCTGGGCTTCAAACCCATCTCTTTCTGATGTTAAGGCTTCTTTTCTAACAGTTAGATTAAATAAGTGTTTTAAATAAGTCAGGTATGGAAGGGGTTACAGCTGGTGCCGTCCATCCAAGAAAAACCTCGTAGCAGGAATGTCTTCAAGTTTCATCACTGCCAGCGTTCAGAGCTTGCCATGGCTGTATAGGGACTGCCGGCCTGGGCCCACATCTGTGGTTTCATCTGGGTCAGACGGTCCCAGCCGAGAGGGCAGAGGCAAGATGAGAATGGAGGACCAGGCTATGTTCAGTCCCTGGCCTCATCCCCACAAAGAGCTCAGGGAGGCCAAGAACTGGAGGTTTGAGCAAGTCAGTGCAAAGGGAAGCGGAAACAGTGACTCAGCTCCGGGTCACCATTCCCTGCTTCTTTGCCTAAGAGATGAGTCATCATTTTGACGCTTTTAATTTTCAGACTTCTAACTCATCCCAGCCACGCATAGGAAGCTGATGAAGGACCGCTCCCTGCCACATGGGCTGTGCCCCCAGATAGCCTTGAGTTCAAATTCAGTCTCTGTTACTTACCAGTCATGTGATTTTGACAAATCACTGAGCATGCATTTCCCCACCTGTAAACTGGAGATGCTAATGCCTATCTTGCTAGGTTCCTTCACCCGATCAGTATTTATTGAGCAGCTACTATGTGCCAGGTGAGAGCGATATGGTAATAAACAAGACAGACAAACTTCTGGCACCTGTGAAACTTACAGCCTAGTGGGAGAAAACATGTATATGTAATGTAATGTCAGGTGGTATTAAGAAAAAATAAATGGATGAGGCAAGAGAGGGTCAAGAGGGTTGAAGGAGTACTTCCCTGGTGGTCCAGTAGTTAAGAATCCACCTTCCAATGCAGGGGATGCGGGTTGGATCCCTGGTCGGGGAACTAGGGTCCCACATGCCACGGGGCAACTAAGCCCGCGTGCTGCAATTACTGAGCCCGCACGCCACAACTAGAGAGAAGTCCGTATACCGTAGTGAAGGATCCCGCATGCTGCAACGAAGATCCCACGTGTCACAACTAGGACCCGATGCAGCCAAATTGAAGAAAAAAAAAAAAAAGAGCGTTGAAGGAAACAGTTTCCAGTGTCCAGCACGGGTCCTGCACATAGTAGAGCCTCAGTGAAGAAATATGAATTCCCTTTCTTGCAGTTTTAGGAAGGAAGGACCACATGGTTTTCAGCACTGAAGAGGCTTCCCTTCCCTGGAGGAGATGCCAGGTGACAATTCCCACACAGGGTCCCAGGACTGGCTGAGGATTCCCCGCCTCGGAGCAGTGGAAGAGAAAGTTGTTCAGGGTGTGCGTGTGCGTGTGTTTAATATATTTTTTAACTGAGGTGAAGTTCATACAACATAAAGTTAACATTAACCATTTAAAAATGAACAGTTCAGGGAACTCCCTGGCTGTCCAGTGGTTAGGAATCTGCGCTTCCATTGCAGGGGACATGGAACGTAAGATCCAGCATGCATCTCGGCCAATTAAAAAGAAGAAAAAGTGAAAAATTCAGTGACTTTTTTTTTAATAGAAAGTAACTCTTTTTTAAAAAAATATTTATTTATTATTATTTATTTATTTATTTTGGCTTTGCTGGGTCTTAGTTGTGTCAGGCAGGCGGGATCTAGTCGCCCCCTGCATTGGGAGTGCAGAGTCTTACCCACTGGAGCACCAGGGAAGTCCCAAAAATTCAGTGACTTTTTTTTCTTAATATTTATTTTATTTATTATTTATTTAATTTATTTATTTGGTTGTGCTGGGTCTTAGTTGCGGCAGGCAGTCACCTTAGTTGCGGCTTATAGGCTCCTTAGTTGTGGCATGTGAACTGTTAGTTTCGGCATGCATGTGAGATCTAGTTCCCCCACCAGGGATCGAACCTGGGCCGCCTGCATCGGGAGCGTGGAGTCCCAACCACTGAACCACCAGAGAAGTCCCAATTCAGTGACATTTAATACATTCACAGTGTTGTACAACCATCACCTCTATCTAGTTTCAAAACATTTTCAGCACCCCAAAGAATCCCTGTACCCACTAAGCACTCACTCCTCATTCCTCCTCCTCTCAAACCCCTGAAAACCACTAGTCTGCCTTCTGTCTATAGATTTACCTCTTCCAGACATTTCATATAAATGGAAGCAAACAATATGTGACCTTTTGTGTCTGGCTTCTTTCACTTATTGTGATGTTTTTGAGGTTCATCCGCATTGTGGCATGCATCAGAATTTCATTCCTTTTTATGGCAGAATATTATTCCATCATAGGGATAGACCATATGTGTTTATCCCTTTCATCAGTTGAACTGCATCCTTATGCTTTACCCTCTAGTCACATCGCATGCCCCATCCCAGTCCTGGGAGCTGATTTCAGGAAGCACCGAGAGGGAGAGAAGTGAGACAGGGAAGGGAGAAGAACCAATAAAGGGTGCGTTAATGGGCAGGGTACCATGTTGGACAACAGGGTCTGTTTCCCTGGGGGTCCCCTGAGAGCCTGTGTGGGGTGCAGGTCACTGTGACTCCAATGGAGGGCAGAGAGCCTGAGGCATTTATCCACCGACGTCTGTCCTTCCTGGTTGAGAGAAGCCCTCAGGACTTTAACTCCCCCCACGTTTCCAGGGTGAGCCTGTGTTGGGTTGAGTTGGAGAGCGCCCTCAGGTAGAGAAGAGGAGAAGTGCAGGTTAGAGCTCAGGTGAAGCAGAGGATGTAACCAGAGTCAACAGCCTCTGGGACACTTACTTGCGTGATGCTTGATTCAGGCTGGTCAAACATGCACGTGCCTTATAAATATCAATTCATGGATTCCTCATGACAGCCCCATGAAGCAAGTGTTGCTGTCACCCCCATTTTACAGATGGAGAAACTGAGGCATGGGAGAACGGCAAACAGCTTGCACAAGACGACACAGCAAGTCCTAGCAGTGCAGGATTCAAACCCAGAAAGTCTGTGCTTGTCACCACCACTTACGACTCTTGCCCACTCTGTTTTGCTTCCTTTCGTGCCTTCCATACTTACTGAGCACCAACTCGACCTGGCTGGTCTCAGCTTGGGGATCACCTCCCCTAAGAAGCCTTCCATGACCATCCATCAAAAGTAGACCCCTCCAGGGCTTCCCTGGTGGCGCTGTGGTTGAGAGTCCGCCTGCCAATGCAGGGAACACGGGTTTGTGCCCCGGTCCGGGAAGATCCCACATGCCGCGGAGCGGCCGGGCCCGTGAGCCACGGCCACTGAGCCTGCGCGTCTGGAGCCTGTGCGCCACAACAAGAGAGGCCGCGATAGTGAGAGGCCCGCGCACCGCGATGAAGAGTGGCCCCCGCTCGCCGCAACTAGAGAAAGCCCTCGCACAGAAATGAAAACCCAACGCAGCCAAATAAATAAATAAAATTTATTTAAAAAATGTTTCAAAATACAAACTTTTCAATAATAGATGCTTTGACTCACTCACTGTCACATTCTGGAATTGTCCCTCAAATTACTTCCCTCTAATATAGTTTTTGTTTTTTTCTTTTTGTTTTTGGATTAAAAACATTTTTTTTAATTGAAGTCTGATTTATTTGACATGTTTCAGGTGTACAGCAAAGTGATTCTGTTACACACACACACATATGTGTGTGTGTATATTCTTTTTCAGATTCTTTTCCATTATAAGTTTTTACAAGATATTGAATATAGTTCTCTGTGCAGTTTTGGGTTATTTTTAGAGGTCAATTCTGATCCCCTTACAAACTCTGCTCCTGGCTCATTTATTGATTGAATCAGTATTTACTGCACCCCCTACCAGGAGCAGGGCTCTGTGACCACACCGGGGAAGATGGGGAAGGAAACTGAGTTCCCACCCTGAAAAAAAACACTGAGTATTTCTGGCAGTGTGAGGAGGGTTTGCAGCATTTGACTTACTTCTTTATCTTCCTCTTGACCTCTATCATAGCCAACATTTCCCTAGGTCTTACTGTCTGTGAAGCATGGCATTGGCATTGCTAATTTCATCCTCAAAACAGACCTCTGAGCAAAATACTATTATTAGTGCTATTTTTATCATCCCCATTTTACAGATGAGGAAACTGAGGCCCAGGGCTTAAGTGATTTGTCCTAAATCACGCTGCTGGTGGGTAAATAATGGTAGCAGGATCTGAACCCAGGGAGTTGATATCAGAACCTACACTCTTACCCACTATAGGAGACTCACTATACTGGAATTTTTGATTGTCCAGAAAAACCTCCAAGTTCTCTGTCATTGCATGTCCTTCTATATATTCACTCAGTAAACATTTGCCAGGGACTCTCTGTCTGTTGGCAAGGCCCCAGTGAGGCCATGAGCAGGGTATGAAGATGAACCAGAGCAAACTCTTGCCATAGAATTTGGGTAGTTTGGGGGAAGGACCAGGATTTTGGAGACAGATCCTGGACTCAAATCTTGGCTTGGTCAGTAATTAAGGTTGCCAGATTTAGCAAATAAAAATATAGGTCACCCAGTTAAATTTAAATTTCAGATAAACAGTGAATAATTTTTTAGTATCACTATGTTCCATGCCAGGTTTTGTTGTATTTTATCTGGCAACCTTACAGGTAATTGCTTTGTGACCATGAGTACTCACTCAATCTGTCTGATCTCAGATTTCCTGTGTTCAAAATGAGGATAATGATCCCCATTTCACAAGGTTGCTTGGAGGAGTGAAAGAGCACCTTTATGTAAAGTACTCGGAATGCTTCAGCTTTTCATAACTGGTCCATTTCCACAGACAGCGCACTCCAAACTGCTCCATGCAGTAGCTGGGGTTGAGGGACTTTTAAAATCAGCTCAGGCCACAGCCTACTGAAGACCCTTTGAGGTTCCCACAGCTCCTAGACTAAAGCCCACAGGCGTCTGGATGTTTTCTAAAGTCCCGCAGGCTGTAGATGGTGTCCAGGACAGAGACCCTTCTCAGGAACCCAGCCCAGGGGCTAACCCCATCCATATTGTTTTTCTCGCAACCCATCTTCTTTCCCCAAAGTCAAGTGCCTGGGACAGTAAGTTCTCAACATGAAGGAGGTGGGAAAATTCACAGGGGATTTAGGGTGTGAGATGTTGTAATAATCCATTGTGATCCCACCAGATATATTTTGAAGCCAAACGCCTCTCTCCAGCCTCTTTTCTCCTCTCTATCACGGCTGCCCTATCCAGGCACCACCACCTCTTGCCTGCATTATTTATTTATTTGTTTGTTTGTTTATTTATTTTTGGCTGCATTGGGTCTTCATTGCTGTGCACGGGTTTTTCTCTAGTTGCAAGAGAGCGCGGCTTACTCTTCATTGGGGTGCAAGGACTTCTCATTGCGGTGGCTTCTCTTGTTGCAGAGCACAGGCTCTAGGCACATGGGCTTCAGTAGTTGTGGCATGCAGGCTCAGTAGTTGTGGCTCGTGAGCTCTAGAGCTCAGGCTCAGTAGTTGTGGTGCACAGGCTTAGTTGCTCCGAGGCATGTGGGATCTTCCCGGCCCAGGGCTCAAACCCATGTGCCCTGCATTGGCAGGCGGATTTTTAACCACTGAGCCATTAGGGAAGCCCTGCCTGCATAATTTAAATAAACTTCTTCTTTTTTTAAATTTAATTGATTTTAATTAAAAAAAAAATTTTGGCTGCACCAGGCAGCACGTGGGATCTTAATTCTCCAACTTGGATCAAACCCGTGCCCACTGCAGTGGAAGCGCCCAGTCTTAACCACTGGACCGCCAAGGAAGTCCCTCTTTTATTTTTTTAAATTACATAATTTATTTTTTTATTTTTTGGTTAAAAAGTTTTTTTATTTTATATTGGAGTATAGTTGATTAACAGTGTTGTGTTAGTTTCAGGTGTATCAATAAACTGCTGGCTGGTCTCCCAGCTTCCACATTAAAACTCACAAGAGCAAACTTTTTATTATGGAAACATTTCAAAAAATAGACAGAAGTAGAGAGAAGAAAATAATGAACATAATTTCAACAACAATCAACTAATCAGCTTATGGCCAATCCAGTTTTACCCACTGCCGGGACCCCTGGGATTTTTAATTCCTCCACTCCAGGATTTCTTTTTTTTTTTTTTTTTAAGAATTTCAGCTCAAGGACAGGATAATCTGACTTTTCATCAATTCCCCTGCAAACGTATTGTTTGTTACGGCATAAACTTTATTCCAAAATTTCATCAGGGATTTGCTTTTGAATCCAAAGTTTTGATACTCAAAACGAAAGTTTAGAGACCTTTAAAAAAAAAAAAAAGCCTCTCTTTTACAAATCCTGCAAATCAAAAGCCTTGGCTTTCAAGATTATAGTCTCTGCCATGAATTTCAAAAGCCTGCTTAGGAACTCATAAAAGCCAAGACTTCGGCATTTTCTTGTTTTGAATTGGTTTGGGTCAAGCTTCTCCAAGGGGTGTATCCAGAATGATTCAGGCCTCAGCCTCAATACTTGGTTTTGTGGAGAGAGAGGTCACAGGATTTCTCTTAAAAAGGGAACAAACAGCATTGCTGCATGTGCAGAAAATGTTACCCAGGACTATTTTTATTGTTGTTCAAATAATAATTTTAATGAATTTAAGTGATTTCTCAGAATGTTCACAGATGTGAAGTCCACAACCTTGTTTTTCCATAGACTTTTAAGCTCTTTGAGTACAATTTCTCCTAATATAAACTTTTACAAGACCCTAACTTCCAAGTTTGAGGGGGTTATTTTCTATTTAATATTTCAATATGCTAGGTGTTTCTGCAAGAGTAGCTTGCTTCTCAGGGCTGTGCACCAGTGCACCCTTGCAAACCAGTGTCCTGGATGTCACCTAGAGTCTCATGTCATTTGAAAATTCTGCTTAGCTTTGCATCATCTGATTTCCTTGGTCATAAGCATTGGCATTAATGTTGAAGTTAGCCACCTGTTTTAAAAAAAAAAAAGTAAGATTTTATTTTTAGGCAAATCCACTGAAATCTCCCAATATTTTTCAAACCAAAAATCACTAGAATCAGGACTTACCCTCAGGCCCGGACATGATACAGACAAACCGAAGGGGAAGGAAGGATGGTTAGTGGTGAGAACCACTTACTGAGAATAGAATCGCTGGTGTTTATCCTTAGCTCAGCCAACAGCTTCCCTGGTGACCTGATGTGCCAACGCTGGGTTCAGTTACCAAATGGGCAGTTTTCCTGATGACAAAATCAGAATATACTGAGTCCTCAAAGCCAGAGGCAAGAACCCTTCTGTTTTTCCTAAAGTGGCCCAAATTATCACCACTGGGTATGACTTGATCGTTGTTTTTTTTTTAATAAACTTTTAAAGTTACAACTCTTTTAGATTTACAGCAAAGTTGCAAAGATAGTAGAGATTTCCCATATAACCCACACCCACTTTCCTCTGTGATTTTCCTGCATTATAAACGTCTTACATTATTCCCATATATATGCTACAGTTAATGAACCAATATTGATACATTTTTACTGAAGTCTATACTGTGTTCAGATTTCCTTAGTTTTTACCAAATGCACTTTTTCTGGTCCAGAATCCCATACAGGACACACATAATTACATGGAGGCATCATGGCTCCCTAGATGCCTCTTGGTTGTGACAGTTTCTCAGACTTTCTTGGTTTTTTGTTTTTTCCATTTGAGATGTAATTCATATACTACAATATCCATTCTTTCAAAGTGTACACTTCAGTGGGTTTTAGTATCTTCAAAAATTGTGCAGTCATCACTACTAGTCCCTGAACATTTTCTTCACCTCTGTAAGAAAACACACACCCACGTAGCACTCACTCCGCACGGCCCCAGCCCCCAGCTCCCAGCAACCACTAATCTACTTTCTGTCTCTATGGATTTGCTTATTCTGGAAATTTCATATAAGTGGAATCATACAACAGGTGGCCTTTTGTGTCTGGCTTCTTTCTCTAAGAGTGATGTCTTCAAGGTTCATCTGTGTTGTAGCAGGTATCAACCCTTTGTTCCCTTTTCACGACTGAATAATATTCCACTGAAGGGATATAGCACATCTTGGCTATCCAAAATGTGGATTTATCAATGATGGACATACTCACTTGTGGCTGCTATGACTTTCCTTAATAACTTCAAGGAGTACTGCTTAGGTGTTTTGTAGAATGTCCTTCACATGTTTCGCATGATGATGCTACTGTTATGGGTTCTGGGGAGGAAAACCATAGAGGTAAAGTATCTTCTCATTGCCCGCATTGAAGGTGTATGCTACCAGTATGATTTCTCACTCTTGATGTGAACTTTGATCACCTGGCAGAGATGGTGTCTGTCAGATTTCCACACTGTAATGTGCCCTAATTTTAATAGACTGTTGCATCAGTTTCCTCTTTGGCTGTGTGGTTGTAATTCTGACATTAATTTTTGCTGCATAGATCTATTCAAAGGAAGGCTGGTTTTAACTTATTTGATTTGAATTCGTGCTTTAAAGAGAGACCTTTTATTTTTTTCAGATAGAATACATTTAATTACATTAAAATATCACACTGAAGTGATTTGTAGAGATTTTTAAGCAATTATTTAATATGCAGTGTTGGTGGGGATGTAGAGAAACAGACATTTCATAGGCCGTCTGGAGTTAGGGTCAAGATGGGGAGGAAGTTTGACATTTCGCACCCAAAGTCTTAAAATGTGCCACCTGAATCCATCAGTTCTATGTTTAGAAATTTATATGAAGAAAATAAATACATATGCCAAGATTTGACCAAAACAAACAAATAAACAAAAAACCTCAATCCAACTCAGTACGGTATATTAGTAGGAACCAAAAATCGAAAATAAACTAAGTGCCCCAAATAGAAAATTAGCTTTAAAATCGATGACATAACCCCACAATCCAATGCCAACCAACCATTTAAAAGGATATAAAGGTGTGAGTAGCTAATCACAATTTATGGCAGGGAAAAGAAGATGGAAAACAGCACTGATAGGAAAATTCTAATTTTGTAAAACAAATGTATATATGTATATGCAGAGAAAAAATAATGGAAGGATATGTATGAAAATATTACATTTGTTTTTTGAGTTGTGGGCCAAGAGTTTGGTTTCTTTCCATTTATTTGTATTTTTACATTTCCTTACAATGACGATGTTTTGATTTTGTGATAAGAAAAAATTAGTTTTAATTTTTTTTTTTTTTTTTTTTTTTTTTTTGCGGCACGCGGGCCTCTCACTGTTGTGGCCTCTCCCTTTGCGGAGCACAGGTTCCAGACGCGCAAGCTCAGCGGCCATGGTTCACGGGCCCAGCCGCTCCGCAGCATGTGGGATCTTCCTGGACCGGGGCACGAACCCACATCCCCTGTATCAGCAGGCGAATTCTCAACCACTGCACCACCAGGGAAGCCCTAGTTTTAAGTTTTAAAGTTATCTTTGATCTACTACATTGAATCATGTGATTTCTATGTATTTAGCCATCAAAGTGCACTTTAGAAAGGAACCTGACAAATAATTATATCATCACACTAGGCCAATTCCAGCTCTATTGCTTTTTCCTTTTTTCCACACCCTGAGGCATGCAGGATCTTAGTTCTTAGCTCCATGACTGGGGACCAGGGATCAAAACCCCACCCCCTGGCCTCCACCCAGTGGAAGCGCGGCGTCTTAACCACTGGACCGACAGGGAAGTCCCTACTGCTTATTTTCTGTATCAGCCAAGGTCCCTGCACCAGAGAGGTGGCCGCTCAAATCGGGTGAGTTGAGGAGAGAGCAGTACAGGGGATCATGTTGTACTTGGAGGCCAATGACAGCTGAGTTACCTCTCTTGTGCTGGAAAGGCAAGGAGAGGGAGTGGTCACCAGTAGTCAGAATGGGTAGTCTGCTGCCACCCCACCGGTAAGGAGCTGGGGGAATAAGTACCCTGACTCATGTCCCTCCCTCTGCTCTCTTTTTGGGCTCCCATCATCTAGACTACTGGAGATGAGAGGGCATATCCCAGTTTGTGGACATGGGCTACACTGGTCAGCCTTCCTGTGCTGGTAGCCGAGAGAAGAATGTGCAGAGTGGACCTGGAAGGGTGGCCAGAGGACAGCCAGCCAAGGGCCATTGGAGCTTGTTTGAGTTGTTTAACCTCTATAGTATAATAAATATATTTGGTCTTCATCCCTGCTTCCTGGCACAGATCTAAAACCCTTGGAATTTCCTGAGTGACAGGGGTGGCTTCTGTTATTCACAAGAAGCCCCTTTCAATCACATCTGAGTTTAGGCTAATGAGGCGGCTTAGGGTGGGGCCCCTAGACAGCCTCAGGATGGGGCTGCTCACCAGAAAGACCAAGTGGCGGGAGGGTTAGAACTCTTAGCACCCAACCGTCGACCTCCAGGAAGGGGTGGAGGGGAGCTGGGGATTTCAGCTCTATCAAAAGTCTTGAACAGCACCCTCTTTCTCTCTCTCCCTCCGTTGAAAGAAACCAGCTGCCAGGTCTCGGGTTGCCCCACGGGGAGTTAGTTAATATAATTATCACCCAAACTGTTTCCTTTCCCAAAGGAGATTACAGTGGGATCCCCGCTGTAAGCCCTCCCGTCACACATACCCCTCCCCTTTCCACGTCCCCAGCAACCTTTGATCTGTTTTCTGTGACTATAGATTAGCTTGCATTTTTTCAAAACTGTATGTAAAGGAAATGAATCATAAAGCACGTACTCTTTTTTTGTCTGGCTTCTTCCACTCAACACAATTATCTTGAGATTCATCCGCGTCGTATTAGGTACCAGTAGTCCATCCTTCGTATCGCTGTGGATCGCCGGGTCCACTGTAAGGACGTACAATAGCCCCTGTATCTTTCACCTGTTGATGGACATTCAGGTTGCCTTCAATTTGGGGCTGTTACAAATAGAGCTGGTATAAACATTTGTGTATAAATGTGCACGTAGGCTTTCTTTTCTCTCTGATAAATATCTAGGAGTGGTTAGGTCTTATCATAAGTGTATGTTGAATTTTATTTTTTATAAATTTATTTACTTATTTATAATTTTTGGCTGTGTTGGGTCTTCGGTTGCTGTGCGTGAGCTTTCTCCAGTTGCGTAGAGCTGGGGCTACCCTGCTTTGCGGTGCGCGGGCTTCTCATTGCGGTGGATTCTCTTGTTGCGGAGCACGGGCTCTAGGCGTGCGGTCTTCAGTAGTTGTGGCTCGTGGGCTTGTAGCTGTGGCTCTCAGTCTCCAGAGCGCAGGCTCAGTAGTTGTGGAGCACGGGCTTAGTTGCTCCGCGGCATGTGGGATCTTCCCGGACCAGGGCTCGAACCCGTGTCCCCTGCATTGGCAGGAGGACTCTTAACCATTGCTCCACCAGGGAATTCCCCCCACATGTTGAATTTTAAAAGAAACTCTTGAATTATTTTTCAAAGTGATTACACCAGTTTACATTCCCACGAGCACTCTAACAGGATGCTTAACAATCACTGCACTAACTCACTAAATGCCAGAGGTCCCTCTCATTGTGATAACCCAGCCCCCAGCCCCCTTTACAAACGCCCCCTGGGATGGGGCAGTGCTGTCACTATTGAGACCCACTGGACCAGAGGATCTTTGGTTCCAGCACTAGGCAAGGATCTGCCCCCATTTAGGAACCATGGAAGAAAACCTATGAACCCCCATATTTCTGAACTGAATTCATGGTAGCCTGAGGTCCAAGATGATCACAAGAGCAAGAGGTAACTGCTAGTAGCACATCTTGGCTTGGCCTTGCATTCTGTGGTTCTTCAGTATCTGAAAAGACCAAAATTGTCTTTATTTAAAGAACTAAGGTTTACATGCAGTGGTGAAACTCAAGTGGTGGTTAAAGCCTAGAGTCAGCTGACCCATTTGCTCTCTCTTCTTAATTTTGTCTTTGGCCCTAGAGCCTCCCTGGGGAAAAAATAAGAGGTGTTTGGTAATCTTGCGCTGAAAGCGGGTACTTAAGTCAAAAGTACACCTGAACTCAGCTAATTTGCACTAATCACCTATGCCAGCCGCGGATCAACCAGAGAGGAGAACGTCCTCAGGATGCAACCACAAACACGCATTGCGGGAGCTTCCCACATCAAACACTATTTTGATTTCTAAAACCTTCATCCCCTGCCCCCTACTAAACTGGAGAGTGCATCAGAATCCCCTAAGGGCTTGTGAAGACCCAGAGTGCCTGGTCCCACCCCTAGCGATGCTGATTTCTTATACCTGATTTCTTCTATCTGGAGAGGTACCTGAGAATTTTCATTTCTAACAAGTTCCCACGTGGTGCTGGTGATGCTGGGCCAAGGGTCACACTCTGAGACTCACCTCCCGATTGGAACCTTTTCTTTGACAATGGGAAGTTCAACCATGGCAGTGATTTTTCAACTGATGTGATTTTTTCCCCCCAGCGGACAAAATCCGGAGACATTTTTGGTTGTCATAACTGGTCCTGGCCATTAGTGAGTAGAAGTCAGGGATGCTGTTCAATATCCTATGATGCATAGGACAGCTAGGATTATTAGAAATTAATTAGAAATAATTATTTGACCCAAAATGTCAGTAGTGCCAGTGTTGACAAACCCAGCACTATAGGAGAATGCTTAAATAAATTAGAAGATTCCCACAAGGAATAAATATTATGCAGCCATTAAGAAGAATGCTCCTTGTACAACAATAGTCAATATTCTGTAAATGAAAGTAACCTTTTAAAATTGTATAAAATATTAAAAAATTAAAAAAAAGAAGAATGCTCCTTATACTATATATAAAAGAGATAAACAACAAGGACCTACTGTATAGCACAGGGAACTATATTCAATATCTTGTAATAACCTATAATGGAAAAGAATCTGGAAAAGAATATATATATTCTTTTTCAGATATATATATATTTACATATATCTGAAATATCTGAATCACTTTGCTGTATACCTGAAGGTAAACACAACATTGTAAATCAACTAAATGAGAAAAAAAAAAGAATGGTCCTTAGACCTTTTTATAACTTGGGGAATTGTTCATGATATGATGTGCGGGGAAAAAAAAAGGATAAAAGAAGTATATTCAACATATTAGTTGTTTCATTTAATTTTCTTTGTACTGTACCACTACCTAGAATTATCTGGTTTGTTTCTATGTATACTTATATATCGTCTGTCTCCATTTACTAGGTTGTAAGCTCCTGGTATTCTTTAGAAGAGCATTAAATAGTTGCTGAGCATGTGAATAGGTAAATGTAAGTAAAATCAGTGGTGTGCTGGTAAATGTTTAACAATCAACTCTCAGAAAAGAAAATCTCTGATTTGTCACATGTGCCAGTTTCCATGGTGGCTGATTTCAAGCTACCTCCGGCTTAAGAAGAGATGAATTAGAGGGCTAGCTCCTGGGCTAGTTGATGTCCTCCAAGGATGAGTAGAATAATCTGGCTATTAATATGATGCAGCTCCCAATTTCTGGTCTCAAGCCAGCTTCCAGATTCCTGATTGAGAGCATCAGTTGAAGAAATGTTATGCTAATCGTGGCAGGAGTCTGGGGAATGATGCATAGAAACATTCTGGGTATTGGGGACCCATAAAGTGTAGGTGTTCAGGCGGTGAACTGCATGAAGGTGGCACATCTGGGGCATGTGCCATTTACATCACAGACACACGCGAGCTTGTATGAAAGAACGCAGGCAGGCTCAGAGATTCTTGTCTTCTGAGTCCTGAGGCAGGGGGGTATACCTTCCTTCATAAACCCCATGGACTGCTGGCCATGTACACATTCTGGAGAGCACACAGACACACGTGGTCCTGTTATATATACACGTACGTGGCTGGGCATCCCCTAAGCTCCACCTTTCTCAGAGGCCCAATTCCGCTCCCTCAACCCTGACTCTGAGGCTGACATGATTGTTCCACCTGGGGGAGAGGGCAGTGGAGTATCACCATTGCTGGTGATACATATATGTCCTGGGACGCCTTCAAGTGGGTAAAAGTATTTGACCCTCAGCCAGGGCTGCTGTACACCTGGCTACAGGAATGTACTTAAAACTGTTTTAAAAAATCATTTGAGGACTTCCCTGGTGGCACAGTGGTTGAGGGTCTGCCTGCCAATGCAGGGGACACGGTTTCGCTCCCTGGTCCGGGAAGATCCCACATGCCGCGGAGCAACTAAGCCCGTGTGCCACAGCTACTGAGCCCACGAGCCACAACTACTGAGCCCGTGTGCCACGACTACTGAAGCCCGCGTGCCTAGAGCCCATGCTCTGCAACAAGAGAAGCCACTGCAATGAGAAGCCCATGCACTGCAACAAAGAGTAACCCCTGCTCACCGCAACTAGAGAAAGCCCACGTGCAAGAGACCCAATGCAGCAAAAAATAAAATAAATAAATTTTTAAAAATCCTTTGAGGGGCTTCCCTGGTGGCGCAGTGGTTGAGAGTCCACCTGCCGATGCAGGGGACATGGGTTTGTACCCCAGTTTGGGATATCCTCCTTTCTGTTCCACCATCCTTGGTTTATAGCTTCCTTCCTAAAGGTTACCTCATGGTCAAAGATGGCTGCTGCAGCCCTTGCAATCTTGCTTGTGCTCCAGGTCGAAGGAAGAAGGAAGTAGCAAGTGGGCATGTTAAGTCAGTTCCCTCTAAGTAGCTTTCCTGGAAGCCCCACCCAATGACTTCCTCTTATTATTTCATCATCCTCCCTTAATTTCAAGGGATGCTGGGAAATGTAGTTCTTAAGATGGACACATTAAGTTCCTAAAGCTGCCAACCTCCTTCTCTTCAAGGCCAGCTGGGCACGTTTGGTTTCCCACAGGTACGATCATTTGGTTGCCATCTTTGTTCCCTCCATTGGCCTGGAGGACATGATAGCCCTTGCTAAATTCACCCAGAAAAGCTTAAATGATGGCCAACAAAGCCCATTCTTCCTGAACACTGGAATGTCTCTAATAAAAAAAGTTCTCCTCCAAAATAAAATGGCCTTGGACATTATAATGCCTCAAAAGGAGCCATCTGAACGGTTATCCCAATAAAATGTTGTGTTTTCATACCTGAAAAAAAGAAAAAGGGCACATTGCCCACTTGAATAAAATGTAGGCTCTGTTAGCAAAGAACAACTGTGGAATGATAATTGGGAAGGGAGCTAGCAGACCCTGTTATATATATTATCCCATTCCGTGCTCAGTTTTGAGAGATCCTTAGGAAAATCCACCATTTCCCCCATGAGGTCTGAGATTCTGTGACACGTCTGGGTAAAAGATTTTTTGTCTCATAGATAACAGACTAGCAGCACTATTTTCTATTGTTTGTCAAGGCAGGTAGAATTTACTTGCCCTAGGTTAGCTGTATTTCATAACAAGGGGAGGAGAACATATAAGGCTTCCAATTTCTGTTAAAAATTTCTTTCTTTAAAACTTATCTTTGTTTTCAATCTGTGTTACTGTTTAAAACAAGAGTTTACCTTCAGTTTACCAAAAGAGGTAAGTGGGTGGTAACTGGATCCAATCATGAGCATGCCATTTATGCTCTCAGAAAGGCATCAAAAAGGGGAATCAGAACCCACCTCTTCCACCTTCCTTCCCTACTTGCTGGAACACTCACCTCCTGTTCCTGTACAAGATGACTTTGGAAGGTGAGTTGTGGGCCTTCTGGGTCACCTTTGGAGTCTAGGACTTTTTGAACAATCAGAGAATCCCACCTTCATTAGAGAGCTGAATGCAGCCTGGGTGAAATCTAGATCTGGTGGTTTTAAAACATGTTCTCCATGGGACTTCCCTGGTGGTCCAGCGGTTAAGACTTCGCCTTCCAACACAGGGGGTGCAGGTTCAATCCCTAGTCGGGGAGCTAAGATCCCACATGCCTTGTGGCCAAAAACCCAAAACATAAAGCAGAAGAATATTGTAACAAATTCAATAAAGACTTTAAAAATGGTCCACATCAAAGAAATCTTAAAAAAATAAAATAAAACATGTCCTCCAAATCTATGACACTCCTCTCTTCAATAGATGGGGTCTAATTCCCCCCTCTCCTTGAATGTGGCCCAGACTTAGTGTGTTGCGTCTAAGGAATAGAATGTGGCAGAATGATGCTGTGTGACTTTTGAGGCTAGGTCATAAAAAGGGTAACTTCTGCCTGGTATTCTCAGCTCACTCACTTTTGGGGAAGCCATGTCTTGAGGACACTCAAGCAGCCTGTGGAGAGCCTGAGGCTCCTCATCTGTTCATTTCACCATCCTGGTTCATTGAAGATCAGACTGCGGACTGGGAATATGTGTCTTCTCAGTGAGATGTTTGGATTCCTTCTTCTCCAAGAGATCTTCTCACTAAGTCATCCCCCTCCTGCTGTCTTTGCTTCAGCAAAGGATGGTGATTCTGGAGACAGGCTGCCTGAGTTTCAATCCTGGTTCTACTGCCTACAAGCCGAGTGGTTTTTTTTGCTTTTTAAGAATTTATTTATTTTTGGCTGTGTTGGATCTTTGTTGTTGCGCGTGGGCTTTCTCCAGTTGCGGCGAGTCGGGCTACTCTTCGTTGCAGTGGCAGGCTTCTCTTTGTGGTGGCTTCTCTTGTTGCGGAGCACGGGCTCTAGGCACGTGGGCTTCAGTAGTTGTGGCGCACGGGCTTAGTTTCTCCGTGGCATGTGGGATCTTCCCAGACCAGGGCTTGAACCCTGTCTCCTGTATTGGCAGGCAGATTCTTAACCACTGCACCACCAGGGATGTCCGAGCTGGGTGGTTTTATATGAGTTATTTAACCTCTGTAAGCCTCAGTCTCCTCATCTGTAAAAGGGGACAATCGATGGATACACATCAGGGTTTCTCAACCTCAGCATTACTGACATTTGGGCCAGATAATTCTTTGTTGTGGGGCTATCCTGTAGGATGTTTAGCAGCATCCCTGGTCTCTACCCACTAGATGCCAGTAACAATGTCTCCCCTATCCCAGTTACAACAACCAAAATGTTTCTAGACATTAGCAAATGTCCCGTGAGGGGGCAATATGACCCCCAGTTGAGAACTGCTGACCTAAGTCATTTATTTCTGTGCATGGTGCTTAGTCAGCACTCGAGAAATGATCATCATGATTATTTTTCTCTCTTCTGATTGCAACAATATTAGATTTCAGCAACGTTTTTGCTAGGTGTTTTTTTTTAAGATGCTGTTTGCATTTTTGTGACAAAATTATTTTTTTAAATGTATGCAAGATGGCTAATTTCATGTGATGTGAATTTTAACTCACTTTATTTTTTATTTATTTACTGTTTAAAATTTTTTATTTATTTATTTTTTTGGCTGTGCCAAGTGGGATCTTAGTTCCCCGACGAGGGATCGAACCCATGCCTCCTGCAGTGGAAGCAAGGAGTCTTAGCCACTGGACCACCAGGGAAGTCCCTGTATGCTGTTAAATGTTAAATAAAAGATGTTTTATTTTATTTTGTTATTAGTATTGCCTTTTGAATATGATTTGACTTTTCTTTTTTTTCTTTGACTTTTCTTTGACTTTTCTTATGTCTTTTGTCTCATGTCCTTGAGTCTAACTTTGACCTTTCTAGCAGTAATTAATCCATGAGACCACTTTTGCTGCCCACTGTGATGAATGCATGCATTATGTATCGTGAGAAGCTATTTGTATCCTTTATTCTCTTGACATTTCTGCTCGGTAGTCAAATAGGTGAGGAAGGGCTTCCCTGGTGGCGCAGTGGTTGAGAGTCCGCCTGCCGATGCAGGGGACACGAGTTCGTGCCCCGGTTTGGGAAGATCCCACATGCCGCGGAGTGGCTGGGCCCGTGAGCCATGGCCGCTGAGCCTGCGCGTCTGGAGCCTGTGCTCCGTAACGGGAGAGGCCACAACAGAGAGAGGCCCGCGTACCACACACAAAAAAAAAAGGTGAGGAAAAAGATGGGCTGCCATTGTGGGTTTTTTTGTTGTTGCCATTGTGGTTTTAGTTCAATCACATTAAGAATCTTGGAGTGGGGAAGGCCTTTTTAAGCTTGATGCAAAACTCAGAAGCTTTATTTATTAAAAAAAATTTTTTTTGGCCACACCTTGAGGCTTGCAGGATCTTAGTTACCTGACCAGGGATTGAACCCGGGCCCTCAGCAGTGAAAGCACCGAGTCCTAACCACTGCACCGCCAGGGAATTCCTTCTGGTTACTTTAAATGGATTGAAGTTTCCAGATCTTAGCTGAAAGGTGTTATATTCACTGTGGCTCATACAGCCTCCCAATTCCAAGGCTGGAGGCTAATCCAGAAGCATTTTCCCAGGCCCCTTGAGTGCTAGTCTTTGTTGAATGATTTTGTGTGCTGGGATTGTAGGAGTTTGTTCTCTCCTCACTTATCATTTAATCCTGAGACTTTTAACCCCTTTTTTAACCCTATGACTTTCTAACATCATCTCCATTTATTATGCTCAGAGAGACTTAGTAATTAGCCCAAGGACACTCAGCTAGGAAGTGCCTGTACAATTATTTAGAAAGCCAGATGACATGGCACCATCTCACCATCATCAGAAAGAGAATGTAGTTCAAGTCAAACCAGATCATTCCTGGTTCCTGGAGCCCTTTCTGCTTCTGTGCCTTTGAATCTATGGGTCCCTCCACTCTGAGGGGCCTCTCCCTTCAGGGAGCCTTGCCTGTGCTTCATGGCTTAGCTACAACGCTTCCTCCCCCAGGAAGCCCTCCCTGATTCTCATCACTGGGAAATAGCATTTGGCACATGCTCATGCTGCTTTTCACAGTGGCCACTTGTGAGACTCACCCCACAGCTTTTGCAGGTTGGCTATGAGCACCCACCAGGTGTTGATGTGTAATAATGTTGCTTAGGTTTTAAAAAAGGCAGTTTAGAATGAAAAAAAATAAACTCATTTGCCAGTAGCCAGTAGCCTGGTCTCCAGTCATTTTGTGTGTATGTGTTTGTGTGGGACAGAGAAAAAGAGAGAGAGAGAGATTCATCTAAGACCTTGGTAGCTCCCAGAAGAATCTCACTTATCACAGAAAACGTTACAATGCATTCAGATGATGATGATAACGATAATTATTTGCTGTAAAAATAACTGAAGATTTTTCCTATTGTAAAAAAAAATTGAAAAACATTTTCATATTATAGAATCAATAAATTGTTTTTGTAGTGCCTGTACAAAACAGACCCTAGGCTGTGTTCCTCTAATACTGAGTGGACAAGTACCCTGCCTGCCGCTCCCTCCCATTCTGGTCCACCTAAAGAACTTGGGATTCCTCTACAAGCCTTACTTTTGCCTGGCATGTCCTTCCTGCCATGGCCTCCATCCCCCTTTCTTTCTAAACCTTATCTTTTTAAGATTCAACCAGGAGCAAGACTGCCAAGCTCCCTGCCCTCTAAGAACTTACTTTTTGTTGAAAGGAGACACATAAGTAATCATTTCAGATACTGATACAGGCTATGAAAAAACAAAACCAGGCAATAGGAGAGTGTGGAGGGTGGTGCTTTAACGAGGCTGGTCTGACAAAGGCTCTCTGCTCGCGGGCCATTTGAGAGGAACCTTGAGGAATGACGACGAGAAGGAAAAGATTCCAGAGAGAGAGGGAACTGCGAGGGCAAAGGCAGTTTCCGAGGAAACAGAAAGAAGGCCAGTGTGGCTGGGCAGCCCAAGCCAAGCAGAGACTGGCGTTGAGATGAACACAGAGGAGGCGGGGCCAGGTCCTGCAGGGACTTGTAGCCCACAGAGAGGAGGTCAGATTTTATTCCCAAGGTGATGGCTTTACAGCCAAATTGCTTTGTAGAAGGGTTTTCTTGCAGCTCGTGGGACTTCTCCAAGCCCCAGTGGCTCATGCCTCCGCCGCCAAACTGTGAGGGCCAGTTTTGCCTCTGTGCGGTCATCGCCCCTTTAAGTGGCGGCTTACTCCTCAGACCCTGAGCCCCTGAGGACGCCCCCGGCTGGGTGACCGCAGCGCGCAGCCCCGCGCCTGGCCCACAGCAGTCGCGCAGCCCGGGTCGGCGGAGGCTGACCGGGCGATTGCGCACGGAGGCTGAACAAGAAGTCGGCGCAGAACTTTCCCCCTGGAAGCGGGGCCTCCCACTCGGCGCGGCCACGCGGATTCCGGTAGTAGGAGGGGGGGGCGGGGGCTGGCACGTGAGGCAGGCGGCCGCACGTGGCCCAGGAGTGTGCTTTTTTCGGGACAGGTGCGGGGGCCGCCAAGTTCGCGAAGGCGCAGACGCAGCCGGGCCTCGGCACCCCGTCTCCCACTCAGGTTTATTTTCAGATTCGTGGCCGCTGCGGTCTGGTCAAGGGAAGGTGTCCTCGGAGAGCGCCAGAGCGTCTTAGTGGGGCGGGCCAGAGGGTCCCCCACGCACAACGCGCAGCGAGCCGCGTGCCTGCTGTCTGCCCAGCAGGCTGGTGGGAGCCCGCGGGCCTCGCATCTCGGAAGTTTTTCTTTGGACTCTGAGGCTCAACTTGCCCATCTAAGAAATGGGTCTGAAGTAAACAGCTGGCGAAGCACTTTGCCAACTTGGATTCAAGTTGGGCGTTTAATTCACTTTCTTCGATTCCCTCCTCCCTTTGGAAGCCCAAGGGGCTGGAGTAGCGGGATGCCACCCACCACACCCTTCCGTCCCCGCAGAGCGGTCACGGGAGTTGATTTTGCGTCCCCTACGGCCTGGAGGCACCGGATCAGCCCTCCTGTGGGGTGCGGTCTCGGAGCCCCGGGTCACGTGACTCCTGCCCGCTGCCTCTGGCCAGCGAGCAAGTGCGCATGCGCAATTCATTCTCTCTCTCTCTCTCTCTCTCTCTCTCTCTCCCCCCCTCCCTCCCTCCCTCTCTCTCCCCCTCCCTCCCCCTCTCCCCCTCTCTCTCTCCCCTCTCCTCTCCCCTCCCTGTCTTTCCTCTCTCTTTCCCTCCCCTCTCTCTCTCTCCCTCCCCCTACCTTCCTCTCTCGCTCTTTACTTCTCCCTCTCTCTCCCTCCCTCCGTCCCTCTCTCTCCCTCCCTCTCTCCCTCCCTTCCTCTCTCCCTCCCTCCCCCTCTTTCTCTCCTTCCCTCCCCGTCTTTCTCTCCCTCCCTCCCCCTCTTTCTCTTCCTGCCTCCCCGTGCCTTCCTCTCTCTCTCTCTCTCTCTCTCTCTCTCTCCCCCCTCCCTCCCTCCCTCTCTCTCTCCCTCCCCCCTCCCCCTTAGGTTGGCTCGGACGCAACCACTGTCAGCTCCTCCCCCTCCTTCTCCGTCTTCACCCTTCCTTTCACTCCCTTCCCCTCGCCCTTTGGTTACGTCAGGCGGACACGCCGATGAGCCAATCACGGCGCTGTGTTTAGAGGCCGGCAAGCGGAACCGGTCGGATTGGACCAATAGAAGCCCTCGGATCCGGCGCGCCCCAACCGGGCAGGGGAGCCGGGGCCGAGTGGGCGGTGCTTCCCCGTCAGCATGTGGGCGGGGACCAGCAACCGCAGAGGCGTCGACGACGGCGGCAGCAACGACGACGTTCCTCAGTCTTCAGGGTAGGCTCGGCGGCGCCGGTAGGGCTACGCGGAGCGGTCGGCGGTGGCCCTAGGGAGGCCGCGGCGCCATGGCGGGGCGGTAGACGTGCTCAGGCCGGCGAGGCGAGAGGCGGCGGTGTTCATCCGGTCCGCAGCGCCCTTCGGCAGGGGCCGGGGGTGGGGAAGACTGGGTCGGGGGTTGTCCCGGGCAGCGCGGGGCCGCGGGGCGGGGCTCGCAGGTCGTCGGGGTGCAGGAGGCCTGGGCCGCCGCGAGGAGCCGCCGCAGGCCGCTGGGCCCCGCCGCCGGGCCGCTCGACGACGACGCTCCCGCGGGGGCCCCGCCTGAGCAGGACGCGGCCGCGGCGGCTGCGAGGCCGCGGGAGGCCGCGGAGGATGGAGGAGCGGAAGGAGGAGGGCGAGGCCGAGATCCAGGAGCACGGGCCCGAGCACTGGTTCTCCAAGTGGGAGCGGCAGTGCCTGGCCGAGGCCGAGCAGGACGAGCAGTTGCCCCCTGAGCTGCAGGAGGAGGCGGCGGCCGCCGCGCAGCCCGAGCACAAGCAGCAGAAGCTGTGGCACCTCTTCCAGAACTCGGCCACCGCCGTGGCCCAGCTCTACAAAGGTGAGGGCCGCCGCCGCCGCCATTTTGCGCCGCCGCCCCCGCCTCGCGCCCGGCCGTCGGCGGAGAGCCCGGGGAGCGGTTGGCTGGGCTCCGGCCGTCGCAACGCGGCCCCACCGCCCCCTCCTCGCAAGATGGCGCCGCGGGAGGCGGGCCCTCGGGAGGCGGCCGGGGGCCGGCGTGGGGGGCGGCCGGGCTTGGGGCCGCCTGTGGGGCCCTCCCGCTTCTGGGGCCGGGCCGCTGGGTGCCCCCGGGCCGGGGAGGGCAGGGGAGGAGCCCCCGGTCACAAAATGGCGAAGGGAGGCGGCGCGGGGCCCCTATTGTGCTGGAGCCGGCCTCGGGGCGGGGACTGCGAAGGGGTGCCTCCCTCTGCCGCGCATCTGTCCCGGCTGCGCCCGGGGGCCCCGCGGCTCCCCCTCCAGCCCCGCCGCGACCCCTTTCTTGCCCGCTCCCCACCTAGCGCGGGATCCCGGAACCCTTGAACAAAATGGCGAAACCTAATATGGCCGTTCCGGAGTGATTGACGCCCAAATAACATTGCTTTTTCTTTTTTTGTTTTTGTGTGTTTTTTTGTTTTTTCTCTTTCGTTTCGTCGTTTTTCAGACCGAGTGTGTCAGCAGCCAGGACTTTCTCTTTGGGTTCCCTTCCAAAATGCAGCCACTGCCGTCACCAACCTTTACAAAGGTAAGGACAACTTTGCTGCATTGCTGGCTAAGGGGAAGGGCGGTCTGCGTCAGGGTTCAAGTCCTGCGTTCCTTAGTGCATTGGCCACCTTGACCTGGAGGTATCTCCCGAGTGTTTTCTGCTTCTGAATCCAGCCACTAACTCTCAGTATCTTGCAACTTGAGAATTCTGGCGGTGTGATGTTATATCTAGATAACGGGTTCTCAGCCGGGGGCGTTTGGTTCTCTCACCCCATGGCGATATTTTTGACAATGTCTGGGGCACTCCAGAGTGTCATCACTGAGAGGAGGCCGCTAACTGTCCTCGGTGCACGAGACAGCCTCTCCACCCCCCAAATGGCAGTAGTGCCGAGGTTGAGAGGCCCAGAGCTCCAGACTGAGATGTGCTTCTTAGGCACCCAGGGAAGAGGAGTGTGTCTCGCACAGAGGTGGGAGGGACAACTTGTTTGTGGAAAAGCACCTCTTGGAATAGTTTTTCTTGAGTTAGGCAATTTCGAGCATGATGGTGGCACAGCATAATTTAAGTGCGTCGAAAACTAGCTAATTGGAGTAATCTGTACGCACATTAACATGCAGATATTTGATGGAGTTGCTCTTCCCTAGCAACTCCATCAAATATTTGCCTTCCAAGCTGCTTTTTGCCTGACGGTACATTGTTGGCAGGAAATCTGATCAGTTTGAGTTGATATCAAGATTTGTGTTTCATGGCAGTGCTTTTCTGCAGTTAATCCCCGCCCCCCACGTGAAGATATGTGAGTAAATGTTCTTGCCCATCGTGTTCTCTCAGCAACAGTGGGTTTAGATTTGTTTTGAAGATTTGGAAATTTGGGTTTGATATTTGGCAAGGTTTCTGTGGGAAAAGAATTTGAATTTGAGTGTTAATTTTAGTAAAAATGTAATTTAAATAAATGCTTTTAAACTGCCAGAAGCTGTTGATAATTGCAGTAGAGCTTTGTGTTTTTCAGAATTATCTAAATAAGGTTGAAACAGGCTGTGGAGTGATTTGATTCTCAGATTCTTATCTGCATAAGAATAAGCCAATTAAGATAACATTCTTTAGGCAAAAAAATCCCTTATTTTGGATTTCCTTTTAAACCTTGCAGTTTTTTGGGATGATAATTTGAGAATGTAAACTGAACCTGGTGAATAGAATGTTAATTTCAGGGAATGAGGAGCTAATAATCTAGGCTTACTGAGAAAAGGAAACCTAATGAAGTGGTGCCCCAGTGGTCAGCTTTGGTTTTATATAGCTGAGTTCCTTAAATTTTGACTCTAACATTCATTACTGCTTGAGGGTTTTTAACATTCTCTGGAATGGCTCTTGGTTTCACCCAGACAGGGAATTTTGAAATAATACTTCAAACTCATATTTTTGGAAAACTCTGCTTTCTTGGAGTATAATTTACATATAGTAAAATCACTGTTTTAAGGTGTATGGCATGAATTTGACAAACATACATTGTTAGTAAATGGAATATATCTATTCCCCCCACCCCAGGCAACCGCTGATCTGAATTCTGTATATATGGTTTTTGTGTTTCCATAATGTAATAAATAGAACCTTATAGTAGGTAGCCTTTTCTGTTTGGTATCTTCTATCCACTTTTCATAATGTTTTTGAGATTGATCTATTCAGTTCACATTGCAGGTATTAATAAATTGTTAAGTGCTTTTTGTTTTTCTGACTAGTGTTGTGTGTGGAGGTATCACGGTTTATCCATTTCAGGTTTTGCAATTATTTTTTGCTTTAAGGGGAAAGCAACACATAGTTTTAGTGCATCTGTGTGCCACGCTCTTGGACTAGGCCGTAGAAAAATATGAATGTTCTCTGACTTCTCAGTTTTTGGTGCTGTTGTGTGCTCCTGGAATGCATCTCTTTAGGACTGTAGCTGACGGTTTTCTTTAGTGTTAATTCTTCATGTAAAAAAGTGGGCTCAGAAGCTGAACTCTGAAATAATCCCTAATTTGATTTCTTGATTTGAAAACGCTTCTTATAATGTATTAGTTTCCTTTGTTCAGAAAATGTAATGGAAGACATTAAATTTCTTTTTAAATAAACATGAAGTTCTTGCATTATGGCAAATGCTGGATTGTCAGTCCAACCTTAGCTTTATTTTGTGTCCTATTTCTGTAAAATGAAATATATCCCCTTTTACCTGAGGAATGGTTAATTGTGGTTTGTGGAATTTGGTAGTATAGCAACATTATTCTGTTCCTAGCTGACTCAAGGAAAGTGTGGATAAGTTCTGCAGATCCTCACATTCTTCCTCCTTTTCAGGGTGTGGTCTTCAGAGAACAAGAATGCAGCTGTAGGAATAATTGGGTACCTTAAATAGAACCAATAAAATTAGCAAGGTAGTGTCACAGTGCATGCAGCTGTAAGTAGTGGTAAATTTAGAGTGTTCACAGTTCTTATTCAATATCTAAATGTAATTTATGGGGGCGGGGATGGGGGGAGATTTTGGAGGATCCTTGTAAATGGGCAATGCTCTTGCAGTTTGTATGATTAAGCGCTTATCTGACAAGCTAAAGATGGCTCATTTTGCCTCACCCAGCCTGGGGAGAGGTTGGTACTTCTACCAGCTTCCTGATAGCACCTAAGATGAGCACATAGGAAGGTCAGAATTGAGGTAAAAGTCTAGCAGAGGGCGCCTTTTGATGTGGCGTTTTGAAACATTGAACGATGCAGTTGGTTTGGTTGAATGTGGCTGGAGACTTGGAGGAGAGTGAATTGGGGTGTCCTCAGTGTGCACAGAATTTGGCAAAATGGAGTTCCTTTTGCTCCACATAGTAAGTTGAGTCAGACATTGGCATCCTTTTTTGGAAGGGAAGAAAATTCTGATGGCTGGTTTTTGTTTTTACTTTGCTTTGATAAATCTAAAGGAAGTAATGTTTGTTAAATATTCAGTGGTGTTGTGTCCCCTGGCTTAGTACGTTTTCTGTTGTCTGCAGCAAAGGGAGTGAAGTTACTGAGGTGGTTTTAACTAGCCTGGTTGATGCTTATCTGAAAAATGCTTTGTCAAGCTCATCTCTTTCTGCCTCTTAAATACACCTCCCATTTCCTTGGGTGACTGGTTGCAACCTCTTTCCTGACTCCTCATTAGGAAAATAATGAATTCTAAATTCCTTCTACGGTGTGGGGTTACTTGCTCAGTAGAGGCTGGCCGTCCTTTGGAGCCTCGTGGTCAGCGGAGGTGGGCGCTGGGGCCCTGCTTGCTCTGCAGCAGCTGCCTGGGAGCCAGTGCTCACCCACATCCCCCAGAGCCACTTCTCGCTGCTTCTTATTGTCATTTCCCTCAACTTTGTAATATTTTTCTTTTTCGATTTTTGTTTTATGTTAAGCTCCATTTTTTTTGTTGTTGTTGTTTAATGCTAAGCTCCTCCGCATTTTAAAACTGTCTGAAACTTTAGTTGTATACCGACTTCTCCCACATACGTTAAGAGCTTTCTCTTGATACTGTTTATGTTAAAGATGTTTTTGGTTTTCTCCTTGAACAGCATTTGCCCCAAGGTGTGACTAGCGGTACTTGGAGAAGACCAGCAGCATCATTATCATGGAGTCTTCTGCTAGATTGTTCTAGTTCAGATTTTAGACTGTTACTTTTACTTAGTCGTATGGTCCTGGAGACAGATAATGGAACAAAAAATATTTCACTATTGTAAGCCTTCATTTTCTCAATTGTGAGTAGGAGTAAGTACGCACAACTTAGAGTGCAGGCTCTTAGTGTGTCATGCAATGAGTCTTCAAGCATGGACTGTGTTGGTGGTCAGGTTCTGTTTTTCAGATGATGTTTTTGGCTATGGGCAGTGCTTAAGATGAAGGGAAGAAATTCTTATTTATTTATTTATTTTTATTTCTGTCAGAATAACCTTTGTGGTGTGTCTTCATTTTTCCCTGAAAGGGCTGAAAGTAAATAGAATTGACAGGAGAAAAATAGTGTGATGCCCTTTAAAGTCCTTATTTTTGAGACATCTTGATTCCAGATCCTGTTTATAGTGTGTAGTCACTTCATTGTGCCCTTCTTGGGCTTCTCTGTGAACTGAAAGTGAACGGAACGTACTGAAAATTTTTGGATGAGTGATTGGTGTATAAACAACTGGTCAGAGAAAGCATGTTCTACCTGGAGACAAATAATGAAATTTCAGCTTATGTTTTGACTTTCTGGAGTTGGTTTGTGACTCTCCTGCTGCAGAAAACTATTGAACTTTGAGAGTGTTCAAAAAACCTTAGTATGGATTGCAGTTGAATACCCTGTTTTATTTTACTAAGCAGCAGCCTCAGTCATTATTAATACCATTTATAGATTTTTTTGTGAATTTTTATAGAAGACTGTCAGTTTCTGATGTGTAACTTCTCTGTAAAAGGATGTTTTAGCTGCAAATAGCAGAAAAGACAAGTCAGGCTGGACATGGATTGGCTGCTCTCTGCCTTGAAGCCTGAAGGTGGGATTGATTGAATCCAGTGGCTCAGGCCTCCCTGCTCTGTAGCTCTCTGTAGTCCATGTGTGGGCCTGCGCATACCAGCTTTGTCATTAGGCTAGTTTCAGTGTTGGCAGCTCACACCTCACAGCTTAGGGTTACTCACGGAAGGTTAGAAGAGCCCAGAAGCTTCTTTCCCAGGAGCTACCAGTAAATGACTTATGTCTCTGGGACAGAATTGGGTCACATGGTTATTCAGAACCAGTATCATAGCCACAGTTTTGGGGTTATGCAGATTTGTTTGGGACTATACCACAAGTTTCATCATCAGTTGAGCAAATGTGGAAGAAGCCTTTATTCAGAGCTATCCAAACAAAAACTTGTGAGTACCTTTAGGAAAGGGAGGACGAGGACTGGATGGTAGGGAACCGTGGCCACTCTGATCCTTCCCTGGTTCCTGCTGTTTGTATGTGCTAGGTGAAGATTTAAGTCAGTATGTAAGTTACCTAGAAGTTCGTGTTTATCTTTGGATACCACTTTGTTAGGGAACTTAGAAATTGTTTCCTTATATCAATTGAAAAAAGAGCTTCCCTGGTGGTCCACTGGCTAAGACTCTGCACTCCGGGGATCCCGGTTCAATCCCTGGTCAGGGAATTAGATCCCACCTGCTGCAACTAAAGATCCTGCATGCCACAATGAAAATCCCACGTGCCTCAACTAAGATCTGACACGGCCAAATAAAATATAAATAAATAAGTAAATATTAAAAAAAAAACAATGGAAAAGCAGTTTTATTTTGGTCATGACTCATATCTTTTCCTTTTTTAAAAATTTATTATTATTTATTTTTGGTTGCGTTGGGTCTTCGTTGCTGTGTGCAGGCTTTCTCTGGTTGCAGCGAGCGGGGGCTACTCTTCGTTGTGGTGCGTGGGCTTCTCGTTGTGGTGGCTTCTCTTGTTGCGGAGCACAGGCTCTAGGCGCGCGGGCTTCAGTAGTTGTGGCATGTGGGCTCAGTAGTTGTGGCGGACGGGCTTAGTTGTTCTGCGACATGTGGGATTTTCCCGGACCAGGGCTCGAACCCGTGTCTCCTGCATTGGCAGTCCTATTCTTAACCACTGTGCCACCAGGGAAGTCCCTAGATATTTGTTTCTAATGAAACAGTTAAAATACATATTTTTTCCTACAGCAGACTAGTTGGTTAGTGCAGATTGAGTTCTAAGTTTAAATGTTTTGTAGTTACTAGTATTCCTTGGAAATGTACCCTGATCTAGCAGTGTGATTTTTCTGGTTTGTAGATCCTCTAAGGAGAATGGGAGATGACTTCTCTATTGTTGAGGGAAAAATCGATTGTAGAAGGAACTTTTGCTATTTAGTAACTTTTTAGGGCAAGGCCCTTTGAGCCTCAGTTCCAATTCCTTGTTTATGAAATTGAGGTATCTGCTTTGGCTAACTCAACATAAGGTTAGTAAGTATCAAAAAATTATAGATAGTGAAATCTGATTGTGTTTATGTTTCATGTAAGAAAGTTCTGCATTTGGTTTTCATTTCAGAAATCAATATGATTCTTTGCCTACTGCCCCTTGCCAGCAGTGGGAAAATGAGACTAATAAAAATCCCTTGAATTCAATTTCAGCTATTTATATAAGAACAGTTTAAAAAAATATGAAACAAAGATGTCTACTGTGAGTTGTATGAATCAGTTTGTTTCTTGAATAAGGAAATGAATGTGTTGTGATTAAAGGTTAGATTGACATTTTGATGCCCTTGGGCTTTGCCTAACCTTCGAGATCATGGCCTTTTTCCACAGTGGCTTTGGCATCAGTAAAAGTGTTGAACACAAGACTGTCCCCACAGTTTTCTTTGCTCTGCATTTCTAGAATTTGGGTGTCTAATTGGAAGGTTCAGGAGTATTCAAAGCAGTCTTTGGCTGAGAGCCTTCTGGAGGCCATCTTTGTGTGTACGTTTATTATTTTACTGGACACTAAATTAACCAGTGATTAAAATCTAGTCTGGTCATTCCTAAGATTCTCCAATGAGCATTTAGATCTCTTCTACTTAGTGCAAGATGTGATAGGAGGGTTTAATTTTCAACCAAGTAACTCTTTAAAGTTCTCAAACATAAGAACTATATTTTAAACTATGTTTTAGTGTCAATATGAGATTCTCTGTTTAAGGAAATAACTGAGATTGGATTAATCTGGGCAGTAAAGTAATTGGATTTGGCTTTCAGGATATGTTAATGGTATAAGACCAAATTATGCCCAGACAGTGCAAAAGCATGTATGTACCCGAAGACCTTAAATGTTAAATCTGCTTTTCTCCTCCTGTACTTCTTAGTCTGTAAAAGTCTGTTTACAAAATACTTGATTTTTAGCGTGTTCTTGGTTGGTTGTGTTGTGGAGACTTGTGCAGAATTTTTGAGGTGAAGTGATTGGTCAGTTGCATACATTTTAAAAGAGGTTCACAACTACTTATATAACTGCCTTCCTTCAAAAGTATGAATATTGAGTTTTCCAACTTTGTTCAACTCTGTGATTAAAGCATCAGCCTGTTGCCGATCTGACTTTTGGGCTTTCCTTGTGTCCTCAATCAAAACGAATCAAAGCTCTTCCTCCCAGGATTGTCAGGGGTTTTTTTTTTTTTTTTTTTAAACTGCCTCATCTGGTTCCTTCCCTTTGGCTCTTGAGTTTTGTATCAAGTTCAGCTTTTCTTATTTGCTGTCTGGTTTGCTAGGTGTACATTTACATGCCTGCTTCATCTTACTTTGCACTATCCATGCTTGCTTCGAACTTGTTTCTTGTACCCCTTTCAACTTTTTGTCCCTCTATACTTCCAATTCTGGACCTGCCTCCATTTGGTTCTCGAAAAATAAAATTTCCTGAGTCATTCTTTTTGGAAACAAACTTCTCTGGTTAAGAGCTTGATTTTAACAGCTCTCTTCGGTAGGGCAGCTTTGTAGAAATCTAGTTGCTTGTAGATCCATAACAGTGGACGGTTATCCTCCTTTCTGTGGTCCCATGGGATGGGCTTAGTTTACTCAATGATTTGATTTCTCTTAAAATGTTTCTAGCTCTTTCAGAATCACTTAAGGTCTACATATAACTTTACAAGGTCATCTTAGAGATTATGCATCCTTTAAGGTTGGCTTCATCTAAGTCTTTAAGACTAAGAGATGGGAAAGCACTGTATTAGCCTCTTAAATGCTATTTACCTTTGAAATGGGGTTTGTGCTTGTTTTGTTTATGATGAAATGAGAAATCAGAACACGTTGATTCACATTGTAACTTGGGCATTCTAGTAGTGAGACACTGGAGAAATTACTTCATTCATGAGTAGCTTTTTCTTTTAGACGCGTTTTTTATTTATTTATTTATTTTGGTTGCACTGGGTCTTAGTTGTGGCAGGCGGGCTCCTTAGCTGTGGCATGCGAAACTGTTAGTTGAGGCATGCACGTGGGATCTAGTTCCCTGATGAGGGATCAAACCCGGGCCCCCTGCATTGGAAGGCGGAGTCTTATTAACCACCGTGCCACCAGGGAAGTCCCACGAGTAGCTTTTTTTATATTTGTAAAATTAGAAAGTTGTGATGGAGTTTAATATTTAAAGAGTACTCCTGTGGGTAACTTCTTTCATTTTTCTTTTTAACTTTTTAGCAATAAGAACTGATCATCTAAGGAATAGGCCTTGTTATAAAGTTCTGTTTGTGCTGCCCTCTTGCCATCTTTTTTAATAATGCAAATTCATGCAGCTTGGGAGCCTCTGTGATGTCTGGATTATTGTCTTTCTGGGACACAGGTCTTCATTCACTGGTTTGCTTATCCTTTCAGCATCTACTTTAGATGTCGCAGACAGAATTAAAATCCAGGTCAGGAAAAGTAAGAGGAATGAAGATATATTGGTGATTTTCCTGCTAGCACAGCAGATCAACTAAAAATAAATTGCAGTGACTTAAGTTTGCAAGTATTAATATTGTTTTCAACTGTGTAAAGCCACTAAAGGGGCAGGCATCATTTTATTGAAAATCTGGGTTCGGTATGTACAGGGAGCGGGCAGTATCTACAGGGAGAATAGGAGACCAGTCTGAGAGATTTTAAGACAGGGTCTTTTGGAAGTGGTTATAAGTTACAGAAAACTGTTGGGAGCTGGAAGCAGATTGAAAACGTTCCTGGGAAATGAATGAAGCTTCTTGTTTCCACAGTGCTGTTTGGCTTTGTTGAGCAGTCAATCAGAATTAATTTTCCCTTATTATTTCTAAAATGTTTGCTACTGCTTTTAGTGTGTTTCCAGTTCTTGGTGCTGAACCTGTCAGTAGGAGTACACCTCCGAAATGACATGGTACATGCAAGGTGAGCACCGCCTGAGTGATTTGTTGTGGTGTATAGTCATCTGGTGAATGATGTGAACGCTCCTGTTTAGTTAGAACTCCTGAGAATTCCTTCTTTTCTCAAAGCTTAGTGGTTAAGAACCACAGACTCTGGAACAAAAATTCCAGCTCTTGAATACTGTGGTAGAGTCTGTTTGCTCAGTTGCAATGAGGGGACAGTAGTACTGCTCTCAAGGTATTCGTGTCCCTTTCTTCTCAGGGGAAGCTGGGTATAGTACCAATAAGCATTTAATAATTCACCTATTTAAAAATTTTTTTTTTTTGGCGGTACGTGGGCCTCTCACTGTTGTGGCCTCTCCCGTTGCGGAGCACGGGCTCCGGACGCTCAGGCTCAGCGGCCATGGCCCACGGGTCCAGCCGCTCCGTGGCATGTGGGATCCTCCCGGACCAAGGCATGAACCCGCGTACCCTGCATCAGCAGGCGGACTCTTAACCACTGTGCCACCAGGGAAGCCCAATTCACCTATTGTTAGCATTACTAAATAAACTAGCTTGATTAGATTAAGTAAGCTTTTTTAAGGAAATAACATTATTAAAATGGTAATTCGTTTAACAATAAGTAGTCTCTGTTTTTATCTGTTGAGTTTTTTTTTTAAAGAACAAGACAGAAGCTCTAGGATTATGTGATGTGTTTACTGAATTTAGAACATTATGATTAGGTGTCAGGTATGATATTTTAAACATGAATGAAGTTCAGTTTAATAGATTACTGATAGACTTAAAGAGCCCCATACTTAATGATATTCATTTTGGTGAACTTGTAAAATCGTGGTTTTCTTTAGGAGAGAATGCAGCTTGGCTCTACTGATCATCATGTATCTTCTTCTTCTTCTTTTTTCCTAACAGAAAGCGTGGATACCCATCAGCGAAGTTTTGATATTGGAATTCAGATTGGCTATCAGCGACGCAATAAGGATGTGTTGGCTTGGGTTAAAAAGCGCAGAAGAACTATTCGTAGAGAAGATTTGATCAGCTTCCTGTGTGGAAAAGTTCCTCCACCGCGAAACTCTAGAGCTCCCCCAAGACTGACTGTAGTGTCCCCTAACCGAGCTACTTCAACGGAAACTAGCTCATCTGTAGAGACTGATTTGCAACCCTTCCGGGAAGCCATAGCTCTGCATGGTAAAGCCGTTTAAACATATTTCTTTGGAAAAATGGTTAAGAGTGTGCCTGTGGACCCAATTACACATTTAGGTTTAGGTCCAGATATATTGTCTGTTTTTTGTCTATTCTAGTTACTACTTGCTCTAGAAATGTTTAAATAGAATGTAAGCTAAGAACTTACATGGGCAATTTTTGAATGTTAGCCAGCCTATCCTAAAAAAAATGTTTTTAGAAAGTTAGTTTGAGCTGATTGGTGTTACAATAACAGCATTTTTTGCAACATTGATTAGAATTTATTGCTTTACACACTGATATTGTACATGTTTCCTTACTCTTCTGAGTCAAAGAGGAAGTTCTTGTGTCTTAAGAATACTGTTGCATTTATAATTACCTGGAGAGCCTAGTCAGTTACGGGCAAGTAAGGCAGATAACTGTTGGGCTAGTTCTCATGGGAACTCCCTTTGACACCTTAGGTTATTGAGTGTGCCTGTAGAACCTGAGCGTTGATGACCCAAGAGGGAGTGGACAGATGTAAGAATAATTAAATTGACTTTCCTTATGTCTGTTGTCCCTTAGGGCCTTGCTTTGATAGGAGTGTTAGAGAACAGGTCCATCACCATCTCCCCAGGCCAGACCTGCCATAAAAAGACATTCTTGGCTGAGGGGTTTAAGTATTATTGGAGAAGCCTGGGGTATGTAGTCAGTAAGTTTGTTGTTGCTTGTTCTCTAATACAGGCTTCCAGATAGAACTGGGAGAGGTACTTATAGGACATTCAATACTGCTGTAAAAATAAAACAACAAAATAATAAGACTTGGTTGAAGCCAAGATGAAAACATGGATTGTACAAGTGACTAAACAGAAGTAATTAGTGAGTTAGCTCATGAGTCCTGTTAAAAGTTAACATATTTCTGAGCCATAGTGTAGGTCATCTAAAATAAAATAACCTGGTGATAAAAAGTGGGATGTATACAAAGGGCTTCTATATCATCGAAGCTTTAATGCTTACAGAGATTCTTGTTCTCTTTGGCAAACATTGATTCTTTATCTAAAACGCCATTCAGAACATGGGAGTTGGAAAAAGTGTTGTTTTTTTCCCCTCCTGATTGTGAATTTGTTTACGATAAGTTAAAAACACAAAAACATTTTATTGCAAGGAAGTCCATGATGTATGGATGCAGTACATAAGACTGCTTGCTGTTTCTAATGTAGTGGAATAGTTGATGCTGTCAGAAAGTTTGAAACTCAGGCAAAATAGAGATTGATCTGTTCCTACTGAATTAGTTTCACATCTTTTACCATTGTTTGAAAAAAATTACTACAAGTGTACATAGTTTGTCAGATTAATTTTAGTGCATGGTAGTATTTGATGTAGTTGTGTTTTCCTTAAGCATTTTGATTTCCTTTGTCATCAAGTGGATTTATGATTCATTCCATATTTCTCTTGTTGAAGTGTCTTTTTTTCTGTATTATACTCTACTGTAGAAGGTAGTTTTAAGAAACATAAATGCCACTCTTGTTATAAAATCTTAATGCAGTTGTACACATTGTAAAAAGGGCAAGCTAGCAGCCCTCCCCCCTGCAACTACTATATTCTCCACATCCCATTACATTTTCTTAAATTGAGTTTATTCAACTTGTGATTTATTATTTTACTGAACTTTGGGAGTTTTAGTGGTGATGTAGATTTTGGAAGGTACTATTTATAATTTTGACTTATGTTTAAATTGTGAGGGTTTAAAAAAGTTTAATTATAAAGCTATAGAAAAATAACCTTTCCCTTCAATAAACTTACGAAGTAGTGCCAATCCAGAGTACATTGGATTCCTAGGGTTCATAAACTGAATTCATGTAGTTAAAACATGAAGTTGCTATGCAGTAATAGGGCCCCTTGAAAAGAGTACACAGAACATTATATACTGAGTTTTGTGTTATATTGGTTTTAGAGGACATAGCTGTGTTGGGAATGCTAGTCTGACTTGAGTATTTTTAGTAATTTGAATGATTTCTAATAGGGCATTGTTAACTAAATTGTAAAGCAGATTAATGACTAACTTTGTAACCAGGTGTCCTCATGATCTGATTTATTGAATAGCTGTAAATTGAAGTCAAAACTGTTTAGATCTTTTAAAATACGTTTGGAAATTCATCTTAATTAGGGTACATACTGGTCAGAATTTGGTTTTGCATAGAATTTGCTTAGCCAGATCTATGAAATGTGAGGTCAAATTGAAGTTCTTGGGGTTCTACGTTGGAGGGAGAGTCTAAATTCATGAAGCTTTGGGGTGCCGGGGGAGACAGGAAAAGAATTGGTATACTGAGGCTGACTTAAATTTATAATCAAAGCAAACATTAGTGTAGGAGTCATATTGATTTATTCTTATCCATAAGCAACCTCATGTCCTTAAAAGAGAGGACAGGGCTTCCCTGGTGGTGCAGTGGTTGAGAGTCCGCCTGCCGATGCAGGGGACACAGGTTTGTGCCCCGGTCTGGGAGGATCCCACATGTCGCGGAGCGGCTGGGCCCGTGAGCCATGGTCGCTGAGCCTGTGTGTCTGGAGCCTGTGCTCCGCAACGGGAGAGGCCACAACAGTGAAAGGCCTGCGTACAGCAAAAAAAAAAAAAAAGAGGACAGTTACCCCTGTAATTTTTTCTTTTTTTCTTTATCGGCTCACTTCCAACAAATGCCACCCATATGTGCTATATGTTCTTTATATGAAGACAGATGGCCAAGATATAAGATAATTGTAGAGTTTTTCATGTAGACAGTGAGGGTGTGATGATAAGATCCTTTGATCAGTACCCTCATGAGCCTTACATTTAAGTATTGCAATTAAAAGTACATCAATTAATGATTATCAAACAGTTTCAATCAAAACTGTCAACTAATGGTTATGGAGGTTTAAGGAATATAATCCAGTGCTTTATTTTGGCACTTGTTTGCAACATATGTTGTTTATTTTCTGTGTAACATGGTATCTCCTTATCTGGATGCTAAACTCACCAGAGAAATCAAGGAAATGTATATGCATGTGCTAAATTGATCTCTGTCCTTTCCTTATTCATCCTTGTCTTAAAATAACATTATCAAAAATTTACTGAGAACTGAATTAATAGCTGGCACCTTG
The DNA here is from genome assembly GCF_951394435.1 of Stenella coeruleoalba. Classification (NCBI taxonomy): domain Eukaryota; kingdom Metazoa; phylum Chordata; class Mammalia; order Artiodactyla; family Delphinidae; genus Stenella; species Stenella coeruleoalba. Next base: position 56,694,254 of record NC_137161.1, read on the forward strand.
TTTTTATGTAAACAAATTTCAGATAGACCAGAAATCATCTGGACCATTTTGTGGTTCCCTGCCTGCCTTTCTGATTATTCCTCTCTTAGTCATCCTTTCTCTTCTAGAGACTTTTATTGTCTTCTCTTTAGGCTACTTTGACCTCTGACCTTTCAGTGACTTAGGTTACATTCCCCAGGGTTTAGCCTTTAGCCACCTTCTCCTGCAATCCCTTTAAGGGCCATTTCAGTCTTAATTTACAAAATTGGTCCTTATAGTTTAGACCCTCTCTCCTGACTGCTAAAGACGTATGCCCCATTGTCCCCTGGTGGACATCTTCACCAGGGTGTCCTGTAGGTGTTCAGAGCGGACTCATCTAGCCTCAACAACAGCAAAAACAGGTCTTTTCTGTTTTTGTGACCTTGCCATTCAGCAGATGCGTACGTAGCAGAGTCTGTGCAGTTTCTAGGGAATATATGATTGAATAGGGTGCTTCCTTTTCTGTTGAGGCCAATGCATACTTGGATGATTTATTTTGATGTTATATGTAAGGTGTTCTGGGGTCAGAAAAGGACATTTCACAGTGCGGCCTGGCCATGGGTTCAGAGAAGGCTATTCTGGAGGAGGTGAGTTCTGGGCGCTTGGAATAATCTCCTTCCTGCTCTTGCTTCCCAGTCCTGAGTTGACCCATTCACCAGTCCCTCTTTCCTGGGACCACTGGAGTGATCTTTTTGATCTTGTTGCTTCACTGAAAAATAACCTTTGTATCCCTGTGTCCTCTAGGGTGAAGTCTGAACTGAGCACAACATTGTAAGACCCTTGTGGTTTGATCTGACCTTGGGTCAGATATCTTAGCTATACCGTGTAATCTTTTGAATACCTTCATGCTCTTTTCTAAGGTTTTCTTCTGCCTGTTCATCTCTTCAGACAGATCGAACATCTGTGACGAAGCTTTCCTTCAGTTCCCCCGATTTTCTCCAACCTTCCCTGAGCTGTGTGTCTGCTCTCCCCTTTTGCTTTGCTTCCATAGCTATGCCTTCCCATAGACTGGGGCTACAGTGGTGCAGGGACCGTGTCTTGGAGCTTCTGGCTTTAACAGAACCTGGCATAGATGTGTTCTGAGCTTAACACAGGGATTCAGAGGTCTGCTAAGTCAACGTAGTGGGGGCAGAGAACCTTTCCAAAGAGTTGAGGCTTATAGATCCCCAGGTGACTGCAGTATGAGGAGGGTGAGGAGAATGGAGAACAGAGCCGGGTGTATCTTAGTGCTGCAAAGTCAGCTCTTCACACTGAACAACTGAGTCTTGGAGTGGGACCTGAGGGTGATGTACCTTTAGAGCGGTTCTTTCAGTGTTTACTTCACGTCAGCGTCCTGCTGAGGAGGGTCTCATTTAAAACTAATACTTCCCCTGGATTAATGCCGTTTTATTGATGAAGAAGGCTTATTTGGCTAAATAAAATAGACCAGGTCAGTAAATGGTAGAACAGATATTCCAGATCTGTCTGGTTCCCCAATTCAGTACCTCTACATGTGTACATTTGGGGTTTCTTCCCCCCCACCCCCCTTAGTAGGGCTGGTGGATGGCATGGGAAAGGTCTCTAGGCTTGTTTTTCTTCCCTAAAGACATCAGACTATATACATAAGTTTGGTATTTCTTGCTGGGGTTTTTCCCCATAAGTGAATCTGGATAAGTAGGCTTGAAGATGAATGGCTTTAACCTGTATTTCTGGTTCATTTTAGCAGGAAGAGTATTTAGGCTTTGTACATAGGCTGCATTCCCAGCATGACCTTGGGCAAGATGGCTAATGTCTCCAAGGCAGTCTCCTCTGAAAAGGAGATACATAAAGTGAGAAGCAGAGTACCCACCCTTAAACAAAGTGTTCTTTGCCTTGAGAGAAGGAGGACTTCTGCTTAGTTCTAAGTCCTGAGTGCCTTCTTTGCCTCTGGATAGCATTACTGCAAAAACAGACCTGGAGGTCAGGTGGCCTTTGAGGATACTTTTTCTCCCTTTTCAGGAAGGGTGGCTTTTTAAATTGCAGATAATCATTGCAGAGGAAGGGATAATTTAAAACTTAGTGTTAACTACCTACTTATATTACTTGCTGAGATCTTGAGCTTCTTTTATGTTGGTATAAACTGGTGAAGTTGAATGTTCTGTCTACTGGATGAAGAGATTCTGAGCTGACTTGCCCAAGCTAGTGCTGTGTCTAGAAAGCCTTAGATTGAAATCTGGTTTCCTCATTTTGGGTTCTGTTTGTCATCATAGGGATTAGGTAAAAAGGGTCCAGAGCTAGAATGGGGCATATATGTGGAAGATAGAGACCTGGATGGGAAAGTAAGCTGGGTGCCAAGTCAGACTTCACTCATTTGCTAACTTTATTAAAAACCTGCTCTCAGTCATTTCATAGGTGGACTTTGTAGGTTTTTGGCCCTGGTTCAGACTGTTCCATAAAAATTGGAGGCACTTGGTTTTGTTGGTAGTTCTAAAAGTCATTTTGATGGCATTCTCTTGACTGTAGTACAGGGAACTAAAACCCCATTGGGACTGGGTTGACCCTCTGTAAAATTCATCAGTTCACACAGGGTCTGGGTGTTAAAACTAGTCACTGGTGGGAGCCATTGCTGTCATTGGCATTTGGCTTTAAGATATCTCCTTGCTCAAGTTCAAGTTCCTTTTGTGTTTAAACAACAAAAGTTTAAAAAAGACAGTGGGCTGCTACATTTGTAAGTACTGAAAGGGTCTTAGGCAAATGCAGGTAGTCTAGCCTTTAATATGATATTGGACAATTTCCCCCGAAAAAGGAAAGTAACAAAAGAAAAGGTTTTTGTTTTGTTTGTCTGTTTTTGAGAAAACACTGTGTGTTAAAAGATAGCTTTTTTAGCGAGGGTTAAAATCTGAAGCTTTTTAGTCTGGAAACTGTGTGTGTGTGTGTGTGTGTGTGTGTGTGTGTGTGTGTGTGTGTGTGTGTGTCTGGCTGTGGTGTTATGAGTTCTGATTTCTGCAATTAAAATCCTTCTGTGGAAGGTGCGGTCATTTAAAAATCCAAGTGTATCTTGTCATTCTGTAGCCTTTCCTATTGCCCAACATTTACTGGACACAGTAAACAGCCAAGCATTCTATTTATTAGAGGCTAGTGATAGGGTCAGGTAATACAAAGATGAATCACATAATCTCTCAAGGAGTTTCTAGCCTAATAGAATTGTACTATTAGTTTGAAACATAATCCCAGGCAATCAGATTGAGGCACAGTGCCATCACTTTAGGAGTTACTAGGCTCTATATCTGGCCTCTCTTTTGTCTAACAAAGTCTTTTTCTGGCATATGTGGTGATCCTTAGTCTCTTAAATCATTAAATTGCTTGAAAAGATTCTTGGATCTGGAGAGACTGGGTATAGGGCCATATAAGAAAAATGCATTCATTTGATACCATATTCAGGGGTGTAAGGTCAGGTAGGAATTTTTACTTTAGAAAAAAATGTAAGGCAGATTCTGAATTTGTCATAAAATGGATCCCTTCTTCTAGAGTTTTGGAAAGCTGTGAATTTAGGCAGCATGGACCAATAGGATTTTCTTGCTCCTTCGAGCCACAGGTTTTGTAGCTTTTGTTATTTTTTCAGAACATTCTTTGGCCTGTGTGTAGTAGAGAAGTTACCAAATTTCGGTGAGAACAAATCTTCCTGATAAAATTGAGATCTGTACATTTAAGAAGAAATTTGATTATTTATGCTTGGTTCTGTGTCTCTCCCCTTTTCTATCACTCTTCATTCCTTCTGTTGATAAAGCTAAATATATAGAAACAAACATTGACAGCCACACAGATACTTAGGTTAAGTGCTTTTAAACCAATGGTACAGTATGAAAGAAACTTCTTGGCAATTTTCTGTTGTAGAGAATTAATTAGAACTGACCTGTGGGGGATTTATATCCAACCACCTTTCAAAATCCCTTTTCCTCCTCTTGCCCACACTCCTAGCACAATGTGTGGAACACAGTAGATTCTTAATAAATGCTTGTTGAATGTTGCATTCTGCATCTTCTTGAAATAACAGAACTGTCAATAGTCATTTAACAGTAAAATGTTTTAAAAACTTATTTGGAAATTAAGATGTAAGAGATTAATGCACCAAAAGCAAATCTCATCTCTTAATTGCTTAAGATTGATTATTTCAAGTAACCTTCTTTAATGGAAACTCTTGTGAAGGCTGGAATTTTTAAATTATACCCTTTGTTCAGACCAGCCTCTGAGAACAAGAACAATTAAGGCAATTAAGATAGCATTAAATTTTTGATGAAAAGTTGGCATTTTCTGTATATTAAAATTAGATATTAGCTACTGAAGTTTCTGTGGGTAGGACTTAACTAAAGCTTCCAACATTAATAATACAAAACTGTTATGAATTTGCAGTAAAATTTTCTTGGACATTTTTTTCATTGAGGTGAAGTCCATGTAGCCATGCCTCAAAGCCAGTTTACTCACCTAGTACTTCCTTAATAATCCATTGGTAGTTTAACATTTAAGTTTTATTTTTTTTCACTAGTTTTCTGATTTATAAATATTAATTTCTTGGAAAATTTGAAAATTTCCAAAAAGTAAAAAATCCAGTATCTTGTTTTCCAACTATACAGAGATAACTGCAGTTAAATGTTTGGTGCATTTTCTTCCAGTCTTTTTTTTCAATGTATAAATATTAAAATTATTTCATAGTTGAGATCATGCTGCGTATATGGTACTGTATCTTGCTTTTTTCATTTTAACGTCGTGAGCATTTTTCCCATGGCATTAAAACTGTCTTTGAAAAATTGAAAGCATTTTGGGCTGTCAGCATAACTGAAAATGTTTTCTTGGTGTGACACATGTATCTTTGTAATTGGTTTGATTTAGTGTGCTTTACTTCAATAAAAGTTCAGTATTACAATTTACAGATTGGGGTGGGGAGTGGTATCTACTTCAAATTACCCAAATCTTCCTAGTAGAATTCACTTTTCCAGGATTGAACTCCTCCCCTGGTGCACTTAAAACACGACATTTACACACAAGTGCTTGCTTGCTTAAAACCTCAGAATACAACTTTGTGCAAAGGGGAGTGTATGTCCATTTGATTAGTGCATTTCATTTCAAATGCAAGAATACCTGTTTCTTAGGGTTCCCAGTCAGAATGTTAATCACTTTGTCCAAGTTGTGGGGATTTCACATCCCCCTTCTGCCGGAGATGAGAGAGCTGGTGGCGCAGACCTGCAGAGGGTCCTGGACCTGTGCTGAGTGGAACCACAGTAAACAGTCTGCCTTGTCTCCTCCAGGGCGAGTCTCGAGGCTCGCAGGTGCTGAAGGGGGCTGGGAGGCCAGCAGAAAGGGTAGAGGCGGCCTCTAGGCCACTTCCAGGGCTGCCGGATGGAGGAAGGGAGGCTGGCTGGGCTCTGCATTTGCTCTTTCTGTGTGACCTAACTATGTGCTGGTAAACTGGAATTATATGTAATTAATTCTGAAAACAGGATTTTCTTATGACCCTAAGCATGACCTTGGTATGAAAATAATAGTTCTGTGCTACTTTTTAACAATTTGCCATGTAACCTAGATTCCTATAACTTGGACTGTAACTTTGTTTTAGCTCATGTGGGAGCTTTCTTTTCAAAGTATGATTAAATCCTCTTGATCTTTTTTCCACCCCTGCACTAATCCTTTAAAATGAATGCAGAAACTTTTAAAACTGATAAGTTTATCTTGTATTAAGCAATGGAGACTTCTCTGTCTAATCATACTACTTGTTCTACTGCTTTTTGTCAATTGATATTCCCATAGCCCTTTTGAAAAAGTGTGTTTTTGGTAGAAATTAAGTTGTATGCCCTTGGGCCATACAACTTAGTTTTTAGTTCTGAAGCATGTTTAGATTCTCTGTACTTGTATAGGCCTGATTGTTCATGTGGCTTAGCTAAGGTTTCCTAAAGCATCTTCTAGTAGCTGTCATTGGTTTATAAAATAAAATTTGGGTTGTTTAAAATATATATTTTTTGGTTGTTAATCTTAATTTTTTTTTGACACTTGTGAAAAGTCTTTTGGGGGAAGATTAGATAGTTAAACTTTGAAAAGAATTTTCACTGCTGAGAGTAGATAATAATAAATAGGTAATGTTGCACATTGTGATTTTGCTTTAGCTGTCAAACTAAGCCCAGAGTCATACACCCAACAGAAAAAAGATTATGGTTTTCTGGAAGTTACTGGGGAATTTTCAAATTGACCAAATTGATGTTTAATCTCTCTTCTTTTTTCATGGAGGATAGCAGTTGAAGGATTTGCTTGAGGTGCCTCTTCACTTCTGATGGAGCGTTTTGAGCCTTGGGTGTTAAACATACAGCTACGTGGCTCCTACATTAACAAGAGGGGCATTGGAGCAGGGTTTGTTGAGTTCTTTTTTGGGTATTGAATGCTTAGGGGATCCTGAGTTTAATTACTGAAGTAGCCCGGTTTATTGCTGAGGGCCCACATTTTGCAGCATAATTACCGTAGAATCTCCTGCATTATGAAACAGGTATGAAAAGGTGGTCTCAAGTACACAGACACCTTTCAGTATGTTAGAGGCTGCGAGATCAGGAAAAAAGGCACAGCTCTCCCCTCAAGGAGTTTACAGTCTTGGTGGAGAACTTAAAAACAAAAAGAAAAAACCAAACCCAGCAAGTTGAGAATAATTGAGTTTTAACTTCATGGCAAAGATTTAAGTGAAGAGAGCCACCTGGGTATATATTTCCTGGCATTGGAGAGGTGAATAAACATCAACAGCTTTGGATTTCAGAGTGACGGGTAGGGCTCTGAAGCATTCTGTTATGTGCCAGGCACTGTGTTCATGAGATACAGATGTAAAGACACAGTGTCTATAGGAAGAGATGAGCAATGGTGCTATGCTATGTGAAATCAGCCCGAGGCGTTTCTTTCCCTTCTCTTTAACTTTTAATAAAGTTGTGTGGGCCGGGGAAGAAGCAGCGTGGTTTTTTTCTGAAGATGTTCGGTTTGAGAGGGCCAACAGGCAGTTAGAAATATGGATGGGCCCTTGATCTCAGGAAAAATGTCTGCTCCTGTGGCACGGATGTGGAAAATGATGCCTGTGGGTAAGCTAAGAGGCCAAGGCTCTCACCTGGGTGACATCAGCCTGTGAGGGGCAGAAGAGAAGCCTGCAAAGGCCAGTGAGGAAGGAGCAGGCAGGCTGGAGAACAGCAAAGAGGAGAGTTTCTAAGGAGAGGGAGGAGAACCAGGAAAGTAGCCCCAGACTGGGAGGCGGTGCTGGAGGAACTTGGGCCTCAGGCAGTGGGGAGCAGATGTTGGGAGGCAGGTGCAGCCTGGGCCATTTTTAGGAACTGCAGATAAGTTGATATTGGCAGTGCATGATTATTAAGCCTTAGGATGGGAGTGAAGAGGGCAGAAGGGAGAGTTAGCTTTAGCTGCTCAGAGACAGACCTGCGAGGCAGGCCGGGCCCTAGGTCCTGAGGCTGAAATAATTTAGGCTCGAAGAGGTGGGTAGCATAACATGAGTAGGAATTTAGATTCTGTTTGTCTTGGGTCCCAGCTCTTGCTTACTAGCTCTGTGACCTTGAGTGCCTTGCTCAGCCTTTTAACCTCGGCTTTTCATCGGCAAAAAAGATAGCACAAATATAGGCTGAGTTTGAGGATGAAATTAAAAAGTGCTTATTAATACAGTGCCTGACATAGGAAGTATTCCAGTATTAGTGCTTTTATTTATTTTTAATAGGCACTAGCCTTGGAAATGAGTGAGATCAGATTTCCTCTGGCCACCAGGGGAAGGGAGAGAGGATGCATCTTCTACAGGGAGAGCAGTGAGGGGACTGGTTGGTTCCTAGCGTAGGGAGTTGAGAGCAGTTTAGAAAGGAGGTGTGGACTGCAGAACTTGATCAGCATGTATGGGAGGTGGTTGAGGCCAAGGGTTTGGGAATGTTCACAGTATTTGTAGAGTGAGAACAATGTCAAAGGGAATTTAATAGCTTTGGTGTGGTAGGAAGCAGAGAATCCTTTTTCAACTTAATGTTCAAATTTAAAGTACATTTATGGAGTAAATGAGAATGGGCCCCTACGAAACCAACCTCTAAGCTTACTTTAAGGTACAGGTCCTATTCTTGGGAAACACTGATTATACTAGATCATATCAGTTTAGTCAAGCACTAACAAAATCCATATATGAGGCTAGGATAGCCCAAGGGGGAGTCCGTAAGAAGGAAAATCTACAGGCGGTGATGTCAGGTTATTAAATTAAATGCTGTGGTTTGTTTTCAGGCCTCTCATGCCTTTCACAGGTGTATCCTGAACATTTAGAAGCAGAACATACAATGGCCTCCTTTAACTGTTCAGGGGTCTAAGGAATGAGTGTCTGACCATGAGTGCTGGAATACTCTGGATTTAGTAACTCTTAACCTTGAAGGCAAGGCAGCAGGATTTTTTATACCACCCTTGTTCTCCCGCCCCCCGAAGGATTAGAGATGATGCTGAGTGAGGCTGCCCTAAGGGGTTTATACCAAGTATAGTATAGTCCAGACCTTGGGGTGATCATATTGCCTGATTTGTCCAGGGCAGAATCACTTTGTATTTGATGTCCCAGGATCATTTTTAATAGTGACCCTTTTTCATGTTCAGTAGTGTACTGTTTTAGATGCTAAATTAAAAAGTCGCCTTATCTATAGAAATGTCAGAATAAGCCCACTCAGGCCTGCAAGTGACTGCATGCTCCCCTGTTTGCACACACACACAGCACAGGGATCTATTGGAACGGTGACTTTGTATAACCAAAATCTTCTCCTGTTTAAAGCAAGCACCTCCTTCCTCAGCTCTAAGTTACCTATAGTCCGTACCTAGTAGAGTAGATGGCAGGATTTCATAATGGAGTTGTACACCTAGCATGGTGCCTGCCGCATAAGCTTCCAGTAATTGGTAGTAACCGATATTGTAAATATTGGTAGTATTACCAGTGAACATTTCCTATGTCAAAGCCAGATGATTCGTTCTTCCAGGAAAAAACTGCTGCCCGGTGACCCCCTTGCAAGGAAAATAGGCAGACATCCTTTGACACTATGACGACGTTGAAAGTAAAGTTGGGTTGCTTTCAAGAGGGTTAAATAATCGAGCAACTCTAAAACCTTTTTTCTTCTTCCTAGGTCTTAGTGGTGCAATGGCTAGTATAAGCGTGCGTTCGAGTACCCCAGGCTCTCCTACACATGTAAGCAGTGGATCGAATGCTAGTCGAAGGAGAAATGGACTCCATGATGTCGATTTGAACACTTTCATATCAGAAGAAATGGCACTCCACTTGGACAATGGTGGAACTAGAAAGCGTACCTCAGCCCAGTGTGGCGATGTCATTACAGACTCACCAACCCATAAACGCAACAGAATGATCTAAACTGCAAACATTTTCACACCCACCATGCTGCTTGAAAGCCACTTGATCCTCAACATATACTATTATTGCAAAGGAAACATGAGGCCATCTTCCCTTGTTCACTGTTTAAGACAAGTGAATTCTATAGTGGTTGCCATAAAAGGAAGTTCTAGGTATTTCCAGTAGATGCCTCTTGTAACTATGGCTTTCTTAAAACTATAGTCCTAGCAGAGGACATCAGATATCGTGTAGTCGTTAGCAAGATCATCATAGGCAAACATATATCCGTTTCAAGGCTAAAAGTGACCTTAACTGTATTTATTCTCAAAGGGAAAGGAAGTATCAGATGTTTATTTGGTTATAGAACGCTTTTTGGGGGGGGGGGGGCTCCATTTCCTGTGTGTTGAGTATTTTGCTTCAACAGTATTGCCAGGTTCCTAAAATTGTCTAAAACACGTGATTTGGCTTCCTCGTCAAATCGCCAGGCTTCCATTTTTGCAGCAGCACTGTACCATGCACCTGGTTTCTCTCTAGTAACAGTGTGCAACTTCTGATTATTGAACTGTGCCCTATTTTTAGTTTTCAAAGCAGTTTCTAATTCTGGTGATTGTGTGATGTAAAGAGGTGCTATGATGGTCATGCAATTAATACTTAATATCAAATCAATACACAACTTTATTGGATTCACTTTGTGTGTGTTAGTGCTCTAAAAGTAGCAATATTATTAAATTGCCCCCAGATTAACCTTGTAGGATTGAAATACTCATTTTTAAGACAAGTACTACTTCCCATGCAGGGTACTGTCCTTATGGTAAATGTAAACATGTAGACTGCATTCATGGTGACCTGAAGTAGAGAGGTCATGAACTTCATGGGCTTCCTTTTTGGTTCAGTATTAGAGCGAGATGGATGGTGGGAGGGTAGGTATTCTAGTCTGTTATATTCTGTTTAACATTTTTCATGAATGTTCTACTTTGTGCAGTTTCCATTGGAATGGGTGGAAGATAAAGGTCTTTTATCTGCTAATAATGTGATCACACCTTAAATAGCAAAACCCAACTCTCCAATCCCTCTCCTATAAAGTGCAGTTTGGAATCTCATTCTGGAAAAGATGGAATCGCATGGAGGTTCTCTAGATGTTAGGTAGACTTAAATAAAAGTTCTCAATAGATTCCTCTTTTGAGTAAACATAAGACCTCTTGTACCTACAATGTTTTAGAGCATGTTTCATCTTCATTTTTAATATCTTGAACTGAATGGTAGTCTTTTTTTAGATGAAGAACTGATGTCAGCCTGCCAGGTACTGTAATTTATTCTATCATATTATTATAAATGTATCAAGTAGGACAGTGAAAATGTTTCCTTGCAAACTTGTAGCTCAGTATCAGTTACTTTGTTTTTATCCTTAAAAGACCATTACAAATCAGTGTAAGGGTTTTTCCAGTAATTACTCACAGCACTTTGTTAAAGTTTGCAATTTCTTCAGCCATTTAATAATCTTTCTGTGAAGAAACTTTGCTAAGTTAACCATAATATTCATTGGGTGGGATGTGAATGTAATGTGTGAACTGAAGAAGTTCTGTATTCACTATAGATACAGCCCTTATTTAAAAAAAAGTCAATTCCATACTAAACCTAGGAATGAAAGTGAGGCATTTCTAAATTTTTGCAAAAGTGGATCATTTTTTTTGTTTGAATATGATAGGAAGAATTATAGCAATGTATCATTTTACCGGAAACGGGTGAGCCTATGTATTATGAATAATTTCAGGCTTCCCTTTGGAATATATCAAGAAATGAATCTGGAGTTATCTTTGTTTTTCTATCGTAAATTTAGATTCTGGAATTGGGTTTGGTGGTGTGAAGCATTGCTCACAAGCAGCCAGAACTCCTCTTCCTAAAGGATTTTGAGGCTGAGGAACACATATTTAATCTCCCCTTTATGCCTTGGTTCTAGTTCCTCTTTCCAAGTTAGTAACAACAAAAAAATTTTTTTTGGTGGTTTTTGTTTTAGTTGGTGCTCTGAAGCTTAATCTCAATACCCTTTACTCTCGATTGTCAAATTTTGATAAAACATGTGCCATTTTCTTTGGTAAGAGAAAGCAGGTCTTCATGTCTGCCAGAACACAATTTATATATCTTATTGGCTCCATTAAACTTTTTGAAAACTTTAGCATTTGTTACTTTTTTCCATTGCATTTAATTCTAAATGCTCTGTCACCCAGCAGTAACTCTTCCCCCCATCTCCGTCCCGTTGCTCTCCTGTGCCACCCGAGCACAGAATAAACCAAGACCTAGGAGTAGAAAGGGAAATGATTTCTCTTAGGAAAACTTAGTTCTGACTGCTAGATTTTTGCAGCCTTTCTTTGTGCCATTTTAGATGCAAAACAAATCATGGAAGATTGCATATTTGTGTGATACTTTTTAATGTTGGGTTTTTTTTTTTTTTCCTTCAGTCTTTTGAGAACAGTGTAGGCTGACAGTTTACTTTGGGGGAACAGAACCTCTTTTCATCTTAAGCTAGATTCTCTGATTCTTTTAGACGTCATAGCTCATGAGTTCTGTTCCTGTTACCCTAACTTGGCATGAGTGGGTTGAGTTATCCTTAAGCTGCAGTGTTCTGAGCATGGCTGAAGCATTAAAAACTTAAGTATATAATGTTTGGTATTTTATAGAGCAAAATTAATGGAAAGCATTTGGCTGAATCTAAAGACCTGCAGTCAAATTCTTCAATGTGGTTTACCCAACTGGAGTAGTGGTACACACCTTAAATCATTCAATGAATAAATAATTAAAAAAAAAAAAAAACTATGGGGCTTGTCTGCAGTTTTGTTTTGGTCATCACATCTGAACAACTTTGACATAATCAGATGAAGTTCAGGCTTAAAAAATAACTAGCCGAAATATTTTTCCCAAGGGCTGGTGGAACTCATTAAACTTGAGTTACTGTGGCTTTTGGGCCTTAAGGTTGCCGTACAGCAGTGAAAGCTGGGCTAATTTGCTGAACAGTAAGGGGGGTCGCCAAGGCCTGGCCAAGAGGGTGAGCTAGCCTCAGTGCAATGAAGGTGAAAGATGCCAAGAGATGATTTGGAAATGGGCCTTTAGCTGGGGACACAGGCAGCACAGTTAATTTCAGAAAATGATTATGAGTGGATCAGTAGTTTTTGGCACCATTACTACCTGAACTTTTTGAGAGGTATAGTGACTGTTAGCAGATTAATCTCATTACATTTTATTTTGTATAGCTTGCTACTACCTGCCACTTCATCCATTAGATTGATTATTTAGGTGTCTAGTTAGGAGGTTGGGAATCTTTCATAGGTAGGTTCTGGACTCTTGGAGTGCAGTTACGTGAAAGCTTCCGCCAGAAGAAACCCTTGTTTATTTTAAACTTAAGATTCATATGTTTAATTTAGTTAAGTTTAGGAGGTTATTCTGATCAGATGTTGTTATAGTACCTGCTCCCTCCTTGAAAGCTGTTACAGCTTTGATCAATTCAGATGACCTCACCTGGTATGTCTTGCTTCCACACCCCACGCTGGAATGTTTGTGAGGTGTGTGATGTTTTAGTGGGGTCACTTTGTGTTGTACTGATGCACTTGACAAGGTTTTACTTCTTGTGGTGGGCCCTGCATGTTCTCTGTGGAGTCCAGCACAGAGTAGCCTGTGATGCAAGAGGATTTTGAGAGTCCAGCACAAATTTTGTGGCCCTCGGCAAAACTGGGAAGTTTCATTGATGTTATTGCAAATTTCTGATGGCCCCTCATTTTATTTGTGTTGAGTTAATGCTTAAAAAAAATTTTTTTAACAGGAAAAATCCAGCCACACAGCAGCTTATAGTATATGCAGGTCTTTCTGCATAAGAATGTATATGGTGATATTTTGTGACTAAATAGAATTCCATGGTATGTCTGGGCCTTCATGGTGGGTCCCAGTTTTTTCCAGTTAGTAACAGTGAACACTCAAGTTTTTTTTAGGTTCCTATGGGATAAATTTCTGCAGGTAAAGTTGTTGGTTCAAAGGAATTCATGTTAAATTTCATATTAAAATTCAATATTAAAATATTGATATACTTTAGTGTTGTATATATATAATGTATATAATATTTAATATACTTTAATATTTAATAAGGAGGATCGGCTAATACTTCCATCAACATGGTTATAAGAGTGCCTTTCCCCCTACATCTTAGCCAGTGTTGGGTAGCTGTACTACTTGCAGAGAGAAATGATCTCACGATTTCCATTTGCCTTTTGCCCCCTTGTATGAAGGAGGAACCTTTGCTTGAAATCATGTGGATTTGAATGCTGACCCCTCCACTCACTAGGTGTGGGAGCCTGGGTAAGTTTGCCTCTCTGGGCTCGGTTTCATCATCTGTGAAATAGAAAACAATGATGCGAAGCTTAGTGACTTGAATTCTGTGGATACATTTACATCTGCATTTATAATCTGCCTTCCATCAGTGGAGCCCTTATTAACTCTGGAATGTGGCTGATAGTTTTTTTTTTTTAATGTGCCATTGAAAAGATTAACATACTCGTTTTTATAAAGAAAATTAAAATGTCAAACATTAGCGTAAAGGCTTTCAGCCCTCTCCAAAGGTAAAAACTGGATAGTTTTGGAGAGTAACCTTCCAAGCAATTTTCTGTAGGTTTCTAAGTCCTTCATACGTGTGGCCACTCAGCTGTGCTGGTTGACTCCTGTGTAGGAGTTAGTGCTGGATCACACACTTGAGTGATGTGAGAGACTGGAACGTGGAAGCTCCAGGCTTGAAAATGGGCTGATTTCACCATGTCCTGGGACAGTTTGAGAACAGAGGGGTAGGTACCAAGCACAAGGTGAAGCTTGCGGGTCTGTGTGATGATTAGTTTTTAGGGCAAAAGTTTGTCTACATGTTCGTGAGATCCTACTTTCAAGAATGAAGTTGAACGCCTACCTAGGATGCCACAGGCCAGCAAGTACAGGTGACCTTCCTTTATGAGTCCTTAATCCTCGAGTTGGGGAGCCAGGCCTTCAGAACCCAGGGGACTGGGTGCTGGGTGGGCGTGTCCACTCTGAGTTCAGTGCAGGTCCCGGTTGTGCTTTGTTGCAGCACAGCGGCGCTTGGTAGGGCTGGGGTAGTCCTCTGCTGCGGATCTGGTGGGTGTGTGCTTTGAGCTACCTGAAGTGTTTAGGGTTCCGATCGTTCATGGAGCTGTCATTGAGAGCGCCAGGAGTCCTAGGCTTTATCCAGCTGCAGCAATGAGGAAGGCTCAGCAGGTGTGCAGCCTGAGGAAGAAGGGCTGGGGGTGCTGGGGCAGCCCGCCCCCACTGGTTTCCCTGGGGTGCTTTCAGCCCCCCGGGCCCCGGTGGGCTCCTAATCCAGATGACCCCCGTAAGTCCACCAAGGTATGTGCCACTGTACCTTTGGGATTTGTGGAAGGCTTCTCAGGCCATTGGTATCTGTTCCTTAGGGGTGGTGGTGATGCTGGGCTGAAATTCCTGGGGGAGAGGAGACCATTGATCAAATCATGGAGGAGGCTGATTGCTTTTTTCACCCATCTCTTCTACAGTGAGTCTCACGACCACAAAGGCAGTGTTGATTTCAAGGTGTATCTAGAAGTTTGTAACTACCACGAAGTTCTGATGTGCTGTTTGGGGCTTCTTGGGTTAACATAAATGTCTACAGAACTGTGTTTGCTTACACAATTATATTTGGTACGTTAAGGCTTATCTCTTGCCTATCTCAGTGTTTCTCGAGCATTTGGACTGTGATCCACAGTAAGAAACACCTTTCCCTTGAAGACCTAGTGTGGACACACATGCACACACACACCCCCCACAACTGAAACAAGTTGTAGAGAATTGTTACCTTTTTGTGTGTGGTGCACTTGACTTTATGGTTTCTTGCTATTTCTCTAAACAGTATGCTGTCTGAACTACTACACTGATTTCCCACCCAGTTTGAAAACCTGGGAGCTCTGGATATCAGCGCCTGGCACAAAGTGTAGGAACTTGGACATTTCTTGAAAGAGTGAGTAGATAAAGGTGGCTTGAAGTTTTCTAGATTTTCATGAAAAGTCCCTCTTTTTCCCTGTGGACCTTCACAGTCTGTCAAGAACCAGGGTATGGTGGTCAGTGAGGTGAGCGCTGTCTCCTGTCCGAGGTGAGGTGAAGATGCCTGGGACGACAGCTGCACGTGGGAAGCACACCCAGGAGCCGCTCAATATGGTCCCCTCCATTGTCCACCTGGCTGGATAAAATCCCCTTAGAGTGTGAGAAGGATCTCTCCTGGGTTCTATGCTCGACTCCAGCTCCTTTTGCTATTTCGTCTCCTCTCCAGTTCCGTGGTTCTCAACTTACCTGCACATTAGAATCAGCCATGGTCAGGTGTACCCCAGACACACTAGAGGAGACTCCTTGGGGTGGGACCCAGGCACTAGCATTTTTCAAGCTCTCTAGTGACAGACAACTGTCCAAGGACCTCTGGTGGGTTCTTCAGAGAATCCAGAGGGGAACGGTGCTTTGGCCCTTTCCAGATTGTTTATTGGGCAGGTGGCCAGTGGCACTGGGCTCTCAGGCCAGCCCTGAGGCTGAGGGCAGCTGGTCCTGTACCCCGCCGCTCCCCTTAGCTGCCTGCCCAGCCACCTTCAGTCCCTTAGGCCTTCAGGAAGTCTGGACATTCTTCTGGGGCAGGCTGTTTTACTGGGCGTGGCAGGGGGAAGTTTGCACCCACAAGGCCCCAGGGCGCTGTGAATCATGACTCACCAGGAGTGACCCAGCAGTCTTGCCCCAGGAGATGACTCTCCTGCACCTGGCGGGACTGTCACCTTGGGAAAGGTTTAAAAATACAGATTCCTGGACTCCCCACCTACATACAGAATCCAAAGGTCTGGGGGGGGGGACAGGGTTTCTGTTTTTAAAAGAAGGCAAATTAAATAAAAGTGGGTCCTAAGTCCTACTACCTGGTTATCTCTACATTTTAAAAATTTTATTGGTAACACATGCACTTGGGAAAATAGTACGGAAAAGTTCAAGGTGACAAGTCTTCCTGAGCTGTCTCCTCTGGGATGTTGTCGTGTGTGGAGTTGAGCCTGGAGTTGTGCGGCCTTCTGCCCCTGAGGGAAGCTGGGCCAAGGCCGGGGCTGATGGGCACAGCAGGAAATGAAGGACCTTGGTCCCAGAGCGTGCCAGCCATTGCATTTACTCAGCTTGGAATCCTGTTTCAAGGAGCAGTTCCCCGTTGCAGGAAATCAGGGTGAGGTGCAGACCCCCAGTCTCCCTACCTTGTCAAGAGTTACTGGGCGCACTTTAGAATTTCTGTACATGAATTTAAATATACGTATTCCTGAAAAACTATACAAAAAGGGTCACATACACTCTCAACTGCACTTTTTGTTTTCAGTTAAAATAAGTTGGAGGGCTTCCCTGGTGGTGCAATGGTTAAGAATCCGCCTGCCAATGCAGGGGGACATGGGTTCGATCTATGGTCCAGGAAGATCCCACGTGCCGTGGAGCAACTAAGCCCGTGCGCCACAACTACTGAGCCTGCGCTCTGTAGAGCCCGTGAGCCACAACTACTGAGCCTGCGCGCCTAGAGCCCGTGTTCCGCGACAAGAGAAGCCACCGCAATGAGAAGCCCACACAGTGCAAGGAAGAGTAGCCCTTGCTCCTTGCAAGTAGAGAAAAGCCCACACACAGAAACGAAGACCCAATGCAGCCATAAATAAATAAATTTATAAAAAAATAAGTTGGAGCTCTTCCTTTGCCAGCCTGTACAGACCTGTACCTTGTATTAGTAATGAGTATTGTAATGGAAAAGGGTGAAGATACCTGCCAGCTCCATTTTCCGGATGAGAGTGGAGCTTGGGTGCCTGGCATTGTGGCCACTGCCCTGTGCAGGGCTGGGTGCGCAGCGGGCTCCTGGGGAGCCCTCGGGGCTGCGCTGGCCACTGTGCTCGGACGACATGGAGCCTTGTGGGTATGGTCACCCACCCACCTGGGCAAGTGTTGGCCACTCTGCCTCGCCCTCCCCGTCTGTAAGGGAGGATGAAATGGTGTGATGCCTCACACGGAAGCATATCCGCCTCACACGGAAGCATATCCGCCTCACACGGAAGCATATCCGCCTCACACGGAAGGATACCCGCCTCACACGGAAGGATACCCGCCTCACACGGAAGGATACCCGCCTCACACGGAAGGATACCCGTCTCACGGTGAGCACCGAGTTCTTAATCCTGGTACCAGGGCCCCAAGAGAGCGTTGTCCCTTTCTCCAGGGGAGCCAGAGCGGCTGTCCTGAGGATGGAAAGTGGTGACAGCGGGGGACGCTGAGGCACCCGGGCCAGAGGAGGGCGCTCTGGGGGAGGAGGGGCCGCCGAGGTCGTCGGGGAGAGGCACCGGGACGACGGACCCGCCTCGAAGGGAAGGCCTGGGCCTCCACCCAAGGACAGCACGAGCGCGGCAGGTGGGCTCCGCGGAGCCGCCTGGGACTCGACGTCCTGGGACATGACGTCCCGGACACTAAGCTGCCCAATGAAACTCGTTTTAAATCGGCTGGCTCTGCGCGCCTAGCGGCTGCCCGCGAACCCACATAGTGGGCGCCCCTCCAGATGTCCCGGCTTAGGTGGGCGACCAGCGGGGTCACCGCTGGTACAGGCTCACGGCAGGCAGGGGTGGGGTG
This sequence comes from Stenella coeruleoalba, assembly GCF_951394435.1. NCBI lineage: Eukaryota > Metazoa > Chordata > Mammalia > Artiodactyla > Delphinidae > Stenella > Stenella coeruleoalba. The sequence goes on from NC_137161.1 coordinate 56,712,273, forward strand.
CCTGAAGGCCGAGGGAGTTATTTCCAGGCCCTGGGCGCCGAGGTGGCCCCGTCTGAGGCTGGGGTCAGCTGTCACCCCAGCTGGTGTTCTCAGCAGGTGCCAGCGATGAGGGTTTCCCTTCTTGGGCATGACCTAGCAGGGCTCGGGGGCCACCCCACTGGAACCTTCCCCAGAGGCCTCTCCTTGTGAACATTTGCTCCAAGTTGTGCAAATACTGGAATTCTTTTGATTTATGTCTGCCCCCTGGGGTGCCCTTTCACCCACTGTTGAGAAGGCTGTCACTTTATTCTTTTCGGTTCGTCTTCCATGTCATCTCATAGGACCCTCCCCTCCCCCATCATCCTCTATGCCCCTTGTTTCTCATCCTGTCGTGATTTTATTTACTGGTTTACTTTTGCGTTGTGTCTGCTTTTCCTGGAGGCCATGTGTGTTATTCACTGTCATTGTGTCTGTCACCGGGTGGACATCCTTAACCATATTTGATGGGATGAGGGGATCCCCATTTTACATATGAGAAGACAGAGGCACTGAAAGGTTAAGGGGGTGCCCAAACCAGGAGCTGAACCCATATCTGTCTGCATCTGCCCTGTCTAGAATGTACTTGTGAGCATTCCTTGTCTAGCTGAAGCTCGGGTTCAAATTCAAGAGGATTGGGACCTTGAGCAGGTTACCTTAACCTGAGCCTCAGTTTCCTCGTTCAAAATAGGGATGACGCTGGTTAACTACCTCCTGGGGTTGTAGGCAACAATTTCTTGTTTTGGGGACCTGGTCAGGGACTGGAGGATGCCCATGTGAGCTGCATGACCTGGTCAACTGGACGAACTTGGATTGAGTTTGAGAACTTCCTTCAGACACACCATTCAGTGATGCAAGCAGATGCTGAAATCGTTTTCCCTCACCCGCAGAGCCATGCACCCCGCAAAGTCCTGGGCCCCCACCCCTCCCCCGGGGGCACCTAGGGTCGTCCGTGAATATCCCCTTAAGGCTGGGAGCCTGGCATTCTCCTGCAGGGACTCACTTCCTGTTTGGGCCTGGAGTTTGGAAGGTTGAAAAACAGCCAGGGTCAGCTCCTTGAAAATGGCTGGGCCCGCACACAAGAGCCTTAAAGGGACAGTCCTCCTAGGGCAGGGCTTGTACCGGGGATTCCTGGCGCTGAGTGGGTGCTGATGAATGGGCCCAGCGACCCTGGTGTCCGGATTTGAGCCCAGGGAGCCTGCTGCCAGATCCCGCAGTGCTCCTCTTTTCCCCTAAGGACACAGCCCCAAGCCCCCTCCCACCTTGCACCACCTCCCAGTGCCCAGTCCAACTGCCGGACTATTTTGGAGGGACCCACACTGCCAGGACCTCACTCCCTAATTCTGTTGAACTTTGGTCTGGGCCTTCATTGTCAAACTGGGTAACAGTACCCTAGGCTGACTGAAAATTCCATGAAGTCCTGTTTGTTGGGGGTGGTGACTGAAAATTCCATGAAGTCCTGTTTGTTGGGGGTGGTGACTGAAAATTCCATGAAGTCCTGTTTGTTGGGGGTGGTCCACTCAGATGCTGACGGGGTCAGATCCATGCGTGAAGCTGGCATCCCCAGGACGAAGGTGAATTGCAGAGTGCACAACGGTTTAAGGAAGTTTGAGTTCAACACAGGCTGTTGGCTCAACTGAGCACCTTCTGTGGGTGGGGATGGCTTTGGCCTTCCTTGGGTCAGGGCACCTGGGAGAATGGGTGGATGCCTTTCCAGGCTCCTTCAGGCTCCTCACCTTGCCCACCTCTAAAATGGGCTCTCTCACCGGCCCTGGATTTGGGGTCCTGGCTTGGGATACTCAGGAATCCATGAACTGTAACTCGCACTTACTTATTCTCGGGGTTTAGTCCCTGCTCCTGGACCACCCGCCTCCCCCCCAACCCCGCCCCCGCAAACTCCCTCCCATCCCCAGACTGTGCCAGGGTTCTGGTGGTGTCTCGGGTCTGCCCTCCAGGGCTTTGCCTCAGAAGTCCTTCCTAGTCCCAGCTGTGGCTGTAATCCTTCCATTAGCCTGTGCAGGAGACAAACACATGGCTGTGAGCAAAGCAGGCTTGGGCTTTTTGGCCAAAACAAACAGGAAGTCCACCAATCCTGCAGGAATTTGTGCTGTGCCCACAGGGAGATGAAAGGCCAGTTGTGCTGGTAACCCCATTTCTCCACTGTCTCTTGGGTGCTTTACGTGCGTATATCCCATTGCAAGGTTATTGCAACCCCTAAGGCATGTGTATGTGTCTGTTTTGCCAATGGAGAAGCTGCTGCTCAGAAAGCCTGAGTGACTTGTCTGAGGATACCCAGCTGGCACTCAAACTTGGAATTTCATCTCTCTAGTCCAGACTCCGTCTGTGTGATTTTCCTTTACCTGATCAAGGCACAATCCTTGTTGCCATGGAACTTGTGATCCGGTGGGGAGTGTGTCATTCCGGATCATTTTATGTGTTTAACTTTGTTTTATATTCACTCCAGTTAAATGGTGATGTTTCGTGGTCTCAGCATAAAGAGAGAGAATAGCTTCTTTTCCACTCAATCATGCCTTTTCTTCAGTATAAAAATGGAATTCTTTATTAGAATGGCTGGCACACTATTTAAAGAAACAGAACAACATAGCAGGACTAAAAAAAGTAATGCTGATGTACAATCTCTGGACACAGGATTTGAATATCCTGGCTCCACCACTGATGAGCTGTGTGACCTTGAGCAAACCCACTTAACTGCTCTGTGCCTCAGTTTCCTCATCTAAAATGTGGATAAGTTGTTGTTATGAGGCTTAAATGGAGTTAATGACTTAATAATCGAAAGTTCTTATAGTAGCATTTGCCATTTAGTAAGCACTATAGAAGTGGTTTTTTTTTACTGTGATAGAATGGATAAATATATTATGGAAGGTAAATATACTATGGAAGGTGGAATTCCCTGGCGGTCCAGTGGTTGAGGCTTCACATTAGCACTGCTGGGGGCGGGGACAGGTTCGATCCTGGGCAGGGAACTAAGATCCCACAAGCCGTGTGGCATAGCCCCCCCCAAAAAGGAAGGGTCCTCACCCATAGCAGATAGAGTTAATAGCCCCCTTGGTCCCTCAAACCCCTAGGGCAGGCTTGTCTTGGGGATTCCTGGTGGTGAGGGGTGCTGATGAATGGGCCCAGGGACCCTGGAGTCAGGATTTGGGTCCAGGGAGTCTGCCACCAGATCCTGCAGTCCTCTTTTTCTCTAAGAACCCCCCTCTACCCCCTCCCACTTTTATCGCAGAGGCAATAGTTTTCAGGATTTGGGTCCAGGGAGTCTGCCACCAGATCCTGCAGTCCTCTTTTTCTCTAAGAACCCCCCTCTACCTCCTCCCACTTTTATCGCAGAGGCAATAGTTTTGACATTATTTTGGTACCTATCTTTCTGGACCAGGAATCAGTAACTACAGCTTGTATATAGCCTCAGGGCCAAATTCTACCCCCGCCTGGTTTTGTGAATAAAGTGTTATTTACATTCGTTTGCTTACATATGGTCTAGGGCTGCATTTGCAGAGTTGAATAGTTGTGACCTTATGGTTCACAAAGCCCAAAATGTTTACTCTCTGGTCCTTTACAGAAAGCTGACCTCTGCTCTAGACCATTTATCATTATAAAAGAAAAAAAGGAATTATATTGTAGGCATTTGTTTAGCAATTTGCTTTTCTTCACTTAATATTAAATCAAGGACCTCCTTGGGAATTCCCTGGTGGTCCAGTGGTTGGGACTCGTGCATTCACTGCAGAGGGCCTGGGTTCAATCCCTGGTTGGGGAACTAAGATCCCTCAAGCCGCGTGGCATGGCCAAAAAAAAAAAAGGAAGGAAAAAAAAGATCTCTCCACACGCAGACCAGCCTGCTGCTAGTATTTCAGAGTTTGGCCATCCCATAATTTATTAGCCCATCTCTGTGATGTCATGTAGTTTATTTCCCTGTAGTCTATTGCAAAAAGTGCTGCAGTGATTCTTTTGTGTATATGTGTGAGATTTCTAGATACCAAGAAATAGAAATTCTGGGTCAAAGCATACATACGTTTAAGAGTTGGATGGAGACTGTCAAATCTTCTCAAAAGGCCAGTTTACCATAATTCAAAAAGATACATGTACCACAGTGTTCACTGCAGCATTATTTACAATAGCCAGGACATGGAAGCAACCTAAGTGTCCATCAACAGATGAATGGATAAAGAAGATGTGGCACGCGTATACAATGGAATATTAGTCAGCCATAAAAATGAACAAAATTGAGTTATTTGTAATGAGGTGGATGGACCTAGAGTCTGTCATACAGAGTGAAGTAAGTCAGAAACAGAAAAACAAAATACCGTATACTAATGCACATATATGGAATCTAAAAAAACGGTACTAATGAACCTAGGGGCAGGGCAGGAATAAAGATGCAGACATAGAGAGCAGACTTGAGGACACAGGGGGGAAGGGGAAGCTGGGACGAAGTGAGAGAGTAGCACTGACATATATACACTACTAAATGTAAAATGGATGGCTAGTGGGAAGCTGCTGCATAGCACAGGGAGATCAGCTCGATGCTTTGTGACCACCTAGAGGGGTGGGAAAGGGAGGGTGGGAGGAAGACGCAAGAGGGAGGGGATATGGGGATGTATGTATACGTCTAGCTGATTCACTTCGTTGTACAGCAGAAACTAACACAATGTTGTAAAGCAATTATACTCCAATAAAGATTTTTTTAAAAGCCCATTTTATACTACCCCCAGCAGTGTCTGCAAGCACCCATTTTCCCATATTGTCTCCACACTTGAAGGTTGAACCTTGCCAAATTAACTTTGAATTTATGGTACAAAGTTGAATTTATAGTTCTCATAAAAGCCTGAAGGGATTTTTGGAAACGCATCAGAAATATTGCTGTTTAAGTTCACCTGAAAGAATTCACAACTGAGATTAGGTAAGGAAATTTTGAAATAAAGAATTTAAAACTTATAAAATGGTAATAATTAAAAGTTAGGTGTTGGGAATTCCCTGGTGGTCCAGTGGTTAGGACTCTGCACTTTCACTGCTGAGGGCGTGGGCTCAATCCCTGGTTGGGGAACTAAGATCCAGCAAGCTGGGAGGCACTGGGGGCACAGCAAAAAAAAAAAAAAAAAAAAGTTAGGTGTTGGCACAATGAAACAAGATAGATACTCCAGAAAATATACTTGGTATTCCATCAGAAAATAGCACAAATGATGGAAGGGATGGATTAGCCAACAAGTGTCAGGGAAAACAATATTTGGGGGAAAAATTGTTAGCGCATCATCTCATGCTCCCAGATATTTTGAGAGATTAAAAAGTTAAATGTAAAACATAAACAAGGAAAATGTTTGTGAATGCTTAACCTTATAAGTGTAAAGAAATGGACAATATTTTTTAAAAATAAAAAATTGTGAGCATAAATTTAAACTCTTGTTCATCACCAATATGAACAAAATTGAAAGGAAAATGGGACTGTGACATGTAATACACCAAAAAGGAAAAATAGGGACGGAATTCACAGGCAGAAATGCAAATGACAAATCAATATATGAATAGAAAATTCAACCTTACTTTGTGAAATCCAAATTTTAAAAAGAGATACTGAGTTTTTTTTTTTTTTTTGAGATACTGAGTTTTGAATACAGTTTTGAAATGGTAAGTGGATACTACTCAGCACTGGGAAGTCCGGGATGATGTACCTTCATACATGTTGTTCCTGAGAAGGCAAACTTCCAATATTCCAAAAACTTAGTTGGCCATCTGTATCAAGATCTTTAAAAATGGTCCTAGCTTTTTTTTTTTTAATTTTTAAAAATTTATTATTTATTTTATTTATTTATTTTTGGCTGCATTGTGTCCCTGTTGCTGCGCACGGGCTTTCTCCAGCTGCGGCTTGTGGGCTGTAGGCACGTGGGCTTCAGTAGTGGTGGCGCACGGGCTTTGCTGCTCCGCGGCATGTGGGATCTTCCCAGACCAGGGCCCGAACCCGTGTCCCCTGCATTGGCAGGCGGACTCCCAACCACTGCGCCACCAGGGAGGCCCGGTCCTAGCTTTTGATCCTATAATTCCACTTCTAAACATTTACCCCAAGAGGGGAATAATCAGAGTTGTGGAAACTGCTTCTTATGCAACAATATGAAGTGTAGTATTATTTGGAATAGAAGACACAAAGAAATAATATAAAAACCTAGTGATAGGGGACTGATAAACACATCTTATTAGTTTCACTAGGTGGAAAATTATGAAGTCTTTATAAAGCATGCTCTTGACTATTTCAAGAAGTGGGGAAATGCTCATAATATAATGGGAAATGTATGCAGCATGATCTTAATTTGGCTAGAACGGTGCCTGGTAGCTAGTTTTCAGTAAATGTGAGCTACTATCATTATTGATGATGTCAGACCCTCAAATTATCATTCATTCATTCATCGCTCAGTTGCATACGTATCAGTGTTCAGGCTCCTTGCCTGGTCCACCCTGTGTGAGCTATTTGGGGAAGATTGTAGAGCAGTGGCCCCAGGCTCCTTCCCCCTGCGGGGGGTCCCTGGACCATCAGCTGGCTCTGTTTCTGGCTAAGCACTGCCATCTAGAGGCCTCTGGCCCACATGGCAGCTGTCCCTTGCAGCCCCTCCCGCTGACACTGGGCTCCAGCCCCAGGGGTGGAGAGGGCGCGGTCGACCCTGCACCCTGCCCCACGGGAGGTCTGCTTGGTCAATGCTAGAAAGACCCTTAGGTCAAGATCCTTACAAGGATCAAGGAAGCCTTTGGGGCCGTATTTCTTAAAATGTGGCCCTTGAACCTGCATCGGTGTCAGCTGGTGGGAGACTTAATAGTAAAGATCCAGGGTACATCCCAATCCCCCTGAATCAGACCTTGCTGGGGGGAGGTGGTAGGCAGGGGTGCTGAATAGCTAGAATTTTAACATGCTCCTTGGGTGATTCTGATGCACATTGAAGTGTGTTTTTGTTTTTAATTTTTATTAGAGTGTAGTTGCTTTACAATGTTGTGGTAGTTTCTACTGTACAGTAGAGTAAACCAGCTATACGCATACATATATCCACTCTTTTTTGGATTTTCTTCCCATTTAGGTCACCACAGAGCAGTGAGTAGAGTTCCCCGTGCTATACAGTAGGTTCTCATTAGTTATCTATTTTATACGTAGTATCAATAGTGTATATACGTCAATCTCAATCTCCCACTTTATCCCATCCCCACTTTTCGCCTTGGTATCTGTACGTTTGTTCTCTACGTCTGTGGCACATTGAGGTTTGAGAGCCATCGATAGACCATTGATATTTTATAATTTAATGGGGGCCAGAGCTTGGCATAGAGCCTTTGACCCTGGAAACATACATATAGATAGATATATTTTAGGAGGTTCCTTGACTCCATTTTAAGACTTTTTAAAGGGCAGTTTTAGGTAAGCAAAATTGAGAGGAAGTACAGAGATTCCCATATTATACCCGCCCCCCACCAGGCAGCCTTTCCCATTATCAACATCCTCTACAGAGTGGTACATCTTATGAACTTAGACTGACACATCATAATTGTCCAAAGTCTATAGTTTACATTAGGGTTCATCTGGTAGTGTATATTCTATGGATTTGGACATAAGAATAATGACAGGTATCCATCATTATAGTATCATACAGAGTATTTTGCTGCCCCCCAAATCCCCTGTGCTCCACCTATTCATTCCTCCCTCCACCACAACCCCTGGAAAACACTGATCTTTTTACTGTCTCCCTAATTTTGCTTTTTCCAGATCGTCATATAGTTAGAATCATATAGTACATAGCCTTTTCAGACTGGCTCCTTTCACTTAATAATATGCATTTAAGATTTCTCCATGTGTTTTCATGGCTTGGTAGCTCATTTCTTTTTAGTGCTGAATAATATTCTATTGTCCGGATGTACCACAGCTTATGAATAAAGCTACTGTAAACATGCACGTGCAGGTTTTTGTGGGGATCTAAGTGTTTAGCTCCTTTGGGTAAATACCAAGGAGCAAGATTGCTGGATATTGTATGGTAAGAGTATGTTCAGTTTTGTAAGAAACCACCAGACCGTCTTACAAAGTAGCTGTACCATTTTGCATTCCCACCAACAATGTATGAGAGTTCCTGTTGCTCCACATCCTCACCAGCATTTGATGTTGTCAGTATTTCAGATCTTGGCCATTTAAGTAAGTATGTAATGGTATTCACTGTTGTTGTAATTTGCATTTCCCTGATGACATATGATGTGGAGTATTTTTTCATATGCTTATTTGCCATCTGTGTTTCTTCTTTGGTGAGGTGTCTATTAAGGTCTTTGGCCCATTTTTTAAATATAAATTTATTTATTTATTTTTGGCCGCATTTGGTTTTTGTTGCTGCTCGCAGGCTTTCTCTAGATGCGGCAAGCAGGGGCTACTCTTCATTGTGGTGCGAGGGCCTCTCATTGCGGTGGCTTCTCTTGCTGTGGAGCACGGGCTCTAGGCGCGTGAGCTTCAGTAGTTGTGACACGTGGGCTCAGTAGTTGTGGCTCACGGGCTCTAGAGCACAGGCTCAGTAGTTGTGGCACACGGGTTTAGTTGCTCCGTGGCATGTGGGATCTTCCCGGACCAGGGATTGAACCCATGTCCCCTGCAGTGGCAGGCAGCTCCTTAACCTCTGTGTCACCAGGGAAGTCCTGGCCCATTTTTTAATAAGGTTATTTATTTCCTTATTGTTGAGTTTTAGGAGTTCTCTGTGTATTTTGGATAACAGACCTTTATCAGATGTGTCATTTGCAAACAGTTTCTTCCAATCTGTGGCTTGTCTTCTAATTCTCTTGACACTGTCTTTTGCAGAGCAGAAGTTTTTAATTTTAATGAAGTCCAGCTTATCGATTATTTCTTTCATGGATTGTGCCTTTGGTGTTATATTTTAAAAGTTATTACTATGCCCAAGATCACCTATCTAGGTTTTCTCCTGTGTTATCTTCTAGGAGTTTTAAGAGTTTTACATTTTACATTTTAGGTGTATGATCCATTTGGGTTCATTTTTGTGAAGGGTGTAAGATGCTGCAGCCAGAGCCACAGTGAGTCCCGGAGAGAGAGAACGCTGACCTGCTGCTCATAAACCCTCTGGGGCATGAGTGGGGCTGGCTCTTTCGCCCACATACCCTGGAGAAGGGGGAAACCCTATTTTTTGTTAGTCTGTTCAGTACTCTCTGTCATGGGGATAGCTGCACTTTAAAAATTTCTGATTGATAAAATAAGCAGTGATTTGAGTGTAATAGAGTAAAATCCTAAATGTACTGTGTTTGTTTAACTTCTCTCTTCTGAGCAACATAGTAGAGTTAGTAACTAATACCTTACCATTGTCAGGTACATGAGAAGAAGTGTCACAAAATAGGATTTTGCAAATCCTAGCTCATCACCTATTAATGCTGTGACCTTGGTCAAGTTACTAACTTCTAAGTTTTCTCATCTGTGAAAGAGGATTCACAAGAATATCCTACCTGTGGCAAAGACTGCTCATTTTCCCCTAAGATCGTTTCTCCCCTGAATTTTAGCTGGGGCTATGCCAAATGAAGACTACATTTCTCAGTTTCCTTTGCAGCTATGTTTAGCCTTGTGACCAAGTTCACCAATAGGGTCTAAGTGATGTGGGGAACTTCTGGGATGCGCTGTTGCCATTCTCCTCCCCTTTCCTCCTTCCCCTGAGCTGGATGGCAGGTGCAATGGCTGGAGATGGAGCAGCCATCTGGAACGTGAAGTCGTTTTAGGAATAGAGAGTGGAGGGCATGCATAGTAGATGGACAAGACAGAAGAAAGTTGTTTCTCTGATACCGTGGAGCTGCCACACCAGCCCTGGACCACTCCATAACAGATTTTTATGTCACAGAAAAGTAAACTTCTATCTTATTTAGGCCACTGTCATTTTGGGTCTCTGTTACTTGTAACTGAATTTAGGCCTATTAAATGCATGACCTCATAGAGTTCTTGGAAAGATTAAATGAGAGACTATGTACAACTTGCTTATTGCAAGAGCTAGCACATTATCAACACTCAGTAAATGTTAGCTTCTTGTTGTAACTTCTCTAGCATCTAATTATAATAGCTGTCCCTCATCTCCAACGAGAGCTCTAGAGGGGAGTCCTTCCGGAAAGAAACATGATCAAGACTGTGTTGGTTCCAAACAATAAATAGTATCTGGGAATTCCCTGGCGGTCTAGTGGTTAGGACTCTGTGCTTTCACTGCCAAGGGCCTGGGTTCGATCCCTGGTCGGGGAACTAAGACCCCGCAAGCCATGTGGTGCGGCCAAAAACAAAACAAAACAAACAACCAAAAAAACCCCAACAGTATCATCATCATAAACAACGAATTCAGTTAGAAATGATTTCATTTGCGCTCTTCTGTTTACTAGTTTTAGCTGACAAAGCTCAGCTTTCCAAGTTTGCATGGTATTTTAATGGCAAGATAAGTCATACATTCTTTAATTTTTAAAATTTTATTATTTATTTATTTATTTTGGGCTGCATTGGGTCTTCGGTGGCTTCTCTTGTTGCGGAGCACAGGCTTTAGGGGTGCGGGCTTCAGTAGTTGTGGCGCATGGGCTTAGTTGCTTCAGGGCATGTGGGATCTTCCCGGATCAGGGCTCGAACCCGTGTCCCCTGCATTGGCAGGCAGCTTACATTCTTTTAAATAGCTGTGTTTACAAACACATAGCTCCATTATTCCACATTTGAAACCCAGCCTTTCAAAACAATTTAGGTGTATTCTTCTCCTTGGCTTTCTCTGTTTTAGAAAACATGTTGGAATGCTTTCCCAGAGTCAATGGCAGCAGTTCAGCTTTGTGCTTTGTAACCTATGGGTGGTCTATTTATCAAATATTCAGTGATATCTACTGTTTCCAATTAACATTTGTTTGACTCAGCTGTTTCTAAGATCCCGTTTAGCTCTCAAGGTCTCAGTATTTTGATTCTGCAAAATACTGTGAGTTTTTAGAATGCAAACCTTGATTCCTAAGGAATCCCAAGGGAAAAAGCACAGGCAGAGTAAAACTGAAGGAAGAAAATTGTAACAAGATTTGTTATCAATGGATGAAAGGAAAGAGAAGATAAAAATCAAGATGGTTACTCTTTAATGTTTAAAAAAAACCTTCAAAATCAACAATATTAAATGTAACATTTGGGGGGGTGGATAAAACCTATTACTACTCTACATTGATATAATTTTTAAAAAACCTGAAAGTACTAATATTTTTATTATGGCATAAAGCAGTATTTTATATGTTAACTCAATTTTTAAATGGGTTGTATTTTAACAGCCCATCAATTGTTTGATAGGTAAATTGGAAATTATTTTCTCTGCAGAAAATAGTAAAATAATAACATTTCCCAAGCTAGCCCAACAGGGCCATTTAAACTAAATGGTAGCTGAATTATATACTTATAAATATGGTTCGAGTTCTGGGGTCCAGGAGAAACTTTAGCTTCATTTATTGAGATAACCATGCTTTTCTTAAAATTAAGTTGTGTGGGCTTCCCTGGTGGCGCAGTGGTTGAGAGTCCGCCTGCTGATGCAGGAGACACGGGTTCGTGCCCCGGTCTGGGAAGATCCCCCATGCCACGGAGCGGCTGGGCCCGTGAGGCGTGGCCGCTGAGCCTGCGCGTCCGGAGCCTGTGCTCTGCAACGGGAGAGGCCACAACAGTGAGAGGCCCGCGCGTACCGCAAAATAAATAAATAAATAAATAAAAATTAAGTTGCGTGAAGTGAAATTCCTATTCGTCGTCCCTCTTGTTCTTGTATTTTGTCTGATTATTTTTCTTTAGGCCAATCCATATCAAGGTTTTAGCTGCCCTTCCCTGAAGGGTAGGTACCGAATCCTTTTAATGTGCTTGATAAGGCACCCATCCCTATTTATGAACAATTTTTTGGTTGTTATTAAAGCATCTCCAGTATCTGGGCAAGAATAAATCGAGTAAGTCATGTTCCATAAGTCGCTTGTGATCAGACACCTTGCCTTATGTCTTTTTTTTTTAAGGGATTTAAAATTTTTATTTATTTATTTGTTTGGCTGCGTTGGGTTTTCGTTGCTGCGCGTGGGCTTTCTCTAGTTGTGTCGAGCGGAGGCTACTCTTCATTGTGGTGCGCAGGCTTCTCATTGTGGTGGCTTCTCTTGTTGCAGAGCACAGGCTCTAGGCACATGGGCTGCAGTAGTTGTGGCACGTGGGCTCAGTAGTTGTGGCTTGTGGGCTCTAGAGTGCAGGCTCAGTAGTTGTGGTGCATGGGCTCAGTAGTTGTGGCTTGCAGGCTCTAGAGCGCAGGCTCAGTAGTTGTGGTTCACGGGCTTAGTTGCTCCGAGGCATGTGGGATCTTCCCAGACCAGGGCTCGAACCCGTGTCCCTGCATTGGCAGGTGGATTCTTAACCACTGCACCACCAGGTTAGTCCCTGCCTTGTGTCTTAATGGGAAACCATGAAGAATCAGAAGAGTGAATCTAGAGATAAAAGCCAAGAGAATTTCTGAGAACAGAGTGCAGGAACCATCCAGCCAGGAGTCAAGGATAGAATTGAAGTTCAAATAGAACAAGGACTTTGCCTCAAGAATTTGAGTCAAGTTGACTGTGTTTTTTTTTTTTTTTTTTTTTTGTGAATAATATTTCTTTCTCATGCTGTAAATTCTATTTTATTTTATTTTTTTTGGCTGTGCCGTGTGGCATGTGGGATCTTAGTTCCCGACCAGGGATCGAACCTGTACCCCCTGCAGTGGAAGCGCCGAGTCCTAACCCCTGGACCGCCAGGGAAGTCCCTGACTGTGTGTGATTTCAGCACGTATGCAGTGACCCCCCTTCTCTTTTTCTTCACTTTCCACAGAACCCAAAATTTATTGGGGTATCCACCGGATTAGGGCTGCTGTAACACATGACCACAAACTGGCTGGCTGGAAGAAAAGACATTTATTCTCACAGTTCAGGAGGCTGGGAGCCTAAAATCCAGGTGCTGAGGGGGGCTCCCTTTGGGGGAAAAGAGGGAGAAACGGCTCCAGGCCTCGCTCCCAGCTTCTGGTGGCCTGAGGTGTTTCTTGACTTATGGCCGTCTTCTTCTTGTGTCTTTGCATTGTCTTCCCTTTGTTTGTGTCTTTATGTCCAAATTTCCCCTTTTTATAAGGACATAAGTCATATTGGATTAGAGCCCACCCTAATGACCTTATTTGAAATTGATTATCTCGGTTAATCTGATATCTTCAAATATGGTCACCTTCCAAGGTCCTGAGAGAGGACCTTGACATCTTTTGGGGAGGGGGCCCAAGCGTCCACCCTCCTCAGGGAGGTCCCACAGTGTATGGATGGCTAGCGGGTACGGGCACCCAGCTCTCTCTAACTTTCCACATTCCACACCACATCTCTCTAGAGCTCCATATTTACCCATGTGAAAGGGAGCTGCCAACTGCACGTGAATCTTACGAAATCTCCAGTGTGGGAATCATTGAAGGATCTTTGAAGAATCCAGACGGCCCCCTTTCCAGGTGAGCAGGCCCAGGGCAAGGAACCTGCCCAAGGTCCCGGTCCAGGGACAGAACAGGACTCTGGGGAAAGGCTTTGCCTGGGAGGCCCCATAGCCACAGGTTGTGACGGAAAACCTTGGGCCACCTGCCTAAGCTGGAACCCGGCTGTGGAACTCGCTAGCTTCGTGACCTTGAGCAGGTCGCATGACCTCTCCGAGCCTCAGTTTCCTCACAATCACGAGGATCAGAGGAAGGGCCATATTGGGGACTTCCCTGGCGGTCCAGTGGTTAAGACTTTGCGCTTCCACTGCAAGGGGCGTGGGTTCCATCCCTGGTCAGGGAACTAGGATCCCGCATGCCGTGCGGTACAGCCAAAATAAATAAATAAAATAAATAATTATCCTATTAAAATTTTTTTTTAAAAAAAGAAGGGCCATTTACAGGGTGCTCAGCACTGTGCCTGGCGAGCAGCGAGTGTTCATGAAGGGTTAGCCAATTGTTGTCCATCTCAGGGCCATTCCTCCGAGGGTGGCTGTGACCCTTGTCCTGCACCGAGGCTTGGCTTGTAGTCAGAATCCTGACTTCACTTCTTGGATGTGTGATCTTGGGTGACCAACTTCAGGTCCCTGAGCTACAGTTTTCCCATCTTTAAATGGGGTGAATGATATTCCCCATCACAGAGAGTCATTATGAGGCTTAAAGCGCATTTATTCATTCAACAAATATATATTGCGGTCTTTTACTGCAGGAGTCTATCTAGAGATAAACATTAAACAAATGAATGAGGGACTTATTTAGCAAGTGGGAAGGATGTAAGTGCTGCAGGGAAAACAAAGCAAAGAATGGGAAGGAGGTAGAAAGGGAAAGAGAGGGGGTGGCAATTTAAAGACCTGAAGGGGAGGAGGGAGTGAGCCATGAGGGCACAGAACATGCAAAGGCCCTGGGGCAGGAGGGTGCCTGGTGGGTTTGAGGGACAGGATGGAAGCCAGTGTTGCTGGAGGAGAGCAGGGGAGCAGAGAAAAGAGAGAGGCGGAGGTGAAGGCAGAGAGGGACAGAGGCTGCTGGAAGGATCTTGGACTTACAAAGAGTTCAAGTTTAGCCATTGCAAACATTCCACTCATATTTTTTGGGCTCTGCCTTGTCCCAGGAACTATCTGGTACTGGGGACAGTCCAGACCTCGAAGAGCTCAGCCCTGTACTTGGGGGATGTTGGGGCTTTGCAAAGGGGCCAGATCTGGGGAGTTCTTGGGGTTGTATCTGGGTCTTCTTAGTTTGGGACCAGAAATGGGTGCTCTGAAAGGTTTTGGAAGCAGACAAATACACCCTTTCAACATCTAGAGTCTTATCTATTAGACATGACTTAAAATTTTTTTTCCTAGGGGTGATTGAAGCCCACTGTTTGCCTGGGTCTCTTTTTCTCCTATGCCCACCGGTGGCTGAAGTTAGTTCATTTGCCTTCTCCTGCACTGCTGCTGGCAGAACTCTGCCAGCCTTTGGGTTGGATACAGATAATATATTCTGTTGAAGAGCAGGCATTCTTAGTATTATTTAAATCTTTGAAACATTAGTCTGTTGAATATGGAACTTGAATCCGATGGGGCCTTTGGACCAAATTCTTTTCCTCACTCCCATCTCTCCCCCATCCCTCCTTCTCCAGTTCTTGCCCTCCTCACCGCTCCCCCCGCCACAACCCTGAGTTCCTTCCTGGTTTTGTTCTCCCCAAATGATGCCAGTTCCTGTGTCTGTGTCTCTGTGTCACTTGCTGTTTCTCTGTTCTGTCTCCCTATCCCTGTCTTGACTCCAGCGATATTGACATTTGGGGCTGCATCCTTCTTTGCTGTGGGGCCGTCCTGGGCACTTTGGGAAGTTGAGCAGCAACCCTGGCCTCTACCCACTAGATGCCAGTAGCACCCCCTCCCCAGTTGTGACAACACAGATTGTCTCCAAACACTGCTAGCTGCCCCCTGGGGGACACAGTAGCCTGGAGAACCTCTGGCCTGTCCCCTTCCTCATCCCTCAGTCTCTCTCTCATCAACTGTCTCTCTCTGTCTCTGGCCAACACGAGCAAGTAATCAGGGCTGACTGTCCCCAGGGCTGGGAAGCCAGGCTGCACCACATCACCCGCATTTCTTCTGGCCTGTACTCTACCCCCTTCTCAGTTTCCATGGGGTTGAACCGTGAGCTGGCAGAAGAGTGGGAATGGGGACCGAGGCCAAGAAGAATGTTGGCCTGTTCTGCCCGTGTGGGTCTCAGAGCACCTGCAAGATCACGGGGTGGGTGCTTGTTAAACCTGGAGGTTCCTCTCATTGAGACCCCTTCTTTTGGGCTTTGGATAAACACAAGTGACAGCGGCCTATGGCCTGTGTCTCAGCTTCCAAAAGCTGCCTCAGCAGATGGGTAACTACTGCGTATCCTCGGCCTTCCTGTCTCTCCCTGGAACCCAAACTAAGTGCCAAGGGTCTCCTGAATTCTCCATGGCTTGGGCTCTGGCCAAGGGGGCTGAGGTACCTGGAGTCAGTCACGTCTAAATTCTAAGCTATCAGGTGCTGCCCCAGAAACCCAAGTGTGGGCCCACACCCTGTCCTGGGTGCACATCTCCACGGCACATCACCTCCTGTTCCCTCAATCGCCATGCTTGGCCCTGACTCCCTTCTCCAGGTGAGCTGTGGAGTGGATGCTTTGGCTACCCCCCCACTGTCAAGGTCTCCGTGGGAGGGGGCCACGGCAGGTGCAGAAGGCTGCGGGATAATAGCGACACAGAACAAACGTATGGACACCAAGGGGGGAAGGTGGCAGGGAGCGGGTGGTGGTGGGATGAATTGAGAGATTGGGATTGACATATATACACTAATATGTATAAAAGGGATGACTAATGAGAACCTGCTGTATAAAAAAATAAAATTAAATTAAAAAAAAAAAAAAGAAGGCTGCAGGATGGGAGAGCAGAAAGGGCTCACACAGACCTGACTTGGAATCCAGATTCTGCCACTTACCAGCTGTGGGACCTTGAGCAAGTCACTTCACCTCTCTGAGCCTCTGTTTCCTCTTCTATAAAACAGCAATACCACCACCTAGTGGCATAGCTAGCTTATATGATGCCTGGAGTGGGTCATTAAAAAAAAACACTCCTTCCCCCCTACCATTTTAGAAATGGCTTTTTTCAGATATAGTCCACATCCTATATAATTCACCCATTGAAAGTACAATTCAATGTTTTTTGGCATATTAATTAAAAAACTTGTGATGAAATATATATTGCATGATTTAGCGTTTTGACCATTTTTAAGTGGCCTTAATGACATTAGCACCTCCTCTTTATGACAAAATGATCTTCTGTGATGTCGGTAACAATCATCATCTTCTGGATTGGTTCTTTGGTTTTAAAACGAGGGAGCGGGCTTCCCTGGTGGCGCAGTGGTTGAGAGTCCGCCTGCCGATGCAGGGGACACGGGTTCGTGCCCCGGTCCGGGAAGATCCCACATGCCGTGGAGTGGCTGCACCCGTGAGCCATGGCCGCTGGGCCAGCGCGTCCGGAGCCTGTGCTCCGCAACGGGAGAGGCTGCAACAGTGAGAGGCCCGCGTACCGCCAAAAAAAAAAAAAACAAAAACAAAAAATGAGGGAGTAACAACTAAAAGAGAAAAATGTTTCATTTTAAAGATGTTATCTGAATTCAGGAAGGTGTTTCATGTGTGAACTAGAATTTGCACTTATTGAAACAAAAATAGGACACCTCGAGGGTTCCCCCGTCTCACTGTCCTAAACTGTCCATACAGGGACTTCCCTTGTGGCCCAGTGGTTAAGACTCCGAGCTCCCAATGCAGGGGGCACGGGTTCAATCCCCAGTCAGGGAACTAGATCCCACATGACGATCCGCGCGGTCAAAAAGCAAAACCAAAACTGTCCCCACAAATCAAAATGCCAAGATTTTAGGAGGTAACTCCAGCTTGACGTCCTCATCTTGGGGCCCCCCCCCCTTGTTTACATGGACTCTGCTGTTTGCACGCAGCCGTACTAAACACCAGGGGGGCGTCAGTGACTCGACCTGCACCCGGAGAGGGTGATGCCCAGCATCTAGGAATTTACTCCCAAAACAAACGTGGGGAGCTGAGTCTGTCTGGCTGTGTGGCTGTGTGTTCTCAGAATGAATTGCTATTTAGAATACAATGTTTATGAAGGGACAAGTATCAGTAATAAAAACGTGCTGCTTTGAAGTTTATGTGTATATTATGAAAACTCAGCGGTAACTAACGGCAGCAACTGTTTGGAACTTAGGCCAACGAAGATATTTTGGGGGAAGAGTACTGCGATGGTGAGGATAAAAAGCAGTCCAACTTGTGGTCGATTTCATTCTTGGCTTCAGTTCTGTACAGATGAGATACAGCCTCTTATTGCCTCCATCAGGGCAGCTGCTCCCCGACCCGCTGGGTTGTGGATGAGCCTTAGAGTTCAGGTGCAGGAAGGAACCCAGCACGCTCTCCAGCTCATCCTGCGTCATGGGCTCTGATACCTACCTGATGCCCCATCATGATCGATATAGGCCGATGCTGCTCTTGCCACTGACAGGTCTCTACCTCGCACTTAGGAATTTTTCTAATCTGGGGTGTGGCTCTCACTCAGGCATAAATCACTGTGTTCCCACTGAAACTCTTCTCCAAGAGGCCAAGGAATATGGAATTGTCAGCAATCGAACTTTTTATTTACTTATTTATGATTTTGGGCTGTGCTGGGGCTTTGTAGCTGCGTGCGGGCTTTCTCTAGTTGCGGCGAGCGGGGGCTACTCTTCGTTGCTGTGCTCCGGCCTCTCATTGCGGTGGCTTCTCTTGTTGCAGCATGTGGGCCCTAGAGCAGGCGGGCTTCAGTAGTTGCGGCGTGTGGGCTTACTAGTGGTGGTGCTCGGGCTTAGTTGCTCCATGGCATGTGGGATCTTCCCCGACTAGGGATTGAACCCTTGTCCCCTGCACTGGCAGGCAGATTCTTAACCACTGGACCACCAGGGAAGTCCAGCAATCGAACTTCATGATGTTTTTCTATGTAATTTTCTGGGTAACCCACGTTGCTCTGAGCTTTCTGCTTTGGGGATATTAGTTGAAGCTCACGTAAGATCCCTTTTTATTAAAACCCTCAAAGTCAATTCCACCTATGAGGTGTCCGCCTGGTACAGACAGTAACGGAACTGCCAGGTATTTAAAGATGGGCTGGGGGCAGAGGGTTCCCGTGTTAGCTGTGTCCTAGAGTGATTTAATACCGGATGAAATCCTGACACTGTCCTCCCAGCCCCTCCTCCCCGGTCCCAGAGCTGCGCCTCACGTCATCCTTGAGGTCTGGGCATCAACTACACGCTGAGCTGCCTGCCAACCATGCCACAGCCGGTGGGGCAGATGCTCACACCCAATTCGGGGAGGAAGACCTGAGGCTGAGCGAGCATCCGGATCTCATGCAAACCTCCCAGCCGCCACGTCCTTCTTAGCCCCACGTCTGGACACCAGGACTCCCCTGAATCGTGTGTCTCTTTGTTGGGGGGGGGCATCCCTGGCACCTCTCACTTGGTACCACGCAGGCCAGTTTCTCTGGGACTGTTCCCCACCCCTTGGCTGTCAAAGTCTGAGGTCAGCTTTGTTCCAGGTCTGTTTGGGGTTTTCTGGTTGCACCTCCTCTTGGGCCCTGTATCAGTTTCCTGGCGCTGCCGTAACAAAAGACCACAGACTGAGGGGCTTCAAACAACAGGAATTCATTCTCTTGCAGTTCTGGAGGCCAGAAAATCAAAATCGGGGTGTCCACAGGGTGGGTTCCTTCTGGGGGGCTCTAAGGGAGAATCTATCCCCCGGCTCGCTCCCGGCTTCCAGGGGTGCCGGCAATCCTGGGTGCTCCTGGACTGGTAGTGGCCTCGCTCCATCTCTGCCTGTTTTCACATGGTGCTCTCCCTGTGTTCTGTGTCCAAATTTCCCATTTCTTATAAAGAAACCAATCATTTGATTGAGGGCCTTCCCCTCCCCCAATCCAATATGACCTCATCTTAACTATTGCATCTGTAAAGACACTATTTCTACATAAGGTCACCTTTTGAGGTTCCAGGTGGACATGAGGGCCCCCATCTCTTCCTGATTCACAGCTCACATCTTCTTGGTGATCCATCAGGGCGAAGGGCCCGGATGAGATACCTTCCCAGAGGGGCTGTCTGAGTCTTGTGGTGCACGGGACCAGGGATGGAAGCCAGAGGCTGGAGAGGTGGCCTCTCACCTGGGGAGGGGATGCAAAAAGGAGAGGTTGGGGGAAGGGGAGGGGCTCCAGGGCTAGGACGGGAGCCCAGCAGGGCAGGCGAAGACACTTTTTAATGTGGCTTCCTGCTTGCGATGAGAGAGAGAGACGGAGAGAGAGAGAACTTGGAGCCAGCTAGGCGGGATCTGAACTTGGGCAGTTCTCTGCTCAGATCTGGAGTTGGGGCCCTGAGGGAAGGGCTGTGCCATTCTTAGCCCTGTACCGCAGATCCATTAACTCAGACCTGTGGAGGTGCAGCTGAGCTGGAGGCCCGTCAGGTAGGGGCACCCTCAGAGAGAGTGACCAGGGCAGGCTGCTCAAATAGACGACCTTGAAAAGCCCTTCATAAAGTCACATACCCGTCTCTGCACAGCCTGGGAAGGGAGGTGAGGCCTGGGGGTGCGGAGTGATAACTCATGGAGTATGGGGGGGCTTGGGCAAGGGAGTCGTGGCTGAAGTACTGTCCTTGGGACCTGCCCCTGACAGCCTCCTTCTCGCTAATTACCCTGGTGACTGTGGTGATAAATCCTATTCACCTAAGTCTGGGTGCCTGGCAGGCTGAGCATCGGATGCAGCCATGCCGGACCCTGCTCTGGCCGTTAGCAGCCCTGCCCGCTGAGTGGACCCTCTGGGCCTTTCCCCTGCTTTGCAATCCCTCCCGTCCCTTTGGATGGACCCCGTGGGAGAGAGGAGTCAGGTGACCCTGATTGCCCTAATATACTCTGTTATGAGCTAAAATGTCCTCCCCACCCCGGAACCTCAGAATGTGACTCTATTTGGAGATGGGGTCTGTGGAGAGGGAATTACGCTAAAATGAGGTCCTAAGAGTGGGCCGTAATCTAATACGACTGGTGTCCTTATGAGTAGAGGAGATTTGGACATAGACACGGAGAGAGGGAAAACACCATGTAAACACACAGGCGGCCACCTGCAAGCCGAAGAGAGAGAGACCTCAGAAGAAACCAACCAGCCAACACCTTGATCGTGGACGTCCAGCCTCCAGGACTGTGAGAGGATACATATCTGTTGCTGAAGCTGCCCCGTAGTCAGCAGTACTTTGCTGTGCAGCCCCTGGGACTAATGTGCACTCCCACTCTGCTCCGGGACCCCTGAGCCAGCTCGGAATGACTCGTGCAAGGGGTCGTTTTCAAGCTTTATTTCCTTAACCACCCAGCTGTCTTTTCCAAATGAAGCCTTATCTGACAGCTTAGTGTACCAAACAGAAAATCAGGATTATTCCAGTTGATTGAAGGGGAGGGAGGAGCTGCCTGCATCCACTATTTTGACATCCTTATTTTCACCTAACCTGTCGGCCCTTGGTGCTTTCCCTAGAGCACAGGTTATGAACCACGGCACCGGAGGGTTATACCCATTTTGCAGAAGAACTGTCCGTCTGGGGCTGGCAGTAATAATGTGAAATCTGTCACTTCTTTCCATCTTGGTGTCTACTCTTATGTTTCAAGGTTGCATTATTACGGAGAATCTGTAACATTCTTGATATACTGATTCCCAATCACATGTTCGGAGACTCGGTCTAGGATGAAACGCTGGATTGCAGTCGGATGCTGGGGTTCAAGGCCCTCCTCCACCACTAGCTGGGTGCCCTGCGAGCTAGTCCCCTGACCTCTGTGAGCCACAGATTTCTCATCTGTAAAGCGGGAATCGATGCTAAGATTTGTGAGCTGGGAGACAGCTTAGGGGAGTAGAATAAACACGAGTTTTGGAGTCAGAGAGACCTGAGTGTGAATTCAGCTCTGCCACCTCTTAGCTGTGTGGCCTTGGGTACCTGGAGTCCCCTCTCTCAGTTTCCTTACCTGTAACATGTGGGTAATCAGGGCAGCCTCTAGGGTTGTCCTGGTGTTGCCGAAATTTGGTGCCAGATTAAATCTCGGAGGCAGAGTTTTGGGTGAAGTAGAAAGAAATAGCCTTATTGCTTTGCCAGGCAAAGGAGGCCACGGCGGGCTAATGCCCTCAAGCCTGTGTGTTCCGCCCTGGAGGGGGGTAGTGAGGAGTCTTAGAGTGTTCAAGGAGCAGCGCGTGATCTGCTCGTGCATATTCTTCTGATTGGTTGGTAGTGAGGTAATCAGGAATTATCAACCTACTGGTTCCAACCGGTCTGGGGTCTATGTGCTGGTGGGCAGCATGCAGTTAACTTCTTCCACCTGGGTTTCAGTATCTGCAGAACAGCTCAAAGGACATGGCTCAGAATATTATCTGTAGTCCTTGAGGAGGAACTAAAGGTCCTTGACTTGGTTTAATGACTAAAGTATCATTTTGTCTTGCTTGACTGTTTTCTTTCTTTCTGCATTTTCTCACTTCTCTGATTAAATTTATTCGTTGACTAAAGCTTTTCTACAGACAAAAGGCAGGCAGAGGACATGGGTGGAGGTCTATTCTGGGAAGACCTCATAGGGTCCTGCTCGGTTATACTGGGGATTCAGAAGATCATGATTCAGAAGATCATGTCTGTAGAGCGCCTGGCCCAGAAATTGACATATAGCAGGTGCTCAACTAAACCCAGTTCTCTATTAACTCTCCTTTCTTTCTAGTATGCCAGGGATTGGCACACTTTTTCTGGAAAGGGACAGAGAGTAAATATTTTAGACTCTGCGGGCCACACAATCTCTGCTGCAGCTGTTCAACTCTGCTGTTACAGCAGGAAAGCAGCCACAGAGAATATGCAAACAAATGAACGTGCTGTGTTCATCCGATTCAACAGTGTGCACTCGGAGAGTTGAATTTCCTATCATTTTTATGTCACAAAATATTCTTTTGATTTTTAAAACAAATTGAAGATGTAAAAACAATTCTTACTTGTGGGTTGCACAAAAACACAACGGGCTGGATGTGGCCAGTTGGCCATAGTTTGCCAGCCCCTGTGTTGGACTGTGAATGTCTCTAAAACATGTGTAATTTCCTTTATATCCTGAGTGCCTCACGGAAGGCTGGACCTTTGTAGCCTCCAGTGAGGTAATGAATGTCTATCTCTGTCTTAGAGATACAATTGTGGGAAATAGTTGTAAATAGGTATGTGATCAGGCAGGCATATTGCAGGTGCTCAAGGTGCTTTTGGAAAGAATGAAGCCCCTTCCAAGGGGAATTTGCATCCTTCAAGAGGAGGCAGGGAGAGCTGGGAGCCCGGGTAGCTGAGAGCTTGGAAGTCCCTGTTAATTGCGGCTGTGCAGCCATTCCCAACTCAGCCAGCAGGGGGCGCCGGGGACCGCTTTCGTCTGGGTGGTGGGAAGTGTTGTAGCTGCGCCCTGCCAGGAGATGGGAGACTGCGGGGAGATGGACGAGATGACTTCCGAGGGTCTTTTCTGCCCGGTGAATCTCAGCTCTGTTTTGCAGAGGGAGACTCGGGGATGAGCTGCCCGGAACTAGCAGTCAGCAACCGGGAGCTTGGTAGAGCAGCCCCCTTTCCCTGGAGATGAAATAAAATGAAAATCTTCCCCTCGTTGCGGTGGCTGTCATTCTGGAGTTTCAGCGTGTTCCCTTTATCACTCCTTGTGGTTAGGAGTGATAAAGAAAAAACGTATGTGTTTATAGAGGAATTAATGGTGAAAAAAAAGCCAGGGCTTTCTTTAATTAAAGGCAGGCCCGTTAAGCGCATGACAGATACCAGGTAGAAAGAAAATGGTAAGATTAAGCTGGGAGTGGGCACCAAGGACCTACAAATGCCACTCTCTTAGCCTCTAAAACCTCAAAGAAACCTGCGAGGCGAGACTGAATGACTGCCCCCAAGGGCTGCCCGTGTTGTCTTGGTCGGTGATGATTCCATCCGTGGAGACGGGATGGAGAAATATCACAGACAGGTCCATGGTGCAGGGCAGTGTTTCCAAAGCATGGACTTCAGACCAGCAGCAGCAGCATCACCTGGAAGCTTCTTAGAAATGCATATTCTGGGGAGCCACCCCCAATCCCCTGAATCAGACACTGGGGTTGGGGGTTGCAGTTGGCCCCTAACAAGCCCTCCAGGCGGGTGTGATGCACGCCCAAGTGTGAGGACCAGTGGGGTCCGTAGCTGTTTTCAGCCTCAGCCACACATTGGAACCGTTCACCCGGCTTTTTAAAGCCTTAAGTGGGCGCCACAGCCAGACCCATGACATCAGGCCCCTTAGGGTTGGAGCCAGCTTCTGTGGTTTGTTAAGACTCCCCAGGTGATTCCAGGGTATCCAAGGTCGCACCCACTGGTGTAGTCTAAAGTAGTTCTGGGGTTAGCCAGACCCAAGTTCAAATCTCAGTTTTATCACTTACTAGCTGTTTGTCCCTGGGCAAAGCATATCACTTCTCTGGCCCACAGTTCCTAGTCTGTAGAATTGAGATAATCTTCCCTCCCTTGCAGGATTGTTTAAAGATGGAATGAATGTTGCAGTAAGCATCCTGTGTATAGAAGCACCTAGAACAAGCACTGGCTCCCAGTGGAGGTTCAGCACATGATAGCGCTCCTTCCCTGCTCCCTTTTCTTGGACAGTGGAATTTTTTAGAGCAAGGACCACATTATATATATATTGCAGAGCACAGGCTCCAGACGCGCAGGCTCAGCGGCCATGGCTCACGGGCCCAGCCGCTCCGCGGCATGTGGGATCTTCCCGGACTGGGGCACGAACCCGTGTCCCCTGCATCGGCAGGCGGACTCCCAACCACTGCGCCACCAGGGAAGCCCCCACATTATATTTTATTTGCATCCCCAGGGCATTATCAATCCCTTATGTATACCTCGGTACTGCGTGAGGGCTGGGGAAGTGAACATCTGAGAGGTTTAGCTACGGGATTTCTTATCTTACACTCTTGCTGGGACCAGGCTGGGGTGACCTTTCTCTGCTTTGTCTTAACCCAGGTCAGCCCTGATGTCTGTTTAAATGCACCGTCCCCTTGATCTTTAGGACTCTAGCCCGATACAAAAAAATTGCCAGCGTGCTAGGATATGGGTGCAAAGATGTTTACTGGTGCATTGTTTGCCCTGGAAAAAATTGGAAACGTAACTTTTCCAATAGGTGAATAATAGAATAAATTATTGTGCATTCAGTATTATGGTGCATCACAAACCATTACAAAGAATTAGGTAGATCTATATGTATTGATCTGGAGAGAGTTGTACTATATACTATTAAGTGAAAGAGCAAATTGCTGATTCATGCCTGTGACGTGATTTCTTTTTGTTTTTCTTTTTAGGAAAAAGTCCTCCTATTGTTGCAGGAAGGGGGGCCCCTTCCAGGGCCCCAGAGTGGGCTCTTGTCTAACACTTGGAAATGAATTGTCTGAAGAGACACACGTGCTGACAAAGCGAGAGACTTTATTGGGAAGGAGCGAGCAGGCGGAGAGCAGCAAGGTAAGGGAACCCAGGAGACCTGCTCTGCCACGTGGCTCGCAGTCTCGGGTTTTATGGCGATGGGGTTAGTTTCTGGGTTGTCTCTGGCCAGTTGTCTTGCTTGGCCCATAGTCTGACTCAGGGTCCTTCCTGGTGGCGCATGCATCTCTCAGCCAAGATGGATTCCAGGGTGAGGGCTTCTGGGAGGTTGGTCGTCTCCTCCCTCTTTTGGCCCCTCCTGAATTCTCCTGGTTAGTTTTCAGCAACACCCTATTCCTTATCAGGACCTCCTGCTGTGAGACAACTCAGGCAAGCAGGCCTGGCCACAGCAGGTGGTTTTGGTCAACAGTTCCCTAGCACTATAATATGTGTACCCATCTGTGTGTATGCGTGTGTCTGTGTCTGTGTACATAAAGAAAAGCAAAGCGTGAAAGAATACATTCCAGGCTGTTTGAATTGGTTTCTTTGTGGGATTGGTGAGCGGGAGAAACTCATTCATTCATTTGTTCATAATGTCATTCATTCATTTGCTCATTCATGTTTTCATTCAATTAATATTGATTTAAGGTCTGCTGCGTGTCAGGCATTGTAGCCCTGGGGATACAGCCATGAACAAAACAGACTAAATTGCTCTTTCATGCAGCTGGAGTGACCAAGTGTCCTGGTGTGTGCCCTGGAGTGCCCTGGTTTTAGCGGTGAAGTTCCATTGTTGCAGGAAACTCCCCAGTCCTGTGCAAACTAAGATGGGTGGTCACCCTCTGGAGCTTGCATTTTAGCATGGGGGAGACAGATAAACAAATATTAGAGGATGGTAGGTATTTGGTGGTAAAAAAGCTGTCTTGGAGGTCTTCCAACTCACCTACCCAGGCACTGAGGTCCCCCTTTACATTCTGACCGGCTGTCAGTGATGGGAGGCTGCTCTGAGCATCTTGACCACCCCAAGGGTCGTCGGCCAGCTCTCTGTTTTGCTGAGTTGGCAGTGGGACCTAATTTGTTAATTAAGAGTAGATGGTGAGCTGTCCTCGTACTTTGATTAACCTAATGGCCTTCCCGGCACGACTCGGATTCAGCTGTAGGCATCACTGCAACTTTTAATAAAATGATTTGAAGGGCCATTAGGAGACACTTCCCGTCACTGCGCAGACAACCGCTTGGCAGCTGAGATGAACAAACACTTGGGTTTTGGTTTGAAGGCACTACGCTTACTCTTTTAGTCATGCTTGAGGGCTTTGATGGCCTTTTCGGCTCTAACCCAATTTGCTCTGCTTTGTAAAGGCGGCCAGGAGAATATGCCTCACAAGCTTCGAGGCAGGAGCAGATGCTCTTGGTGTCCCATGTCCCCTTGGTCCCAGGATCTTCAGTCTTTGAGCACCTGTGACACCTGAGACTCTGCCTAGGGCTTTCCTTAGGGGCCTTTGCATGGCTGGGAGAGCTGGGCAGATGTTATGAGTTGAATTGTGTTGAAGTCCTATCCCTGTACCTGTGACTGTTGGAAATAGGGACTTTGCAGATAACCAAGTTAAGATGAGGTTATTAATGTGGGCCCTCATTCAATACGATTTTGATCTTATGAAAAAGGGAAATTTGGACATGCACATGGGAAAAACACTTTGTGAAGATGAAAGCAGAGATCAAGATGATGTACCTACAAGCCTAGGAATTCCAGTGATCACCAGCAAACCCCCCAGACGCTAGGAGACACTATGGCATGCAGTCTCCCTCCCGACCCTCAGAAGCAACCGACTCTGCTGACACTTTGACCCTGGACTTCCAGCCTCCAGGACTGGGAGACAGTACGCGTCTGTTGTTGAAACTGCCCAGTGTTTGCTACTTTGTTCAGCAGCCACAGGAAACTAACACAGGGACCTAACACACACTCCCACATGCAGGGAACATCCTTCCACCGGTGATAGATGGGAGCTGGTGGATACGTCCCCTGGCTCCCTGGTGGGGTACTCTGTCTCCCAGAGGGCCCTGGTGAGGTGGAGCCCGGTTTGCCATGGTGATCACCTGTGACAAGCACATCCTGTACTGGCTGCCCTGCCCGGTCTCATTTCTCATCCCCTGCCTGTGTTTCCTGGGGTCCTGTCCCAGGTAAGCACCTGGCACTTGAATTTCCATCTCAGGGTCTGCTTCTGAGACAGGCCTTGGCGAGCGAGTCTTGACCACTGGCACGCACATGTGCACGTGTGTGTGTGTGTGTGTGTGTGTGCGCATTGTGCAGTGTAAAGATCTCGGCTCACAATTTCCGCTGTGTGAGCAAGGTAACTTCATGCCTGAATTGAGCCCTCAGCCTGTTGCCTTGTAGACTGGCCATCACCTTCGTCTGTGGGGTCCTCGCCAGCTCCTCCCCCTGGGACTGGGGGCTCTGTGAGCTGAGGCCTGATGGGGTCACGGCTGTGTGCCACCACCTTTCTGGGCTGAGATGACCTGGTTTTTCTGGTCCTTGGGTCTGGTTCCTGCAAGTCAAGGTGGCAACGTTTTTCTGGTCCAGCTCTGTCTTGGTCACTGCAGGGGCCAACCTCAGCAGCTTCGCCACAGTGCAGAGAGGCCTGTTGCTCTCTGAAGGGGTCCCCCACTTCTGAGCTCCTTCCAGGAGCATGAGCAAAGCTACCACGCGCTCTGTGCCCCTGGTGGGTATCTTCCTTCAGGAGATGGAGCTGGCCCTGGGCTGCGCGTGGCTGGCCTCATGGCAGTGTGCCCCTGGACAGGCCACTGCATGGCCCCATTTTCCTCTCCCGTGACACTGACCGGGACTGGCATTCCTGGTGCAATCGTGGCTTGGGGTCCCTGGGGCAGGAAGAAAGACCTCCTCACTGGGGTATAGGACATGACTCAGGGCCATGTGAATTTGAAAATTACACCAGTAACATACAAATAGATGAAAAAACTCCAACAACACAGAAATATTTGGAGTGATCCGTGAACGTTTCCTTTCACTTTGTGCCTTGATGGTATTTTCTTCCTCAGACTATTATATAAGTGTGAATATAGATCTAGACACAGATAGATATAAACAGATGTAGATATAGATAGATAGCTATAGCTTAGATGTGGACATCTCTATATATGTAGATACAGATTTGGATAAAGACACAGATATAGATAAAGGTGTAGACATATCTATAGGTATAAATAGATACAGAGAGTGTATTTTTAAATACTAATGCCATTGTGTTGTCTGGGTGGTTATGTGGCTTTCTCTTATCCCTAGATGATGGTCTAGAAAGTTTTCTGGACCAAGCACATTTATACCCACCTCATTCTTTTCAGCCAGTCCCCTGTGAATTGGCAATCAAGTCGCTCCCATTTCTTTCCCAGCTTTCCCATACAATGCTGCAACAAACACATTTTAACAAACTCTTAGGTCTTTATGTATTTGTGCAAGTCTTTCTGTAGGAGGGAGAATTCCTGAGTTCAAATGGAAGCACATTTCAAATTTGGGGAGGTGCTATCCAACTGCCCTCCAAAAAGGTTGAACCAATTTCTGCCCCCAGAGTAATTGAATTTTAATATTAAAAAGGACTCTGGGGCTTCCCTGGTGGCGCGGTGGTTGAGAGTCCGCCTGCCGATGCAGGGGACACGGGTTCGTGCTCCGGTCCGGGAAGATCCCACATGCCGCGGAGTGGCTGGGCCCATGAGCCATGGCCGCTGAGCCTGTGCGGCCGGAGCCTGTGCTCCGCGGCGGGTGAGGCCACAACAGTGAGAGGCCCGTGTACCGCAAAAAAAAAAGAAAAAAAAATTGAAGTATAGTTGATTTACAATGTTTTGTTAGTTTCAGGTGTACAGCAAAGTGATTCGGATGGCCTGAAAGTAAATGAGTTCCAAGCATGGGTAGATGGTTTCTGGAGCATTTATGGGCCTGAGACAGTGCATAGAAAAGATAGTTGCATTTGGAGTGTTGAGTCAAGTGTCTGGAACTTTTCAAACCTGAGGATCATCTGGGGGAAGCAGAGTGTTTGACAACCAGGCACTGGCATTTGCCCCCATTTGTATGGCATTTTGAGGATGACAAAGACATCGACTTTGCACATTCCCCCCTTGAGCCCTGCAGCATCTCTGCAATATAAGTAGTTGCATATTTTATGATTCACTCCAGGGACGAGAAAACTGAGACCCAGGGAGGCAATGTCGTAGAATGTTAGGACTTCTCTAAGTGATTCTATGGGGCATTTACTCCAGAGCCAAGCAGTGAGCCCAGGGGTCCTCCTTTCCATGCCCTGACTGTGGGCCTGGGGCTCCTTCTTCCAGAGTGGTAAGAGGTGTCAATTGTGGTTCTCAGATTAGGCTCACAGGGAGGACCCCTCTTTGTCACAGATTCAGGTCATTCCAGGGCTGCCCTGGCAGGAGGATCACTTCCTGTGTTGGCATCACATTTCAGGTACCTCTTTCCAGCCAGTCAGCACCTCCTGTCAAAGAAGCTCTTCATTTTTTTCTTACCACCTTTTTTTTTTTTTTTTTCTTCCACACCTCCTCACATCCCTTCCCTTAGTGGGGCTCTGGGGAATTACCCACCCCAATCCCCCATGTGCCAGGCCCACTGCGTAACACTTCATTTCCATGTTAAACCTCAGCACATCAGCAACAGGAAGGAGCTGTTATTTCTAATTTGTAGACGGGGAGATTGAGGCAGCTGTAGAAGAAGGTGCTTGTCCAGTCACTTAACTGGATTAGAACCGGTTTTAAGGGTATCTGGGATTTGTTTTAATCCAGTATGGTAAGATACACAGGCACAGAAATGACTTGGAAAAATTTTTTTATACTCCTTAGAAACTGGAGGCAGGGCATGTCATGCAGGGCCACATAGGGAAGCACCAGGGTGGTCAGGAGGCAGAGGGAGCGAGGGGAGAGTGTGGGCGTGAGCTTTTATTGTGGTTTCGAGGCAGGCTAAGCAGGCTTAGGGTTGGCTAGTTGGAATACTTTCAGTGGGCTCTGCAGCCCCTAGTAGTCCGGTGCCTGGCCCTGGGGCTCTTCGGGCAAGGGGAGAGTGGCCCAGAGGGCATGTAAGACCCTGACTCAGGAGGTGATTGTGGTGTGGGCTCTGACTGGGCTGGTTTGCATCTGAAACATGTATTTTCCAGGGAGCTGTTTGCTTCCTTTAGGTGTCAGCTAACCCTGGGAAGGGCAGTCCTTCCTGGAGCAGCCAGCCTTTAAGATATCAAAGCATCAAACATACAGAATAAAAAGATGTGATTAATACAGATCCCAATTCTTCTGAGTACAAAACCACATTTGTTCTGCTACACGCATTCATCCTGGTTAGAGACCAGAGGACAGTTCCTTGAGACCCAAAGAAGGATGCACCTTTTCTTTTTTTTTTTTTTTTTTGCCTATGAATAATTATTTCCTCATTCCAGAGTGTGTACCTTCATTCTCTTTCTGCATCTTTCTCTTCTTGCAATCACTTCCTGTATGATCTCCAACATGACAACTGTCTTTACTGGGCCCAGGCTGGGCAACTGTCAGGTGTCTGATTAAAAAACACAATGCACTGGTCAGATGCACCATAACAATAATAACGAACAGACAGAAGGATATTAACCCTTGAATTCTTTGCTACATCTCTCTCTTTTCTAGGGCCAGAGCTGAGGCTGGAAATACTGTAGTATTAACTTTTTCAGGCCGGCAGTCAGCAGGACTCTGGAAATCAGATCAGGGGTTTTCTTTACCAACACTGGGAGGCGAGCCCCAGAGGACCTGTCTGTCCTGCTGTGGTTCCTTGGCAACTTTTTCATTCCCACCAAAGTATGGCTGCGTGGTGGAGAAAAGACAGAGAGAAAAAAGTTTTGGGCTTTGAAGTCAAAGAGACCTGAGTTTGAATTCTGGCTTTGCCAAGGGCACCACACAGCTTCCTTACCCTCTCTGGGCCTCAGTCTTCTCATCTGCAGGGTAGGGAGGACACTACCCAACTCACAGGGCGTGAGAGGGCTCTGTGAGTCCGAGTGTGAAGTGACTAGTGATATACAAGGTGCGGGGATGCTGTGGTGAGACGAAGCTCTGTGCCAAGTAGCTCATGGTCTAGCATGGGAGACAGACTAAACACAGAAAAAGCGAATAAACACAGAGAAACACTCAATTGCAAAAAGTGCTCTCTAGGGCATGACATGCACTGTTAGAATCTAGGGGGTGGGAACTGACTTTTGCAAAGATGGTCAGGAAAGGTCTCTTTCATGAGGGGAGATTTAAGGTGAAACCTGGAGGGTGAGAAGTAGTCAGTCATGGGGAAGTGGGGGGCATGGAGACAGCATGTGCAAAGGTCCTGGGGCTGGGAAGACATGCGCTTATTCTAGGGATGGATGAAAAGCAGCGAGCGGGGAGACAGGGTGTAAGATGAAGCAGGAAAAGGAGGGAAGAGCCAAAAATAAATGAATAAGTAAATAAATAAATTTATTTAAAAAAAGATGCAGGTGTGTTTTAGAGGGGGAATCAATCGGATGATTGTGTACCGATTCCTTTCTTTTCAGTAACAGGTTGGTCTTAATTTTATCATATATGGTCTTAAAAAGGTACACGTCACTATTAAGAAATGTGTCTTAAGTCCCACATTCTCCGTGCTGAGGTCTCCCCAGCACCTTCTTCTTGTCATACATCACGGGTTTTTTTGTTTTTTTTAAAAAATTATTTATTTATTTTGGCTGCGTTGGGTCTTCGTTGCTGCACGCGGGCTTTCTCTATTTGCGGCGTGCGGGGCCTACTCTTTGTTGCAGTGAGCAGGTTTTTCGTTGCCGTGGCTTCTCTTGTTGTGGAGTATGGGCTCTGGGCGCGCGGGCTTCAGTAGTTGTGGCTCACGGGCTCTAGAGCGCAGGCTCAGTAGTTGTGGCGCACGGGCTTAGTTGCTCCGTGGCATGTGGGATCTTCCCGGACCAGGGCTCAAACCCATGTCCGCTGCATTGGCAGGCGGATTCTTAACCACTGCACCACGAGGGAAGTCCTTACATCAAGGTTTTGATGTATGACACTTGGGGCTGGATCATCCTCTGTTGGGAGGGTGTCCTGTGCACTGCGGGAAGTGTAGCAGCATCCTAGCTTTCATGCCAGGAGCACAGCCCCCCACAGTTGTGACAACCAAAAATGTCTTCAGACATTGCCAGTTGTCCCTGGGGTTGGGGAGGGGGACATTGCCTCTGGTGGAGAACCACTAACCTGCATTATCAAAATCAAAGACCATGACCTTGCCCTTGGCCCTGGGATTACATGGTAGCTTTGAGCTGGAGCTGGGCTTTGCTCTGTGTGGCTCAGATAATGACAATAATGATAATGATAACATAATCATTCTTAGAGCTGACATTGGCTGGGGTTACTGTGTCAGACACTGTTCTAAGCCCCTTTATCCTCTCAACAGCCTCACAGTGTAGGTTTCATTATTACCCCCATTTTACAGAAGAATAAACAGAGGCACAGAGAGGTTAAGAAGTTCAGCCGGGTTCACAGATGCTAAGTTATAAACAAGATCCGAACCCTGTTGTGCTCAAGGGCTTGTTCTAACCCTAAAGGCAGTGGTGAGCACTGAGTGGTATTAAGACGGAAGCACAGGGACTTCCCTGGTGGTCCAGTGGCTAAGGCTCTGCGCTCCCAATGCAGGAGCCCCAGGTTCGATCCCTGGTTAGGGAACTAGATCCCACGTGCTGCAACAAAAATATCCTGAATGAGGCAATGAAGATCCCGCGTGCCGCAACTAAGCCAAATAAATAAATAAATAAATATTAAAAAAGAAGAAGAAGAAGAAGAAGAAGGAAGCGACAGGCGAGATTTGCACATAGTAAGAGTGACACTTGAGGCCAGGGTGGAGGATGAATCTGCAGTGGACCAGCGAGGCTGGAGGCAAAACTGATGCAGAATCCAGCTCTGGAGGAAGGAGCTACAGCAACCCAGACCAAGAAGCAAGTTGCCTGGAAAAATGGGGCTGTTCCTTCCTTCCTCCATTCATTCACTGGTTCGTTTCACGGTTATTTACTGAGGATTTCTACGGTGCCTGATGCTGTTCTAGGCACCAGGCTTGGTACTGTAACTCCCCTGGTAGAGTTTATAATCTAGTGGGAGGAGATGGACAAACAAAAAAAATACAACAAAACAGCAATTATGCCATCATGCAAACCAACCACAGAAACGCTTAGATATGATGATGAATTCTAGGTAGGAAATGAGGGGACATCGAGGCAGATGGAGTGAAGGGTCCCTGTTCTAGGTCGGGTGGTGGGGACTCTCTGAGGTGGCGGCTGTTGAGCTGAGTGCCAGCCTGGGGAAACTTGAGGTAGGGGGTGTATTCTACAGAGAAAAGTCTTTCTAGCAGGAATGACTTGGAGTGTTCTAGAAGGGACAGGGAGGTCAGAGAGTGGGGGAGTGGAGAGAGCGAGGAGGAGAGTGCCTTGTGGGCCAAGACAAGGAGCTTAGTTTTTGTTTATTTATTTTATCTTATTTTTAAAAAGTGTTTAAATTAAAACAACTTTTTTTGGAACTTAGTTTTTAGTCTGAGTGCAAGGAGAACCATTTGGAGACTTTTAAGCAGAGGAGTGTTTTGTCTGTTTTAGGAATTAAAAGGTGGCACTCTGGTGGCACTGGGTGGGAATGGAGCATTCCTGTTAGGAGCTGGTGGCAGGTGCCCTTGGGGACCTGAGAAGATGCAGCCAGAGCTGGGAGGAGGGGGTTGGTCTTCGGGCAGGAGTGGTTGGACCACTGCAGCTCCGAGGAGGAATGAGGGCATCACAGTCAGATTCCAGAGCTGCTGGGAGGGCACCCCCTTCCCACCCACAGGAAGTCAAAAGCTGGGGCTCAGACCCAGCCGGGGCACCTGGAGATGCCCTGCAGGACCCCCCACCCCCACCCCCAGCAGCAAAGTCACGTGGCCTCATCCACCACCAACACATCCGCCTGCTGGAACCTTCCTCGCCAATTCTATTTTTGCTCCCCTTGGCAGCTCTGTGGAAATTAAAAGGCTATTTGCAGTGACTAATGTTGCTAATTCTGATCAAACAATTTAAAATTCATCCTTCGCCATATCAGAGACCCACTAGGGAACAGAATTAACACATCATTTGTGGCAATTTCTATGACGGTTGGTGGAAAACAAAAAAGACATTAAAATTGGTCTCAATTCAAACCACTGCTCGTTAAACAGCCTCCTTTAAAATATCCCATCTTGGTCTATACAATAGCTCTCCATCTGTTCCCGGCTTATTAGCCAAGGGGAGGGACCTTGACAAGCTGGCTGCTGACTCCAAGGTGCTAGAAACTTACTTGGGAGTCTTGTGGCAATGCATTCTGCTGTCCTCTGCAGCTCTGCTCACCCGGCACCCCTTCCAGCTCCACGCCAGCCACAGCTGCCTTTGGGGCCTCCTGTCCTGAGAGGGGAATGTGGCTCTTGTTTCCAAAAGTTAAAATTCAAGAAGCCAAATGTTAAAAAATGAATTAAGCTTCCCAGTCTTGCATGAAATTGAGTCATTCACTTACCACCTGTGTAGTTTTTGCCATATCCATATGCTATGATTTCCTTAATATGAATCCGACTCTTTTAATAAATGAAATTAATATCTTAATTTAATTTATACAAGAACCTTTATAACATATCTAATATATATCAATTAAAGGAACACATCAATTCAATTTTAAACAGGAAACTTTATAACACTATTGTAAATGGAAACCCAACATCACAAACAATAAATAAACATTAAGTGTAAAAATAAATACAATGGTTTAGAAACATTTGACAGTTTACTTTTTACCCCTTGGCTTTTCTATGAGTTTCTGTCTTTGTGTGTGTGTGACAAAATACCCATAAAAAGGGGGGCAAACAATTAAAACACATATTTGTAAACCTTTTGACCATTAGATAAATATGAAAAAGTTAAAAAAGGTATTGCCGGGATTTCCCTGGTTGTCCAGTGGGTAAAACTCTGCGCTCCCAATGCAGGGGGGCCGGGGTTCGACCCCTGGTGGGGGAACTAGATCCCGCATGCATGCCACAACTAAGAGTCTGCATGCCGCAGCTTAGTGTCCGCATGCCACAACTAAGAAGACTGCATGCCACAACTAAGATCCTGTGTGCTGCAACTAAGACCCGGCGCAGCCAAAATACATAATAATAATAATAAAGGAATTGCCAGTTGAAAATTAATAAAGGAAACCTCAACTAAAATTAGAGTCAGGAGGGACTTGCCTGGCAGTCCAGTGGTTAGGACTCTGTGCTTCCACTGCAGGGGGCATGGGTTCATCCGTGGTTGGGGAACTAAGATCCCACATGCCATGAGGCACGGCCAAAAAAGAAAAAAAAAAAAAATTAGAGTCAGGAATGGCCTGTAGAGGGAGCTGTCAAGCATTACCTCTCACCCTCATTTGGATGCACTGACCATCATTTGCACACCCCACAGGAAGAAACTACCTTGCTCTCTCAAACAGGATGGGTAACCAGTTTACTATCCTGAAGGAAGAATTTCTCCTTACTCAGCAACAGCCCAGCCAATGAGAAGCCATTGTCATCGTGAACTCCTAATTTCCTCCAATGAATTTCATTTAGAACAGCCCATCCCAACTCCCTACTTTCCCCTATAAAAGCAGACTGTCTTACTCTTTTCTCTGGGCATGTCTATGGTTTGCTATAGATTGTGTGTCCTGAATTGTAATTCTTTGCTGTTTCCCGAAGAAAACCCATTTTGCTGGTGAAATAACTGTCTTTCATTAGTTTTAGGTTAACACAGTTGAAGAATAAGAAGCTTACATGTAACAACAAGAACAAAATAAAGATAATGGAAAAGGAAACAATGGTATTAGATTCTAGTTGGATACATTTGCCAGTGAAGGCCATTTGTGGCTGGGGACAGGCTGAACATAGTCTCCCCTGGAGGATCAGGGGAGACCTCCCAGAAAAGGTGACCTGCCATCCAGTAGCTGTCTCTTTGGGGTCCCACAAGAGACCTTTCAGCCAGGAGAATCTTAAAAGATTTAGTTGATTTTTTTTTTTTTAATCTCATATCTGGGGTCCCTGAAATTACCCAGTTCTACCTGCCTTGGGCAGGTGTGTGTGTGAACTTTGACATTGATTTTATAAGCTCCAAGATTATGATAACGTTTCTAGTCTCCTCTCCATTCTGCCCTTCCCATCACTATGGCAACCCGCAAAACGAAAAGGGCAGAAGGAAGGTCTTTTGTTTGTTTGTTTTGTTTTGTTTGTGTCTTTGGCTGTGTTGGGTCTTCGTTGCTGTGCACGGGCTTTCTCTAGTTGCGGCAAGCGGGGGCTACTCTTCGTTGAGGTGCACAGGCTTCTCATTGTGGTGGCTTCTCTTGTTGTGGAGCACGGGCTCTAGGCGCTAGGGCTTCAGTAGTTGTGGCTTGCAAGCTTCAGAAGTTGTGGCTTGCAAGCTTCAGAAGTTGTGGCTCGCAGGCTTTAGAGCGCAGGCTCAGTAGTTGTGGCACACAGGCTTAGTTGCTTCACGACATGTGGTATCTTCCCGGACCAGAACTCGAACCTGTGTGCCTTGTATTGGCAGGCGGATTCTTAACCACTGCACCACCAGGGAAGCCCCAGAAGTAAGGTCTGTCTTTGATCTTATCTTGCCTGGGGCTGTGCACATCCTTTGATCTTCCTGGAGAGACCCAACCCCATCAGGAAGTTCAGCACTGGGTGTTGAATAGCCTGGGTTACCTGGAGTTTATTCATTTGTGGTTTGGATTCCTATCAGAGAGGTGTAGGAAATAACTAGAAATTCTAAAACAATTAACTGGAAATCACAGGAAAGTCATTATGTAAAGTGTGGCAGACTGTATTCTCCAAAGATGGCTGCAACAGTAGCTCCTGTCCCACATGCTGTGCTAGAACCTTCCCAGCCCCATCAAGAGTTGTAGCCTCAGTCCCCTCCTTGTGAAACTGGATGGGCCTTGGTGGCTGTCTTGACCAACCGAATACGGCAGAAGTAATGGTATATGACTTCTGAGGCTAGGTCATAAGAATGCTTTCCTTAAAAAATTAAAAACAGAGTTACCATATGATCCAGCAATTCCACTCCTGGGCATATATCCGGAAAAGATGAAAACTCTAATTTGAAAAGATACATGCACCCCAACGTTCATAGCAGCACTATTTACGAATAATCAAGACGTGGAAGCAACCTGTGTCCATCGACGGAGGAGTGGATAAAGAAGATGTAGTGTATATATACAATGGAATATTACTCATCCATAAAAAAGAATGAAATTTTGCATTTGCAGCAATGTGGATGGACCTAGAGATTATCATACTAAGTGAAGTAAGTCATACAGAGAAAAATACATGGTATCACTTATATGTGGAATCCAAAAAATGATGCAATTGAACTTATTTACAAAACAGAAACAGACTCCCAGATGTAGAAAACAAACTTACGGTTACCAAAGGGAAAGTGAAAATTTATGGTTACCAAAGGGGGGGAGGGATAAATTAGGAATTTGGAATTAACAGATACACACTACTTTATATAAAATAGATAAACAACAAGGATTTACTGTATAGCACATGGAACTATATTTAATATCTCATAATAACCTATAATGGAAAAGAACCTGAAAAAAATATAAATATAACCCAATCACTTTGCTGTACACCTGAAACTAACACAATATTGTAAATCAACTATACTTCAATAAAAAAAGATAAAACAAAAAAAGTTTGCCCCTCTTTCTTTAGTATAGAAGACAAACTGACTATTCAGAATCTCATTTTTTTTTAGGCTTCAATTATTTCTGTAACATTTTGCCCATTTCTGCTAACCTGTGTACATATGATGGGTACAATTATTCCTTGAATATTTTTCTTTAAATGGACTTGACTGACTTTCTCTTGGTTTTATCCTTGGTTGTCATAATATCTATGAACTAATAAGTTTGTGCTAGTTGTAAAATACAAATTACTTCATCATGAGACATCCTGCTTAATGCACTTGGGAAAGACCACTTCTGTGGTCGTTGGTTTCAAGTGGATTGCTTTGTATTTTCAAGTAAATGAACTTCGTAATGATTCCTCTCCTTGCTTTATATATATATATAAAAAAATGCTATGCACATCCACCTGTGCTTACTCTTGGAAACCAGCCACCATGCTGTGAGGAAGCCCAAGCATCTTATAAAAAGACCCAGGTGAGGGGTCTTTCTATATGAATGTCCCCAGTGCATAGCCCTGGCTAGGTCCCAGCTGATAGACAGCCCCAACTTGCCAGTCATGGGAGTTAACGTCCAGCCCTTAAACTAGCTACCCCAGTGGGTGCTGCACGAAATAGAGATGAGCCCTACCTACATTACATATTTGTGAGTAAAATAAATAATCATTGTTGTTTTAAGCCACTAGATTTTGGAGTGGTTGGTTAGGTTGCAATAGATAATCCAAACAAATACATGTCCCAACAAAGGTTTTCTGCTTTGTGGAGATAAAATATTCACCTATTTTCTACCACTACATGCACTTCCAATTCTTTTGTAAAATCAGCCCTCCTTATGATTCTTGATAGTTCTTGACAGTGACATCTAAGTAGAGACTTGAAGAATGAGTTCAGATGAAGGAAGGTAGGAGAAGCATTGCAGGCAACAAGAGCTGCTTGGACAAACGTGTCACAGCACAAGAAGTTAAGTGGGCACCGGGAACTAGAGGCAGTGAGGTGATTCTGAAATGTAAGAGGAAGGGAAAGAGAAGTAGGGGATGAGGATGGACAGGTCAGTAGGGGTCACGTCCTGGAGAACCTGCTGGGGTGCAGAAGATTAGAAGTGGTGACTCACCGGTAATCATATAATAAACTCAAGTGGGACTGGTTCCTAAATCTGGGCTCCCCGGCCCCCAGCACGGAACCTCATCCACTGTTTTCAGCTCAGGTGTAAACCTCCCTTTACGGCCCTGAAGGTTGAGTGAGAAAAGAAGGGTGATTATGAAAGGAAATGATTGAGACCTTAAGCTCCAAGTTCAAATGCCAGCTTCCTGCTGTGACAGCCCGATGACATACAACTTCTCTGGGTTTCAGTTTTCTCATTCCAAAGATGGGTTGACAATAACAGCACGTACCACATGAGACTGTTTTGCAGATTTAATGAATTAATTAACATAAAACATTTAGCACGTAGTAGGTGCTCAATACATGTAGCGCTTACAACATCTGGAAGTGGAGGGGATGGGAGAAGTTAGTGAGGGTGGACACAGTGAATAGATTAATTGAGCGACTCTCAGTTCTGTGAATTGAGAAATACAATGGTTTTCTGATACCTCCAAGATGTCTTTTCAGATTTTTGAGACATTTCCGAGTTGAGACGAGGTGAACAATAGCCTTTCAAGGCGGAAATGAAATCTCACATTCATAAGAAACAGCCAGCCCTCTAGAAGGAGGCTGGTGATAGAATGGCTGTGCTTGATTATTTAATTGAGGTTCGTCATGCTAAGCGGGGCTAAGGCATGCCTCCAGACTCCTGAGGCTCCACAGGAGTGTGACCCTTGGGGAAATCTGTGCTTTTAGGTCACCCTCTCAAAGCTTCCTTAATGAACTCCTTAATAGACTGCCATTGTCTTGGGAGTGAAATGGAATTCCTTCTGCATAAAAATCGAGGTGTGATGTCTAGTTCATATCCCGTACAGAAGGGAGCTCGTCCTCAGTGATAAGAATAGAAACCAGGAAAGTTTCCTCTCACCCTTCCATGGATTCCATTATCACTGAAGGAACGAAAGCAAGGATGAGGGAGGGAGTGAATGAATGAAGGAGTGATTAAGTGAGCTAATGAATGGATGAGTCGGCGTGTGAATGAGCGAATAGGTAATGTGAACGCACCTCGACTGTCATTTTACGCCAAGCCACCCTTGGTTTGCCCTTGTTCCACCACAACAGCCAGATTTGGTCTGAATATTCCTGAACGTGAGACCTGATACAGATAGGTTGCAGGATACAGGTAGGTTATTTGGGGAGTGATCCCAGGAAGCAGCAGAGTGGGCGCTGGGAGAGTGAGATGGGGAAGGGAGAAAAGAGCACAAAGTGAGTGTGTGTTTTGAGCTGTTTAAATGCTACGGGCATTTGGAGGTCAGTGTTGCTGGAGATTCTTAGAGGAACTGTGTAGTCCACACCTTAGAGGTGATTCACCAAGGAATGGGAGGCAGGACGTTTATCCATCCATTCCCATCTCCCCATGGCTGAGGGATGCCGCAGGTGCATTAACTGCACCTCACTTCCGGGCTGCATGGTTCTCCTTGGGCAGAAAGCAGATGGGATGTTGCACCCCTCCCAGCTGGGCTGAAATCAGGTGAGGCCCAGAGAGGGTGGTGCAAGACCCCACAGGATCGCTTTCGCCTCCCTGCTATTCCTCTCTTTTCTCTGATTCATGTCACTGGGGTCTTTTCTCAACCCAGCGGCCTGATATTTGATCATGGAAATTCCCACTGCACCCGACCCCCTTCAGTGGACTCCCTTTCTTCTTGGATAAAGACAAAATTACTTAAAAGAGCCTGCATGGCCCTCTGTGATCTGGTTCCTGCCCACCTCTCCAGCCTCATGCTGTACCTGGCTTCCCCCTTGCTCTCTGCGCTCCAGCTACACTGGCCTTTCTGCTCATCTTCCCCCTTGCCATATGCTTGTCCTGCCTCAGGACCTTTGCACACACTTTTCCCTTTGTGCCAAATGCTCTTTGGTCCAGTTAACTCCTCCTTATCCAGGGGTTCTCACTTCAAGCATCGCTTCCTCAAGGAAGCCCAGACCAGGTCAGCTTTCCTTGTCATCTGCTCTGATAGTTCCCTCACCTCTCCTTTCTGAGCCGAGTGCTGGTTGGAATTTTAGATTCATGTGTGTGATCCTTTGATTAACATGTGTCTCCCACTGTGCCTTAAGATCCATGAAGGGACTGCATCTATTTCTGCTTATTCCCAGGGCCCGGCATTTCGTAAGCTTTCAATACATATTGGTTGAATGAGTGTGTGAGGCTTTTCTTACTCCTCTGGTTTCCATCCTTCCCCACATGCCGCAGGGCTCAGATTTAGCCTTGTTGCTGGTCTTCCTTAGAAAGAGCCTCATTGAAAAACATAATTTGAAAGGATACATGCGCCCCAATGTTCACTGCAGCACTATTCACAATTGTCAAGACATGGAACCAAACCTAAGTGTCCATCAACAGATGAATGATAAAGAAGATGTGGTACATGTACACAATGGAATACTACCCAGCTATAAAGAAGAATGAAATAATGCTGTTTGCAGCAACGTGGATGCAAATAAGAGATTATCATACTAAGTGAAGTAAGCCAGAGAAAGACAAATACCATATGATATCACTTATATGTAGAATCTAAAAAAAGATACAAATGAACTTACAAAACAGAAATAACTTACTTACAAAACAGACTCACAGACATAGAAAACAAACTAATGGTTACCAAAGAGAAATGGGGGGAGAGATAAATTAGGAGTTTGGGATTAAAATATACATACTACTATGTATAAGATAGATAACCAATAAGGACCTACTGTATAGCATGGGGAACTATACTCAATATCTTGTAATAACCTATAATGGAAGAGAATGTAAAAAAAAGAATATATATCTATGTCTCTCTATATATATCTGAATTGCTTTGCTGTACCTGTGAAACTAACATTTACAGCATTGTAAATCAACTATATTTCAATAAAAATTTTTAAAAAAAGAAACAGCCTCATTGACAAGACAGGCTTCTTAAGATGTCCCGGGAGTCTGTGTTCCAGGGTTTGCTGTTCCTGCGACATAAAAAGCCCAGGTTACGCCGTTTCACAGATATGAGCCCCAGTCCTGTCGTTCAGCGTGATGCTGGGCAAGGATCCACGAGCCCTTCTCTCATTTCCTCGTGTGTCAGACGGAGACGGAACCTGCTCCACGAGGGCACTGCCAGCCGAGCAGCTGGCACATTGCCTGCATCCTACCTGCCGCTTCCCTTCCAGTCTCTCGCTGCATCTCCCTGCCTCCGGGGCCTCGGCTGGAGACAGAGAAGCAGAGCGTTGGCAGAGCTGGGGACACACCTGGGGAATCTCGAGGGGCTCTCTTTTCACTCCCGCTCCTTGGCTATCGATTGCTGCAACACCTGCAATTTTTGCTTTTTTAAAACAAAAAGCACAACACTCCATTAGCTAACACCTCTTGTAGACAGTCTGACGCAGGCCACTGGGGTGGGGGGCGCTGGGTGCTGGTGAGCCCCGGGCTGCTTCACCCCAGCTCCCCTTGGCCGGAACTCGCCGGCAAACAAGAAATAGCCTTGGAATGAAAACTTTGAAGTCATTCATTCATTCAACAAATATTGATCGAGTTCCTACTCTGAAGGGCAGTGGATTTGGTCTGAGACAGGTGTGGGTTTGGATCCTTGGTTATTCCTGCTCTACTCAGTACCTATTGTGTTCCTAGTGTGTGCCTGGAATACAGTTGGCACCAGCTGAATAGGTGCTGAATGATGGAACACATTTTGCTGTGATTGGCAAGGCACATCGTTTTTCCGAACCTCAGTTATTCATCTCTGAAATGGGCATATGATAGCCTGTCCCCAGGGGGATATTAGGAGATGCTGCAGATAGTGTGCAGAGCTGGCACCCCATAGATTCCCTACAAGCAGTGGCTTTGACCATGATGGGGATTTGAAATCCACCCTGTCTGGCAGTGGAGAACTCTTTCCATCTGGAACCGTATTATACCTGTGCCGCATCCGTTCTGTGGCCAGTAAGTGGAATTGTTTCTTCTTTTCCCTAATTATATCCATTTGCTTTCTCTTTCTTCTATTACAAAAGCTGAGATGTTAGACTCATTGGCTGTGAAGCTTGAATTCTCTTCTAATTATGAGAAAAATCACTCTTTCGTTTTTCTATTAGTCCTAATGGAAATTAGCTGCATCGATCTTCCAGCTTTGGGGTGAATCTCTAGAACTCTAGCAGCGTTCCTGCGTGCAGACTTTGGAAGGATGTCTGTGGGTGTCCCTCAGCTAGGAGGAGGCCAGGGTTGTGGTTTTGGAGTTGGGTAGACCCGAGTATGAATCCAGTTATGAGCTGTGTGACCTGGGGCAGGCCCCCTCATCGTCCTGGTGTCAGTTTCTTCATCTGTAAAATGGGCGTATGGCTTCATGCTGTTCTGAGATTATGGGGCGCGGAGACGGATTCTCTTGATGTGACAGCTGCTTCCCTTCTCCTACCCGTCACAGGCTGCCTTCCTGTGATGCTGCATATCTGGGAGGGGGTGACCCTTCTCCTGGACATTCAGATGTGTCCTGAGGAGTCTTCTATTAGGACTGCCAGAAGGGGACCAAGCAACTACATGACACTGTTTTCCTAGATCCCCTTCCCCCAAGGTGTTTGGATGGATAGATAAAGGTGGTGATTTCTGGATGTTTCTCTACAACTTTCCCTAGGCCACGGTGTCTCCCCAAGGGCATCGTTTACCATGCAACAGCACAGGTCCCTTAAGAGAAGCCAGAACTTCAAGGACACACCTGAGAGATGGCTGTAGGGGATCAGCAGCTCATTCCTCACCTCTGGCCTCCCAGCAAAACACAGAAGGGAGAGGAGGCTCAGTTCTGAAGCTGAGTGGAGGGAGGAGAGGCTGCAGGCATGGCGCTCTGATAATTCCCACCCTTCACTGTTAACTGTAAGCCCACAGGGATGCTGCTTAATTTTTCGACACATAAGTTCCTCATCCACAGTCCTGTGCCGGATTCCAGGCCCTGGGTCCATTCTCCAGACCTTGAAAGAGAGGTGGGGGAGGGAGGAGATCTCAAGAGTCACCTGGCAGAACCCAGGGGAGTTTTGACATCTTG
Source organism: Stenella coeruleoalba (assembly GCF_951394435.1). Lineage (NCBI taxonomy): Eukaryota > Metazoa > Chordata > Mammalia > Artiodactyla > Delphinidae > Stenella > Stenella coeruleoalba. Next base: position 56,756,066 of record NC_137161.1, read on the forward strand.
GCTCTGTGGCCCCTCACCTCCAAGGTCATGTCCATAGTCTCTGCGGAGGGAATGCTGGCTGTTGTGAGACCCCAGCCACGACCTTCTCAGTGCTCAAAAGTTCCTCCCCATCAGCCAGGTCCCAGGAACAGCTGGAGGGCAGAGGTGGGCAGGAATGGGCAGTGGGGACTGGAGGGGAGGAAACCTACCTCTCCAAAGCCTTTCCTCTGGCATTTGGTGGGGCTGCCCTTAGGGAGGGAGGAGGCTGGGTGTGTTGAGGAGAGGCTGATGCCTCTGGAGGCCCATGGCAGCCTCCCCTGGGGTTCAAGCTCAAGGAGCCTGCCTGCCAGAGGTCTCCACTGCAGCTCAAATGGCTGGGGTTGGTGTCCTAACCTGGGCTGCATGTGTGTGTGTGTTTGTGTGTATCTGTGTGTGTATGTTTGTGTATGTATGTGTGTGTGTATGTATGTGTGCGTATGTATGTGTTTGTGTGTGTATGTGTGTGTGTATCTTTGTGTATGTATGTGTGTTTGTGTATGTATGTGTGTGTTTGTATGTGTGTGTGTGTGTTTGTGTGTATGTGTGTATGTGTGTGTGTGTGTGTGTTCCTAAAGGAGAGAGAAAGGCAGGGAGAGGATAATCCACAGAGAAGGATAAGAGAGAATAAAGAGGGAAAGAAATGAGGGTGGAGAGAATGATCAGAGGAGGAACGTGAAGGAAGGGGAGAGAGAAAACAGAGGAAGATCACCTCTGCCTTTGCGGCATTCTTTTCCGGCTTCTTACAGAGAGAGGGGGGCCTTCCCATCCCACAGCTGGGCAGGGGCAGCCAGACCCTGGACTACGTGTGGGCTACACATCTGGCCTTTCAGCTTCCGCTGGAGGGAGCGATGCTGATGGGACCTGGTCATCGCTATTCTGTTCAGGGAGCTGGATGCTGCTGGCTCACGTGGAAATGGATCCTGCAGCCCACCGAGCCCAACGCCAGCAGCCAGGCAGCCGTGGCTATGATGCTGGCCCCCAAACAGGAGGGGCCTCCTGGGCCTGGTTCTTGGGTCACAGCCCTGGGGGAATGGCAGGCAGGGCTGACCTTTCCTGAGGCTGCCTGAGAAAGGAAATGAGAATCTAATGATGCCAAAGTCTTGGGGGAGGGAGGTGGGGCGTGAACCCCTCACAGTGTGTTCCCGGGCTGCAGAAGCCTGTGCCAGATATGGGCATAGCCTTGCACTGGCCTGGCAGCTTGGAAGCAGCTGCCATGGAAGAAATTCAGCTAACCTTCATTTCCAGCTGGCTTCTGGCGTCAGGAGCCAGCCTCGAGCTGTGGGAAGAGGAGAGCAGGATGCCCGAGTCAGGCACAGCTAGGGCTCACATCCCCACTTTGCACGGCCCATCATCTCCGCAGTCCCAGTTTCCTCATTTGTCAAATGGGGACGATCCTAGTAAAAGTGCATTTGCTGACATTTATGGAATACTTACTGTTCCAAATGCTTTAGGGCCTGAACTCTAATGTGTCTTCATAACAGACTGTTATGGTTATTTATTTCTAAAAGCTCAGTGGCTTAAAACGTCAACTGATCATTTTATCCCCCACTCCTGTGGGTTGGCAGGGCTCAGCTGGGCAGTTCTGGCTGAGGGTCTCGGGTAGTGGTGGGTCAGCTGCAGCTGGGGCTGGAGTCACCTGAAGGCTGGACTGGGCTGGGCATCCAAGGGGCTTCTTCTGTCCCAGGCCTGGCCCTGGGGTGGTCCTGGCCTTGATCTCTGCACGGCTCTAAGCCTCCAGGACCTCTCCCTGTCACCCCATCAGAGCATAGGGAGTGTATTAGTTTTCTGTTCCAACTGTAACAGATGACCACAAATTTAGCTGCTTAAAAAATACTCATTCATTATGTTGCAGTTCAGGAGGTCAGAAGTCCAGGTGCCGTGTGTGTCAATGAATCCTTTGCTCAGAGCCTCACAAGGCCAAAATCAAGGAACAGGCGGGGCTGCGATCCTGTCTGGAGGCTCTGAGAGGGAATCCACCTTAAGCTCATTCAGCTTGGTGGCTGAATTCAGTAACATGTGGTTGGAGGCCTGGGGGTCCTCGTTTCCAACTGGAGCCTGATCTTTGCTCCCAGGGGCCGTCCATGCGGCCCCTCCAGCGACGGCACGCAGGGTCCCTTTCATGCTTGAGTCTCCCCGACTTCTCCTTCTGCCGCATCTCTCTGCCTCCAGCCAGAGAAAGTTCTCAGCTTTTAAGGGCTCCTGTGATAGATGGAGTCCACTTGGATGACCCAGGATAATCTCCTGAGCTCAGTCCACAGCCTCCGTCACATCAGTTAAGGCTCAAGGTAGTTGCATGTCTCCCATGGCCGCTGACTTTCCTGCTGCGAGGCCAAGTAAAGACCAAGCCTGTATCTGGCACAGGGTCACTTCCATCATATGTCAAAGCATCACAGACCCCACCCAGACTGAAGGTGGTGGAGAAATAGACTCCACGTCTTGGTGGAGATTCTCACTGCAAGGGAACATGTGGGAGGGGAAATATTGTTGGGACCACCTTTATTTATTTATTTATTATTAAAATTTATTTTTATATTGGAGTATATTTGATTTACAATGTTATGTTTTAGGTGTACAGCAAAGTGATTCAGTTATACATATACATATATCTATTCTTTTTCAGATCTTTTTCCCATATAAGGTTATTACAGAGTATTGAGTAGAATTCCCTGTGCTATACAGCAGGTCCTCTTTCATTATCTGTTTTATGCACAGTACTGTGTATATGTTAATCTCAACCTCCTAATTTATCCCTCCCCCGCATCTTTCCCCTTAGGTAACCATAAGTTTGTTTTCTAAGTCTGTGAGTCAGTTTCTGTTTTGTAAATAGGTTCATTTGTATCATTTTTTTAAGTTTCCACATACAAGTGGTATCATATGATATTTGTCTGACTTACTTCACTTAGTATGATAATCTCTAGTTGCATCCATGTTGATGCAAATGGCATTATTTCGTTCTTTTTTATGGCTGAGTAATATTCCATTGTATATATGAACCACATCTTTTTATCCATTCATCTGTCACTGGACATTTGGGTTGCTTCCATGTGGGACCACCTTTAGAAAACAGCATGCACCACACCACCCTAGCTCATTCTTTTCCTTTTCCTTCATGAGTCTAGTCATAGGTTTGTCAATTTTGTGTCTTTTCAAAGAACTAGTGCTTAGTTTTATTAATCTTTTCTATTGTCCTTTTACTTTCTATTTCACTTATTTCCACTCTAATCTTCATTATTTTTTTCCTTCTACGGACTTTGGGCTCATTCTTATCTCCATTTTATTTTATTTATTGTTTTTAAAATTTTTATTTATTTTTTGGCTGCGTTGGGTCTTTGTCACTGCGTGTGGGCTTTCTCTAGCTGAGCGAGCAGGTGTTTACTCTACTCTTCGTTGCGTTGCGCGGGCTTCTCATTGTAGTGGCTTCTCTTGTTGCAGAGCACGGGCTCTAGGCATGCAGGCTTCAGTAGTTGTGGCTCACGGGCTCTAGAGCGCAGGCTCGGTAGTTGTGGCACACAGGCTTAGTTGCTCTGCGGCATGTGGGATCTTCCTGGGCCAGGGCTTGAACCTGTATCCCCTGCATTGGCAGGCGGATTCTTAACCAATGTGCCACCAGGGAAGGCCCTTATCTCCATTTTATAAATGAGGAAACTGAGGCGCAGAGAGGTCACATAACTTGCCTATAGCCCAACAGCCTGTAACTGACGGTCGGGAGTTGGAGGGGTGGGTGGCTCCAGACTCCCGACCATCAGGCAGATGTGAAAGCACGTGAAGATCGGAGCACAGTGCCCGCAGTTATGTGACAACCAGACTTAGGTATCTTTAATAGCATCTAGAGGCAGGCTGTGGGTGGTTCCCATCCTACCACCTTGTAGCTGTATGACCTAGAATAAGGCTGTTTCCCTTGAGGAACTGACAGTCTGTGGATAAAGCAGACAGTAGGAACTGATAGCATCCAGATATAATGAACATGGGGGAGAGGATGGACAGGGGGCTCTGGGCCGCAGGAGGCCTAACCCAGACCAGAGGAAGGAGAAGCCCTCCTAGGGGAGAAGTCCACCTGAGACCTAACAGAGGAGACAGGGTTACCGAGATGAGAAAGGGGCTGGAGGTCCTGGGTTTAGGCAGAAAAAAGAGCATGTATGTGTAAAGTTCTGACATCAAGAGAAAATGTGGCATCTTTTAAGATCACTGCCCCCCTCCCCCCAACCAATTTGTGTCCACCCAGAATCCCAGAATATGACCTTATCTGGAATAAGGGTCTTTGCAGATGTAATCAGTTAAGGATGTCAAGATGATGCCCCCAAATCCCATGACCTCTGACCTTATAAGAGGAAGAGGAGGGGACCTGAGACACAGACACAGCGACCTGCAGGGGAGAAGGTGGTGTGGAGACAGAGGCAGAGCTGGGAGTGTATTGTCAGCAAAGCCAAGCAATGCCAGGGATGGCCGCAGCCACCGGAAGCCAGGAGAGAGGCTCAGATGGGGTTCTCCCCACAGCCTCCAGAAGGAAACAGACCTGCCGACACCTTGATTTTGGACTTCTGGTCTCCAGAACTATGGGAGAAGGAGTTTCTGTTGTTTTAAGCCACAAAGTAATGGTCGTTTATTACTGCAGCCCCAGGAAACCAGTGCAGCACGGCATGGGGAGTCGTCATTCCAGGCCACGACGAAACTGATGGGGGTTTGCACATGGAAGGCATTCTCTCAGGCAAGTCATTCGCTATCTGGAGGAATTAGCTAACCCTGGAAAGGCAGGCTGTCCTGGTCAGCGAGGCCCTGGGTGCCAGAGCGCCAAGAATACAAAAATCAGAAAATATAGCACCACCTGAAGTAGGAAGGATCACACTCAACTTACTCACAAGATAACGAGGATCCAAGAGACCGTGTAACTTTTCTAGCAGGACACAGCTTGTAAATCAAAGCACTGGGTCAGATTTCAAGCCAGGTCAAATAAGTCTTTATTGAATGAATGAATCTTTATTTTTTATTTTATTTTATTTTTTTAATGAAAGCTTCTTTATTTCTTAATTTTGGCTGTGTTGGGTCTTCGTTTCTGTGCGAGGGCTTTCTGCAGTTGCGGCAAGCGGGGGCCACTCTTCATCGTGGTGCGTGGGCCTCTCACTGTCGCGGCCTCTCTTGTTGCGGAGCACAAGCTCCAGATGCGCAGGCTCAGTAGCTGTGGCTCACGGGCCTAGTTGCTCTGCGGTATGTGGGATCTTCCCAGACCAGGGATCAAACCCGTGTCCCCTGCATTGGCAGGCGGATTCTTAACAACTGCGCCACCAGGAAAGCCCGAATCTTTATTTTTTATTGAAATATAGTTGAATTACAATGTTGTGTTGATTTCTGCCGTACAGGAAAGTGACTCAGTTATATATCTATCTATATATTCTTTTTAAAATATTCTTTTCCATTGTGGTTTATCACAGAATATTGAATACAGTTCCCTGTGCTATATAGTAGGACCCTGTTGTTTATCCATTCTATATTTAATAGTTTGTATCTGCTAATCCCAAACTCCCAGTCTGTCCCTCTCCCATCCACCCCGCTTAGCAACCACAAGTCTGTGCTCTATGTCTGTGAGTCTGTTTCTTTTTTTAAAATTTAATTAATTAATTAATTTATTTTTGGCTGCGTTGGGCCTTCGTTGTTGTGCGCGGGTTTCCTCTAGTTGTGGTGAGCGGGGGCTACTCTTCTTTGCAGTGCGCGGGCTTCTCTTGCAGAGCAGAGCACGGGCTCTAGGCGCGCGGGCTTCAGTAGTTGTGTCTCGAGGGCTCTAGAGTGCAGGCTCAGTAGTTGTGGCACATGGGCTTACTTGCTCCGTGACATGTGAGATCTTCCCAGACTAGGGCTCAAATCCGTGTCCCCTGCATTGGCAGGCAGATTCTTAACTACTGTGCCACCAGGGAAGCCCCTGTGAGTCTGTTTCTGTTTCATAAAAATTCATTTGTATCACTTTTTAGATTTCACATATAAGTGATATCATATGGTATTTGTCTTTCTCTTTCTGACTTACTTCACTTAGTATGATAATCTCTAGGCCCATCCATGTTGCTGCAAATGGCATTATTTCGTTCTTTTTTATGGCTGAGTAGTATTCCATCATATACATACCACATCTTCTTTATCCATTCATCTGTCAATGGACTTTTAGGTTGTTTCCATGTCTTGGCTATTGTGAATAGTGCTGCAGTGAACATAGGGGTGCCTATATGTTTTTGAATTATGGTTTTCTCTGGATATATGCCCAGGAGTGGGATTGCTAGATTATATGGTAGCTCTATTTTTAGTTTTCTGAGGAACCTCCATACTGTTTTCCATAGTGGCTCCGCCAACTTACCTTCCCATCAACAGTGTAGGAGAGTTCCCTTTTCTCCACACCTTCTCCAGCATTTGTTATTTGTAAACTTCTTAATGATGGCCATTCTGACTGGTGTGAGGTGCATTGTAGTTTTGACTTGCATTGAATGAATGAATGAATCTTTACATCCACTTACCTGCTTGAAAGTGGCTGCTCCTTGGCAAATGGGAGGAGAAATGTGATGGATATTTTAGCCACAAGTGTCTGTGCTTTAGTTACCTAGGTTGCTGAGTCATTTGCAGAGGTTTACAATGCCTAATTTTTTTTTTCTAGCCTGAGCTAGGCTAGTCCTTTAGGCTGGGAAAACTTTGACAATGTATCTTTTTAAATGCATTTTAGTTCCTTGGACACGCTTTTCAAACGTTGGTTGTTTCATTAATGTCTCAGTGGAGAAATCATAATCGTAAACACAGATGTCATTTACTGAGCTTCTACTATGTGCTAAGTGCTTTAGACTGATCACATCATTTAATCTCAACAGTCCTGTGTGGTAGCACAGTGATCCCAACGGTAATAATAATAATAATAGTAATAATAATGACAACAGCAATACTGGCAGTAACAAACAATAATAACAATAACAGCAAATATTTATTGAGCGTTAGTTGCTAAGTGCCAGGCACCATCGTTATCCCACGCTGAAGTGCCACTAAGGACCTTTGGGTTGAATTTCAGGTACTTCCCAGCATTCTCGCCCTCCCTCTGAAATGAGATATTTTTTGCAGAAAGAGAACAGGCCTATCCTCCTTCTATATTCCAGAGGGCTGGAGAGGACCCCTTGCCCACATGCCTCTAATTGGAAGGTATGAAGGGGGTCCCCCAGTTCTGGAGGGCAGCCCCCAAGCAGTGTCCATTCTGATCAGAGGGTGCCCAGGCCCAAGAGCACACTGCTTGGTGTGTCCCAATGTCCATAGCAGCACTGTTTACACTAGCCAAGACATGGAAGCAACAACCCAAGTGCCTATCAGCAGATGACTGGCTTAAGATGTGGTAAATATATACAATGGAAGATTACTCAGCCATAAAAAAGAATTAAATTTTGCCATTCGCAGCAACATAGGTGGACCTAGAGAATATTATGCTTAGTGAAATAAGTCAGACAAAGACAAATACTATATGTCATTTATATGTGGAATCTAAAAAATAATACAAATGAATCTATATACAAAACAGAAACAGACTCGCAGACATAGAAAACAAACTTGTGGTTACCAAAGGGGAGAGGGAGGGAGGGATAAATTAGGAGTATGGGATGAGCAGATACACACTACTATACATAAAATAGATAAGCAACAAGGATTTACTGTAGAGCACAGGGAATTATACCCAATAGCTTGTAATGGAATATACAGTCTATAATGAAATATAATCTACAAAAAACAAAACAAAACAAAACTGAATCACTACGCTGTACACCTGAAACTAACACAATATTGTAAATCAACAATATTTCAATTAAAAAGAAGAAAGTGCAGACTGCTCAGAATTTGTAATAAAAACCTGATGGCTTTGACCTAGGAATCGCCATTCCTCAGTCTTGGGACTGGAGGTGCTCTGGGGGCTCTTGTCGGGGGAGAGATGCTATTCTCCATTTCTCTCATTCACAGAGCGCCACTGGGACCTGCCCTCAGCCCTGCTGTCCCCCAAGAAGACAGCAGGCCTTGGAGTGCCTCCCGCCCCTCCTACCCTGAAGGTGATACCCAGACATGGCTTTGGGGGTGGGAGGAAGGGTTATCTTCTTCCCTCCCCCACGAATCCCATTCCATTTAAACAGTAAAACACTCTTGTATCAAGACTAAATTTTGAAAAAAAAAGGAAAGAGAGAGACTGCTCATGGCCCCATTCTACAACGGCTATTTTTTCTACTTCTCGACCTTACCTTCCAGTCTTTGCCCAGATGATATCAAAACCCAGCCTATGTGGATGGAGTGTGTCCTATTTGCCAGTGGATAAAGACATTGATCCTGGAGGCTGGCTGGGTGTGTATCCCAGCTCTGTCGCTTAGTAGCTGTGGGACTCTTGGCCAGTGACTGATCCTCTGTGAGCCTCAGTTTCCTCATCTGTAACTTGGGTAACATCACCAACCTCTTATAATTCCCATGAAGATTAAGTGAGATGAGTGAGCAAAGCTGCAGCCTGGCACCTGGCATGCAGCCAATGTCCATGAGTGGTGGCTCTCAGTGGGGGGTAGCTCCTGGCCCCTCAAGCAGGCCTCCCCCCATTTCCGCAGGGGATTCTCCCCGCTGAATCAACGCTACCTTGTTTTCAGATCTCAGTTCAAATATCACCTCCTCATGGAAGCCCTCCTTGTTAGAGCTGCTCACTAACCTTTTCTCTTTTCTGCACAGGACTCATCTCATTTGCAATGTTGCACTCTTTGGTGTGACTATCTAATTAATACCTGTCTCCTTTTCTGGACCGTAAGCTTCAGGAGCAGAGCCTGTGTCCTTTTTGGTCCCCACTGTATCCTCAGAGCCTAGCTCTGCCCTGACCCAGAGTAGACTCCCTCCTTTGACCTCCATGAGCCCGACTGCCATGAACTCAATGAATCACTGAGCCCTTTCTGAGCCCAGAGAATGATCACTGAGCACATCTGCTGTCTCTGAAAATGTTGACTCCTCCTAACCCATGTCTTGCTGCTACTTCTACATCCCTGGGGCTACCCCTTCAGGGAAGGAATTTCCCCAAGTTTGAGGGGATGCCTGCTTTGCTGGGGTTGCTTTGGATTGCCATCAGGATCCGTTGTCTGAGCTTTTGTAGCATCTTCCCTGCCCCCACCCCCTCCCCCCCGAGGGAGAGGTATCCCAAATGGATACAAGTTGGTGACTTGTTGCAGTTGAATGACCTCAGAGGGCATGAGGCCAGCCCTGTGCCCCCATCCTGGAATGGCCACAACCTTGGGCCCAGTTGGAGGCTGAAGGCAGGGATTTTGGAGGCTTGGGGAGAGGAGAAGGGGAAGAGAAATATTTCCATTGCTAGTAATGTCAGCTTCTTGTCCCTTGCTGGGACTGAGTCTCAGGTAGTGAGAGACTCCTGGGTGGGCTTTATTCCCTCCCTCCAATTCTGGGAGGCTGGGGTAATTGGTGAAGACTCTGTAGATTCTGTGATGCTCCTGGCACAGACTTGCCAGGGACCGACTCTGTTTAATGATTGACAATAACAACACCAACGCAATGCATTTTACCCTGTTGGTAAATTTCAGTTGCAAGATCTAAATCTCCTGTAGTTCCTCTGGTAGCACAACACGTCCGTGTTTTAAGGCACTATTAGCTAAATTTTGCAAACTGACCACGGGTGGATCACAATAAACCAGACCTATCCAGGTTTCTGGGGACACATTCATCTCAGATCCCTTTTGGCTGGCCTTGGAGATAGTCAAGGGTCAAGACTGTGGCTCTGGGGAGGAGGAGAACTGGGTTCAAATCTTGGCTCTTCCATTTCCCAGCTGTGTGACCTGGTCCGGGTGACTTCATCTCTCTGAGCCTCATCTTGCTCATCTGTACAATGGGAACAAGAACATTAGGAGGAGTGGGGAGTGAGGTCAGGATATTTATTCTCTTTGTTCCCACCTTATAGGGTCAATCAGGGTCAACTGCATCTCTTGATGGAAGGTCACGGCTCCTGCCCGACAGCCCTCTCCTCACAACTTTCTCTGTCTTGGGATTCTGGGAACTGCTTCCTCCTCACCCCAGGCTTATCTTTCAACAAACTAAGCCCACCTTTCCCATCCTTTTGTCCTCCTTGCCCTCAAGCTCTGGCTCCCTCCCACTTCTCTAGCTCTCCTTATCAGCATCTTTCCTTGTTGGTCCTCAATTCTTGCCACAGTGAGAGAATCCCATCCTCTCAAGCAAGTAACTGATTTAAGCAGGGATTCTCACTTGGCGATCCAAGGGTTATGTAGGGTTTTGCATCTATCTGCATTTTTCTAGGAAGAGGATCTATAGCCTTCCTTCCTCTCCCCACATTCTTGACACATAAAAAATTTAAGAACCACTGGGTGTCTGTCACTTCTCCCAGGATCATCTGATTTTAGAGATGACTTTTGAATAGCCGAAGGAATGAATCTTTAAAAGTGGAATTATTACAGGGGGTTGCACAGATCCTAGGGCTTGGCGCAGCCTGGAGCTTCTTCAGTTGGCCATTACAGACTGTGCTTGTCTGACATTAGCGCTTAATGCATAGTTACTGATTTTATTATCCCAAAGTGGGAACACAAAGTCTCAGAGATTCATGTCGGATTATAAAAAGGCCAGATTTACTATTCTCTAAAACTTTTTTCAGAGTGAAGGAGAAAGGAAAATATTAATAAAAAACGACGTGCTAAATTAAATGGACCAGAGAGCAGATAACAAAATAAATCTCACAACCAAGGAGTCTGGCTCCCTGATGTAGGCGGGAGAATATTTAAGAGGGGATGAAATGGATAAAGGAAAGGAAGAGGAAAGTTTCTCCCTCTTTTCTTGGAGTGACTCAGTCTTTGCCTTTGGGAATCAGAAAGCAGAGTATGCATGCCCTTGTGTCTTAGCAAGGTCAGGTGGTCCAGCATCGGGGGAGGGTTGATCTTTTGGGGATGGAATTCTACTCCCTTTTTCCCTTTCTCGTCCCCTCTTCCTCCTTCCTCTCCCTTCTCTGTCCGTCTCTGCCTTTTGTCTGTAAGTCCTGACGAGATGCTGGGTGTGGTGGTAAGCAATTTTACCAACATTATCTCACCTTGCCAGCTCTGTGACCTTGGGCCAGTGACATAACCTTGCTGAGATTTAGTTTCTTTTGTTCGTGAGGGGTTGTGAGGCTGGCATGAAATGGTACATCTGAAGCCATGGTGCAGCGTCTAGGAGCAGCAGTCAATTAATTAATGTTCTTCTTCTCCTTGTAACAAAATTAGCCAGCCCCTAATGCATCTAATTAATAAATGTGCGTTTGAAAGATACTGACGCAGTGAACGAGGAACGGCGGCTCCTTCTGTTGCCTGCAGGAGGGTACTTGGACACAACCGGCTGAAGCTGCCTGTTTTTACATGAGGTGGGATCTTGATTCTTGTTTTAAGGTGTGGAGTAGGCAGGGTAGTTTTTGAAATACAAATGTGCATTGTGTTGCCATGACAAAGATGTTGCAAGGAAATAGAAAACCACAGAACTTCAGAGCCAGAACACATGTCAAACAAAATAACTCTATTTTCCAAGCCCAAACTGGGACAGAGGGTCAGAAGGGTACAAATGATCTTATGGGGACAGCAGGACAGAGCCATATTGTCTAGATTTTGAGATGCTTTCTTTTAAACCCTTTAACAGATCTGAAAATAGAATACCTTTTGTGTGCATTTAATGTAGTTTGTTTTTTAAGTCTGGAAAAGCTATTATACCAAATGTGCATCTTACAGGCAATGGTATCTTTTTTTAAAATAATTAATTAATTAATTAATTAATTAGTTTGTTTGTTTATTTTTGGCTGCATTGGGTCTTTGTTGCTGTGCGCGGGCTTTCTCTAGTTGTGGCGAGCGGGGGCTACTCTTCGTTGCGGTGCGTGGGCTTCTCATTGCGGTGGCTTCTCTTGTTGCGGAGCACAGGCTCTAGGCGCACGGGCTTCAGTAGTTGTGGCACACGGGCTCAGTAGTTGTGGCTCGCGGGCTCTAGAGTGCAAACTCAGTAGTTGTGGCGCACGGGTTCAGTTGCTCCGGGGCATGTGGGATCTTCTTGGACCAGGGATCGAACCTGTGTCCCCTGCATTGGCAGGCGGATTCTTAACCACTGAGCCACCAGGGAAGCTCCAGGCAATGGTATCTTAAATGGAGCAAATATGGTTGTGAAATCAAGCTGCTGCTGCCAGAATCAATGATTAGTCCAAAATGGGACTTACTCTTCTGCACTATGAAGAGATAGACCAGTTGACCACTGTGTCCTTCCAGCGCGTATGGCAGAAGATGTCGATGCCCTACCTAACCCTCAGCATCTATCTCCATCTCCACTGTGCCTCCATCTCCTCGTGTTTCTATCCCGACGGCCCTTTGGGCTGACAGTGTGATCTGCCTGTGCGTCGGGGAGGCTGAAAGTGTCAGAGAGTTCACATCCTTGGAAGCACGCCTCAGCAAACAAGGCCTGGAAGTTGGTGGAAAATACCCCAGATTGCTCACCCCTTAGATGGGAAACTCTGAGGTGTGTTCTGCACTGTCTGCCTAGCGTACCCCAGTGGTACTGAGCTCCAGTTTGCACACAGGGCACCTTGCTTAGGAAAGAGGTCCAGGTAGTCATTCATTCTAGCAGTGTTTATTGAGCACCTACTGTGTACCAGGCCATGCCACCCTAGGCTCAAGGAACTCACAGTTAGAGGGTGGTGGAGAAGCAAACAGGTACACAAGCAGGTCATTACAATGCAGTCCAACGAGTGCTGGAGGGTGGGCTGGGGCTGAGAGGGCTGACACTGCCCAAAGAGTCATTTGATTTGATTATTTTTAAAAATTTATTTATTTATTTATTAAATATTTATTTATTTATTTGGCTGCCTCGGGTCTTACTTGCGGCACACGGGATCTGTCATTGCGGCGCGTGGGCTTCTCTCTAGTTGTGGTGCGTGGGCTCAGTAGTTGCAGCACGTGGGCTTAGTTGCCCCGGGGCACGTGGGATCTTAGTTCCCCGACCAGGGATCGACCCCACATACCCTGCATTGGAAGGTGGATTCTGTTTTTTTTTTTTTTTTTGCGGTACGCGGGCCTCTCACTGTTATGGCCTCTCCTGTTGCGGAGCACAGGCTCCGGACACGCAGGCTCAGTGGCCATGGCTTACGGGCCTGGCCACTCCGCGGCATGTGGGGTCCTCCCGGACCGGGGCACGAACCCGTGTCCCCTGCATCGGCAGGCGGACTCTCAACCACTGCGCCACCAGGGAAGCCCGGAAGGTGGATTCTTAACCACTGGACCACCAGGGAAGTCCTTGCCCAAAGATTTTTAGAAAAGAGGCAGCAGTTTTTATTAGTAATAACAGCTGCTGATGTTTGCGGAGTCTTTCCCGTGTGCACTATAGTCTCTGTGCTAATTGATTTGCAAACAGTATTTTGCTAAGCTTCCCTTTAGCCCTAGGAGGTAGGTTCTACTATTCATTCTAGCTTACAGATGAGAAAGTTGAGGATCAGAGAGGTTAAGTAACTTGCATCAGGTCATACATCTAGTAAGAGACACAGTTGGGATGTGAAGCCAGGCCTGTTGTGAGCAAACTGCAGGCCCATAACCCAAATCCTGGCCCCTGGCCTATTTTTGTAAATAAAGTTTAATTGGAACATAGACACACCCCGCATTTACATATTATCTTTGGGTGTTCTTACGCTATAGTGGCCAGAATTGATTAGTTGTGATAGAGACCCTATGACCTGCAAAACTGAAAATAGTTATCTGGCCTTTACAGAAGAAGTTTGCCGAGCCCTGCTTAATTACATCAAGTCATTTCATTCTCACAACAACACAGTTATCACCCCCATTATACCAGGTAGGGAAACCAAGGCCCAGAGAGGCAAATTTACTTGTCCAAGGTCACACAGAAGAGCTGGGATTAGCACTCTGGCCGCAGTCTGGTCCAGAGGCTGTGCTCTAACCACTCTGCCCCATTGTCCTTCCCAGTCAAACTAGCAAGGTCAGCTCCTTAGGCTTAATTTTCACATTCTGTAGAGCACAAGGAAGAAAAGAAGGTACTTGTTAGAACTGGCTACGAGCAGATGTCAAAATATTTTCGGTGGTACCAGAAGTGTGCATTGGGAGGGAAAATCTTGAGGACCGGAAATTTCAATATTTATCTTTGTGGTGACCACACAGTGGGAACTTTGGCAGCTCGCCCAAAATGGTCTGTCGGCAGGAGGCTGCGGGGACAAGCTGGAAAAAGCGGTTCATGATAGTACGGAGCTCATGGGGTTCCTGCAAGGATTAAACCAGGTGATAAACTCGAGGTGCCTGCTAAGATCCCCTTGGGTATCTGCTATTTTGTGTCCTCAAGAGCTGCTCCCAAGGAATGTTGTTAGTTCCTGGGCAGTATCTGGTTCACTCACTAGCTTCTCTCTCAGCTCTGGGTCTTTGCATGCACTGTTCTCTCTGCCTGGATTTCCTTACCTGAGAGCTGAGACCAGTGTCTGCCCAGCTCTCCTAGGTTGCGCAGCCTCAGATCAGGTGTCAGGTGTGTAGGGATGCTGCCTGACCTCTTCAGCCACTGGGCTGTGTGTGCATGTCCCGGCTGTACCACAGCCCACCGTCTCCCCTAATTATAATGTTCCCTGACCTGCCTGCCTTCCCCTCTGGGTTGTTTGCTCCTGTGGAGCACGGGCTGTGTCTTGTGCAGCTCCATGTAGCAGAAGATGAAGTTAGAGGGATTCTAAGTGTGAGAAGGATTTGATGGGCTGGCTCTGAGATGGGGGGCTCAAACACAAGGACAAGATAGAGGCCTCTAGGAGCTTTGGCTAGAGAGAGCAGGCATTTGTTGGAGCTTTTTAAAATTTTTTTTTTTCGGACTGTGCTCGTGGGTTTTTCCAAGGTGTTGCCTTCTTTGGTTTCAACTCTGGGATGAGGTAAAAAGAAAACCAAGGGAACTACCACCATGTTCTTCCTTGGGTCCTGAGGTCTATAGCTGGTCTGCCTTCTTCTCCTCACCTTCCAGAATCTTCTTACAATTGTTTTATATAATGTCCAAGTTTTACTTGCACTCATTGGGAGGACTAGGGAAAAGCACGTCTGCTCCATCTTCCTGGAAGTGGATGTCTCCAGTCCTGGAAGCTGTGACATATGGCCTCTTCTGTCCCCTTGGCCAAAGTGTAGCCCCTTGGCTACTGCTAATGGCAAGGAAAGTAGGGAAATGCAGCCTTCGTTCCGTGTGACCATGGGTCCAGGTAAAACTTCTGACTTTTCCTTGTGCATGAAGGGATGATGACTGTTGGGGGCCACCAGCTGTCTCTGCCATGCGAGACAAAGCAGAGGCTGCAGGCGAGGGGGAGCTGTCAGCACCCTCCACACCAAGGCTGTGGTGGTCTGATGGGCACCTTGCCCAGACCTGGGCATGCAGGCTCTCTCTTTGTTCTTTCCTTTAGTGTAGCTCAGGGTTTCTCAGTCTTGGCACAGCTGCTACCTTGGGCATTCGCTCTTTGCTGTAGGGCCATCCTGTGTACTGTAGGATGTTTAACAGCATCCTTGGTCTCTTCCCACTAGATGCCAGTGGCATCTAGTGACAACTGAAACTTTCCTCCAGACATTGCCAGATGTCCCCAGGGACAGGGGGTGGGGCGCAAAATCATGGTTTAGCTCAAACTTCAAAAATGCCTTTTTATGGTCGTATTCACAAAATCACTGCTTTATAGATTATGTACGGGCTTTAAGAATAATTTTGACCCTTGTTGGTTTCTTCCTTGCTCAGTGACTCAGAACTGTCCTGGTACCTTGCTGCAGAACAGCATGGTGGTGCAGACAAGTTCCTGCAGCCAGACTTCCTGGGTTTAAACCCCAGCTCTGCTCTTTACTAGCTCTATACCTCTAGGGAGTTACTTATTCTCACTGAGCCTCAGCTTCCTCATCTGTAAAATGGGGAGTAATTTTAGTATCTACCGTACGGGGTTGTTGTGGGGTTGAAATGAGTGAGCGTGTATAGTGCTTATAAGAGAACTCCATAAAGAAACGTTAGCCTTTATTATTGCTCTTATTATTACTTTACTACTATTACTTCCACGTGGCACCAAGTGTTGTTGAAAATCCCCAAACTTGGAATAAAAAAAAAAAATAGTTTATTCCCGCCCCTCCCCCACCTTGGGCAAACTCCACACCTAGCATTATTAAAAGAGCTTTAAAGAAACAAATCCCAGTTCCACTGTGAAACCTTGTCCCCAGCAGAATGAAAGCCGTGGAGAACATAAGAGGGATGCCTCTTTTGAAGCAGGGCTGTTAATTACCTCCTTTAAAGTGATCAAATTATATGGGGCTTCCCTGGTTGCGCAGTGGTTGAGAGTCCACCTGCCGATGCAGGGGACACGGGTTCGTGCCCCGGTCCGGGAAGATCCCACATGCCGCGGAGCGGCTGGGCCCGTGAGCCATGGCCGCTGAGCCTGCGCGTCCGGAGCCTGTGCTCCGCAGCGGGCGAGGCCACAGCAGTGAGAAGCCCGCGTACCACAAAAAAAAATAAAAATAAAATAAAATAAAGTGATCAAATTATGGATCATCAAAGGCGAATGGATCGCGGAGGATGGGGGGTGGTGCTCACTTCCCCTTTCGGATGGCGCCACTTATTTATTTATTTATTTTTTGCGATACGCGGGCCTCTCACTGTTGTGGCCTCTCCCGTTGCAGAGCACAGGCTCCGGACGCGCAGGCTCAGCGGCCATGGCTCACGGGCCCAGCCGCTCCGCGGCACGTGGGATCTTCCCGGACCGGGGCACAAACCCGCGTCCCCTGCATCGGCAGGCGGACTCTCAACCACTGCGCCACCAGGGAAGCCCAGATGGCGCCACTTATTAATTCACATGTCATTGTTCTGCGGGCACTTAAGGGCTAGGGAAATGATGGCCACACTTTCCTGTGCTGAAGTGGAACAAATTACGAGGGGGATAAATGAGCTAATGGGTGGAAATCATTTTGCAGTGTCTGCACATGGAAGACACTTTGTAAATGTCGGCTCTTATACCTCGTGTGTGATGAAAGTTGTTCCTGCCTGGGGTAATGGTGTTGGAAACCTGCCGTGTGCTGAATGGCAGCCTCCCAAAGATATGTCCACCCAGAACCACTGAGCTGGACCTTATTTGGAATAAGGGTCTTTGCAGGTGCAATTGAATTAAGGAATTCAAGATGAGATCATCCTGGATGATCTGGTTGGCCCCAAATCCAACTGGCGGATTTGAAAGAGGAGAAGATGCAGCAGAGAACACCATGTGATGATGGAGGAAGACAGTGGAGTGACACATCTACACACTCAAGCCCAGGACCTCCAAAGATTGCAGCAGCCCCCATATGCGGAGAGAGAGGCATGGAGCAGATTCCTCCTTACGGCCCTCAGAGGGGACCAGCCCTGACAGCGCCTTAATTTGGGGCTTCTGGCCTCCTGAACTGTGAGAGAATACATTTTTGTCGTATTAAGCTGCCCAGTTTCTGGTAATTTATTACAGCAGCCACAGGAAACTAATAAAATACCCAACTTGGATGGTATACTTTTTCTTTCTTTTTGTTTTTAGTTTATTTTATTCAATTATAGTTGGTTGACAATGTCGTGTTAATTTCTGCAGTACAGGAAAGTGACTCAGTTATACATATATATACATTGTTTTTCACACTCTTTTCCATTATGGTTTATCACAGGATATTGACTACAGCTTCCTGTGCTATTCAGTAGGACCTTGTTGTTTATGCATCCTATATGTAATAGTTTGCATCTCCTAACCCCAACTCCCAGTCCATCCTTCCCTCACTCCCCTCTGCCTTGGCAACCACAAGTCTGTTCTCTATGTGTGTGAGTCTATTTCGTAGATAAGTTCATTTGTGTTCATATATATATATTTTTTGGCCGCACCCTATGGCTTGTTGGATCTTAGTTCCCCAACCAGGGATCAAACCCGTGCCCTTGGCAATGAAAGTGCAGAGTCCTAGCCACTGGACTGCCGGGGAATTCCCTGTGTCATATTTTAGATTCCACATATAAGTGATATCATATGGTATTTGTCTTCCTCTGTCTGACTTACTTCACTTAGTATGATAATCTCTAAATCCATCCATGTTGCTGCAAATGGCATTATTTCATTCTTTTTTATGGCTGAGTAGTATTCCATTATATATATATATATATATATATATATATATATATATAATGTCTGTCGACACTTAGGTTGCTTCCATGTCTTGGCTATTGTAAATAATTCTGCTATGAAGAGTGTGTGCCATTCTTTGGGCATGAGAGATCATTCTAAGTGGTCTCCAGACTTGACATTACATAACTTCAAACCCTGTAGAAGAAAATCAATCCTCTTTCAATCTCCTCTCATTCCTCTGATTATTTGAAGCCAAAAGTCTCAGTTTGGCATCATCTGTCTTTAACTTTTACTGATCTTCCACTTAAACAAGACAGAACAGTCCTCAGGTCAGAGCCTCTGTGGGCCCCAGTAGCTAGATTTTCATTGTATTTATTTTTATGGCTGATTATGGTAATTATTACACTGTAATAATGATAAAATGTCTTGTTGGAAAAGTTATTTATTGAGGTAAGAAAAGCAACTGGTTTAAAGAAAAATATTAAGTAGGTAATTACAGATATTGCCTAACATTGTGAAGAGGGTATGAACCTTCTGATATTAGGAGATACTGTGCTAATAGGTGGTGTGTGTGTGTGTGTGTGTGTGTGTGTGTGTGTGTGTGTGTGTACACTTGAATCACACAGCTCATGAGTTTACTTTTCTAGCCATACCGGAAATCCCTGTGATACAGGTGTTTATGAACTAAGGTAAATCATTTTGAACAGCAAACAGCAGTGCAAAATTAAAATCTCTCAACAATTAAAGGGCAAAGCTGTCACCTGTTATGAAACATACACTGGAATTAATAAAGAAGCAAGAAGGTTATTTTAGAAAAGCATCAGAACAGTATCAAAGGCCCCAAACCTAAGTGAATTTTCTCTCCTCTTTGGGTAGGCGGTAGACAGCCAGATGACCTTGACTTGACTTTGAGTGGAACTTGCCTTGTGGTTGGCAACCACGTTGAATGAGGGGAGCATGTAGAGAAGAGATAGATAGCTGCCTCGAATCCATCCTTAACTGAAGAATCAGAATGAACTCGGTCATGCATAGGGTGCTTACTGAAATCTCATAATCACGGGCAGAAGCTGGGGAAGAGTCTTTTATATTACAGAAAAATGGAAATGTTAAAGCCTTTCTGAAGGGTTGTGTCCCTTTCAAAAAGATGGGGTCCTTCTACAAGATGACTAGCCTGGACTCTGAAAAAGTGTCAGTGACATGAAAGTTAAGACAAGGCAGTGGGGCTGTTCTAGGTTAAAAAAGACTAAAGAGATATGACATCAAAGTGAAATACACAACCTTGATTGGATTCTGGATTAAACAAAGAAAAGTGATATCACTGAGATATCACTAAAAAGATATCACTGGGGTGTTGGGAAGATGTTAATATGAGCCACATATAAAGTAGCATTATTGTATGACTGTTAAATCTCTTGGGTGTGCTAATGGTGTTATTACACAATGGATTATGTTGGAGAATGTACTTATTGTTAGGACATATATGCTGAAGTATTCAGGGATGAAATGCTATTGTTTTCAAATAGTTCAGAAAAAAAAAAACAGACAGAGATAAGCAAATGTGGCAAAGTGTTAATGATTGGTAAATCTAGATGAACCTATGTGTCCATTATCATATTATTTTAAATTTTCTATGGGATGACAAATTTTCAAAATAAAGAGTTGGGAAAATTTTCCCAACTGCACTAATGGTCTGGGGAGATGGGGCTAGACTTATTGCTTTGTAGTTTTCCTTGCTTCTATGGAAATGACAATTTGGCAATTTAAATGTGTCAATAGAGCTCCTTAGAGTTTCTGGTTTTAGTGAATTACTTTTTTTAAAACATTTCCTTTGTGTGAACAAAGCTCTAAGGGAAAAAGATCCTCTTCTAGGCTTCAGAGGCATTAATAAACCATGGAAGCTCCCTTTGTACAGTATCACAGGTTTTCTGCTCTGTTGGATCCAGGACAGGATGATCCTGCTCTCCCTGCCCACCAGGTGTCTCATGCTTATGCTACCTCTCTCTTGTACCAGGGCAATGATTCCGATTGTCTAGGCAGGGTTGGCAAATAAATAGCACACATACTGCTGCTCCTACTCCTGTACCCATAGAAGCCATCACTAATCAATTTCAACACGAAGCTCTAGCCAGTCACCACTAATCAATCTCAGAGAAATGGTCATGACATCCTGGACCTTTTTTTTTTTTTTTCCCCAGAGTTTTCAAGCAAAACAAGTGTAAATCTGAGTTATTCTAAACCTGGTACAAATGGTATCCTGGTCCTTATGGTGACCCATCCCTCTCCACTTGCCTTCTCCCACCAAAATAATAAAACAGGATGTTATCTTGCCCCAAATCCTTTTTAAACATTTAATGGGACACCAGGGTGCTCTTGTCTGCTCACCAGGCTTCCACATATGGGGCTGCTACTGCTCCCGTGGATGCTGCCACTGAGCTGATGGGTGTTGTTCCCTCTGCCAGAGGAGTCTCTTTTCTATTCTTCTGAATTTCCTCCGGCTTATCCACTGGGGCCCTTGGGGCCAACACTTAAAAAAAAATAACTGGGAATTCCCTGGTAGTCCAGTGGTTAGGACTCAGTGCTTTCTCTGTGTGGCCCTGGATTCAATCCCTGGTCAGGGAACTAAGATCGTGCATGTTGCATGGTGTGACCAAAAAAAAAAAAACAAAAACTTAATTGAGGCATATTTTACATATTGCATATTTCTTCCATTTCAAGTGTACAATTTTTTAGTAAATTCACAGAGTTGTACAACTATTGCTACTGCCCTACTGAGATCCCTCACGCCCATTAACCGAGGCCTTCAGACTTGGACCAGGACTTACTCCATGGCCCCCCCACCCCGGTTCTCAGGTCTGTGGGTTTGGGCTGGAACCACACCACCGGCTTTCCTGGGCCTCCCGCTTGCAGACAGCAGATCATGGGGCTTCTCAGCTTCCATAATTGAGCCAATCCCTCATAGTAAATCTTTCCCTATTTTTATATATATCCCATTAGTTCTGTTTCTCTGGAGAATCCTGGCTAATTCGGAGGTCACACTGAAAACTGGTCATTTTCCCTGTCCGTCTCTGTGAGTAAATAAGAGAAGGAAGCACAGATGTGCTCTGGGCTTGCTTCACAACCCACATGACTGGACTTTGCACACAGGCCCTGGGCTGTAGTGTGCAGCTGCTAGTGTCAATAAAAGGGCCCTATTTGCTTGTTTTTCAGTGGCTAATCCTGGCAGCAGAATGTGCAGGAGACCCTCTGGTAGATAGAGTGGAGGAGAAGCCAGTGGAGAGAAATACCTGGAGAAATGCTCCATGGATGGGAATCCAAATAGGGAGTTCTTTTATCCAAAACAGACACCATGGACTTACAAGATCTTGGGGCTGGAGGAGATGGGAGGCACTTGGGAAGACCCACAGATCAGCCCGGAACATTTATTAATCCCCTGTTGTTTGCTAGGCCCCATCACTTTCCTGCTCTGGGGAGCCCATGGTGTGTAAAGCCCTATTTCAAAACCCAAAGCTGGGTCGCCTCTCTGGCATCCCTGAAGGATGATCTTCCTTTCTTAATCACCTTCAGAGATGGAGTGCTCACTGCCTCACCTGGGTCAGGGTGGCCGGGATAATGCTCCCCTGCTTAAATATCTCCATGTGCAGAAATGACGTCTGCATTTTGATGAAAAGTACTTGTCTTTTTCACTTACCTTTTCTAAATGCCAGGTTCCTATTAGAGGTGAGTATGCAGATAGCAGGATTTGGATCTGTTTCCTTTGGCTGTGTTATTTTTTATTTCATCAGACGTTTCTGAAACAATCTTATAATTTCCCTGGTATTCTTGATAATTATACTTTGGATTCTCTCCTCTCCAATCAGGCTTCTGCTGTTCCACTGAGACCACACTTGTCAAGGCCGCTGGTGGCCTCTAGATTGCCAAATTCAGTGGTCAGCATTGCTGTCATTTTACTTTTCATCCCACTAGCATTCAACACTCCCATCTTCTTAGAACACTTTTTTCTCTTGGCTTTGGTGTTCACTTTCTTGGTCTTCCACATATTCACTGGCAGCTACTTTATAATTTCCTTTTCTACTTCTCTGCCTCTATTCTTTGCTATTCTCTGCTCCTGACTTGGAATCAGCCATTTGTGTGTTGATCCCTGGCTTCTCTTGGTGGGGAAGGGTACTTAGAGACCACAGTCTGGGAGCTAGAGGTGCCTTGTTTTTTCTTTCTTTTTAAAAATAAAATACATCTTGAGTTTATACTGAGACTTCAAATCCAAACTCAGGACCAGCAGGTTTTTACTTAACTTCTTCAATCTTATACCAGTGTCTTCTTTCTTCCATATCCAAATTCCTGACTCCCAAGGAAACCAACATAATTACTCATTTGCTTTATTCCATAACACACAAAGAATGATCTTAGGAAAATGATTGCAACACTGCCATTGATGATTTGATTAATGAAAACAGTTTGAGGGTTTCTTTTTTTTGCCTTAATGTATATCTTACTAGGGATGTTTTAAAATCACTATGTTTTAAAATTCACTTGAATAGTTTCTTTCCATGTGGTTTTGCCACTAACTCAATATACAAGGAGGCTCATTTGTTTCATTTTGCTTTCTTTCAATTTTTAGGAATTAAAAAAATTAATTTTAAATTTTAGGTTATTTTTTTAAATTTAAAAATTTAGTATACAAAATATTTATAATATTATAAGGTCAAATTTACACAATCTATTCATTGAAATCTAGTTTCTCTCTCTCTCCCCTCTTTAACTGTTTCCTCCCTCCCCTGGTAGGTAGCTATTCTTGTTTTTGATTTATTTTCCCATTAAAAAACGTGTTCATATTCCACCTCTTTCTTAGGGAAATGGCAGCATAATATACACATTTTTCTGTACCTTGATTTTTTTCATTTGAGAATACATCGTGAGGACCACTCTGGAGCAGAACGTAAGACATTCTGCCTTCCTTTGGCAGCTCGAGTAGTGGATGGTGTTGTGTCAATGTTTAATATTAATTCAACCAGCTCCTGCTAATGCGCCAATATATGTGATTCCCAGTCTGCCATCACAAATGACGCTGCAGTGAATAGCCTCGTGCACACTTCTTTTTTTGTCTTTTTGCCAGTGTATTTTTGGGATAGATTTTTAGGAGTGGGGTTATGCGTCGATGGATAAATGCATATGTAATTTTGTTAGATATCGCAAAACCCCCCTCCACTGGAGTTGCGCCCTTTTGCATTCCCACCAATAACACCTGAAAAGTCTGTTTCTCCAGACTTTACAACCTACAACAGTAGGTTGTAAAACTCTGAGGATGTTTGCCAATGGTTAGGACAGAAGCCACTGGACTGCTCTTTGCTCTCACTCAACAATCTGGTCTGTCCACGGCAGCCAGAGCTCTGTTTATAATGTTAGTGATATCACGTCTCTCCCTTGCCGAAAACGCTGATGGCTTCCACTTCCAACATACAACCCTCTCACCTGGCAGCAAAGTCCTACATAATCTAGGCCCTTCCTACTCTTTGACCTCAGCTTGTTAGTCTCTCCCATTGACTTACTTTGTGCTGGCCATCCTGGCCTTTTCTCTGTTCCCTCAGTCACTAAGGTTACCCCTTCCTTAGGGCCTTGGCATTTGCTGTTCCTTCTGCTTGGAACTGTCCCCCCTTCTTTGCACAGCTGCAGAGTCTCCATATTTACATACCAGCTTCTCTCCTCAAAGAAGCCTTTCCTGACCAATGACCCAAAAAACTCCTCCAGTCATTGTTCACTGCCTCATCCTATTATTTTGTACTCATTTTTTGGTATTGATTGATTGATTATATGCTCCTTGACAGCAGAGTCTTTTCCTGCCTTCTCATCCTGGAATGCTCAAAACGTATTGGTTCGTTGGATGAATGAATAGATAGCAAATATTTCACCTGGGAAATGATCCTCAGGCTCATTCTCAGTCCCCGTCAGTAGAGGGCGCTCCTTGAAGGCAGATCATCATTTATTCATCTCTGTACCTGTAGTACCCGCCACTTGATAGGAGCTCATGCAGGACAAATCAGATTTTGTGTAGCCTGAAGTTTATACAATTGAGGAGCCTTCTTTAGGTAACAGAATCTACAATTACAAATATCAAATTAGGTAGAAGGCTTTGGAAGGGACCCATGTAAGAGAGAGCCCCTGATGCTTAACCCTTGTTAGTTTCAGGGAAACCCATCTGGAGGGCTCATTAAATGGCTGTTGAATGAGTGACTGAGTCAAAGGCAGATTTTAAATGCCTGATTTCACTGGTTTCATTTTCAGTGGGTAGAAACACAAAGAAAGCTGTAACAGTAGGACAGAATACCTGCTCCGTTTTATTCTTGCACAGAATTAGGATATTTTTTATCTTTCCAATTTAAGGCGGTTTCAACCTCAGGTACCCAACAGGAAAGAAACTAATCAGGTACTGTGACATTTCACTGGGGCCTTTCTACTAGGGAGCAGCTGTCTTGGCCTTTCTGTTCTCCATTCTTCTTTCTTTTGCTAACAGCACATCCATTTCCTTTCGGAGAATTGTCCTCTGCCTCTTTTGATCCTTGCCACTCAGCTGGGGCAGATCCAGTTTCCAAATAAGGGTAGGCACCCCAGGCCTGTCAAGTTAGCACATTTCAACCCCCAGCGCCATTAATTTAATTATTATTATTATTTTTGGGCTGTGCCGTGTAGCCTGTGGGATCTTAGTTCCCCGACCAGGGATTGGACCCCGGCCCTCTGCAGTGAAAGCACCGGGTCCTAACGACTGGGCAGACCGGGAATTCCCTCCAGTAATTTAATTAACAGTCACTTCCATATCCTTTATACTATGTGCTAGTCACTGGTTTAAGCGTTTTATAAATGTATGTTCATCCATTTAATCCTCACCACGAGTGTCTGAGGGAAATACAATTATTGGCCCTGTTTTACAGATGGAAAAATGGAGGCATAGAGGGGTTAAGGCTTTGCCCAAGGTCCCAAGCAGGTAAGTGATGGAGCAGGGTTTGAACCTTGTCAGTATGGCTCTTGACCACCTTATTGGGTTGCATCTCAATTAATTCAGGCAAGAGAGAAGAGAGCTACGCCAGTCCCAAGAGTCATAATCCCAAGGCTTGGAACTATAGGGGAGGATTTCTCTTACTATAGCAGCTGCTAGCAGTTCAGGTGATGAAAGCTGGAGGCGTCCAGGGCCACGGTGTAGAGCTGGAAAAGGTTGCCATCCGGAGGAGCGATGGGGACACTTTGGTGGAGACTCTGATGATGCTGTTGGCACCCCCGTTCTCAGCCCATGTGTGAAGGTCTACCTCTGGGCTTCCCACACATGAACGAAGATGTTCCCTTTATTGTTTAAGAGAGTTTGAATTGGGTTTTCCGTCTTTTCTAAAAAAAAGTTCAACTTGGTTTTTTTTTGTGTGTGTGTGGTACGCGGACCTCTCACTGTTGTGGCCTCTCCCGCTGCGGAGCACAGGCTCCAGACGCGCAGGCTCAGCGGCCATGGCTCACGGGCCCAGCCGCTCTGCGGCACGTGGGATCCTCCCGGACCGGGGCACGAACCCACGCCCCCTGCATCGGCAGGCGGACTCCGAACCACTGCGCCACCAGGGAAGCCCTCAACTTGGTTTTTGACCTTGATGACTTTTCATAGTATGATTTGAGGAAGAATTCCTCTTGGGATCCTGGGAAGGAATGGTGCACCCAGACTCCTAGGTACCGTCCTTCTGCTGGTAGGATAGTGTATGGAGGGTATGGATAATGAAGGCAGATGGCATGGGATTGATTCCCAGGTAAGACCCCTAGGAAAGTCACGTAGGCCCCTTGAGTCTGGGGAATGGTGAAAACTGCCTTTATGGGTGGTGGGTAAAGGTTTAACGAGATAATATGGGCGAGAGCTTCTGGCACATAGAACATGCTTCATGCATATAAATGCTCTTGTCCTCTCCACCCTCTTAGTCTCTGTCTTTACTTGGTATTAGTCAGGGTCTTCCAGAGAAACAGAACCACTAGTGTATGTGTGTAAAAATATATATCTATTTATATTTATTTATATATTTAAATATATTAAAAAATATAAACCTATATTTAAATACATATACGTATTACTTTTTTAAAATTTTAGTTTAAGAAATTAGCTCACACAATGGTAGGGGCTGGCAAGTCCAAAAATCCAGGACACTAAGGCAGAGTTTTTGTTTTGTTTTTTAATTAATTAATTAATTTATTTATTTTTGGCTGTGTTGGGTCTTCGTTGCTGCGCGTGGGCTTTTTCTGTAGTTGCGGCGAGCGGGGGCTACTCTTCGTTGCGGTGCGCAGGCTTCTCATTTCAGTGGCTTCTCTTGTTGCGGAGCACAGGCTCTAGGCGCACAGGCTTCAGTAGTTGTGGCTCGCGGGCTCTAGAGCGCAGGCTCAGTAGTTGTGGCGCACGGGCTTAGTTGCTCCGTGGCATGTGGCATCTTCCCGGACCAGGGCTCGAACCCGTGTCCCCCGCATTGGCAGGAGGATTCTTAATCGCAGCGCCACCAGGGAAGTCCTAAGGCAGAGTTTTTACGTTGCAGTCTGCAGGCAAAATTCCCTTTTCTCCAGGAAACCTCAGTTTTTGCTCTTAAGGCCTTCAACTAATTGGATGAACTACTTGCATTATGGAGGGCAAGCTCCTTCACCCAAGGTCAACTGGTTGTGGATGTTAATCACATCTACGTGATCCCTTCATGGCAACATCTGGTCTAGTGTTTGACCAAGACAATCGGCACCATAGCCTGGCCAAGCTGACACCCAAAATTAACCATCACGTTTGCTGATGCAGTTTCTGTGGACCTCAGTTTCCCCATCTGTTAACTGGAGAGCAGGCCTTGCTGTGCCCTGCAAGCTTCTCCTCTATGAAGTGGGAATAATGGACCAGCATGGTTCCAAGGGGCGAGTGAGGGAGAGCCCAGGAGCAGGATGAAGATGATTTCTGGACATGGCGTCCTCACTGTCATGGGACAGAAGCTCCTGCAAGTTGAGGCCTTTTGTTCCCTGAGTCCCTGAATCATCTCAGGGCAAGAGAAGGTAATATCAGAGCTTGAAGGTGGCTGATGGCATGTACCTGAGCTGTTTATATGACTCCCAGCTCTTTCACAAAGACAATTTCAGCCCCATAAGGGAGAAAGCACAGCCCCCCTGGGTAGCGGCTCCCAGCACATAGACATGCACAGTCGATCTGTCATCATCCTAAGGAAGGACCCCCTTCCTTGCCTTCAGTGCCCACGCTGGAAGGAGAGAGGAGGGAGGAAAGTAGGAGGAGGGGAGGAGGTGACACAGATGATTACCTATTTTGTGGGAAAGGACACCCACATTTGTAAGGTGGAGAGCAGGGTTTGCATCTTAGTTCTAACATTTCCTCACGGTTCTGGCTTGGGTAGGCAAATCAAGGGACCTCTCTGACCCTCAGTCTCTTTATCTGTGAATGGGGGAATCCTGGTAATAATGCATGGTTTGCAAGGATGTGGTGAGGGTGACACCAGATAAAATATGTGTGAATCTTTTCATTCTCTGATGTCTCTACATGGCCTGATGGGTGAGAGCTCCCGGATGAGAGGATCAGAGAGGTGGCCCCAGGCTGGATTTGGTCATGCCCACAGTGCTACTGCTGGCCACTCTAAGGTCAAGTTCAGCTCTCAGTCATCCTGGGTCTTGGCGTTTATGTTTATTTTTAGCAGGGGAATGTTATGGTAAAGGAAGGGGAGAGCTATTAATGAACATATTATTCAATAATGAGAGATAATGTGAAGCTATCCTAATTGTATTACGAGTCTGTCACTTGAAGTTCATACTGTGATTCAAGCTCAACGTTTCAAGTATTTTTAAGTGGGAGCCCAGGTTTTCAAGTACCGGAAAAAAAAAAAAAAACAATTACCTAAAAGTGGTAAAATTAACATCCAATCATTCTCGGCCTTCTAAAGAACTCTCTGATTTTGTATCCTTCACAGCTTATCCAGGCAAATGAGGTTAGGAAAGGAGACAGCTTCTACCCAGTGACGAAAAGCTTCCGTAGAATGATTCTTGGTGTTTGAAAAGGCCAGATGGTAAACATGAACGTTTTCGGAATGGTTTGAAAGTCACAGAGTATGTTTACCTTTATTCCACCTGATCCTCTTAGGGACCCTGAGAGGCAGGCATCACAAAGCCTGTTTTGCAGTGGTGATCACAGAGGCTCAGAGAGGTGAAGTGCCTTGTCCTAAGGGGCAGAGTCAGTGCAGGGAGGACCCTAACAGCAACCCTAACCTATCTGCTGAGGATCAACTTAGGTGAGAACAGAGTAGAGGCAGTTTAGATACCTGCTTTCTGAAGGACCAAATGCTTCCTCAGGGCTCGCTCTTTTTTTTTTTTTTTTTTTACATCTTTATTGGAGTATAATTGCTTTACAATGGTGTGTTAGTTTCTGCTTTATAACAAAGTGAATCAGTTATACATATACATATGTTCCCATATCTCTTCCCCCTTGCGCCTCCCTACCTCCCACCCTCCCTATCCCACCCCTCTAGGTGGTCACAAAGCACCGAGCTGATCTCCCTGTGCTATGTGGCTGCTTCCCACTAGCTATCTACCTTACGTTTGGTAGTGGCCCTGGGGCACTGTGTGATGTGTTTAGTGTCCACAGACCTGTCACAAATCTGTTCTCAGCCCCGATTCGACCTCATCTTGTCCCTCCCTGTCTCTGAGCCTGTCTCCAGTCGTACAGAACATCTGCGTTTCCAAAGGGTGTCTGCGTCCCAACAGTGGGGCCTGAGCTGCTTCTATTTGCTAAATAGTTTTGCATTTATGTTTCCAGTTACCTTCTATTTATGGCTAACAGTACCAGCTTTCCATTTAGGGTAGGGATGTATGATTTCCTTTTACAATAATATAAAGGTATTTTACAATAAAGGCATTTTACAATAAAGGCATTTTATGCCTTTTAAGAGTGTGGAGATATATAAAAAATATTTAAATAGATAATAGAGGTGTTGGCAGATATAACAATAATCACAAAGGTTTACCGAACGCTTACTATGGGCTCGGCATGATTCTAAGCACTTTCTTTTCTTTTCTTTTTTTTTTTTTTGCGGTACGTGGGCCTCTCACTGTTGTGGCTTCTCCCGTTGTGGAGCACAGGCTCCGGACGCGCAGGCTCAGCGGCCATGGCTCACGGGCCCAGCCACTCCGCGGCATGTGGGATCTTCCCGGACCGGGGCACGAACCCGTGTCCCCTGCATCGGCAGGCGGACTCTCAACCACTGAGCCACCAGGGAAGCCCTCTAAGTGCTTTCTATCTATTAACTCATTTAATCTTCATAACCAATGAGGCAGCTTCTATTATTAGCTCCATTTTACAACTGAGCACTGGTCTTGCCAAAGCCATGTGACCAGAAAGGGGTGGAGCTGAGCTTTGAGCCCAGACCCCTGACTCTGGAGTCCGTGCTCCTATGCAGTCGTCTGTGTGGGGCATATAGGAGCAGTGCTTTCGGGAACGCCTGCCCAGGTTGTGTTTGGGGTCATCAACTTGCCCCGGTTTGCCTGGGACTTTCTTGGTTTTCAGACCAACAGTCCTGCATCCAGGGAACCCCCTCATGACTCTTGTTATGTCTCAAGTCTTTTTCAGTCTTTTCTGAGATTGCATCACTGTCTATGTCAGCAGCATGAACCAAGCATATGCAAGCAACCCAAACCTGCCAGGTCTGTGGCTCATGAGGAGTAAATAGACACAGATCCTAACTGTGTACATAACATCCAGAGACGCTTGCCTAAAGATAGCTGTAAAGTGCCTGATTGCCGTCTATGTAACCCACAGTGACACTTGCCTTATCGGTATAAATAACAGTAAAGACATCCCATATCTCTATCTACAGCAGAGTAAAACGTGTCATATCTGGATGTACAGAAATACCAAATCCTGGCATACTGACACATATCCTATGGAATAAGGAAACCCCATTGGCACATCTGAAATAACAGTGATGACGTTGATGATGATGATAATAATAGTGATAATAATAATAATAATAATAATAGTGATGGTGACAGCTGCTCTTTATTTAGCATACCCTTTGTTCCAACATAGTACTGAGCACTTTACATGCATTATCTTAATTAATCCACACAGTCCTTGTGGGGTAGTAGTAGTATTAGCATCTCCATCTTACAGAGGAGGAAGCAGAGGCACAGAAAGGTTTTATCCCAAGATTCCAGTCCCCGGGTTATTCAGACACTAATCTAGGTTTTGCTGGAAGGGATGTTGTAGATGTCATTAAAGCCCCAAGTCAGTTAATTTCAGATATAAAGATTATCCAGGTAAGCGTAATCCGATCACATGAGCTCTTTAAAGCAGAGGGTTTTCTCTGACTGGGAGCAGAAAGGAGCCAGAGGGATCTGAAGCATGACACAGTATGACACGCTGTGCTCTCCCGAAGATGCAGAGTCTATGTGGAGAGGAATGCAAGTGGCCTCTAGAAGCTGAGAGAGCCCCAGATTGACAACCAGCAAAGAATCAGGGACGTCAGTCCTACAACTGCAAGGAACTGAATTCTGTCAGTAACAGGAATAATTGTGGAAGAGGATCCTGAGCTCCAGAGAAGAACACAGCGGCCAGCACAGTGATTTCAGTCTGAGCAGAGACTCCAGCCATGCCCGGCTGAACTCGACCTGTGGAACTGGGAGCAAATATGTGGGTGTTAGGCTGATAATTTGTGCAACAATAGGAGACAAATACTGATGGTGTCTTAAAAGTGGAATCAAAAGTTAATTGAGGGGCTTCCCTGGTGGTGTAGTGGTTGAGACTCCGCCTGCCGATGCAGGG
The DNA here is from genome assembly GCF_951394435.1 of Stenella coeruleoalba. Lineage (NCBI taxonomy): Eukaryota > Metazoa > Chordata > Mammalia > Artiodactyla > Delphinidae > Stenella > Stenella coeruleoalba. The sequence continues at coordinate 56,786,989 of NC_137161.1, forward strand.
GACACAGGTTCATGCCCCGGTCTGGGAAGATCCCACATGCCACGGAGCGGCTAGGCCCGTGAGCCATGGCCGCTGAGCCTGTGCGTCCGGAGCCTGTGCTCCGCAACGAGAGAGGCCACAACAGTGAGAGGCCCGCGTACCACAAAAAAAAAAAAAAAAAAAAAAGTTAACTGAACTTAAAATCTTAGTTCTTTCAACAAATATGTATTGTCCATCTAGCCCAGGCCTGCTCCAGGCTTTGGGGACACAGTAGAGAATAATGAAATCACAAAATCTCTGCCCCCTTGGAGCTGACATTCTTTGTGGGCATGTGTTAGGAGGAGGCAGATGATAACAAAAAACATGTAAAACACGTATATCTGGTGATTTGTGAATGCTATGGAAAAAGAGAAGGCAGGGAAGAGGGTTAGAGAGAGAGAGAGGGAGAGAGAAAGAGAGAAAGTGTGTGTATGTGTGTGGGAGGTGATGTGTGGCTAGGGACACATGCGGCATGTGACTAAAGTCTTAAAGGGAATGAGCCGTACAGAAAGCTGGGGGAAGAGCATTCCAGGCGGAGGGAATAGCAAATGCAAAGGTCCTGAGGTGGGGACATACCTGGTGAGTCCAAGGAGATCTTAGGGCAGAATGAGCAGGGGGAGAGTGGTAGGAATTGAGGTCAGAAAGTTAATGGCATCCAGATCCTGCAAAGCCCCCCAAATGGTCATATCAATTACATCCCCTCTCTGCCATGTTTGAGGGAAACCCTCTCTCCACCCGTCCACCCTTGCCAATACCTGTTAGGATCAAAAGCCCATGGTTTGTCAGTTGGATGGATGAATAGTGGCGTCTCCTCTTTCTAATTTGCATTTCTGGGTCACTGGTGAGGTTGGGAATCTTTCCTGATCTCTGCTGGCCATGCGTACCTCCTTTCCTTCCCCAGGACCACCCCCAGTTTGTGCATCTGTGTCTGTTATGAAGAAGAGAGTTTGGCATTTCTGTGTGTCTCTCCTAGGGGTACGGAGTCCAGAGAGGCTATGCCAGGCTTTCTATTCCATCACCTGTGGACAGACCCCCATTTATGCTCCAGCTGTAAATTCCCTCCTTTCCTGTCCCACCGAGGGCACCTAATCAGAATGCAATGAGTGAATCCGATGTTTCATAGGAATAACCTTGAATCTATTCGTACATACATTTGCAACATTTGACACTTTATTATTAGCAATAGATGACTTGGTAATACACCTCGCGACTGCTTGCAGTGCAGCATATCTTGGTTGAGAACTGCTGGCAGAGCATGGGCAGAGGAAGGGTGCATGCATGTGTATGTGTTTAGATGTGCATATGTGTGTGTGTGTGTGTGTGAATGTGTGCATGCAGATTTGTGTGTGTGTGAGTGTGTGTATGTGCGTGCCTATGTGTATGCAAGTTTGTTGTTTGTGCTTGTGTGTATGTAGGTTTGTGTGTGTTCTGTTTGTGTGCATGTGTGTGTGTTTGTGTGTGAGTGTGTTTGTGAGTGTGTGAGTGTATTTACGTGTCTGTGTGTGAGTGTGTGTGCAGCGAATGAGTTAGAGACAGAGCAGACCTTCATTGCTCCCCCCTCAGAGCCACAGGGTTACTCTCAGGCACCAGCCACTCCACCTGCCTCACCCACCTGCATGGAGAGACTTTGCAGCCTTGGAAGTCGAATCCCCAGGACCCTGGTTTAGTGTCCTCAGGGTTTCCCTCTGCTGCCAGCTGGGCCCCTTCCTGGGAGGTCTTCCCAGAGGGCTCTCTTGGACCGGGACCCCCAAAAGGCCTTTGCCAGCTGCTGAGCACCTTGGCACACAGTCATGGCCATGTGAAGACAGAGGCAGAGACCGGGTGAGGCTTCTACAGGTGAAGAACAGCAAGGTGGCCAGCAAACCAGAAGCCCTAGAGGATGGAACAGATGCCTCGTCACAGCCTCAGTAGGAACGAGCCCTGACGACTCCTTGACCTTGGATTTCTGGCCTCCAGAACTGCGAAACAGTAAATGTCTGTTGTTTAAACTATCCAGTTTGTGGTACTTTGTTATCACAGCCCTAGGAAATGAATATGCAGAGAAATGCAAGCAGTTTGGAAGGGTGGAGTGTAGAGTTTGGGGTGAGGGCCTCTCAAGGACATGAAGAAAGAGCTAAGGGTCCTGCATTAGATTTAAAACATCAACTACCCAATCCCAGGAAGGGAGAGCTCTGAAGTGGGGGCCTCAGGGTCAGACTTGTGTTCAAATCCTGACTCTCCTGTGTGATCTTAGGCTGTTGACTTAACTTCTCTGAGCCTCAGAGCACCCATATTTCTTAAAAGCACCATGTTATCAATCAAGAATTTATTCCTAAGGCCCATTTTATGATGTAAAATGCTATAACTGATCAGGGACATCACACAAAATAGAACTCGATTATATGTTTCAACAGACAATTGTTGAGGATGTAAAGCGAGGCACTTGTCAGGACTGCCTGCAGCATTAAAAGATAGGGCTCCAAAGGCACACGGACTGGCAGCACTGCCTTCTTTTCCTGGTGACTCACCGTGTGGCCAGCAAAGGCATTCTGCATTCTCCCTTCAAGGGGTTCTTGGAACTGCCTTCAAAATTAGGGTCACCCGCTGGAAGGTATTGATGTCATTTTGACGTTCTTGTACGGGTTTGAAGGGCACAAACTTTTTCAATGGCAAGTGCTGGGGGTGTCATGGTTTCCATGGTGATGGGAGAAGCCAATGCCAGCCCTGAAGGTGGTGAGAGGTGGGCAGTAAATACCCGGTTTGGTTTTTTTAACTTGGGGGGTGGGTCTTATTTGCAGGGAAAATGGTTTGAAAATTATATAAGAGGGAGAGTGGACCAAAATGTGTGTGGGGTCATCATTCCAGGCGACGTGTTAAGTGAGTTGAGGGTTCTTTTGTCCTCAGCAGCTTATATAATGAGCCCTGATGTGTGTCTCTGTGTGTCTGTCTGTGTCTCTGAGTGTATGTGTGTGTCTCTGTGTATGTGTTTGTGTGTGTGTGTGTGTGTGTATGCATCTCTTGAGTGTATGTGTGTGTCTCTGTGTATGTGTTTGTGTGTGTGTATGTATTTCTACATGTCTCTGAGTGTATGGGTATGTGTTTGTATAGTGTGTACATGTGTGCATGTCTGTGTATGTATGTATGTGTATATGTATGTCTCTGTGTGCACAGATGTGTCTGTGTATCTGTATGCATGTGTATATTATATGTACATATCTGTGTGTATGCATATAGCTGTGTATATGTATATGTGTGTCTATGTGTGCTTGTAATTATGTATATGTGTGGATGTAATGTGCCTGTGTATCTGTGTGCCTCTCTCTGTGTGTATGTATGTGTGCATGTATGTGGGTCTTTGTGTGTTTATGAATGTGCCTCCATGTACCTATACATGTATGTGTATGTTACACATGTATATAGAAGCTGTCACATGTGTGTATCTGCTTGCACGTGTCTGTGCGTCTCTGTGTGTATGTACACGTGTATATGTGTGTTTGTATTTGTGTATATGTGTATACGTATATGCCCTGTGAGGCAAATTTTGACTCCTTCTAAGAAAAAGCTTTCTGGCAAAGTGCCTCAAAGAAGAAGGGCTGGGCTTCCCTGGTGGTGCAGTGGTTAAGAGTCCGCCTGCCGATGCAGGGGACACGGGTTCGTGCCCTGGTCCGGGAAGATCCCACATGCCGCGGAGCGGCTGGGCCCGTGAGCCATGGCCGCTGAGCCTGCGCGTCCGGAGCCTGTGCTCCGCAACGGGAGAGGCCATAACAGTGAGAGGCCCGCGTACCGCAAAAAAAAAAAAAAAAAAAAAAAGAAGGGCTATGTCAAGACAGTGAGTCCCCCATCACTGGAGGAGATCAAGAAAAAGAGAGAGACTCAGGGATGGTGTATCATGTCAGATCATGGAAAGTGACATGAACCCCACTGAAATTGGCAGTGGAGGAAATATACTGGTTCTTGCGGTCAAGAAGAATTCTCAGGTAGTCCACAGAATTGAAGGAGGGGCTGCAGACACCATCCGTTCTGGAGGTTGGACCTGCTTCTCTGTGCTGGCTTCATTTTCTCCCACTGTTTGGTCCACATAATGGGGAGGATGGTGGCCATCAGTTCTGACTCCATATCCTCCCAGCTTAACAACCTTGACGGCAAGAGAATGCCTCAAGGGAGGACTCTGATTGGCTCAGCTCGGGCTATATGCCCACCCCTAGAAGCAGTCAGTGTGGGTGTGGCCAGGTCTGACCTGGGTCCTATGTCCACATCAATGGTTGAGAGTAGCTTCTGTTACAGAAGTAGGGAATGGAGGAGAAAATGCTGGGCTTCTGAACTCCTTAGTTACTGTGATTCGCTATGGATGCTGTAGGAGGGATTCAATATGAAATGAGAAGATGGACCCCCCCCCACCTCTAAGGTACTTGGGCAAATAATAGAGATGTTTAAAACACTTGGTAAAGGAATGTGTTAAGATTCATTCCAGCATCTCGGTTTTGTGATTTTAGTCCATCTTGTTGATACCTTGAAGCCAACTTGGCAACCAAGGATTGTTTTCTGAACAGCAGAGGTGCTGACCAGCCGGTGGTGCTATGTGTGGAGGACATATGGGGGTGGCCTCTGGCTACTGGCCACCTTGCTCCCCACCTCTCAGAGAAGACATCTCAACGCTGCAGCACCGTGGGTAGTCATTTAAAATTAACCGGGTGGTTATCAAATCATTCTCGCTTATTCTAGTTATTCCCTGAGCCTGTCTGCTACCCCTGCCGCACCCCCCCAACCCAAGAATTTTAATGAGTCAGTTATGAGAGAACAAGATATAATGAGGGATAGTTGGGGGAGAAAGTGTCTACAGACTTCCTTGGAGCTCTTGCATGAGATTATTAGAGTTAAAACAACCATTTAAGAAGTGGAGGAAACAGTAAAAATATTTTATTATGTTTACTGGGTAGGTTGCCTCTTGCCCAGTTCCACATCTGGAAGAAAATACTACCTCATAGAATCCCAGGCTCTCTGCTCTCATCTCCACTCTGCACACCATGACCTGAGTAGTCTCATGAAAACACTCCTTGCTCAGAAATTTGTAATGCCTCTCTATTGCCCACAGCAGGATCCCAAGCCTAGGCTAAATGTGCTGTTATTCTCCACTCCTACACCCAAGGCAGACATCACTAATCAATTACAGAAAGTCTCAAACTCCTTCTGTGTGTTGCTAGCCATCAACTGGGGTTGACCACAAAAGGAAACCGATGTGCCTTGCCAGGTCTCCAGTGTCAAGTGAGCTGGCAGCAGAGTGTGGATGAACCCAGGACTTTCAACTCTTGATCCATTGCTTTGTTTGGGTTCTGGGTTAACACATGGACTCTAGAATTCAAATCATGGCTCTGCTAGTTACTGGCTCTAGGATCTTAACTTTTCCAAGCCTCGATTTCCTCATCTGTAAAATGGGTGTAACTCTATGCTTCCTCTTAGGGTTATTTCGAGGCATCAGTGAGGTGGTTCAAGTAAAGAAAACTCTTAATAGTACACAGTAAGCCTCCCAGGACACAGTGGCTGCTGCTAACCTCCTCCCCACACCCCCACCCAAATTTATATCCCTTTGAAGAAGCTGGAACCCAGGGGGATCTATGATCTCACACCTCTCAACGGCCAGAACTGGTCTCCAGGTACTAGTTTTAAAAAGATACCCAACTTCCTGGGAACTGTACATTCCTCCTCCCTCCTGGGAGCCCAAATTCCAAGAAATGCAGCTAAAATTGGCCCTCGAACAGCTTTTGCAGAGCACGTCGCAGCTTTTTTTGGGTCTAGAGAGCCAGTTTCCATGATGAAAGTGGCACAGAAGGAGAGACCCAGCTAAAAACAGCCACCGCCCAGACTGGTGTTAATAGGATGCAGCCTCCCCTTGTCGCTTCGGGGGTTTGGACGCTTCGACTTCCGCAGCAGGTCTCCCCATCACCACTAGGTGGCAGCATCGCAACGCGCGGCGGGGACCGCGCCCCAGGACCGTAACAAAGAGCCGCTTCTGAAAATGATGCCCATGTAATACTCACCAGCCACAAAATTCTCCCCTAAATTCTCCCCCTTTTATTTGGGGGCATTTATTTATTTGCATTGCAGGAGATACCCTGTGGAGGTGTCTCTTCTGAGGGCTGAGTTAGTGCTTTAGAAGCGAAGCTGAAGAATCATCTGAGCGCCGGTGTCCCAGCCCCCAGCCCACTGGACTTAGGACATTCCTTATGCCTTGGGTCCAGCGTCGTAATCGAAGAACTTCAAAACTACAGTTTTGAATTTTCCGGGAGAGGTGGCCTCGATTGGCAGAGAGAGCGCCAGCTTGGGATTCATGGTACTGCCTTGAGGGGCCACTTGCTTCCCCCTCTGAGCTTGAGGGATGGAGTTTTGGCCCTGGAGTTTGCCTGCCTGTTCTCATGTCACTAAGTGTATGGCAGATGGGCCACTAGTGGAAACCCCTCCTGGCCCATAGTGAGGAGTAGCTGAGTCACAGATGTGAATGTCTTAGAACAGTGCTGCCACATCACAAGGACTCCAATCTTTGCTACTTTTGCGCCTTTCTCAGTATCTCCAGCATCTGGCACATAATAGCCACTCAACAAATTGTAAGTTAAAGAGCCTCACTGCACTTGTTGGGGAGACAACGGTGGCAAGGGGGAGGCTGGAACCATTTCCCAGGCTTCCCTTCTTAGAGTGTGGTCCTGGGCTGGCAGCATGGGTAACATGGGTGCTTGTTAGAAATGCAGTGACTTGGCCCCCGTCCAAGCCACCAAACCAGAATCTTCCTTCACAGCATCTCCAGGGCTTTTGTGGCACATCGAAGTTGGAGGACATGGCTCTGAGGTACCTTTCGCCCCAGGGACCTGGGATTCAGCCCCAGGAAGCTGGGATTCAGCCCCAGGAAGCTGAGATTCACCCCAGGGAGCTGGGATTCACTCCCAGCCCTGAGCAAGCTCCATCTCCCAGATTTGCATCTTGCAGCACAGCAGCCCTCAGCAAGGCCCTGTATTCTAACCTTTTCTTGAATGTCTTCCCCAGCTGCCTGGGTGCTCAGGTGTGACGGAGGCAACAAGCTGCTGTGGGTCCGGCTCTGCTCCACACGCTTCCCCGAGCTCCCAGGTCCGGCTCCCCACCCGTCCGCAGATTGCCCCAGCTCCCCTGCCTCAGGCCACAGCATCCTCCCCATCACCCCAGGGACCAGAAACACACTTAGCAAGTCTCCTCTCGCCCTCCCTACCCTTAGCCCTGTGGATCGTCACCAAAGCATATGCCCCCTGCCAGGCTTCCTCTGCAGTTGCTTGCTCTGGTTCTTTGTCGTTCAGCTCTCTTGGGAACCATCCCCACATCCCCTAACTGTCCCCCACCATCAGCCCTCTCCCCAGCTCCTGATGTCACCTCTCACACCTCTGCCAAGTTACCGGCCTCAGCCGCTTTCACTCTGCCGTCCCAGGTCCTGCACCAGCTCCGCACTGCCGAGTCAAGGTCTCCCTTCGTTTGCCTGGTGGCCAGGGCCTCCTGTGGCCTCTTCCCAACCTCTGATCCACCTTTGTGGCTGCATCTCAGCTTCTTTCCCCTCGTCCTCACTCAGATCGGGTCACAACCCGTGGGCCGAATCCACCCTCAGCCTGTCGCTGTGGATAAAGTTTGGTTGGCACAGAGGGATGTCCATTTGTCTACCAATTGTCCGTGGTGCTTTCCCGTTTTTACAAGGGCAGAATCGAGTCACTGCAACAGACACAGCACAGCCTGGAAAGCCTAAAATATTTACCATCTGGCCCTTTTCAGAGCATTGCCAGCCTCTCTTCTAGATCCAGCCCAAGGGCACGACAGGCTTCGGGCCCCTCATACACACGCCAGCCTGTTACAGCTCCCAGGCCCTCGCCCGTTTCTGCTGCTGGAGATCCTGCCCCAAAGCAGCCGAGTCCGGCGTTCCTTCAGTAAGAGTTCATGGAGGACCAGACGGGTGCCTGGCTTGCCGGGTGCTGGGACGAAGTCCTTGTCTCAGCTCACGTGTGGTTGACACAGGCTGTCATCAGAAGCACCTTGGACCTTTAAAGTAACATCTCCAGGCCTCTCGTTTTATTATTTTGATGTCTTGACAGCCTTGAGGCCAGGTGCCTGCCCTTCGCACTCAGCTAAGGCACACAGTGCACGTCATTATAGCTCATGTGACCAAAGGAATGGATTTCTCTCTGTTTCTGGTTTTCACCCTGGGGACTAGACTTCATCTCCCCCATGCTTCCAGCTGCTTCTGGAATCCCATTTTGGGCCAATACTATATGTATCAGTGCTTCTCGAACTTTGACGTGTACCGGAATCACCCAAAGATCTTGTTAGAATGCAGAGGCTGATTCTGTAGGTCTGGGATGGAGCCTGAGACGCTCCATTTCTGGATAAGGCTGTTACTGCTGGTCCACGGATCACACTTTGAGTATTGAGGATTGGTTCGCACCTCTCACTTCATCCTACGATCACTTGGGGGCTTTTGAATGCTCATGTCTGGGCCCAGGCCAATCGAATTGATGTAGGGGGTGAGTTAGGGCCCAGCCTTTCTGGGTGGTTTTAAATGTAGAGCCAGCATGAAACTTTGACCTAGAACCACCGGCCTAGAACTATGAAGCTTCTTTCTGAACATCCTCCCCTTCACATCACTGCCGTCGACAGCAACAGGGCTCAACGTTCTCAGGCCAGCAGCGTCCACATCACCTGGGAACGTGTTAGAAAGGCAGAGCCTCAGGTTCTGCTCCAGAGCTGCTGAATCAGAAACTCCGGGGTGGGGTCAGGCAATCTGGTTTTTTTTTGCGGTACGCGGGCCTCTCACTGCTGTGGCCTCTCCCATTGCGGAGCACAGGCTCCAGACGCGCAGCCCAGCGGCCATGGCTCATGGGCCCAGCCGCTCCGCGGCATGTGGGATCCTCCCGGACCGGGGCACGAACCTGTGTCCCCTGCATCGGCAGGCGGACTCTCAACCACTGCGCCACCAGGGAGGCCCGGGCAATCTGTTTTTTAATAAGCCCTCCAGGGAATCCAGAGGCCACACAGGTTCGAGAACCACTGTCCTAGAAATGTCTGACCTTGGGTCCACCCTCCGCTCCTAACTGGTCTTCCTGCTTCTGGCCACACGCCCATCCGATCCAGTCTTTATTCTGTAGTGATAGTGACTTTGCAGAAAGGTCAATTCGACTAGATCACTCATGTGCATAGAACATTCTAAGGCTCCCCACTGCCCTCAAACCCATGTCCGCCCACCTCCCACTGCAGGAACATGGAGCCACGGATGGTTTCCCCTTTCACATTGCGGGGTTCACAGGTGCTGAGTCTCGGAGGACAAAAGTCAAAGAAGAGGAGTCATTCTCTTTTCTGTTTCTCTCTTCTGTTGACCAAGGCACGGACTGAATTCAGGGCTTTTTCTGATCGAAAGAGATTTTGTGACCTTCTCTGTTAACCACAAAGCCCCCGTTCTCCGGAACTCCCTGCTACTTTGTTACTGGAAAGTGGGGCAAAAACTCTGGCTCTTTCGTCTTTTGATCACGTTACCCTTCAAGCTGCTAGCAGAAGTTTTGGGGCCTAAGTGCAGGGGAAACCCGTCTCTATGATTAGCACCCTGGCTCCCTCTTCTCTCCCATTAGCTCCGGTGGTTCGCAACCTTGTTTGCTCACTGGAATCACCTGGGCGTTTATAAAGATACTGATGTCTGGGTCCCCTGCCCAGAGATTCTGTTTTAATTGGTTTTGGGGGCAGCCTGGGTATTGGGGTTTTAAAAGCAGCCCACCCCCATCCCTGAAGATCCCAAGGAACAGCTAAGGTTGAGAACTTCTGAATTTGGCAAGAGATCTGTTCTTTGAGTCCAGAAAGCCTATTTAATAAGGGACGGAAAAATTGTTTCCTTTGCTTGAGGAATTATGTGTCTCTGGGTCCAACTGTCTGAGCCCCAGCGCTGATGCCAATTTGACACAAGGCCGTGGGCGTCTAGATCCTAGAGGCATTCACTCAAGCCCACCCAAAGGGGTAGGGGTTGGATCTAACAGTAATTGCATCCCACACACATTCACTCTTTAAATCGTACCTGACCATGTAGGTATTATTATCTTGATATCACAGACTAGTAAACTGGGGTTTGGAAAGCTTTTTTAAAAGCTACCTTTCATTAAGAACTTTAAACTGTGCTAAGTGCTTTACATCCCTTTCCTTAGTAAATTATCAAATGAGAGATAGAGATCTTCTTCATCAGTGAAGAAGTCCAGGCTCAGAGAAGCAGAGTTACATGACAAAGGTCACACAGCTCTTAGAGACAAATAAACTTGTATTTGAGATCCTTTTTTAAAATAACCCCAAACCCTGGTTTCCCAGCCCTCTCTCTCCTTCATCTGCAACATTAAGGAAACATTAAAAAAAAAACCCAAACCCCCTCAAACAACCAAACCTGTTAAGGTGAACACAAGGAATCTGCAACTTGGTGTCCCATCATCTGTATGCAAACTTCACCTTACCGGTTTCAGCTGTCAGGAGAGAGTCTAATCCTCATTTGAGGACACGTTCAAAGTTGTGTTAGTAAAAATTACTTTGTGTAATGAACTCTTAGATCAGTTCTCATTGAAATGAGCTGGAATTAGATTTTTGCTCTTCCCATATGTAATGCTTTCAATTCGATGATGAATTACCAGAGTCAGCAGCTATCTGCCATCTCAATGCCATGCACGGATAGTTACAGCTTTCTTGTTTGCTGGTCCTTTGCAGAGGCAAAGCACGCTTACTGGAGTGAGTTTTTTAATTTATGAGGGCTGTTTGATAGAGGCTTTTTTCTTTATTCAGGGGGAATTTGCCATTTTAACATTTAGATTCATTTGTTTTCAAAATCTCTTGTGGGTCACTGTGTGAATATTAATGACGATATGCCCATATTATTTGTGTGACTTAGGGCAAGCCGTGTCACCTCCCTGGGTTTTCCGTTTCCTCATCTTTGAAATGAAAGGATTGACTCAGGTTGCTGTTTGCCCAAATTCCGTAGATCTGAAGGTGTTAAGAAAAAGAATTAGAGAAATATTGGGCTCCACGAAGTCAGGATTTCTGCCTTTCCAATGGGAACTGCTCCTTTATTCTGTGTGTTTCTGCCCCAGCCCATAAAGTAAGGACTCATCCTAACACACCTGCCCTCTCAAGCAAGTGGGGAAGCAGCTTTGACCCCGAGCTGCCTGTTTCTCAAGGGAAGAAGAATGAGTCATAACCAGGGAGATGAGGAAGGCTTGTCATTCCTTGGACCCTTTGCACAGTCTGGGGACACAAAATCCAAGGGCTGCCCTGGACACCCAAGGTCATTTCTTCCTGCAACCAGCAAAGGTGGAAGAAGCACTGCATTGTATATCGTAAAGTTATTTGATGAGGTGCCTGTACTCTTTGCATTGTGTCATCCTGGTGAAGTGAATGTTTTACCATTCTGAGGTCACCCTCTCAATCCCAATCGTTCTTTTTTTGACTTAAAGATCATTTTGTCTGGTACTAAATAATATGGCCACTCCACCTTTATTTTGCTAGTATTTGCCTGATGTATCTTTGTTGTCCCTCCCGTTACTTCCAATCTTTCTATGTTTTTATGTTTTAGCTTTTTTTTTTTTTGGTAGCAGATAGATGGATTTTTCCCCAGTCCAATCTGATAATCTCATTAATTGGGATGGTTATTCCATTTACAGTCATTGTGAATATTAATATAATTGGACTTGTTTCTCTCATTTTAACTTCTTTGAATTCTATTTGTCCTGTTTCATATATATATATAATTTTATATTATATACATTTTATATGTTAATATAAAATATATTTATATAAATACATTATACATTTTAATTATTACACTATATATTTTATTACATATAATAATAATATCACATATGCAATCACATATCACAATATGCAATATTATAATTAAAATATTTATAATTTTTTCTTTTCAGGTCTGTAAAAACTAAGATTTTTTTCATATTACTTTTTTTCTCTCTCTTGGGATGAAAGTTATAGCCTCTGTTTTTAAACAGTTAACTTTGAAATTTACTGTGCACATGAAATGTCCTAATCTTTTTATTTATTTATTTATTTATTTATGGCTGTGTTGGGTCATCGTTTCTGTGCGAGGGCTTTCTCTAGTTGTGGCAAGCGGGGGCCACTCTTCATCGTGGTGCACGGGCCTCTCACTATCGCGGCCTCTCTTGTTGCGGAGCACAGGCTCCAGATGCGCAGGCTCAGTAGTTGTGGCTCACGGGCTTAGTCGCTCCGCGGCACGCGGGATCTTCCTGGACCAGGGCTCGAACCCGTGTCCCCTGCATCGGCAGGCAGACTCTCAACCACAGCGCCACCAGGGAAGCCCTGAAATGTCCTAATCTTAATGTGGATACCTTGACTGTCGCCACCTCCCTTCTCTGCCTGAACATACAAAGATGATGCAGTATTTTAACCGGAGTCATTTCCCTGCTAACTTACATGCTCTCGTGGCTCAGGATTTTAGTTCGGTCTTTTCATTAAACCTACCCGTTAGGCAGTTATTTTCACTTTATGAAAACGACTCTCCAGACTTACCCAGGTGTTATCTCCCGCCCCACTATGCCATTTCTTTTTGTATCTCAGACCTTCTTACCCCGGGTCATTTTCATTCTTCCTGAACGATATCCTTTAGAAGTTCTTTTAGTTCGTCTACTGGTGGTTAAGGCTTTTAGCTTTTATTCTTCTGAAAGATGCCCTATTTTGCATTTGTTCTTGAGATATAGTTAAATATGTCCCTATAGACTGAATGTTTGTGTTCTCCTCAAATTCTTATTTTGAAACCCAGTCCCCAGTGGGAGAGTGTTAGGAGGTGGGGCCTTTGGGAGGTGATTAGGTCATGAGGGTAGAGCCCCCAAGAATGGGATTAGTGCCCTTATAAAGGAGGCCCCAGAGAGCCCCCTTAGCCTTTCTGTCATGTGAGGACACAGCAGGAAGATGAACAAGGAAGCTGTATTTATATTTCTAGGATATCTTCCATTTACACTGGACATTAGCCCCAAAATTCCTGCTAGCCCTTGTGAGACAGTAACTTACAGTTAAATACCGACTATCATAAGGGTAAATGTGTGAGGGAGGAAATGGATGTGGCTGAGGGGCTGAGGCTTCGGATGACCACAGAACGGGACTGGTGGAAGATGGGAGGCTGTGGGGAGAGCAAGGGGCCAGGAGTGCCCTCTGCTATATTCATGGAACATTTGCAAGTGCATTATGCTGAGGTGGGCTGGGGAATCCTGTTTTCCAGCAGCCTCAGCACTTCACCAGGAGGCTGGGAATGTGGAGAGAGGATGATTTGTTTTCTGAGTTTCCCATGTGGCTGGAACTGTTCTACGTGCCATGGAGGCATACTCCCTTCTCTCCTGGAGCTGACATTCTGTCGGAGGAGATGACAATTTTAAGGAATTAAATAAATAAATAAAGATAATTTTAGATGGTTGTAGGGTCAGTGGAGCCGAGTGCGGCAGCAAGAGGGATGGTTAGATGGATGATAAATAGAGGCATCTCAGATGTGGGGTTTTGAGCTGGAACTTGCAGGAGGGGGGTGCTTGGCTTTGCAGAGAGCGAGGAAAGGGTGGTCCTGGCAGACAGAGCAGTGAAGGTAAGACAAGGAGGTGAAGGTGAAGGCCCTGAGGTGGGAGGAGTACTCACAACCAAGTGTCAGGAGGAGGCCCTGGCTATATTAGTTACCTCTTCCTTAGTAACAAATTACCACAATCTTGGCCATTTAAAACAGCCCTGGCTTATTATCTGGTAGAGGGTCAGAGGGTCAGGCATTTGATCACAGCTTAGCCAGGTCCCCTGCTCAGGGTCTCACTAGGCTGCATTCAGATGGCATTTTTGTCTCAAGGTTCAACTGGGGAAGGATCTGTTTCCAACCTCATTCAGGCTGTTGGTGGCATCTGTTTCCTTAAGGATACGTGACTGAGGACCCTGGCTTTTTGCTGGCTGTTAGCTGGAGGTTACTCTCGGGTCCTAGAGTCTGAAGTTCCTAGAGTGCCTCTGCAGCCCTTTGCCGTATGTCTACACAACTGTCTACATCGTCAAGCCAGCAAGGAGGACTTCTCAGCTCAGGGAGATCCCAGTCCTTCTTGTAAGGGCTTTCACCTGATTAAGCCAGGCCCACCGATGGTGATCTCCCTTTTGAGGAAGTCAGAGTCAACATTTGGGACCTTATCTTACCACAAGATCTTACTTCACTGTTGCCCTAGTCTACTGGCCAAGGCAAGTCCCACCCATCCTCAAAGGGAGGCAGTTGTACTGGCTGTGAGTATCAGGGGGCCCCATTGTAGAATTCTGCCCACTGCAGGCATATTGTGAGTAAGAATGGGAGCCGTATGGCAAGTGCTGCTGGTTGCCTGCTCAATATTTAATACTCCCTTTCTTCTTTGTCAATAAAACCCTGATTTTGTTCAGAAGGCAAGGGGCACATCTAAGCAGACTTGGCTTCCCAGGCCCCCTAGAGGCTACCATTGTGATGTGGCATAGTTCTGGCCAATGACTTGTAAGTTGCAATCTAAAGAGAAGTTATCATTTTCCTGATAAAAAGGGACAGACTGAACTGGCATGTGCTTTTTCTCCTTCGCTTCTTTTCCTTCTGTCCTCCTGGAACTTGGACACGAAGCCTGGAGGTGGAGCAGCCATCTTGTGACCAAGAGGCTTCTTATTTTCTGAGGATGGCTGAGCAGGAAGGTAGAAGGATCCTGGGATTCCAAGGGGATTTTGGAGCTTCTTTGGACCACTCTTGGACTTCTTGTCATGTGAGAAAAATATGCCCCTGTTTGGTTATGCAAATATATTTAAGTTTCTATTACATGTAGCCAAATGTAATCCTAACATACAACGATATAAGGCAAAATCAGGTTGGACACATTGCAGAGTGTTGGTTTTATTACGAGTTAAATGGGAAGATGTTGAAGGTTTTTAATCAGATGGGTGCCTGGATTCATTTATGTCTTGGAAAAATCTGGCTTCTTCCAAAGAATGAGCTGTTCGATGGGGTATGTGTGCAAGGTTGAAAGTGGAGGCTCAGAGAAGGTGAGTAAGTCATCCAAGGTAACACAGCGAGAGAAGGACAGAAATGGGATCCAGACTGCATGTTTGTCTGACTTTGGCTGTTGTCTCTGATTTTAATCAAGGACTTTGTCTCCCTGCTGTTGCTGGAGGAGCCCAAAACTGCCTCTTCTCTCGATTTATCTCTGGAGTCCCATTCTCTGAAAAAATGATTTTCACAATCATAAAAGAGAAATGCATTGTGGGTCTGGAAATTTTTCCAGATCAATCTGGGCCAACCTAATTAAAACTAAACTAATGAAAGAAAGATGTGTATGTAAATATGTGTGTGTGTGTGTGTGTGTGTGTGTGTGTGTGTGTGTGTGAACTTTCCTTTCTGTTATGATTTGCTTACAATTTCTTTTTAAGTCCCTATTGACTAATGCCCACCTGCTACTAAATTACTAAAGGTTGGAAGTAAAAATGATTTCAGCATTATAATCAGAGCTCTAATCAGCTCCAACTGATGCTGAATGCTAAATGAGCTTGAAATAGGGCACCTCCCTTGGACATGGTATTGAATTTCATCCAGGGGTGTCCAAGGAAATCACACAAAATTTGACATGTTGAAGTGGTGTAGCGGCAAAGTGCCACTATTCACTATTGTATCGTGAAGGAGGAGGTCTGGGCTCTGGCTCCCAGTCCCGATTCACGAGGTGACCATGGGGCAGTCACTTTCCCTCTCTGATCCTCTGTATCCCCATCTTCCAAGTGGTGCTCTCTTGCCAGAGCGAAGGTTTTCAATCTGTGTTCCCCAGAGTCCTGGGGTTTCAGGGCTGCTCCTGAGAAACGGGTTTGCCTCTATGGGTCACTTGAGTCTGGGACTGAAAGCTGGTTAGAGGAGGACAAGGAGTTTCAGAGGTAGAACCCACAACCTTGTCCCTGAGAGAGCTCACTTTCCATCATGACGCCACTGTTTTGTTCCAGAGGAGGGGACAGGTGAGGAGAACCAAGCTCTGTAATTCATGGAGAAAAACATCTGCTCTAATTAGATCCATCATGGGTGGGCAGGTGGCCTCTCTCCAGTCTTCCTGGGGGAGCTGGAAGCTAGCCATTTGCTCACATCCCATGAACAAAGAAACCTTTGCCCTCTTGGATCCTTGGGCAAAGCTGACTTGGTGAGTCAGGGAGAGTTGGGGCAATCTCTAGAGAAGAGAAGTGAGGAAATGATGGAGAGATGCAGTGAGAGGGATGGGAAGAAACATTCTAGGGCGTGGAACCATTAAGGTTCCCTGGAAGAGGGAACCCTGAGGCGTGGAGGTGGGGAAGATGTGGGGACCGACTTCTATAGGATACTAGCTGTTGAGAGTTCTGAGGGTATTATTTATTTCCTTCATAACTTCAGTCCAGTCACTTCAACCCAACCCAACACAACCCAACCCAACCTAATCCAATCTGCCCGTCCATCCGTCCACCCACCTACCCATCCATCCACCTATCCATCCATCCATCCACCCACTTACCCATCCATCCACCTATCCATCCATCCATCCATCCATCCGTCCATCCACCTACCCATCCATCCACCTATCTATCCATCCATCCACCTACCCATCCGTCCACCTATCCATCCATCCATCCACCTACCCATCCATCCATCCATCCATCCCTCCATCCATCCCTCCATCCATCCATCCATCCATCCACCTACCCATCCATCCACCTATCCATCCATCCATCCATCCATCCATCCATCCATTCACCTACCCATCTATCCACCTATCCATCCATCCATCCATCCATCCACCCACCCACCTACCCATCCATCCACCTATCCATCCGTCCATCCATCCATCCATCCATCTATCCACCTATCCATTCATTTCTACACTCATGCATTCACCTACCCACTGGTCCACCCATCCATGCATTCACTCATTTGGTTCAACCACCTCCTTTTCCCGCCTCTGCCTTACTCATTTCTTCTTTCAACCATTCCATAAACATTTGTGGGGCACCTACTCCGTACCTGGGAATGTAGAGGGGCATGAAGTCTTCAGGGAGCTCATAGTCCCAGTGCTGTAAATAGATGTGCAGGCGAGTTTGAGAAGTGATTGTAATACAAGGATGAGCAAAGTGCTGTTACAGTTTGGAACAGGGACGTACTATGTAGAGAAGTGGATCAGAGAAGGCTTCAAGGAGGCAGTGACGTAGGAACTAGTTCCTGAAAGAGGAGCTTCAGTTTATTGGCTGGACAGGTGGAGCAAGGGTTTATTTCTTGGGATTCTGCTGATTTGAGGAGCTGAGGCCATGTGTATCCTTTAGAGATGATATACCCACCTTCCAAGCCTCAAGAAATTCTGAATTATTCAGTTCAAATTTCTAGGCTGATGAAATTCAGGTTTAATTCAACAACTGATTGTTCTTATTCAAAACATTGGAGGGGAAAAAAACTATTCAAGGAAAAATGGTAGAAGCTCATAGCAGGAAGTTACCTTCATCAAACCTCTTTGTGTGCATCTCCTGCAACTGAGAACCCAGCCTACCAGCTATTCATTTTGCTCAGAGGCCAGGAGGGTGTGTGTGTGTATGTTTCTAGACTGATTTTGCTTCAGATAACAGACTGTGTCTTAGCGTTTGGTACCATCTTGCTGATGTGTGTCTTTTGTGCCAGCATTGTCACATGGTCAGAGAGCTTAACACTTAGACCCACTCAACAACCATCAAATATTCATTGAGCTTCTTCTGTCTTCCAGGCTCAGCACTAGATGTTGGTGGCCATACACTAACGAACCAGGCAGGATTCTTGCCCTTAGAAAACCCACAGTCTAGAGCAAGGGGCAGCAAACTTTTCCCACAAAGGGCCAGATAATATTTTAGGCTTTGCTGGCCATACGATCTCTGTGGCTGCTATTCATTTCTGCTGTTGAATTTCAAAAGCAGCCTTAGAAAGTCTGTCCAAGAGTGGGCATGGTTGTTCCAAGAAAACTTCATTTACCAAAACAGATTTGGCCCCCAGCTGTAGTTTCCTGATCTTTGCCTAGTGGGGGAGACACATGAGAAACTAGACAATGATAAATTATTGAAGTAAGCGCCACCAAGCGGGTAAACACAGCATTCAGAGCAGTCCGCAGTGCGGAAGACTGCCTGGAGGAGGTGATGTGTGGTCTTAGACCTGAGAGGTGACCGGAGGGGGCAGGGTGAAGAGGCTGGGGGTGGGGCGTGGTGGGGAGGGCCCTCCAGGCACAGAGGATTGTATGCAAAGAAGCTTGAAGATGGAAGGAGATACGTGTGTCTAGGGAGAGGGGCTGGGGGCCCTTCTGAAGGGGTTGGCCAGGTGAGCAGGGCATAGTAGGGAAGGATCTTGTAGGAGCAGGACGTGGCGCACTGTGGCAGGTTTTTAGCGCCTTGTTTTATTTTGTCTTATTTTAAAAGACCCAGCACTCCCATCTAAGCAGGCGTCGGGGCGCTCCCAGAGCAGGACACGCAGGTCTTCACAGGGTGGCTTTGTCATCCTCTTCCCTTGATCTGTGAGGGCCCCCAGGCAGCTCGAGGGCTGGTCCAAGAGGCAGGTCACTTGGTAAGAGGTTTTAACTGCAGAATAGAAGCCATAGTGGAGGGAGAAATAGAAACAAAACCAAAGCAGGCATTAACGTGGAGCTGGGACAATTAACGGATGCTTATTTACCAAAGCTCTGTACTCATGGGTATTGGCGAGAGAGAGGATTAAATGCTATAATGTGTATGAATTTCTGCCTTGTACACGCTTGAGTGTAATACAAGCTAAGATGCTCTAATGCTCCTCTCCTCTCCCCTGGTCTTTTCCTTTCTCCTCTGTTCCTCTCCCTTTCCCTCCCCTCCCTTTCTCTATGCTGTCCTTGTAAACCAGGATTAAGCAGTGTTCTTTGCTTTCTAGAACCTTTGGTAGAAACTGGTATAGAGCAGCATGATTAAAGATACGTGTGTTTTTGTTTTTGTTTTGCTGCGCTGCGCAGCTTGCGGGATCTTAGTTCACCAACCAGGGATCGGACCCGTGCCCTTGGCAGTGAAAGCGCGGGAGTCCTAACCACTGGACTGCCAGGAAAGTCCCACGGTTAAAGATATGAACCCCTAGGAGAAACAAACCTTGGTTTGAATCCTGGCTGTCGCATTTACTAACAAGCTACTTCACTTCGCTAAGGACCATCTTTCTCCTCTTTAAAAGGAGGATCCTGGGCTTCCCTGGTGGCACAGTGGTTGAGAGTCCGCCTACCGATGCAGGGGACGCGGGTTCGTGCCCCGGTCCGGGAGTATCCCACATGCTGCGGAGCGGCTAGGCCCGTGAGCCATGGCCGCTGAGCCTGCGCGTCGGGAGCCTGCGCGTCGGGAGCCTGTGCTCCGCAACGGGAGAGGCTACAACAGTGAGAGGCCCGCGTACCGCAAAAAAAAATTAAAAAAAATAAAATGAGGATCCTGTTTATACCTCTCTCATGGTTTATTGGGATAACCCATGTGAAATGTTTATTAGTGCTGTGCTTGGCAAGAGTGTTATTGTGATTTGTTTTAAATTTTGGGACCTGGCACATAGTAGGTGCTTAGCAAATGTTTGTTGAATGACTGTATGATGGCTTATGTAGTATGCAAAACATAGTATTTTTAGATAATAGAACTACAAACCTTAGTTTGCCAGTTGGCATATTGCTTATAGGACAGCTCTCCTTGGGTTATAGACAAGGTGGTCCCATTGAGTCCTCATCCTCTTTTCCCCAATTCTGTGGATTCTATTTTAGAAAAGTCACTTAAGTCAAAGTTCCCTTTTTATTCCTGCTGCCAAGACCTTGGTTCATCATACCTTGTCTGAACTCTTGCCAGCAAGGTCCATTTTCCAGCCATTGGTCTTTTTCTACCCCACCCATTCACCCAACTGTGGACAGATTGATGGTCCTAAAAATAAAAATGGTCTGTATCCTCTGCTTAATAAAAGATGTTGATGACACTCTGATGTCTAAATTTTAGAGTGTGACCTCAGGTCCTTCACCAGTCTGGTCTGCTGATGCTTCTAGTCAGTGGTTCCCAAATGGGGGTGATTTTGCACCTCCACCTCCAGGGGACATTTGGCAATGTTTCAAGACGTTTTTGGTTGTCACACCTCGGGGGTATGTGTGTGTGTGCCGTTGGCATCCAGTGGGTAGAGGTCAGGGATGCTGCTAGACATCTTACCATGTACAGGACAGCCATAACACAAAATTATGTGCCCCCAATTATCAATTAGTGTTGAGGCTGATAAGCCCTGTTTTATTCCCATCTTTCCACCATCCACGGCACCATCCTGACCCTCTCATTAACTTCTGAACATGCCTCCCTCTTTTTGCATCTCTGATTCCTTTTTTCTGGATTACTCTTTGTTTCTCTTTTTGCCCTGACACCCTCTTATTCACCCTTGAGACCAATTTCATATGTCTCTCCTTCTAGGAAGACTTGTAGGAACGAATTGCTTCTTTCTTTTGGAGCCCACAGCCTTTACGACATTATAGTGTTGTAAGTATTATTATTACAGAATCTATGTCATGTTCCACCCCAGTCCATTTCCAGGCTTCTTTAGTATCGAGTCTTGTTTCTTCCCTTTTCCCAATATCATAAGTGTTTGTTGGATGAATGAGTAAAATAATCAGGAAATAAGTGTTCAAAAGATTTACTCTAAGGTCCCACGCTCTTTTGACAGAAATACTCTGGAATGACGTGTTAACACACATATTTCTCCCTTTCTTTCTCATCTCACCCATCTTCCGGATAAATTTTATGCAGACAAACTTCAAACTTTTCTGAAACTCAGACATGATTTGTGTTCGTTCAATTTCATATCTTCAGCACTTTCGCAGTCAGTAATGTTTTCCATTTTGCAGTAAATCTATGGATGTGGCTTGAACACAATTTTCTTCGGTCCCACCCCGTGACACATTTACTGCCACCCACCAAGGGTCTTCTTTTATGGGAATGGAAACGAATGCTTCCCGCGTATATCTGCCGACGTCTCATTCACATTCAGACCACGATTGTATCTTATTCGAACTGCATTGTCCCGCCTTGTGGGAGCAGTCGAGGTCCAGTGAACCCAGGGATCCTGATTCGTCTTTACCATTGCTGTGTCTCTAATGAGGCACATGGCACCTGGCACCATAACCTGGTGCTCAGTGGAAACCTGTTGAATGAATATGAAACATGGGCTGTTCTAAAACTTTGGTTTGCCAGACCAAGATCTGAGATCACAGGGAGAAGTAGTGGAATGAGCACAGACTTTGGGTCACACAAACTTGGGGTCTAGACCCATATGTACCATTTACTATCCATGTGCCCTTGGGCACACTGGCCTTTTTAAGCTTCACTTCCTTAATTTTTCTCATGGGCCTAATTTGCATCTATCTCCCAGATTTTTGTGCCGAGTAAACCGATTAGCATGCAGTAGGGTATTCAGTAAGTGGCATCTATTAATAATAACAGGACAACCACGTGGTGTGGATCATTCTGTAACAGGCAGCAGCCAATCTGACTACATGCTGGATCTGTTTCTTTTACTTTTTTTTTTTTTTTTATCTTTTTGGCTGCATTGGGTCTTCGTTGCTGTGCGCGGGCTTTCTCTAGTTGCGGTGAGCAGGAGCTACTCTTCGTTGTGGTGCGTGGGCTTCTCATTGCAGTGGCTTCTCTTGTTGCGGAGCACAGGCTCTAGGCGCACAGGCTTCAGTAGTTGTGGCACGTGGGCTCAGTAGTTGTGGCGCACGGGCTTAGCTGCTCCGCGGCATGTGGGATCTTCCCGGACCAGGGATCGAACCCGTGTCCCCTGCATTGGCGGGCGGAGTCTTAACCACTGCACCACCAGGGAAGTCCCTGTTTCTTTTACTTTAACCTTTGCTTTCCTCTGCTTTTGTTCACTAAAAGGATACTGTCTATACATAATGGCCTGCCTCGGGGAACCCTGCCCCTCTGCCTGAAATGTTAAACCAAAGTGCCTTTGTTCAGGTAAACGTCCAGACCCTGTCCGTGTGGATGGCTACAAGAAAGAAGAAATTAACACATCCCCGCCCTGAGGCTGGCCATTCCAAGTGATATTTGTAAAATGTATGGCCTTTTTACTTTCCTTCCTCATCTCCTCCCCCTCTCTGTGCTATAAAAGAAACTGTCATCCAAACCCGGATAAGATGGTTTTTCGTAGACACTAGTCTGCCATCTTCTCTGTCTGCTGGCTTTCCAGTATTCCTTGCCTCAACACCTCTTCTCTGATTCATTGGCCTGTCCTGCGGCGAGCTTGGACTCGGGAACAATTCCACGTAATTGGTCAGATATTGAGAGCCATTCAGGTAACTGCACAATCACTACTATGGGTAGAGATTTTTCTAGACCGTCCTGCAGGGTATTATTTTTCTTTCTCAGGATTCCCCCCCACCTCCCCATTTGGGTCCCAATCACATCGGTCTAAACCGCAATTGCAGACAGAAGCTCAAGCCAGTTCGTGGTGCGTATTCAATGAGTGGCACAGGAACCCTGGGTGTTGGAGGCATCAGGGAACTTCGAAAAGCCCTGATTCATCACCCTCAGTGTACAGAGAAACCTGAGGCTCAGAGAGGCTAAGTAACTGGCCCCTGGTCACACAGTGAGTCAGTAGCAAAGCCCCAACTTGATCTAAGTTCTCCTGACTTCCAAGCCCTTGTTCTTTTTTTGCACTGAGAGGCCAGTGGCTTACATTTAGTGCTTTAATGGTCAAAGCACAAATGCTATTATAGTTGAGCCTATAGAGACCCACACAGCATTGCTTTCTGCAGCATTAAATTAAGTTCGTGATTCAGCTCTTTGAAGCCTGACGGCTTCTCATGAGAAGGGGACGTGCAGGAGAAGCGTTTCCAGAAGGGTTTTCTCAGAGCAATGCCCTTAGCAAAGCAGCTGCGGCCCTGGCTCAGACGTCCTTGGGCTGCAAGGTCGGCTTCTGATACACAAGACTTCGATGGTGGAGCTGCTTCCCTGCAGGAAAACACCTGCAGTGAGCCCAGCCCCAGGGCACGTGGTTCCCCTCGGCCACATCCTCAGTCTTTCTTCTGCGATGGGGGAGCACTTTATGCTCAGGGTCTGTGCTGAGACTTTGGCTTGCCCATGCACTTTGAGAAACCTTAAGAGAGAAAGAGGCTTGTGGGCCAGACTCTCAGGTTCAAGGTCTGGTTCCACTGCTTGTTGTGGGGTGACTGCAGTGAGTTGTTCAGTCTCTCTGCATCTCAGTTTCTTTATCTGTAATAGGGGAGCACTTGTTTTGGGGGTGCTGTGATGATTGAGTCAAAGACAGACAGTGCTTACAACAGTATTTATCACATAGAAAGTGCTCAGTAAACAGCATCAACTGTTGGTAAACACAGGTGCTAGATTCCACCCTGATTCACATTCCGCTCTGTTTCTCCTTGCCTGTGTGACTTTGGGTGAGTTACTTGACTGCTCTGAGCTACAATGTCTTATCAGACAAATGGATATAAGAACAATACTGGAAGTTCTGATTTTCCTTTATCCATCTTTGGGACAAACTGTGCTTTGTAGGCCTTTACACTAAAGCCCATACACTATTTCTTCTGTGTGAGTTTGGGGTTTTGAACATCAGCTGAGACAAATCCATCTTGACATCTGTGTGATGATGCCTCTTGGCAGGCAGTTCCTCTCCAGGATGGTCTCTACCTTTGTCCGCACAGCAGATTATGCCAAGGACTTTAATATTTTATTGGATTTTTGTGATTACTGTTTAAAACCAAGCAGAAAGAAGAAGTGCTGATCCTACTGGTAAAGGAGCATGAGTGTCATAAACAAACACAACTGAGCCAAAGGGAGAAAAAAAAAAGAAGATAAAATCATCAAAGCCATCCAGCGCAGCAGATCTTTAATTTTAGCTGGAAGATCTCTGGGCTTAGCTTACTGTCTGTCACGCAGTTGTGAGAGAAAAGAATAAAATGGAAGAATATGTATGAAAATGCCAGAAATGTAGGGTCGAAGATTGCATCAGGAAAGTGAGGTTTAATTAAAGACTGTATACAAAGATTATCTTTCCCTCCCCCAACAGACAAACTGATTATTCAAATTTTGGAGACATTTGCAGTTGTGCATTATGTATGCCCACAGGGCTGGAGACTGCTGTATATGTAAATGACCAACCTTAGTGCATGGTACATATAGGTGCCTCCTAAATTATGGCTATCATCACCATCACCACCATCACCGTCATCACCATCATCATCATCAACACCATCATCACGATCATCACCATCACCATCTTTATCACCACCATCATCATCAACATCATCACCATCATCACCACCACTATCACCACCATCATCACCACCACCACCATCATCATCACCACCATCATCATCATAACATCATCACCATCACCATCATCATCATCATCAACACCATCATCGTGATCATCACCATCACCATCATTATCACCATCATCATCACCACCATCATCATCAACATCATCACCATCATCACCACCACTACCACCACCATCATCATCACCACCACCATCATCATCACCACCATCATCATCATAACATCATCACCATCACCATCATCATCATCATCATCAACACCATCATCATGATCATCACCATCACCACCATCATCATCATAATATCATCACCATCACCATCATCATCATCAACACCATCATCATGATCATCACCATCACCATCATTATCACCACCATCATCACCACCACTATCATCACCATCATCATCACCACCACCATCATCAACACCATCAAAATCATCATCACCATCATCATCATCATCCTTAAGGTTGTCTCAGAAGATTTGGAGTCAATCAAGGCAGACTGAAAGCATTAGAATATCATCCATCACTTAGGTAATTCAGAAATTAACTATGATTTTCCCCAACAAGTGTCCTTTCTGCTTGGATACGCCCAGTCTCGGGGAGTTCATTGGCTGTGGTGGTGTGCTTGAGTGTACCTACTCTGTGTCAGTGTATTTCCCTGGGAGACTACCTGCTAGTGGGTTTTATGCCCCGTATGGATCCACAGAATTAATGAAATCTCACTTTCTCAGAGAAGGGCATCCAAATAGTCTACCCATCCCACAAGAACTCATTCATTCATTTATCTGCAAACATTTCCTGAGCACCCACTATGGGCCGGCCTCTGGGCTGGGCCTTGGAGGAGTTCCAGGGCCCATGGGGGAGACAGACAATTGCATTGGGAATTGTAATTCCAGGGCAGTTACAGCCTGGAAAGATAAGGAAGGGAGCACTGTGGCAGCTTCCGAAGGTGGCTAGCCCAGCTGGTGGTGTGGTGGTCATGAAAGGCTTACTGGAAGAGGTGACTCTTGAACTGAGTTTCAGGGGATGGGGAAGAGGAAGGCACTTCAGATAGAATGGAGAGGATGTATGAACAGACCTGGAGCTCAAAAGACCGGTGGGTATGAGTACAGATGCTGGTCCAGTGTGTGTATGTGAGTAGGGAGTGGTTGGAGGGTGCAGAGGACTTGAGGATGAAGCCAGGAAGGTGAAAGGGTACAGGAGAGCCTTCACGCCAAGCTAGAGTTTGAACTTTATTCAGGGGTGTGTGGAGCTCCTGTGGCAGCCCTTTAGGTCACTCTGACCCTGGGATGGGGGCCCCCTCCTCTGGGTCGAGCTGAGTTGAGTGCAGCACGTCTGCTGGGGATCTGCTCTTGGCTTTCGTGTGGGGGCCAGTTCTGTTGCTCCCACTTCCTTGGCATTTGCTTCGCACGGCTCCTTTATCCCTCCCTCCCTCACCCTTTCACGGTCCAGTGGTTAAGTCTCAGCTCTCTGGCTGCCTACTTTTGAGCCTCAGCCTGGTTCCTTAACTCCCATCAACGTCAGTCTCCTTGCTTGTAAAAAGGGGACGGTAATAAACGGAACAAACATTTACAGGCAGTTATATGTGCCGGGCACCATTCTAAGCACTTTACAAAAATTACTCATTGAATCTTTACAACAACTATTATGATCCCTGTTTTACAGATGAGAAAACAAGGACATGGAAGGCCCCATTCCTTCTGGTAAGTGGCAGGACCAGGAGGCCAGAGTTGACATGACGATCAGAAGAGTTAAGACACGCAGGGTCCTTGATGTACTGCCCAACACATGGTTGATACACAGACAACTGTCATAGTTATAAGCTCTCCAAGAAACATACAGAGCGATGCTATCAAGGATAGAGCAGTCCCCAGAGTTAAGCAAATTCCCTTTATCACAGGGAGCCATGGAAGGCCTAATTGAAACTGACTCATTAACTCCAGACAATAGAAAATGACAGATCAAGCCTCTGATGGAAGAGACTGGAACAGCCGTTGATTAGAAGCCAGATTTGTTTCTTTCTTCCCCTACTGATTGACCGACTTCTGAGGGCTCTGCTTTCTTTGTAAAAGAGCTAACTGAACTGTCAAGCACGGTTCCCTCTTCAGTCACCATCGTGGGGTGGGGGGAGGACGTCTGATAAGCCATAGATTTCCTCCTGCCCAGTACAGCTCAAACTCCAGCCAAGCGGTCTTCCCTGGTGGCGCAGCGGTTAAGAATCCGCCTGCCAATGCGGGGGACACGGGTTCGTGCCCTGGTCCGGGAAGATCCCACATGCCGTGGAGCAACTAAGCCCATGCGCCACAACTACTGAGCCTGCTCTCTAGAGCCCACGAGCCACAACTACTGAGCCCACATGCTGCAACTACTGAAGCCCGTGCCTAGACCCCGTGCTCCACAACAAGAGAAGCCACCACAATGAGAAGCCCGCGCACCTTAATGAGGAGTAGCCCCCGCTCGCCGCAACTAGAGAAAGACCACGTGCAGCAACGAAGACCCAACACAGCCAAAAGTAAATAAAGAAATAAAATAAAGAAAGAAAAAGAAAAAAAAATAATTTAAAAAAGAAAAAATCCAGCCAAGCACTGATGTTTCCAACCTGCCACTCTTGAATCCCTGAGGTCACATGGACTCTCTTTTTTACCACCCAAATAAGGTATTGGCAACGGGAATCAGCCATTGAACAAGAAAAGAGGATGTTTGCAAAATCGCTGGATGTGAAACTTGGCTGTAATTGACCAGGGAAGGGAATGGAAAGGTGGAGGGGAGGAAGCTGCCGTGAGTTGGGGGCAGCAGAGCCGAGTGTAACCTGCTCATGTTTGGAAACAGCAGACCTGGGTTTGCATCCAAGGCTGGCCACTTCCTAGCCATGTGATTTGGGACATGGCTATAAGCGTGAATCCTTCCTAGTTCCTGCCCAAATTCAAGCCCAGGATTTGGTACAGGCATCAAGGGTCTCTTTTCAAAATAGATGCTGCATGGTGGCTGGGAAGAGGGTTTGTTTTGGGGTCAGACCTGGATTCACGTATGACGGTGGGGACTGACTTCCCTCTGGGAACCTCTGTTTCAGGCGAAGATTGGAGATGAACAATAAGGTCTTTGTGTCACGTAGCAGTTAGAGAAGCTGGCTCCGGAGTCAGACTGCCTGGATTCAAATCTTTGCTCTACTGCACTGGTTCTCAACCTGGGGTGATTTTGTACCCTCCTTCCCCAGGGGACATTTGGTCATGTTTAGAAACATTTTTGCTTGTCACAGCTTGGGAGAGTTGCTACTGGCCGCTAGTGAGTTGAGGCCAGAGACGCTGCTCAGTATCCTACAATACACAGGACAACCCCCAACAGCAAAGAATTATCCAGCCCTAAAAATCAGCAGTGCTGAGGCTGAGAGACCCAGCTCCATGGCCAACCAGGCTGGGGAGAAGTCACTTAACCTGGTCAATATTCTGTTCCCTAGCGGTGCCTGCCTTGTGAGGTTGTTTTAAAAACAGAGGCATTGGGGCTTCCCTGGTGGC
The DNA here is from genome assembly GCF_951394435.1 of Stenella coeruleoalba. NCBI lineage: Eukaryota > Metazoa > Chordata > Mammalia > Artiodactyla > Delphinidae > Stenella > Stenella coeruleoalba. The sequence goes on from NC_137161.1 coordinate 56,814,849, forward strand.
ACCGTGGTTGAGAGTCCGCCTGCCGATGCAGGGGACACAGGTTCGTGCCCCGGTCTGGGAAGACCACACGTGCCGCGGAGCGGCTGGGCCCGTGAGCCATGGCCGCTGAGCCTGCTCATCCAGAGCCTGTGCTCCACAACGAGAGAGAGGCCACAGCAGTGAGAGGCCCGCGTACCGCAAAAAAACCAAAACAAAAAACAGAGGCGTCACGGCACCTTGCACAGCACCAGGTGCCCAGCAAACCCTCTATAAATGTAAGCTTGGATTTTGTGAAAATGAGCCAATAGCATATATTAACTGCTTGGACATAGTAAGTCAGCAAGTAACAGTAGGGACGTGATGGTGACGACGGCCATGTGTTCTATTTTCACAGGATCTTTGCAGTGCCCCCAAATCCTTCTTCTATCCTCCACACCTCAGCATCAAAGTGATGATCAAAGCCATTGTCAAAATTAAAACAGCAACAGACTTGCCCCCAGGGAGGCTGATGATGGATCTCGGGTCTGCTGGTGCCGAAAATCATAAAAGGCAGCTGCCTCGTCCCCTGAGTTTTCTAAAAGCTGTCTCCAACTTGAGCAGTTCTTGTAACGGGGACTTGTTTTCCTGGAATGGCGGGGGCGGGGGGACAGCTCTTTATCCTCCTCTCTCATGTTCTGTCTGCGCCTGTCATGGCCAAATGTTTGTGTCCCCCCCAAATTCATATATTGAAGTCTTCACTTGCAATGTGGTGGTATTTGAAGGTGGACTTTTGGAAAGTGATTGGGTTTAGTCAGATGAGGTCATGAGGGTGGGAATCCTTGTAAGGATTAATGTCCTTATAAGACGAGGAAGAAGACACTAGAAGCCTCTTTCCCTGCATCCCTCTTCCCTCTCCCCTCCCCCTCCCTCTTCCTCTTTTTCTTTCTTTCTCAATCTCTCTCTCGCTCTCTCTCTCCCCGCATGGAAACACAGTGAGAAGCCATGATCTGCAAGTCAGGAAGAGCGTTCTTGCCAGGAACAGAATCTTCCTGCATCTTGACCTTGGACTTCCAGCCTCCAGAACTGTGAGAAGTCACTGTTTATTGTTTAAGCCCTGGAGTCCATGGTGTTTAGTGATAGCAGCCCAAGCTGACTAAGGGCCTTGAAATAGGGATTTTGCCAATACCTCACCTTTTCAGGGAGATCCTGGAGAGGGGTACTCCCCTCCTTCTTCACCCCATACTCCCTCTTCACTAAGCAAAGAGCGTTTTTTCCAGTAGCTGGAGCTTGACTTCCTTGCGCCAGGAGGAGCAGAACCGCCCTGTGCAGGTGGAGACAAGAAGCAAAGCAAGAAGCTGGCTCCCTGGTCTCGCTCCTTCTCTGGCGCTGATGTCTGGTGGAACTGAGAAGGCTCAGTGCCCCGGCCACCTGGGGGGCAGCTTTGGGAAGGTCCACACTCTCCTCTCTTCTTTGCCTGCCGTAGGGTGGATGGATGGGGTGGTGGGCCAGAGCCTGATGCCTTCTTCAAAACTGTTCTATAACCAAATCGAGTATAGTCACCCGTCATGGTTTGCGAATTCACCTACTCGCTGAAATTGATTTGTAATCCCACAATCAACACTCGAGGCGCGTTCATGATCATTTGTGGACAAGGAAGAAGTGCTAATGTTCTGAGTCACCCGATGGGTACACTCCCAGCTGAGGATGAACCGGGCAAAGTCCATACTGTAACCAGGTGTCCTTTTTGCTGTCTATGTAGTGCCATGGTTTTGTTTGTTTGTTTGTTTGTTTGGCATTTTTGTGCTTTTTGTTGGTGATTTTTGCTGTCATTCTTTGGGCATTTTGGTGCTGTTTGTTGGTGATTTTGCTGTTTAAAATGGCCCCCAAGTGTAGAGCTGACTGCATTCCTACGCACAGGAAGGGTAGCGTATGCCTTATAGGGAAAGTAGTTGTTAGATAATCTTCTTTCAGGCATGAGTTACAGTGGCCATCAGTTCAGTTTTTATGAAACAAAAATGTTTATTAAATAAGGTGTCTTTAAACAGAAATCCAGATAAAACAAGGTTATGCAGTGATCGGGTGATGGAAATGTTGTGACCGAAGTATCTCTCCCAGGAGCAAAGGGGCAGTGTTTGCTGTTTCAGTGTTAGTGGTGATTTTATAGAATATAACCGTATTGGACCACAAGAATCGACTGTACTCTAATGCCTTCTTCTCTCCTTGTGTGAATTATCTGCTGGTTAGAATCTGGAGGGGAGGAAGGGGGAGTGACTAGTGACCAAATCCTCCCGGCTTAGTTTCCTCTTTACCAGATATTCTCTGCTCTTCACCGTCGCAATGATTTTGCCACTAGGAAGGCACTGCAGAATCTTCTGTGCGATGGAATTCTTACTGGGAGGCTAGCTGTTCCTCCCAGGAACCTGTCAGTGTAGAATCTGTCAGAGAGGAAAGGGCCCAGGTTCAAATCCTGCACTGCCACGTTGCCCCTGTTTAACGCAGGCAGGTCGCATACTCTTTGTGACTTAGTTTCCTCATTTTGGGGGAATAACAAACTCCTACATCCCAGCACTGGTGTCAGAAAACAATGAGCCCACCCAATCCCAGCATAGGTGCCTAGAAGAGTCAGTTTTGATTTCCTTTCCCCAGGAAGGGTTGTAACAGCATCAGAAAACTTAGGTTCCATTGAAAATATATTGGAAGCAAGGACCACAAGCCCCGTGTTCATGATTTGTTTTTGTAATGCTTTTTAATTCTTTATTTCTTATATGTATATTTAAGTCGAAGTATAGTTGGTTTACAATGTTGTGTTAGTTTCAGGTGCACAGCAAAGTGATTCAGATATATCTGTTATATTTATATATTTTATATATATATATATATTCTTTTTCAGATTCTTTTCCCTTATAGGTTACTATAAAATATTGAGTATAGTTCTCTGTGCTATATAGTAGGTCCTTGTTGTTTTATCTGTTTTATATATAATAGTGTGTATATGTTAGTCCTAAACTCCTAATTTATCCCCCCCCACTTTTCCCCTTTGGTAACCATAAGTTTGTTTTCTATGTCTGTGAGCCTCTTTCTAAGTAAATTCATTTGTATCATCTTTTTAGATTCCATATGTAAGTGGTATCATATGATATTTGTCTTTCCCCATGTTCATGACTTTACCAAACCACTGCTGCTTCCTGTCTTTGGTCAATGACACTGCTTGAATGTACTGGCCACTGTGAGCCCTAGGCTCCCTGAAGCCTCTGGATTTTCGTGGAGAAACAGTGGGGATGGGAATGGGCAATTCTCCGTTTTCTGGGCCATTGTGGCTCAAGTCTGGAGTCCACGGCTGCCTTTGCTGACAGGCAGATTTCTACTCACTGACTGGGGTGGTTATTTTTATGTGTTAACCTGGTGGGGTGACGGTGCCTAGTTATTTAATCAGACACTCATCTGGGTATTGCTGTGAAGGTCTTTGGTAGACGTGGGTAACATCTACAATCAATCGACTTTAAGGAGATTACCCTTGATAATGGATGGGGGTGGTCTCGTCCACATCCACAGTTGAAGACATTGAGAACAAAAACAGATGTCCTGGAGAAGAAGAAATTCTGCCTCCAGACTGTAACATGGAAATCCTGTCTGAGTTTCCAGCCTGCGGGCCTGCCCTACCCACTGTGGACTTGCCAGCTCCCATGACTGCATACACCAGTTCCTTGAAATGTCTCTGTGTATTGTTCTTTCTTATTCTGTCTCTCCGCGTTACCCTCTCTCTTTGCCTGTCTATCTATCTATCACCTATCTATGTATCTATGTATCTATGATCATCATCTCCTATTGTTTCTTGTCTTAGTCTTTTCAGGTTGCTATAACAAAATACCATAGCCTGAGTGGCTTATAAACAACATAAGTTGATTTCTCACTGTTCCGGAGGCTGGAAGTCCAAGATCAAGAAGTCGGCAGATTCCATGTCTTGTGAGACCCACTTCCTGGTTCATGGATGGCCGTCTTCTCACTGCGTCCTCACATGGAAGGAGTGAGGGCTCTCTCTGGGGTCCCTTTTATAAGAGTACTAATACCATCATACTGGGTGTTCGGTTTCAACATATGAAATCTGAGGGGACAAGAAACATGGGGTCTATGTCAGTTCTGCCTCTGTGGAGAACCCTGACTGATGCGCAAACTCATCCACTCCTGTGGCTTCATCCACCATCTCTGTTAGTGTTTCTTAATGCTCTGGGCACAGACCCATTTGAGAAGATGATGTAGGACTTAGAAATTCTCTCCAGAAAAATGCACATGCGTGCCTAACATCGCATGCAAGCTTAGGGATCAGAGGCCCCAAGTTAAGATCTGCATGCTGATGGATCCCTAAACTCGATCCAACCTGACTGCTCTTCCGAGCTCTAAACCTACTTAACGTCTCATCTTGGCTGTTTTGCAGGAGTCTCAAACCCAACAGGTCCAAACTTAACTCATCATTTTTCTGCCCTATACTCCATTTGCCAGTGAACCGTGCTGGAGCTCTCACACTCTGTTTGCCAGTGAATGGCACCGGGACCCACCCAGGAGAGAAATTTCAGGTCATCCTTACATTTTTCTTTCCTCCTCTCCATCCACATCCAGACAACCACCAAGATCTGTCAAGTCCATACCCTCCGCCAGGGGTCAATTTCAGGCCAGCATCACCCTCCTCAGATTACCGCACTGGTCTCCTAATTGGGATCCCTACTTCCAGCCCTGGTCATGTCTGGTCTGTTCTTCACTCAGCAGCCAGACTTGAATTTAAAAATGAATATTTTATTTTATTTTACTGAGATGTAATTGACACAAACCATTGTGTAAACCCACAGCTATAGAGAACAAACTAGTGGTTACTGGTGGAGGGACGCAATATAGAGGTGCGGGGAGTGGCAAGTACAAACCGTTGAGTGTACAATAAGCCACAGAGATGTGCGGTTCAACATGGGGAATATAGCCAATATTTTGTAATAACTGTAAATGGAGTGTAACTTTTTAAAAAATTAATTAATTAATTCATTTATTTATTTTTGGCTGTGTTGGGCCTTCGTTGCGGTGCAGGCATTCTCTAGTTGCCGCGGGCGGGGCCTACTCTTCATTGTGGTGCGCGGGCATCTCACTGCAGTGGCTTCACTCTTTGTTGCAGAGCAAGGGCTCTAGGTACGCTGGCTTCAGTAGTGTGGCATGCAAGCTCAGTAGTTGTGGCTCACGGGCTCTAGGGTGCAGGCTCAGTAGTTGTGGCGCACGGGCTTAGTTGCTCCACGGCATGTGGGATCTTCCTGGACCAGGGCTCGAACCCATGTCCGCTGCATTGGCAGGCGGATTCTTAACCACTGCGCCACCAGGGAAGCCCCTGGAGTGTAACTTTTAAAAAGAGTAGGGAATTCCCTGGCGGTCCTGTGGTTAGAACTCCGCGCTTCCACTGCCGAGGGCATGGGTTCAATCCCTCGTCGGGGAACTAAGAGCCTGCGTGCCCCACAGCGCAGCCCAAAGAAAATTGTATAAAAATTTAAAAATCAAAAAACCTCACAAATCCAACTTTCACATATAACATGAGACTCTTTCTCTAATATTTTATTATTTTTTTAAGTATTTTCGTGAGTAAGGTAGAGTGTTTTTTTTTTTCTTTGTCATACGTCATTATCTAGTTTAGGTATCAGGGTTACGTAAGATTCATAAAAGTAGTTGAGAAGTTTCTGTTCTTTGAAAGAATTTGTGTGCCATTGAAATGATCTGTTCCTTGAATGTTGAATAGAGTTACCTTGTAAAAAAAATTGTGTAAGTTTAAGGAGTATGACGTGATGATTTGTTACGCATATGTATTGCAAAATGATTACCACCATAGGGTTAGCGGACACCTCAATTGTGTCACTCAACTAAAAATGAATATATAGAAAAGTCGTTTCTGAATTATATCTTTCTTCTGATTAAAGAAATCTTCAGGGGTTCCACCTTGCCCTCTGGTCCATGCAAGTTCCAGTGTGGGTCACAGCACTCTCTGTCTGACACTGTTGCTACTCTCCCATCATGCATTCACTCCACAGACATTTACTGAGCACCTCTGTGTGCCAGGCTCTATGTTGGGTGCTGGAGATTTGGAGGACAGTGGTCTTTGTCTTCCAGGTCCTTACGGCTCTCGTCTTGCATTTTCCAGCCGTGCTGTGATGATGATGATTTCCTTATCCAGATGTGCTGCTTGGTGTCACACCTTTGCACCAGGCTTTCTGCCCTTTCTTCCCCTTGGCCTCTGGTGAGCTCCTTTCCTTTTTTCAAACTCAAGTCAGATGTCTCCCTCCGTGGAGATTTCTCTATCTCTGACGATAATCATTCAACTCTGTATAACCTGAGAAAAAAAGAATTTATTGGAAGATAGAGCCAGGGCCGCTCTGGGGAATCTAAGTCAAGGAATTCAAAGATGCGTCTCTTCCAAGTGCCAACTGTTTGTTGCTTCTGTATCACTTTGCTTAATCACTTTGTTTAATATTCCTGGGCTTGTGCTAGAGATGGATGAGAGATAGATGTGCTAGACTTGAGTCAAATGGCCACCCCTGGGGATGCCACCTGATTGGCAGCCTCCGAAAGACTGCCTGTAAATGGGGAGGGAGAATCCACCAAAGGAAATTGGAATTCTTGACCTTTCTGCTGCAGCTTCTTGACCTCTCTGCTGCAGAATTTATTATTCCTTCTTCTGGTCTTTATCTTGTACATTAAAAAAACTAATATCTTACAAATAATTTCTCTGGCCATGTTGAACTACGATTACTTATGTACTTTGCTTTGGCACTTGACTCTGTGTATCTTTGTGAACTGGGTTCCGATTACGGGGCCTAGCACATAGTAGGTACTCAGAAATGTCTGTGGTGTTGAGTGAATAAATATTAAAATGAGAATTTAAAACCAGCCTTTTCAAGGACCACCTTTATTTTTATTTACTTACTTATTTTTGGCCGCGTGGTATGTGGGCTCTTAGTTCCCCAACCAGGGATCGAACCCGCACCCCCTGCATTAGAAGCCTGGAGTCTTAACCACTGGACCGCCAGGGAAGTCCCTAAGGACCACCTTTAAACACAGGTTTCTCTTAAGAGCAAAGTCTGTTTCTGACTTTGAGATGGCAGCTTTTAAATTTCTTTTTTCGGGAGACTTTGGGTCTTGAAATATTGCCTATAACGAGAATTTGGGTTTAGGAAAATCAATTTGCTGAATGGTTTTAAATGATCATAACCACATATATGGTCGCCCAGAAAAGAGGATGCCCAAGGACAGAAGAAATTAGCCTATGTTCATACCCAAGACATTTACATGGAGAGAATTAAAGGAAAAGGATCATTTTGGATAAAATATCCAAATAATGATGCATAAAAAGTTATTGAATATAAATGCAAAGTAGCCTAGGTTTATGTTATACTTGGGAGAAAAAAAAAAAACTAAGGCTGTACATGGATGGAGCAATTGGCCTTGAAAATATCTACTCCCTCTCCCAGCAATTACAGACACCTAGTATGTGCCAGGTCCTGAATCAAGCACTTAGACACACGATCACCTTTAATCCTTACAAATCCCTGTTTGGTAGGATTCACTGTCCCCATTTTATAACTGAGGACATTGAAGTTCAGCATATTGATGTAATTGGCCCCAAGTTCATGCAGCTGGGAAGTAGCGGAGGCAGGATTTGAACCCTGGTCTTCCTGATGTCAAAGCTAATGTTTTTACTCCCATTTCAGCCTGAGGATGGGGCACAGGCATGACTTCCCAAAAGGGAACCCAAAGTGCTTACTTCACAATTAGTCCCTGCGGTTGGCTCAAGGCTCTTTCTTTTCTTTTCTTTTTTATTTTTTAAATTTTTTTAAAATTTTATTTATTTATTTTAATTTTTAAAAAATATTTTATTGAAGTGTAGTTGATTTACAATGTTGTGTTAAATTCTGCTGTACAGCAAAGCGATTCAGTTATACATATACATACATTCTTTTCCATATTCTTTTCCATTATAGTTTATCACAGGATATTGAATATAGTTCAGCCCAGGGCTCTTTAAATCCCTTCTTGCTCTGGTGTAATTTATTTTGGTATGTAGTGTGAGGTACAGATTTTAGTTTTAAATGGGTGTGCAGTTTTCTAGGCATCAATTTTAAAGATTACAACTTCACTTTGTCACAATCAAACTTCCCAGACATACTTAGAACTATTTGTGGATATTCTTTTCTGTTTAATTTGTATATGTGTTCATTCATGTAGTAATGCTACAATGTTTGAATTGGAGTGGCTTTATAGTAAGTTATATAGCTGCCTGCTAATTAACAGATACTCAACTTCTAATAAAATTTATTACTTGTAAAAAAAAAAAAAAATCCCTTCTTGCTGAGGTAAGGACTGGCCCTAGGGGCCAGGGAGGGCTGAGCTTTCTTGCTGGGGGAGAGGGGGAGGGTCAAAGGATCAACTGGAAGATTCTTCCTTGGCATGGTTTGCAGGTGAAATGCTCTACCTCTGAGGACAAGTCCTCTAGGGACAAACTCACTCCCAAGTAGGCAGGGTATTTCCTCCTGCCTGTCTGGAGTGGTGAAGGTGAATGTGAGTGCGTGCACGCAGATGAATGCGTTTGCATGTGTGTGTAAGCCCAGGTGCTTGTGCATAAGAGGGTGGGCATGTCTCTGTGAATATTTGTATGTCTTTGCATGTGTATTTTTGTGTGTCTAGGTGTTGTACATTTCAAGATTATTTCTGCCTGTCTCTGTATGTGTGTGTTTGTGTGTGTGTGTGTATGTGTAGAATGACTACAACAGCGAGGAAGTGTGTAAACAGAGATCCCTGACTTCCATCCTCTTTAACAGGTTTTGGAGAGTGTCTATTTACCTCTTATTGGAAATGTTCTGCTACACTCTGCAATTTCATTTCCCATTTGATCAAACGGATTTTGTTTATCTTCCATAAATCTTGCATTGACAACTCTAGCTCTGCCGAGTCCCACACCTCTCATTGTTCTCAACATTGTAGTGTTTTTTATGAGGTTTAATATTCTGCTCAGCCTTCATGGGGTGCTTATTTCCTATTGGGCTGTGGTCCCATTGTGTTGGCCTGGATGTTGAGGAGTCTGGCTTCAGTAGCTGATGTCCAGACCTGTCCTATTAGCTCTCCTAAAATATAGAGACAACCTTGGGTGTGGGCAGATTTGGCATCGTCTTAGGCAGCATGGAGTGAGGCACATAAAAAGATGGGTTTTGAATTAAATGGAACTAATTTCAATTCTGGCTGTGGAACTAACCAGATGAGTGACCTCAGGCAAGTCATTTTGTTTCCTTTCTGCCATGAAACCTATTAGAACAAAGAGAATTAGAAATTCTTAGTTGCAAGGATAAAAATAATATATTTGAAACATTGGTTACTTGCTAAGTGTAGCGGACAGATATTGCTGTGTAACAAACCATCTCAAAACTAAGGGGCTTGAAAACTATAAACATTTATTTTTGCTCATGATCCTGTGTGTTGGTTATTGGGGGGGGGTTCTTTGACTCCCAGTGGGGCTCTGTCTTGTGTCTGTGGTCAGCTGAGGGTCAGCTTGGTGGCTTTTATTGGAGGTTGGCTGGCTATTGGCTGAGGTCTCTTGGTTCTTTTCCACATGGTCTCCCAGAAGACTAGCCTGGGCTTGTTCTCATGGTGGAAGCAAGGGCCCAAGAGAGACAGTTGGAACTGCAAAGCCTCTTAAGGCCTCCGCTCGGAACTAGAATGCCATCCGACCCACTGCATTCTATTGGCCAGATCAGGTGATAGGACCAGCCTGGGTAAGCTGGTGGGGAAATAGAAACTACCTCTTGACGGGAGAAGCTGCAAAGTCACATTGGAAAGATGTGCAAGCAGGGAGCTCGTTAACCGAGGCAGTCAATGCAATCAGCCTATTGCAATAGGCACTCAATGCCTGCAGCCTAGGAGGCACTTTGTGAACATTAGTTCATGGTACTTAGTGTAACCTGTAGTGGGGGAAAGAAAAATAATTTTCCCTCCACCCTTCTAATTTCTTAGCTGAGATTCCCCTGTAATAACAGACAGATTAACAGGAGAAAAAGAAACAAAAGTTTAATAACATGTACACCTTCTGTACACATGGGAGAGACGCAGGGAAAACTGAGTAACTCCCTGAAATGGTCTAAGCCACCACCTTAAACACCATCACCAGCTAAAGACAAAAGAATATGTTGGGGAAGGGGATGGGGAGCCAGTTCTGCGAGGTGACCGGGAAAGCGCAGTAAACAGGGGTAAGGTTGTGATGCAGATTGAAGTCAGTTGCTTTCTCCACTGATAAGCTTTTCTGGAGATTTAGTCATCTTTCTTTTGGTCCAGAGAGGGAGACACCTTTACAAATGGAGATTTCCCTTATAAATGTAAATTTCTCTTACAAAAGGTAACTTCGACTACTGGGTTTTCAGAGCTCCTCCTGTGTCTGCTGTTGCTTAAAAATAATCAGCCTAAAGTAATCTGGATGCCAGAGAGGCATATTTTGGGGTGACAAGTTCTACTTCCCTTCCCCGTATAAACCTGGATCTCTATGTGGCCCAGTCTCAGCACAGATTTGCGTTCATTCATGGCCTTTTGTTTTTGTTTTTGTTTTTTTTTTTGCGGTACGCGGGGCTGTCACTGTTGTGGCGTCTCCCGTTGCGGAGCACAGGCTCCGGACGCGCAGGCTCAGCAGCCATGGCTTACGGGTCCAGCCGCTCCGCGGCATGTGGGATCTTCCCGGACCGGGGCACGAACCCGTGTCCCCTGCATCGGCAGGCGGACTCTGAACCACTGCGCCACCAGGGAAGCCCCATTCATGGCCTTTTGATTGCCGTGTCTCTCAGTGTGCGGCTGCATCCCCACATCTGGACTTGATTCCTCCCTTTGAGCTTGGTAGGCATTCAGAATGCACCCTGGTAGCTCACTTCTTCGGAATGATGAGGATAAACATGTACTGGATGCTTATTCAGCTCCAGGCCTTATGCTACTATAGGGGAGCACAGTTTGTCACCCCAAAATGTCTCTCTGAGGATTATTTTGTGCTGAAAACAATCAAGGCCCAAAAGACTTAGGAAGAACCTTTGACCTTCCTCTAACTGCCTAAAAGAATGTAGCTAGAAGACCTGATCCAAGAAGGGAGCATCACCAGAGATCTCTATAGTGTGAACTAGGTGTGCAGACGGGGAGGAAGCCAGCAAAGTCTGTTAAGAGTCCTCTCTGTGTCCCACTGTCTCTGCTGGCCTAGCAAACGTTTGTTTACCAAACATTTGCTTTTCCAGCTCCATGTCAATTGCCTTCCTCTGCTGAAGTCCCAAACCCCTACCCCCAATATCCTCTTTTGTCTTTAGCTAAAAGATGGTATTTAAGGTGAGGGTTTTGTCCATTTTGGTGAGTTACTCAGTTCTCTGGGTCTCTCCCATGTATACATGTTATTAAACTTCTGTTTCATTTTCTCTGTCAGTTTAATTCTTAGATCAGCCAAAAGCATCTAGAAGGGTAGAGAAAAATGTCTTCCTCCCTGAATCTACATATTTCATTTGCATCCATTTTTATCCCACTACAGCCCTGTGATGGATGTAGCTTAATCATCCCCATATTACAGACAAGGGGAGGGGAGTAGCCTGCCCAAGGTCACTTAGCTAGCACAGGTGGGATTCAAACCTAGGTCTGTCTGACTTTAAAGACGATGCTTCATAAACTATGTTAGATTGTCTCCCATACCTAGGGTGACCCGCTCGTCCTGGTTTTCTGGTTTTAAAATGGAAAGCCCTGCATCCTGGGAAATGACTCTGTCCCAGGCAAAGTGGGGCGGCTTGTCATCTCCCCCGACCTGAGCCGTCGTGCATCAGGCAGGCTTGGCTCAGGATCCAAGATGACTCCCGCTTCCCCAGGCCTGATCAGAAAAGGAGGGTTCCCAGGTCCCGCTGCATCGCCTGCGTCCTCTCCAATTCCTGACACCTGTCTTACTGCTCATTTCCTGCCTGTGCAGCCTTGTGTGCCATCAACATCTGGTTCGTTCCACACTGAAAGTGCCCACGTCACTGCAAGTGGCTGCTGGCTCTGTGATTCCTGCCCCATCCCAGTAGCTGAGGGCCCCCTGGGGTCCCTAGGTGATAAAACAAAATAGGGATCCCATCAGTCTTGCAAAATCTTAGGAAACTTACTGTCTTCTTAATGCCTCCCAGTTGCCCCAGGAGGATAGGCAATGCCTTTTCACTGTGACATCTTTGCTAAATCACCCGCATCACCTTGACAACCCAGCTATCACAATAAGCAATGGGGTATTAACAGGAAAGAGGGGAGAAACTAGTATCCAAGGGATTCCCCCCTCCCCCTCAATCAAACATGCTTGCCCTTAGAATCTTATGTTCTTTTTATACATTCTTGGATTCTTAAAATAGAACACTGCCCCTAATAATTATCATTTAAAAACCTTCATTCAAATCAAAGGACTACAAACATCTAGGCACCAGAGATATTGCTCAGAACCATAGAGGTTCTCTCCAACATGCAGCATAGAAGGCTTCCCCATAAATATGGAGAATGCTGAAAAAGGGGGGAAAAAGCAATATTAGATGCCCCTGAGTATTGACTTAACCAGCACAAAAGCACAGAAGAACAAATATATTGGAAATGCAGACCTTGACAGGTTTGCTACATAACAAGAGTGGCCACTGAATTTGCCCAGGTCCAAATGAGCAGCTCCGTTTGGAAGTTTCTCCAAGCTTGACCTCTAGGGGATCATAAAGATACCCAGCAGAGCAAGGAAAATTGGTCCTGTATTATTTAACAGCCACGACAATGACTTTTCTGTATACAACGTTCTTAACTCAGACATGTGGGGGAGCCACAGGTGGAGTGATCAAAACAAAGAAAAAACTGTAAGCGCTCGAGTTGCTCCAAGTTGAATATTAAACAAAAACCCTCAGTGCCCTGTGTTGCTGGAGGTTGGTGTGCATTTGTGAGATACAACAGTCAAATCAATATTCACCCAGAGAAACAAATTAGGAATGAGCAGTTCTATACTTAGCCAAGCGTGCCAAGCTCTCCGTGGATGTAGAGGTGAAAGATTTCCTCGGCCCTCTGTGCCTGCCCCAAAGAACATCTAAAAGCTCCCCCAGAATAAAAAAGACCTTTGGCAATTGTGATATTCTGAGAATTTCCATTAGATAAAGTTAATGGGATTTTGAAAGTACTTCTTGGTCGCTATTAGGTCCATGCTGGGAAAATAATGGGAAAAAAAATCCAGCGAAAATGCTTTTCGAAATTAAGGGAAAATAATATTGGGGAGAAACAAAAATCCCCCACTGATGAGAGCAATCTAATTCCTGGAAATGGCCAGTGTGTTGGGTAGACTTTCCATTGTGTCAGTGATGAGTGTGGTTAATACTGAGAGTAATTGGAAACAGCAACAGGAATCTATAGAGTTGAGTAGTCGCAGAGCCCAGGGAGTGGGGGATTGTGGGTAAATCCTTCCCTGCCCTTTTCAGCATCTTAGTTTATCTCCTTATCTCGCTCACTTGGCAGATACTGGGAGTTGAGGGAAAGAAGGGGACTAACACAGGTCTCCTGATTTAGGCAGAGAATCAGAGCCAGTATTTCCGGTTGGATGGGAAACCAGAAGTTGGCAGCCCTGTTTGTTCCCCAATTTGGCTGCCCATCAGAATTCCTTGGAAAATTGAACAGACTGTTGGAAATAACTGCAGACCCATGGAATCAATGTCTTTGGGGTTGAGGCCCAGAAATCAGTATATAAAAAAAGTTCCTGGGCTTCCCTGGTGGCGCAGTGGTTGAGAGTCCGCCTGCCGATGCAGGGGACACGGGTTCGTGCCGGGAAGATCCCACATGCCGCGGAGCGGCTGGGCCCGTGAGCCATGGCCGCTGAGCCTGCGCGTCCGGAGCCTGTGCTCCGCAACGGGAGAGGCCACAACAGTGAGGGGCCTGCGTACCGCAAAAAAAAAAAAAAAAAAGTTCCTATGTCAAAATAGTCACTACCTAGTTTGTGTGTGTATGTGTGTGTATCATATATAATATGTTGTATATTTCAATTTAAATATACATGCCAGGGACTTCCCTGGCCGTCCAGTGGTTAAAACTTTGAGCTTCCAGTGCATGGGGTGCAGGTTCAGTACCTGGTCAGGGAACTAAGATCCCACATGCCACATGGCATGGCAAAAAGCCCCCAAAAGACAAAAAACATTCCAGATGGTTCTATAATAGGAGCAGGTCTTTGGAAAGAAGGGGCTGGTGTCTTTTACAAATGAGAAAACTCAGTTCCGGGAGGTAAGGGACTTGCTTAATGCCACCGGACACAAATCCATGCCTGGAGGCTTGGTATCTCAACTCAAAGTGTAGGCTTTCCTCTCTGGGCCAGGCCACAGCTCATGAAGTAGTTCTGGAAACTTCTGGGAAGGTTTTAGGCCACCCCTCACAAAGACATATCCATGGAGGGGCTGGCTTATTTGACAGAATCTAATGGTGTTATCAGCTCCGACAGCCCTTCTATTTGCTGATTCCCCAGAAGCCCCGAAATACAGAGATACAACCCCTTCCTCCCACTGAGTGGCCTCCATGGGCAACCGGACAAAGCAGAGTTCTGCAACAGTTGCTGGCTTCCTGTGTGACACTTATTGAGCACCTACTATATGCCAGGCACTTCCCCATCCCCTTAAACTTGACATCAACAACCTGAGAGTAATGTAAGCAGTGAGCAACGGGACCCGACTTGGTAACACAAGGATTAGGAATTATTGTTCCCATTTTATAAATGAAGAGGTTCATTTTACAAAAATTTCACAAAATGAAGGATCAGGGAGGTGAAGAAACTGAACCAAGATCACACAGCCCAAAAACACCTAAGATTCTGGGAATTCCCTGGCGGTCCAGTGGTTAAGACTCTGCCCTTCCACTGCAGGGGGCATGGGTTTGATCCCTGGTTGGGGAATTAAGATCCCACACACCGCCCGATGCGGCCAAAAAAAAAATTTTTTTTTAAAAAAAGGACCTAAGATTCAAGCCCAGGTCATCATGGCTTCAAGGCTCATATTTTTTCCTTTGCTTCTATGGTAACTCTCACAACTCTCCCACCACATCTGAAGAATTTCAGCGACTCTCACCTCATTTAGAAACCAACCCATTCTCTTGGTTAAAAATAAAAGCTATGAGTATCTTATTCAGGTGAAAATAAGCTCCAGTGATATTATTTAATACTTTCTAAAACTTGCAAAAGTGTTGAGGTGGAAAGGGAATAAACCATGTGGTGAGAACTCTTTCTGGTGGATTCTCGAAGAACTTTCTAATCAGAGAATTCTAGATTGGGAGCGGGCCTTGGTGAGGTCGGCATTAGTATTAACTGAAGTCTTTCATGTTCAGATGTCTTCCAGAGGATGGAGGTCAAGTTCAGGCATTTGTAATCAGTTGATAAAAGACATGATTGTGTAGCCACGTGGGAAATCTATGAATATTATCAAATAATGGTGTCAAGTATAATTAAGGTTGAGCTATTAAGCAGTAATTAATTAAGCTGTCAGATTTTAATCAAGGAATTGTTTCTGTAGAGAGCTTGGATGGTTCCGCATCTTTGCAAAGCTCCGGAACCTTGATTTACAAAGATTAACAAATTAAAGGGCCAGGCTCCAAGAGGCAGTGAACTTTTCTGTTTCCTGGAGAGCGCAGACCTGACCACTTTCTGATTCTTACAGACAGTCAAAAAGCCAATGTGGCTCTCTTGGGTAGGACCAGACCCAAAGGTGGTCCTTAAAATTCAGCTC
Source organism: Stenella coeruleoalba (assembly GCF_951394435.1). Lineage (NCBI taxonomy): Eukaryota > Metazoa > Chordata > Mammalia > Artiodactyla > Delphinidae > Stenella > Stenella coeruleoalba. Next base: position 56,830,574 of record NC_137161.1, read on the forward strand.
CTTGGTTATCATTCTACAGATTCAAAAAACCCTTCTTGAATACCTACTCTGGTTGGAAATGTGTTGTCTCACTTTATCCTCAAAACAACCCATTTTACAGAAGAGGAAACTGAGGCTTAGAGAGAGGGTGGGACCAGCCCAAGGTCTATTACTGAGGCCAAACATCCTGGGGTGGGGGGCGGTGTTAGGTTTCTTTTCTCTGAGGCCGAGCGGACTGTATTCTCTTGGATTCTGAGGATTCAGCTGTGTTTTTTTTGCATTTTGCATCACTGCCGCCCTTCTCTCCAGTCTCTCCTCCCATTGCACAGAGGTCCGTTGCCCCATGGAAAACACACTGCTTTTGAAATCATACACATCAGGGTTTTTTTAAAAAATTAATTAATTTATTATTTATTTTCTATTTATCTTCATTGCTGCATGCAGGCTTTCTCTAGTTGCAGAGATCGGGGCTACTCTTCATTGTGGTGCGCGGGCTTCTCATTGCGGTGGCTTCTCTTGGTGTGGAGCACAGGCTCTAGGTGTGCAGGCTTCAGTAGTTGTGGCATGCGGCCTCAGTAGTTGTGGCTCGTGGGCTGTAGAGCACAGGCTCAGTAGTCGTGGCACGTGGGCATAGTTGTTCCACGGCATGTGGGATCTTCCTGGACCAGGGCTCGAACCCATGTCCCTTGCACTGGCAGGCGGATTCTTAACCTCTGTGCTACCAGGGCAGTCCCCACATTAGGCTTTAAATCTGACTTTACTACTTACTGGCTGCAAAAACTTGAATGAGTTATTTTCATTTCTCTGAGCCTCAGCTTTCTCATCTGCTAAGTGGGGGCAACGCTGCTCCCCGCCTTAGACAGGATTAAGTGATCTAATAGCGCCATCGCTCCATTGTACTGAGCACTTCCTATCTGCCAGACATATGCTAAGCACCATATATTCATCAATTGACTTCAACCTTACAATAACCTAAGACTGTGAACTTTCTGCCCAATAGAACTTTCTGCCATGATGAAAACATTCCCTATCTGTGCTATCCAATAGGGTAGCCACTAACCGCACATAGCCATCGAGTGCTTAAATGTGGCTCTCTTGACTGAGGGATAGAGTTTCACATTTTCTTTAATTTTAATGAGTCAAAGTGTAAAGAGCCAGGGTTGACCGGTGGCTACTGTATTAGCGCAGCTCTCACCGTGTACTTACTCTCTTATCCTCATTTGGTCCACGAGGGCTCAGAGAAACCATGTGACTTGCTACAGTCCTACAGCTTGCAAGTGGTGGGGCTGGGATTTGAACATGGCAAGGCGACTCCTAGTCATCATACTATACTGCATGGGAACTCTAAAGGAGATCAGGGCATCTTGAGGCACGCATCGTGGCCCTGTATTGTTGAGCTGGACTTCCTGCCGGGGCTGTAGCAGAAGCCAGGCCAGCTTACCATGTCCCAGTGCAGCTCTTCTGCCCTAGGTGGGTCACCTGTTTATAGGCAGGAGATAGAATGGACTGGAACCGTGGGCTGCCGAGAGGCAGTGGTGGAGGTTAATTCAACGATCTGTGTTTGCTTCCTGGCTGGAGCGATCCCATGCTTCGGCTTTCAGTCATTGAGAAATGGAGCTGGTGTCGAGTGGATGTTGGCTGTGTGCCAGATGCCACGTGGAGCCCTTTGTATGAGTGAGCTCATCGAACTCTAAGGCAGGCGCCGTCACCGCCCTTCTAGAGATGAGAAAACCGAAGCTCCAGGAGGCTGGATGACCTGTCCAAGGTCGTCCAACCTGGAGGGGCCAATGCAGGGGCTTGAAGGGAGGCATGACACTCCATGATGTATTAAAGCCTCGCTTGCCTTATTCCTTTTTGCTGGACGCTTTATCGTGGCTGTATCTCCCTATCAACCATCTTGGTCTGTCTCATGGTGGGACAGACCTTTGGGATCAATCTCTGTAGACAGGAAAACAGCAAGAGGAAAAAGGGGTTTTACTGAATTTGGCCGCAGCAGCCGTGAGCAGGGTCGGGGAAGGGAGATGGGGAGCTGAGAAGGAATAGGGAACGACAGCAGAGAAAACCGTTGTTATCATAATAATTAGGATTACGTTGACCCTCTGTGCCCTCTCCCTGGAATCCCAGTGACTCTCCGACACCCGACGCAATGGCCTCCCTGGAGTGACGGGATCTGTCATCCTCAGAGGAGTCATCATAAAAGATTGCCTGTCATATTGGAAGCGAATGAAAACTAAAGCGCCAATATATATATATATATATTTAATAAATTTATTTATTTATTTATTTATTTTTGGCTGTGTTGGGTCTTCATTGCTGCGTGCGGGCTTTCTCTAGTTGCGGTGCGCGGGCTTCTCATTGCAGTGGCTTCTCTTGTTGCGGAGCACGGGCTCTAGGTGCGCGGGCTTCAGTAGTTGTGGCTGGTGGGCTCTAGAGCGCAGGCTCAGTAATTGTGGTGCACAGGCTTAGTTGCTCCGCGGCATGAGGGATCTTCCTGGACCAGGGCTCGAACCTGTGTTCCCTGCATTGGCAGGCAGATTCTTAACCACTGAGCCACCAGGGAAGTCCCTAAAGTGCCAATATTTAAGGAAATGTGTCTGCATTTAATACTTTGTTTCTTTTATGGTGCAGTAAGAATGCCAAGGTTTACACATTTCGGGACTCCTAACTGAATTGTATAAATGTAGGAAACGCGAGCTCTGGGAATCTTTGGAAAAGCGGGCCGGTGGTTTGTCAATGTCAGGCTGCCGTCAAGGCTTCCTTCTTGTACAGCTCAGGGCTGTGCTGGGGACTTGCTGGTGCCCAGGGTGTGTCTGTGCCGGCCTACTTCCTCCTGGGTCTACACTGTTCTCATGCAGGGAAACTCTTAAGAAACAAAAGAAAATAAAACAAACTCTCAGTCCTTGGAAGGAGGTGCCTCCTCGCCTTCCGTCGCCACCACATCTCACTTCCAGGGGCGCGGTTTTCTGAGATATTGAGGTGGTGGGTGAGGAGTGAAGGTCTTAGGGCTTGAATCCTGGCTCTGCTATGTCCTAGTTGTGTGACCTTGCCCAAGTTACTAAACTTCTCTGAGACTCCAAACCTGATTCTGTGAAATGGAGAGCATTGTTCAAGGGTTGTTACAAGTTAAATTGTAAGCGGCAAAGCGATACGCTGAAATCCTAACTGCTGGACCTGTGAATCTGACCTTATTAGGAAATAGGGTCTGTGCAGATGTGATCAAGTTAAGATGAGGTCATACTGGAGTAGGGTGGGCCCTTAATCCAATGACTAGTGTCCTTATAAGAGGAGAAGACACACAGAGACATGAGGGGAGACAGCCACGTGAAGACTGAGGCAGAGCCTGGAGTGATGTCGTCACAAGCCAAGGAATGCCCAGGGCCGCCAGGAGCTGGAAGAGGCAGGAAGGATTTTCCCCTACAGGCTTCAGCGGGTACAAGGCCCTAATAGCACCTTGATTTCTGACCTCTGGTCTCCAGAACTGTGGGAGAATACATTTCTATTGTTTTAAGCCACGCAGTTTGGGGTGCCTTGTTATGGTGGCCCTAGGAAACTAACACAAGGGTGGATGATTTTAAAGAGTTGAAAGGACCTATGTCAGTGCCTGCTAAGAGTAGACGCTTAGGAAACGTGTTCGCCTCCTTCTGTCGTAGTTCTTGGGATCCTGCAACATCAAGGAAGAGAAGCAAGGGGATGCAGTGGTTTAAACCGAACACTCCAGAGGCAGGCTGCCTTCGCTTTTGTCCTAGCTCCATTATTTAACCAGCTATGTGATTTGGGGCACGTTCTGAGAAAGAGAAAAGCGGCCCCTGACATCCAGGAGCTGGCCTGTACTATAAGCAAATGTTGGGGTTACCTGGGGCTGGCCCGGCTCACAGCTAGACCCTGGTGTGCTTGCTTGAGCATGAACAATTTCACAGGACGTCAGCGTCAGACAAGGGCCTTCTGTGACTTGTAAAAACAGAGAGTAGAACGGTGGTGACCAGGGGCTGGGGGAGGGGGAATTGGGGGGATGCTGTTTAAGGATACACGCTTGCAACTAGTAGATAAATAAGTTCCGGAGATCTAACACACAGTACAGTGATTACAGCCAACAATACTGTATCATAAACTTCACAGTTGCTAAGAGACTAGATCTTAATCGTTCTCACCACAAAAAAGAATTGATCATTACGCAACCTGGTAGAGGTGTTAGTTCACACTACAGTGACAATCATATTGCAACATATACATGTATCACACCAACACTGCTGTACATCTTAAACTCACATGATGTTATATGTCAGGTGCATCTCAATAAAATACATTAGTGAATTACAAGAAAAGAAAAGGAACCTCTGTAACCATAATGGGTCAAGACAAAAACAAGACCACTTTGTAATCATGTCTAAACACAGACAAAACATGAGCATTGTCCAGATCACAAAAATGACCAAACAATCCCTTATCCTGGCTGACCTGAGGGACTGATGTTTCTTTGCCAATCAGCTTGTCTCAGTTCATTCCTGCCATCTTCCAATGAGACTTATTAAAATTGTCATAGAATTACTTTCACTTCCTGATACTGCCAATCCAGAATAAAGCCCCACTTCCTTAAACTCTTCCCCAAATACCCAACATGAGCCTGAATCCTATAATAAATCCTTTCTAACACCTTGTTACAGACGTACCTTCTGTTTCCCCGTGGTGTGTGTTCTCCATCATTGCAATGAGTCAGTCAGGCCAACCTTCTAACTGCAGGTGTGTTTCTGGTGGTCTTTGATTGACTGTAAGATGAGGAAATGCATAGACCCCGGCCAGCACTGTTGTGGAGGTCAATGAGTCAGCGTACACGTCACTTAGAGCAGTGCCCAGTACGTGTCGAGTGGTATGCAGTGTCTGCTGGCATCAGGATTATTGCGTTCGGGATGCTCAGCATCCATTCCCTTCTCTCTTTCATCCAAAGTACCAGGGCTTCCCTGGTGGCGCAGTGGTTGAGAGTCCGCCTGCCGATGCAGGGGACACGGGTTCGTGCCCCGGTCCGGGAAGATCCCACATGCCGCGAAGCGGCTGGGCCCGTGAGCCATGGCCGCTGAGCCTGTGCGTCCGGAGCCTGTGCTCCGCAACAGGAGAGGCCACAACAGTGAGAAGCCCGCGTACCGCAAAACAAAAACAAAAACAAAGTACCAGAGTGCCCCCAAAATGGACATGCACTTTTCTGCCTCTGAGCTCAGAAGTCTTCCATGTTCCCTTCCTTGATCAAATAAACTCCTACTCATCTCTCAAAACCCAGTTCGGGCAAACCCTCTTCTGTCAAGTGCTTAAGAGCATGGACTCTGAAGTGAGGCATCTAGATTTGCATCCTCCTCTGCCTCTTACTGGCTGTGTGTTCTTGGGCAGTTTGCTTTACTTCTCTCTGCATCAAGTTCCCTTCTAAAGAATGGGATGATGATAACAGTATTACTCTTACAGTGATGTTGAGGGTTAAATGAGATAATAAGTGTATGAGTACTTGGAACAATAGGTGACACGTAACAGCTGCTTAACTGATGTTAGCTATTATTATTATTAAGCTTCATTTGCTGTCCCCCCCTCTTCCCCGTTACCACTCCATCACACCTGCTAGACCCTGGTTGCAAAGGGCATTTCTGGATTTATTAGTAGGTATTCATAAGTGTTTGTGGAAAAAAGGATTGTGATATTCAGTAGTCACACTATGTGTGAGTGGCTGCTAAAATCTTAGTAAAAATCCCAACCTTAAACAAACTTCTGAGCCTTGAATAAACAGATTGAAGAAATCCTGTTATGGAATTTGGAAGTGATATGCAGTTTGCTCTTATGAGAGACTATGAACTGGCCCCAGCACATCTGGTTAAGCCTCTTACAATAACTCAGCTTTGTTTGTCAGTGGCTTCCTGTAGCATGGTGTTAAGAAAGATTCTGAGGCTGTGTCTGGGTACAGAGGAAGAGAATGACTTAGTCGTTTATGACCGTCTGCCACGGGTGATGGAGGGGAGGTGGCACACATGTACAGGTACTTATTATCTCTGGATTTATGAGCTTTTAGGCAAAGGCCCTTCCAGGATTTGGCACCCAGAAGGCAGTCAATAGATGGTATGTAGTACAGCGGACAAGGAAACAAAGGCTATGTTACTCTTCTTGCAAGGCCACTTGCTGAATACACATGGAACAATTAATTAAACCAAACGTTGATAAGTGCTTTGAAAGCACAAGGCTCTGTGGTGCAAAGGAAAAAGCCTGGGCTTTACAGTCACGTTGACCTGGCCTCGTATTCCAGCCCATTAGCTGTGTGACCTTGAGAAAAATTGCTTATCCTCTCTGACCCTCAGTTTCCTCATCTGAAAAAAGGAGACATCACCGGGAGGGTTGATTTCAGGTATGAAAATAAAGCGCGAGGCTCATCGCTGGTGTTTCCTTTCTCCGATTTAGTTTGAAGCTGCAAATGCATTGCCTGACCCACAGCCACGTCAACATCGTAAACCCTGAAAATCCTGTGACTGATTTCCAAGCAGCAGTAAAACTCAAAATCACTCACAAGACTTCTCGTTCCACTTAAAATGTTCCTTGAGTTATTCTTTTCTGTTTGCAAATAGAAAAAACTAAAATGGAAAAAAAATGCTGCTTATCCATACTCTGCAGATGAACATCCACAAGTTGCTGAACCCGAGGCACTGTCTGCAGTGAAGGACAGGCGGAGTTTGCGTTTGCCACGTGCTGGGTTCATTATAATCCCTGGAAAAAGCTGGTTCCGAGAGAGAAATGCTGATGCAGCCCATCTCCCTGTTGCTATGATACGTACCTTATACACAATCCGATCCTGAGATGTGGAAGCTGTTTTTAATGACCAAACGCCTGCCTGTCTTGTGGGAGAGGCTCCATCACTGTATCCTAAGTGCTACCCTTTGTTTTATCTCATTGATGGCTAACGAGACTAGTTGAGTGTCCCCCACAACTTGGCTTCCTTCTACTTGGAAGATGTGAATGGGAGCTTGGACTCAAGTAGGGGAGCCAGTTTCTTAATGAAACGGAGCTCAGGAGGCCAGCAGGGCAGTGAGGGGTGGGCGTGCAAACTCAGGGCATGCTGTTTCTGTGTGTCTTCAGGTAAGTCACTTAACGGCTCTGGTTATAACAAGGACATTCTCCTCGGCTGATTGGATCAGGGATTCTAAGTTCGTGCCCGAGATCATGTGGGGTCTTGTTACAATGCAGATGCTGAGTGAGTGGGTCTGGGGTGGGGCCCGAGACTCTGCATGGCTATCTAACAATTATATGGTGATGCCAGTGCTGTTGGTTCCTGGTCGCTACTTTGCGTAGCCAGCTTCTCAGACACGTGAAAGTGCTTTGGAAACAGAAAGTTATTGTACCATCATAAGGCATTTTACTTGGGAAACACAGATGTGGAAATTTCCTCAGCTGCTTAGCTAAGTAATGCTTACTAAGTACCTTGGAGGTACCTGGCAGTGTACCTGGATGGTAACTCACTAAACTCCAGTGTGGCGATGGGGAGAGAGAGAGAAAGGGAGAGGGAGAGAGAGAAAAGATGTTGGCCTAAAACAGACCTGAGTTTGAATCCTGGCTCTGCTGTTTCATGGTTGTGTGGTCATAAACAAGTCAGATGGCCTCAGTTTCTCTGTCTGTTAAATGGGTATGACGTCACCATCATAGGATAGCCTGAGAGGATTAAATAACATGAGGGTTGCAAAGCACCTGACTCATTCTATCAAGGTATTACCTTAACAGCTGAAGAATAGGCTCAGTGGATTCCAACGCTCTCTTTATCTCCTTTCGGCTGGACCCCAGCTCTTGAAACTTACACTTCTCCTCCCTACCCATGTCTAGAAGGTAGTCTGGGGCAGAGGTTGGGGCTCAACATTTGGAAGTTGTCGTATTATCTCAGCAGTAAGATCTACACCCAGGGTGTCTCCAGTCCTAATTGTATCCTGAGTTGTCAGGGGGAACAGTTTCTGGGGGCCTGTCGATCTTTCTAGAAAGGAAGAGAAAAAGCCTTGAGATGACAGGGTTGTGGACAGGGCAGTCAGGAGGATAACCAGCTGCTGAAACCAGCTCGCTCTGCAGCCAACACTTGAGACACCGGTTGCAGCTTCCCCCTGCTAAGGAGGCCTCGCTTCCTGGGGTGCCACTGCACACTGCATGAAGCCAGCAGGGAGGATGGGCTTCCGCCCCCGACACGGAAGCCTCACCAGCTCCAGGCTGATCACTCTGTGTGCACCTTTGGTCCATGCACCTGGCCTCCGACTAGCGCTCAGGAACCGCCAAGCAGAGAATAGACACCACCCATAGCTTTGGGGGGTTGGGTCACGTGTGCTAGGCCAGTGTGGGGAGCAGCTGGGGTGCAGGAAAGAGAACAATGGACTTGGATATGGACTCCAAGTGGCTTAACACTGTCTGGCCTCAGCTTTCTCATCTGCAAAATGGGACCATAAACTTTGATTCAGAGAGGCAGGGCAGTAGAGGGCAGGAAATCAGCAAGTCTGGATTTATCATAATATGTGGCTCATGGGAGATGAGTTGTCCTCTCTCTGGCCAACTCAACAATCTTCTCCTTTTTTCTCTTCTTGAACGTAGCTATTCTGGTCACGCACAGAAGTTAGAGATCTAGAGAGAGGCATGTGGTTAGAAGAATTGGCTGTTACAGTGTGAGGCAGAGCTGAGTTTGCAGCCCAGCTCTCCAGCCTCGCCTGTGCACTCTCAGTTAATCCATAGCCTCTCAGAGCCTGTTTTCTCTGCGATAAAAGAGCTAGAACAGTCCTACCTTCCCTATAGCATTGTCATAAGGAATAAACGAACTGCGGGTCAGACAAGTGCTTAGCTTAAGGCTTCCATGTCCGCTGTTATTGTGTCCCTCCCTCCCTCCCATCATCCTCCCTCCCTCCCTCCTTTCCTTCCTATTCTCTCTCTCTTTCTGTCTTTCTTTCTTTCTTTCACCCTATTTCCAACTGCTACTTCACCCATCTTGCTAACATCTTCTAAAATGGAACACAAAGAGATTCACTAAGAGAATATTCAAAGTAAAAAGCATCACTCTCCACTGGCCTTGGAAGCCAAAGAACAAGGACGACATCACCTGTCATTTTCCTCTTCGAATAGAAAAGATTCAAGTGGCCCAATGCTTTCAGATGGGACCGCAGTGTCATTAGCATGAGAAAGCAGCCAAGGAGAGGTGGAAACTCTTTGGTGTTAGAGACATTGCACGATCTGGCCGTTACCTGCCTCTGGCCACCTGCTCACAGGCATGAAGGGTGACTCTACAGCATCACACTTTCCCACCTCCATGCCTAGGCCCATGTTGTGGCCACCCTCTGGAATGTTCTTCCCCATCTCATTCATAAATCCAAACAGATCCACCCTCACTTTCTCTGCATCTTCCCAGGCCTGGCCACACAGAGGGGACAACTGTTACACTGACCTTGTTAAACAATCATTCTTCTTCTTTTGGCAACGCCCCTCTCCCATGGGGTTAGGTTGGGGTTGATGCCTACCGTCCATCAGAGTGGTCCATTCTTGTGGACCAGGAAAAGGGGAGGATGGAAAGAGCAAAGGGGGCACTTCGTAGGGGAGTCGACTCCATTTAAAGACCCTTCCTGGAAGTCCCCTGTCTCCATTCCCTGACTTATTATCTGTTTGCATCTCATGTGGCCATACCTGGCAAGGGAGCCTGAGAGATAGAGTTCTTCAGCTGAGTGCTGGATCTATGTTCCAATACTAGCAAATAAGGGGGCATCAAGTAGGCACTGCAACTCTGGCACTCTCCCCATGAATTTACCCACCCCTCAGACGCAAGCGCGAGTTTAAAATAATTTGGGAGCAAAGCACTGAACTTTAGGGCTGATCCTCGACTGTCCTCTTCCAGTCCTCTTTGGAGACCGGAAGTCAGCATGGCTTGGGGAAAGCCCTGTAGAAGGGGTGTCTTGACCTGGATTCTTGTCTTTGCTTGCATGACCTTGGGGACCCCAAAAGTGGGGATTTAATGGAAGCCCCCGCCGGTGCTGGCTCTCAGCTATGCATGTTTCTGCTGTCCTTAAGCTTCTTACCACTGTCTTTGCCTCCCGTTTATAAATGTTTAAAAATATTCGCTTGACACACAGTGGGATTGTAGACTCTTTCATTTCCGAAATGAAAAGCAGCTCACGCATTGTTCAAGAGAAATATTATATTATTGAACAAAGGATGGGTGCATTCAGCCCTTGTTATGCATTCCAGTCTTTGCTACCTTATTGGTAGATGCGTTCTGTGAGGATTTTACTGATGGGGTTTGTAAACAAAGGCAAGATCAAACGCTAGTGTGTTTGGATGGCAAGATTGAGAGATTATCATAAAGTCATCAAATTGCATGCCTGGGAGGTTATCCAGTCTACCCAGTGCCTGGGCTCCTTCTACGCATTCCTACCAAGTAGAAGTTCAACCTCAGCTTGAACTTTTCCAGTGGTGGGAAACTCACTACCCCAATTTCACCATTGTGGAGTTTGTAAGGAAGTTCATCTCATATTGGGCTGGGATTTCTCTCCGTGTGGCCTCTACCCATTGAACTTCCTTTCCACCTGGAACAATTCTGTTCTCCTTTCTCCACAATTGCCCTTTAGTTATGTGAAGATGGAGATGGCCATAACTTACCTGGGTCATTTCTTTGAAAGGCTGAATATCCTTTGATTCTTCAGCCAACTGGCCATGGCAAGAAGGAGAATCAATTGGACTAATAAGTATTTCTCAAAGAACCTCCTCTTTATATTCCAGGCACTTTGATAAGCATGTGTGTGACTTATAACTCTTTGCAATTCAGTGGAGAATTTGTAGAATGTTCAACTAGCAGGGTTTGAAATTCGTGTACCCCCTGTACCTCTCCAGCCCTGTCTCCCACCACTCTCCCCTCTCCCTCCTTCCTCAGCCTCTTTGGCTTTCTAGCCCTCCAACACACAAGCTCCTCCCTGCCTCAGGGCCTTTGCACATGCCATGTTCACTGCCTGGGACGCTTTCCCAAGGTCTTTGTATGTGCTGCATGCTTCTCACCAGGCAGCTCTCAACTGAAGGGACACCTCCTCAGAGAAGCCTTCTTGGACTTTTATCTAAATGAAGCCCCCAATCCCACTTCTGTCCCATCACTCTCCATCCCATTACCCTGCATTATTTTTCTGTAGCACCTTTGCAGTCAATAAACATTTACTGAGCAACTACTATGTACCAGGGATTGTTCTAGGAACTTAGGCTACATTGGTGAAAAAAAACCACAATAATTCTCGCCTTCATGGAGCTTACATTCTCACAGGAGAGACAGAAAATATGCCATATATGTGTGGATAAATTATCTGGTATGTTAGAAGGAGTTAGGAACTATGGAGAAAAAAGCAGGGGATTGGGATATCAGTGGGGTGGGCGGGATTACTTATTAAATAGGGCGGCCTCTTTCAGAGATGAGTTTTGAGCAAGGACATTTCCAGAGATGAGATAATATTTTTTATTTGTGTATATATTTATTGCTTGTTTTTTTTCCTTTCTAGAATGTAAGATCTACGAGGGCAGGGTCTCTTCTGTCTTGTTTCTGTCTGTACCCAGTGCCTGGCAATATCATAGGAACTCAGTGGATTTTTGTGAAATGATTGCCAAATGCCTATATGACAAGATAAGAGGCACTGGCAGAAGTTTTTTCCAAGGTATAATGTAAAATCCACGCAGTTGTCACCTGCATCCCTCACTTCCCCCATGATTTTTTTTTCCTAGGTCTTGCCTCTCACTTTCCTTTCCCATAGAATGGCAAGAAGGATGGAATTGCACCCACTTCTTGCTAACACATCCCGTGATGTGGCTCAGAGCAAGCGCTATCATTCCCATTCTGCAGGTGAAGAAACTGAGGTTTGGAGATGTCCAAGGTCATGCAGGTTTAGTGACAGAGTGTGGATTTGAACCACAGTCCTTTCCACCGATAGGAAGACCAACAGCAAGCCCACCCCCACGGGCTTTTCTGCACCGTCCTCACACCAGAGCTTCCCTGAACAGCAAGGGTGGTGGGTCCTCCCCCGGGGTGGGGGTGCGGGGGCGGGGGGTATCTCTCAGGAGCTGGAATTCCTGATTGCCTCCTCCAACTTGCATACTGAGATGGAATTTTCCCGAGAGTGAACTTGCTGCTTCCCAGCTCTCTCTGAACCAATCCAGTTAGAGCAAATCCTGCTCAGCCTGCTGGATCCTCTTAAACAGAACCAAATAAATAAGCAGTAAGCTTCGAATAATTGGCTTTTGCTTCTCAAAGCCAATTGTTATCAAAATGAATCCTTCATTCTGCCTCTTTCATTACATTGAACTAAATTATCTTTTGGGTCTCAGGGGAAAGATTAACTCTTTTCCTTCCAGATGTCTTCAGGGCAATAGCAACCCTCACTTACCTTTCTACAGAGCTTTAGGATTTACAAAGTCCTTTCATATAAATCATATGATTTTGGTCCAGACATTACAAACCATCCTGTGATGTATAAGGGCACTTAAAAAAATTGGGAATCCACGGATGAATGCATTCATTTTCAAGTAACAGAAAGCTCAACTCCAATGGACATAAAAATAAAGGGAACTTACTGACATAGAACTGAAATACCCAGAGGAAGAAACAGTTTTGGGTGCCGTGCGATCATTACTATGACTTAATTTCTCTGTCTTTTTTTTTTTTTTTCAGTTATTTTGCAAGTCAGATTCATTCTCAGTCTGGCTTCTTTCTTGATTGCAATATGGTTACAACAAACAATACTTTATGCTTTCTCATTCACATCCACAGAGCAGAAAGAGTGTTTTTGTTTCCACATTGCATGCAGGAGCCTGGAGGTTCACCTCAGTTGCACCCGCAGAGGTCACATGCCCACTCCTGAACTAGGGACAGTGGCTTGAGGGGGCTCTGAAAATGCTGATTGGCTTGGAGTCAATTTCCCATAAAGGATATTGATGCCGTTAGGGAGAAGGCAGTGGGTGCAGATGCGGAACAGGCAGCCAACACATTTCTACTACAGATCCATGTTAGGATAGGAAAAATTGAGGATTGAGTCTTTTTTGTTTTTAAATTTTTGTCCATACCCCACGGCATGTGGGATTTTAGTTCCCAGATCAGGGATTGAACCCGTGCCCCTTGCATTGGAAGGCAGAATCTTAGCCACTGGACTGCCGGAGAAGTCCCTGAGGACTGAGTCATTTATTTAAGGTCATTTGGTCACTGGGTATTGCAGCAGAGACTAAAACCCAGACTCACATCTTTGGATTCAGAGATCTTTCCAAACATCAAATTCTCCTCACCTTTTGCCAGTGCTGAATTTGTAATCTTCCTTTTGCCAGAGGCTGGGCGGTACCAGCAGAGTAAGATATTGAGGGTGAGGGAGGACCTCCTTTGTGTCTTGCTGATACCAAAAATTTCACATAATTACTTTCTTTGGGGTTACAGTGTTACTCATGCATTCATTAATAAATGTCCATTGAGCTGGGAACATTGCCTGGCCTGGACCATCTGGAAACCCGTCTCTTAATCAAGAGTCTTCTAGTTGCAAGACATAGAAACCTGTTCAAGCTAATTTGAGCAAAAACAAAAGGAGGGGATTTCTTCTAAGAGTACAGGATTCTCGGTGTCATCCCCTATTCTCCCACAAATTACGTCATAATCTTATATGATGAAATGTTTAATAACAATACACACATTGCTTATTGAAAATCTTCACTGACCCTGGAGGTCTCTGCAGCCTGTTCAGGGCAGATTCTCTGCTCCTGTTATTATATTTAGGTTCAGGGAGCTTCAAATAAAATCTCACCCCGTTTGAATGCACTTCCAGCTAGCTCTTTTAGGCTTAATTAGATGGATGTGTTCAAAAAAAGGGAAGGAACTAGAAAGTTTCTCTGGAAAAAAGCTATAGGGGATGGATTGGAAATCTGCGTGGTGGAGTCTGCTCCCCCCATTACCCGGCTCATTCAGTGGCTGCAGCCTCAGTGCATGCCCACTTTGTACCAAGCTTGCATTCTGAGTCTGGTCCCACAGGTGCAAGCCAGAGTGTACTCTGAGCTTACAGGAGGCGTGTTAGTTTTATAAAGTTTCCTCTACTCACCCCCATGCAAGACCTGGGGCCATGGAAACATTTCTTGGCCACTCAAGTATCCAGAGAGGGGAGGTGTTTCTACCGCTTCATGAAGACCCTAGATGGCCCTTACTTGGGGATGGTAAGAGAGTCGCCTTCCTGTGCATCTGGATTAAATCATCTTGAACGATCCTTTCCAGCTCATGAGCGCCATAGCTTCTTCCTCTTTCCAGAAGCAGAGGAAACCAATGTCTAGATAACTTGATGAGTAGGCAATGAATGAGTGAATGAATGAATGAATGAATTCCTCCTTTGCTTCCCCTATGAATTCTGCAGAGTTTCTCTGCTCAAACTGTGTGGCATCAGAATCAGCTGAGAGCATGTTGGAAACATCGAATCTGAAGCCCCACTTGAGACCAGGCACATGAAAGTGTGAGAAGCACGGCTGTAGAAACTGCTTCTACATCACCTGTATTCCTTAATTGCTTATTTGATTGCTTTTGTATTCATTCAGGAGAAGGGCCAGGACCATGTCTATTCACTAGAGTATCTCTATCTCCTGTGTGGGAGTTGTATCCAGGAGGTATTCAGTAGCTATTAGATGGTTGGATGGATGGATGGGTGGGTGGGTGGATGGAGAAAACAAGTTTCGCTGCCTTCAGGGAGGCTACCTATTCTCGTGGAAGAACGCTGGGGTCAGAAGAAAAGGGAAGGTCACTGAGCAGTTTTGTTGCCACCACATTTCTTGAGCATACTCACTCCCCATGAAACGTCACCAGATAGGTATCAATATCATCATTTTACACCTGTGAAAGTGGTGAGGCTACAATTTGAACCTGGAACAATACTTTTTCTTTCCTGCTGCACTGCCACTCGGTGTCTGTGAGACCTTGGGGATCTGGGGCACAGGCTTTGGCTTCTCCCCGCCCACCACTCACTCTTCCCAGCAACAGCTTCTGTCTGCAAGGAGCCTGCAGCTGTGCCTGAGGGCTTCCCCCCAGTCTTAGGATCATGCTTGTCCTGTGTGCAAGGCGTCAGGAGTGGGGGGATACAACACCATCAGAAGCAGCCCTCAACCAATAGGAACAGGAGTTGGTGCATAAATGCCCCTTGGGTGGGATAACTCTGGGGGAATGTTCTACAACATCTCCTAGAGTCTCACTTGGGATGGAGCCCCAGCGGCCCACAGTGGAGACCTACTCAAAACACATCCTTTATTGGGTTCCTTTCCTTCCCTGTCTCATTTCCTTCTGGTGCTTCCTGGGATCACCTCACAAATACATTGTTTGCATTCAAATCCTTATCTTAGGGTCCCCTTCTCAGACCCCAAATCTAAGACAGGTTCTGTTAACTAAAAACCACTGTAGCCATCTATTCTGATTGCCTGACATTGTGATAAGCACCTTGAGTGCATTATCTCATTAATCTTCACAACATCCCTGGGAGGTAAGTTCTGCTCCAATCTCCAGATGAAGAAATTGAGTCTCAGAAGGGGAAGTGATATGCTAAAGGTCCCCAGGCTGGTCACTGGCAGAGACAAGGTTTGGATCCATTTCTGTTTGTTGTCAAATCTCATGGTCGTTAAGAGGACCATGCCTCCCAAAAGGATTTGGATTATCCCCTGAGATCATGGATGTGAAGATTCTTTGCAAAAACTGGAATTTCAGTTGTCATCACTGTGTTTCTACAATGGGCTGACTTTGTCAAAAGATTTCTTTCCAAGGGGGTTAGGACAAGTCAACAGGGGCAAGGGTGTGAGGGGATAGTTGAAGAGTGATAATGTAAGGAGTCCAAGGGACCAGAGGACAATGGGAAAACATCAGATCTAGGGATAGGGGAGATCTTATCAGTAGAGTAAGATGAGGCTGAATAGATTCAAGGATGAGCTTGGAAAAAGCAGGAATGATCTGGGTCCCTCCGCTGACAGTCTATGTCTGATGCTTGGGTGTTGGAGAATAGCTAAGGAATGTGATAGACAAGTTTGGAAGTAGGAAGAGGGATTATATGTGGTCCATAGCAGTCAAAGTTGAGCACCTGGCCACATAAATAAATTCTAGATGGTGGAATGGCAAAACAGCTTTTATCTTACATGACAACTCTCACTGACTGATAGTAGCTTCTTGGAGCCCTGTGTAGAGGGCAGTTCCGAGGCTGCTTTCCACCTCAGAGTGAAAGAGAGCCAGGATTGATTAGTGATGTCTGCCTGGGGCACAGGAGTGGAGAGTGTGGGTACCAAGGCCACATGGAGGAACAGACTGAATTCCAGTATGAGCCGGAAGAATTCTTTCCGTTAGGATTGAAGCAACATTTACATTTCAAGTAAGCTTTCACTTTTGAATAGGATGATTTTTCCTTGAGAGTTTATCTTTCATTTGAACATATGTGGCTAAACCGAGGCCATATGCAAAATTACAGCTTTATTATAACTCCCTAGAGGCAAAGACAAGAAAAATCAGCACACGATTTACTGAGTAGAACCCACAGAGAAGAGGGAGTGTGTTGAGTGGCTTTCTCCTCCTCCTCCCCTTCTCCTTCTTTTTCTTCTTCTTTTGGGTCACGGTGGCCTCTGTGTTGGGTGGGTTTTGATGATGCTGCGTCTTATCACAGTCCTTTCCAAGTCTGTGATCTCCACCTCCAGGAACTCTGGCTTCTGGGTCTCATCTAAGTGGTAGTGACAAGTTCTGATTGTGGGAGTTTTGTTTTCTTATTGCAATTGGGAAAGGAAGGCAGGAAGCCCCCACACAGGTCATGGTGAGCGGGTGCCTCTGGCTGTGAGGAATGTTGAACACAGACTATGAATAATGCAGCCACATCTGCCCTGGAGTTTGGAGCTCATGTAATTTGCTGCATCACGTAACTTAACTGATGCTCCGTGCAGACCTGTGTGGTGGGGAGATTCAGACTCACACTTTTAGTTTAACCCATAATTGGTACACTTGCTTTCAAAATGCCCTTGGCAAAATGGCCTTTATCTCACGAGATGTTTTGAAATTCTCCTCAAATTCTCATAGGAAATTTGAACATTTAGGTGAAGTCACATGGAATGAACTTGTTATGAATTCAGGTCGGGACAAATTCTGTTCGTATTTAATTAATACGTGTCAGGTTAAATGGTTTAACAGAGTACTCCACACTCAGATTCTATTATAGGAAGTGGCTTTTCTAAAATGAGCCCGGCTTTCAGCAGATTGATGGGGTGAGGTATGGTATTATCTTTCCAGTGCAAAAGGGTGGTTTGGAAACACCATTAGATGGAACATTGCTGTAGAAAAAGGATGGACTGGACTGTAGATTAAAGTAACACAGTCAAATTTCCTGAATTTGATAAGTGTATGGTGGTTACAGAGGTTAAAGTCCTTGTTTTTAGGAAGTACACACTACAGTATTAAGGGATAAAGTTACATGATACATTTAATGTACTCTCAGATGGTTCAGAAAAAGTGTATGTGTGTGTGTAGAGAATGAGAATGCTGAATCATGTGGAGAAATAGTAAAAATTGATGAATCTGTATAAAGAGTGTATGAGAAACAGTATTATTCTTGCAACTTCTCTGTAAGTTCAAACCTATTTCAAAATAAAAAATGAAAAAACTAAAAAAAAAAAAAGAAAAAGGATGGAAAGTCAATTCCTTTGTGTTGGTAGTGGATGCCTGGAACTTAACAGAGAAGATTGAGGTCGAGGTGAGGATCAGTGAAATGGAATGTCAAGATTGATTAGAAATGTCTGCCATGGGCAAAGGAGGAAAGAGTGCACGTGCATATGTGTCATCCCTTCTCCAAGAGGAAGTTGTTTAGAAAAGCAGGGTGGGAGGAACAGACACCAACTGTCCTGGAAGTAAAAAAGAATTGGACAAGGTCCACCCTGACTGCCTGTTACTGGAGGAAAAGTTTTGATTTAGACATTGTCAGGTTCCAGAAAAAGCTAGTCCCTATCCTCCACTGTTGCCTAAGAGAATGAGCCAACTGCATTGTTTAAGACCTAATGCAAATGAGTTTTTCAGGCAGAGGAGAGACAAGAGAAAGAAGAGCAAATTCTTTCTTTTGGCACCCAGCAATGATGAGCAGAAGTATAAAAGAAATGGCTTTGTGGGAACACATCAAGCATGGCTCTGTGATTTTCATGGAATTTCCATGTCTTCTAGAGCCGTGAAGTGGAAAGTGTTCATTGAAGTTTGGATATGGATTCAAACACTGACCCCATCACATATTACCTAAGTAACTTCGGACAGGTCATTTGAACATGCCGAGCCTAATTTTCTTCATATGTAAATTAAGACTAAAAATACAAAATCTACCTAACTGACGAGGTTTGGCCAAGAGTGGAATACTAATACCTCCCGTGTGGAATCAGCACATGTGGATGTGACTAGTACAGTCAGGCACGTAGTGTATGTCTGATAATATGAATTTAAACAGGAACAATCCCGGCTTCCCTGGTGGCGCAGTGGTTGAGAGTCCGCCTGCCGGTGCAGGGGATACGGGTTTGTGCCCCGGTCCGGGAGGATCCCGCATGCCGCAGAGCGGCTGGGCCCGTGAGCCATGGCCGCTGAGCCTGCGCGTCTGGAGCCTGTGCTTCGCAACGGGAGGGGCCGCGGCAGTGGGAGGCCCGCGTACCGCAAAAAAAAAAAAAAAAAAAAAAAGGAGCAATC
Organism: Stenella coeruleoalba; assembly: GCF_951394435.1. Lineage (NCBI taxonomy): Eukaryota > Metazoa > Chordata > Mammalia > Artiodactyla > Delphinidae > Stenella > Stenella coeruleoalba. The sequence continues at coordinate 56,849,250 of NC_137161.1, forward strand.
CATTTAGGGTCAGACTACCCTGGCTTTTGCTCCTATCCTTAAGGTTCTGGAACGCTTCTTTTCAGAGGTCATGCTTTCCAGAGTGTCTCTAGAAAACAGAAAGACAGCTCGAGGTCCTAGTGGCCTTGGTCGCTTTATCACCCTTGTGAATTTCAAGAGACTGAAGGAAAAAGTTGTGTGGTGGTTTGAGTTGATCTCAAAGGTGATGATTTGGCCAGACTGCCTAGATCATTGAATCCTCTTCTTTATGCATGTCCTGGATGTTGAGTTTAGCTTCTTGATTTTCTGCAGGTGGGAGAGAGAGACAGCGACTGCCCACCACCCCAAGTCTTTATGAAGCCCCAAGGTAAGGACCACTGCCTGATAACTTTCTCACTGTCTTGTTCTTTCTGGAGCCAAGTTCTGCATGTCATTTTTGATGTTCTGGAGTCATGAAACACTTATAGGAGAATGAGGTTTCCATCATTGCCATAAATGGCCTCACGGTGGAATGGCCTGGGGGGCTTGGCAGGGTAGTCCTTATCCCCGTAGCTCCTCTAGCAGAAGGAAAGTCTGTGCAGACGTCTGGCCCTACAACCCTCTCTGCCTTCAGGTGATTCACAAATTGCTAACAGTCAATAGATGGAGAAATCGAGGGTTCTTGCTTGTATTTTCACCACCTTCCATTCTGGTTGAATACAGTTGAGCTTCTGTGTTAGTAACACATCCAAACAGTAGATTTTTCTGCTAATACTATGCCCAAGGCCAACTCATCATCACTCCATCCTTGGCTCTATCTGTGCAGACACCTGGTCTACCAGGGTCCTTCCTCACTTTGGAATTTAAGCACAGTAATTATTATTTTTTCCCCAGTCTGGTTATTGAGAAAGGACCAAGGCTGGCATTTAGCTGCTGCCTCCTGCTTCTCCCTTTGCAAGCTGAGGAGGTCTGGAAATCTGTGCCCAGAGTCATGCACCCACTGGGCTTCGGGATTGGGTGTTTTCCAACCTCTTGCCCACAGAGAAGAAAGACCATGCTCTCTGGGCCTCTTTGAGAGCACTGAGATGGGGGGCACAAGAGGCATCTCCCCACAGGCAATCAAGGGAGAAGCTAAAGCTGAGTTTTCTGTTTTCTGAAAGCAGCCTTTTCTTTCCTTCCCCCTCTGGGGAAATTAGCTTGCTGGCTCAGAAAGGGAAAATAAACAAGTCTAACCTGAAATATGCATTAGAGTTTAGCTATTTTTGGAGGTTTCCAAGATTGAAAATGGCTGAAGCCTGACCGTTCCCATCTGCCCCGAATTAACTTTCAGAGGTTTTGGGGGGAGAGTGAGGGGCCCGTGGACCATCAGAACAGTTGAGCTGAGATTGGCAGTGATCTGTGGATCTGGGTGAAGGAACTGTGGCTATAGCAAGTCCATTCCTCTTAGCGACTGGCTCAGAGAGGACGTTGAGAAGGAAGTTGTTGGGATGAGCAGGGATTACCTCTGCTGTAGACCCACTGCCTGTGACCCACCCCCTGTCCCCCACAAACTCATATGTTGAAGCTCTAATGTGATAGTATTGGGAGGTGGGGGCTTTGGAAGGTGATTAGGTCATGAGGGTAGAGGCCCCATGATGGAGTTAGTGTCTTGATAAGAAGAGGAAGAGAGTTAGTTCTCTCTCTCTCCACCACGTGAGGATACAATGAAAAAACAGCCAGTGCAAACCAGGAAGAATACCTCACGAGAGACCAGATCTGCTGGAGCCTTGATCTCAGACTTCCCAGCCTCCAGAATGGTGAGCAATATATGTTTGTTATTTCAGCCACACTGTCTATGGTATCGGGTTACAGCAGCCCAAATGGACTAAGACACCCTGTGAGCTCTCTCTGCATCCAGAGCCTCTAGTAAGATGCCTGGCACATAGTAGGTGCTCAATAAACGTTTGCTGAGTAAATGGGGGTGAATGTGAGGAGAACAAGTGTTGAACCCTTGTTGAGGGTTGCCTCTGTGCTTTATGTGCTATCTCCCTTTAAGACCCATTTTACAGATGGGAAACTAGAGGGGAGAGCACACATTATCAGTACCCATCACTTCCCCTGTCACCTACTCTGTTCTGTACCCACCTTGGCACCTGTAGCTCTCTGCCTGGGGCCTGGCTCTCAGCCCCCCATGTGAGGCACCAGTGTCAAGGAGGTAAAGCCCCAGGGAGAATGATGAATGGGGATTGGAGGCTAAACACTCCAGGGTCTTCTCATGTCAGGTGGGGCAACTCAGAGGTGTCTCCTACACCACTGCTCAGTGTGGCCGGCCAGGTGTGGACCCCAGGTGCCCACAGCAATGACCTGCTTCTTAATGCACTTTTCCTGGGCTCCTCTCCTTCCCGCCTCACACCCTGGACCACCCCCCAAATGCACTAGTCACTCTGAAGTTCTTATCTCAGGCCCGGGGGGCTCCAGCCTGACGCAGAGGAGCTACGTGAGCCAACCCAGGGCAGGGGACAGAGAGACAAAGAGTGAGAGTGGGGGCCACGCCTGCCTCTCTTCCCCTTCCCCACCCCTGCTGCCCTTCCTCCGGATCCTCCCTGTGGGGAAGCCGGGGGGCAGCTGGAGCGCCTCTCAAAGCACACACAGATGGCCTTCTGACACACTCACTTGGGAACGGGGGGGCAGTGTAGTTGGAGGTGACCTTGACAGTGCCTCCAGAGACGAGGGTCTGAGCCTTGACCTGCCTCCCAGAACAGTGTGACTCAGGCAAGCCCCTCTGCCCTCTGGGCCTCACGTCCCCATCTTTAAAAGGAGGTGACTGGAAACAACCCACATATCGATTGACGGATGAATGGATAGACAGACGTGGTCCATCCGTACAATGCGATATCATTCAAACATTGAAAGGAATAAAGTACTGATGCATGTGACAACATGGATGAACCTTGACAACAAGATGTTATGTGAAGAAGCCGGACACAAAAGGTCACAGGTTGTGTCATTCCATTTCTATGAAGTGTCCAGAATAAGTAAATCCACAGAGACAGAACATAGATTAGTGATTCCAGGGGTTGGGGGAAGAGGGTAATGGGGGTGCCTGCTTAATGGATCTGGGCTTCTTTTTGGGGTGATGAAAAATGTCTTGGAACTATATACATAGAGGTGTTGCTTGCAAAACACTGTGAATGTACTAAAAGCCATTGAATTGTTCCCTTTCAAATGGTTCATTATTTTATGTTAGATAAATTTTCCCTCAAGAAAAAAAAAAAGGACGATCCAGTGGTCCTCATTCCCAGGCGTCATATTCGGGTCCCCTGGGAGCTTTAGAAATACGGATGCCAGCCCCACCCCCAGGGATTCTGATTCCATTAGTAATTTCTAGAATTGCTCTGGAGATTCTAACCTGCTGCAAGGTTCAGAATCGCTGAACAACCTGTAAGGTTCCTGCCAACTTTATGCTTCCCTGTTAAGTGTGAATTTAAGTCAATTCATCCCTTCTTTGGTATATTTAATCTTCTTTGTGGAATAAAAACCTTAAATCATTTTTTTGGGGGGTAAAGCTATTACAGGCATGGGCTTGTAGGAGAGGTAACTTCTGGAGTGGGGGTGATGGTAAAGGGAGAAGGAGAGTTTCTAGGTGCCTTTGAAATTACCTCTCCCCCCAGCACACTCGATCCAGCCTCTTTTAGCTACAGGAAAGCATCTTTTCCACCAGCACACTTATTCTCAGCGTATTTAATACCTAAAACCACACATACAACATTAATCATTTAAAGGTATTGAGACTTAAATGGGTTCAATTCCCTTCAAACACGTAAACTGAGGACCTACTGTGTGCCAGGCATTGTGCTAGGTGATGGTGGAGATGAGAGAGGAGCCAGGACGAATCAGAACTCCCACCATCCAACTGTGGAAGACAAAAGCATCGTAAAAGAGAACTATAACATTCCTGACAGTGGATAACCTGGATTGACAACCTACTGTGTGCAAGGCCCTTTATATGGACCATCACATTCTAAGATGGTTAAGTCATCTGCTCCAGGTGTGATGCTAATTTTATGTGTCAACCTGACTGGGCTAAGGGATGCTCAGATAGCTGGTAACGTGTTATTTCTGGGTGTGTCTGTGAGGGTGTTTCTGGAAGGGGTTAGCATTTGAATCAGTAGACTGTAGAAAGAAGATCGCCCTCACCAATGTGGGCGGGTATCATCCAATCTGTTGAGGACCTGAATAGAACAAAAATGCGGAGGAAGGGCGAATCTGCTCTCTCTGCTTGAGCTGGGACGTCCATCTTTTCCTGTCCTTGGACATCGGTGAGCCTCATTCTCTGGCCTTTGGACTCGGACTGGGACTTATACAACTGGCTTCTCTGGTTCTCAGGTTTTTGGGTTTGGACTTGAACTACACCACCCGCTTTCCTGGGGCTCCAGCTTGCAAATGGCAGGTCGTGGGACTTCTCAGGCTCCATAATCCCATGAGCCAATTCCTTATAATCAACTTCCGTTTGTATATTTCTATCTGTATCTTACCAGTTCTGCTTCTCTGGAGAGCCCTGACTGATACACCAGGTTACACGTCAGGGAAGTGGTTGTCACAGAATATTAGCTCCTGACCACTGTGTTTTCCCTCTTGTGTTTCCAGGGCTGACTCTAACCCTGCTGCTTGGAGACTTGAGTGGCATCAGGAGAACAGAGAGGAGGGGGTGATTCATATTATAGGAGGGGTACCTACCCATAATTGTAGTCACCTAGAGCTTTGTTGTCCAACATGATGGTCACGGGCCACATGTGGCTGTATGACTTTAAATTAATTAAAATTAAATTAAACAAAAATTCAGTCTTTAAGTCACACCAGCCACATTTCAAGTGGTCAAGAGCCAAACACAAATTTATTATCTTATGGTTTGGGGCTGGGGGGATCAGAAGTCTGAAAAGGCTCTCCGTGGGCCAAAATCAAGGTTTTTAGTAGGGATGCATTTCTTTCTGGAGGCCCTAGGGGAGAATCTGTTTTCTTGTTTTCCACCTTCTAGAGGCTGCCTGCTTCCCTTGCCTCATGGCCCCTCCTCCATCTTCAAAGCCAGCAATGGGCAGCTGAGTCTTTTTCATTGACGTAACTCTGACCTCCTCTCCTGCCTCCTCTTCCACATTTAAGGATCTTTGTGGTTACATTGGACCCATCTTGATAACCCAGGATAAGACCCCCACACCCCCGCAAGATCAGCTAATTAGCAACCTTAATTTCACCTGCTACTTTAATTCCCCTTTGTCATGTAACATGACATATTCACCAGTTCTGGGAATTAGGGTGTGGACATCTTTGGGAGATCATTATTCTGTCTACCACCCCATCTAGTGTACTAGAAGAAGCACAGCAAAAGATATATAGGGACTTCCCTGGTGGTGCAGCAGTTAAGACTCCGAGCTCCCAGTGCAGGGGACCCGGGGCTCAATCCCCAGTCAGGGAACTAGAGCCCACGTGCCTGCTACAACTAAGAGTTCTCATGCCACAACTAAGGAGCTGGCAAGCCACAACTAAGGAGCACACATGCTGCAACTAAAGAGCCCACCTGCTGCAACTAAGACCTGGTGCAACAAAAAGAAAGAAAAAAAAGACATAAAATTCATGTGTGTGGAGGATGAGTGGCTGGTGAGAGGTGATGAGAGGCTTTGTGATTTGAAAAGCAGTATAAAGAGGGCTTCCCTGGTGGCGCAGTGGTTAAGAATCCACCTGTCAATGAAAGGGACATGGGTTCGAGCCCTGGCCTGTGAAGATCCCACATGCCGCGGAGCAACTAATCCCGTGCGCCACAACTACTGAGCCTGAGCTCTAGAGCCTGCAAGCCACAACTACTGAGCCCACATGCCACAACTACTGAAGTCTACGTGCCTAGAGCCCGTGCTCCGCAACAAGAGAAGCCACTGCAATTAGAAGCCCGCACACAGCAGCGAAGACCCAACAGAGCCAAAAATAAATAAATTTATTTTAAAAAAAAAGAAAAGCAGTATAGAGTTTTCTGGATTTCTGAAGTCAGACTGCCTGGTTTTGAGTCTTGCATCGAGACCTTGGACAAACGTCTCTAAGCCTCAGTTTCCTCGCCTGTGAGTGGAAATAATGACAGACCCCTCCCCCCCATCTCTTGGTGAGAATTAGAAGCGATGATCCATGTAAAGGCTTGGCAGATAGTAAACCCTGAAATGTCAGGTACCATTTGGAAGCTAAAAATGCCTTCACATTACAGTGTGAATGTGTTCTAGCTTTGAAAATAGCTCCAAATTCCATTTATGTTAAGAACTACATTCTGTTCTCTATCTCTGTGTGTGAGATGGCCCCTGGGAATTGGGTGGTCATCAGTGCCGTGAGGAAGGGAGTTCTGCCTGTTCCCAAGGCCATGACAGGGGGCTGGGTGATCCAGAGAGCCTCCCTCAGCCATCTGCTAATAGCCTTGGGGACCTGAAGTTCAAAAGCATGTTATGCTTCTACAAATCTAATAGAAATACTTCCTTCATCTCTAGTGCAATTAAATTAGCTACTGCTGACGTATTTCAGGAAATTCCTAGAATTCCCAAGTTATAAAGGAATCTATTGGAACCATTCTAATGATGCTTGCTTATTCTTTATGGTAGTTGGCTAAAATAGTCATCCCTCTTTAAATGACCCAGAGATGGCAACTGAACTACATTTTGTTTTTTGTTGCTCTGCACAGCTTGTGGGATCTTAGTGCCCTGGGGTAGAACCCAGGGCCCTGGCAGTGGCATCCTAACAACTGGACTGCCAAGGAATTCCCTGCACTACCTTTTAAATTAAAAAAAAAAAAAAAAAAAAAAGGAATGGGTGATACATGCACGTGGTATATAAAAGGGTATGCTGCCTCAGCAATGCATTTCCCCTCTCCAGAGTCAACTATTGGTATTGGGTTTCTTGTGTGTCCTTCCAGATATATTCTGTGCACTTCCATCCTATACATTATGCCCTATCTGTTCCCCCCCACCTCCGTCGCCTACACCAGCTTACTATATTCACCGTTCTGTACCTGCCCCACCCTCCTGGTCAATTTTAACAATGTATCTTAGAGACTGTTCTATATTGCTACAAAAGCAGTATTCCATTTTAAGCACATACCATAATCTATCTTACTGATGATTTATTTATAGTTTTTAGGTTATGCTCACTATTTCACTATTGCAAGCAATATTGCAAATAACCTTTGTATTTACAGAATTTCACGCAAGTCCAAATATGATAACTTTTTCCAGTGGAATTGCTGGGTCACATAGTATGTGCATTTTTAACTTAAAAAGTTTGTGCCACTGTTGGTGGGAATGTAAATTGGTTCAGCCACAATAGAAAATAGTCTGGAGGTTCCTCAAAACATTAAAAATAGAACTACCAGATGACTCAGCAATCCCACTTCTGGGTACATATCCAGAGGAAATGAAGTCATTATTTTGAAGAGATATCTGAACATCCATGTTCATTGCAGCATTATTTACAATAGCGAAGATATGGAAGCAACCTAAGTGTCCATTGGTGGATAAATGGATAAAGGAAATGTGATACACACACACACACGCACGCACACACACACACACACACACACACACAATGGAATGTTATTCAGCTATGAAAAGAAGGAAATTCACCCATTTGTGACAACATGGATGGACCTTGAGGGCATTATACTAAGTGAAATAAATCAGATTGACAAAGACAAATACTGTAGGATTTCACTTGTATGTGGAATCTAAAAAAGAAAAAAGCCAGATGTTGCATAGAAACAGAGAGTAGAACGGTGGTTGCCAGGGGTTGGAGGGTGCGGAAATGGGGAGAGGTTGGTCAAAGGGTACAAACTTCCAGTTATGAGATTAACAAGTTCTGGGGATGTAAGGTACAGCATGGTGACTATAGTTAACAATATTAAATTGTATAGTTGAAAGTTGCTGAGAGGAGATCTTAAATGTTCTCACCAAAACAAAAATTGTAATTATGTGATGTTAACTAACCTTACTGTGGAAACCATTTTTCAATATATACCTGTATCAAAAAAAAAAAAAAAAAAAGGTGTGGGGCAAATTGCGCTTCATAGAGGTTTATCAATTTATCTTCCCATCAGCAATTGTGAAAATGACTATTTCCCAAAACCTCAGTGACAATTCATTATCAAACATTCAGATTTTTGCCAGTTAGATGTTAAAAATATATTATTATAGTTTAAATTTACGTTTACCTTATAATTAGTGTGGGTGACCACATTTTAATATGTTTAAGAACTATTCATATTTTCTTTTCAAATGAAGGATCCTTGGTCCATTTTTCTATTGAGTTGTGCATCTTTTTCTTATTGATTTCTAGAATTTCTTTATATATAGGAAATGGCCTTTTCCTTTGGTTCACACAACTGTTTTCCCCAGTTGTATCTTTTTCAACTTTGTGGATTTTAAAGGCAGAAATCGCTTATTGTATTTGTTCAATATACCTTTTTAAATATGTGGATTTTGAATTTTATGTCGTCCTTAATGTTTTCTGGTCATCAAGAGTTTATAAAAAGATCGCCCACGTTTTCTTTTAGTATTTTAATGGTTCTATTATTTTGCGTTTAAATCTTGGCTCCATCTGGAATTTGTTTTAGCTCAAAGGTGTGAAATAAGAATTCGACTTTATATCTCTCCAGATGGTTTTCCAGTTGTTACCATTTATGGAGTAATCTGTCTTTCTCCCACTTATATGAATGTGAGGCCATTATATATGAACATCATGTATGTACTGGGGTCTATTTCTGGATCTTTTCTTCTGTAACTCTCTACCCCTTGAGGTATCTTAGTCGGTCTTTGGCGATCTCCAGTGCTTTTTGTCCCAAGTCCTCTAAAACACAAAAGGACGTTCCTGCTCTTCTGACTGCATTCTAGACTTTTGCGATGGCTTCTACTTGGGAGTAAAATCATGCTTGAGATGCTAATTAGAAAGCAGGGCATAGGATCAGGACATTCCTCCCCATCATTAGGCACAATCATACTCTTTCAGGATTCAGAGGCTTAAATTGCTGCATTGGAAAGATGCAATGAAAGATGAGTTGATGTTCCCTCTTGTGGAGGACCAATTGATGATAATAACAATAATATAGATGATTATAAACTACCATCCTGGTGGTGCTAAGCAGTTGAAATATGTTAGTCCATTGATTCTTCCAACAACTGATAAATTAGCATATTTATCCCCATATTACATGAGAAGGATGTGAAGGGAAGTGAAACTTATGAGACAATACAAAATAGAGGAGGGGTTTAGACCCAGGTGTAACTGATTCCAAGGCTAGGACTCTTATCCATTCTGTAATGCAGGATCTCTGGCACAACATAGCCAATGAAACACACTTTGTTCACTTATTCTCTCCTTCATTGATTTGCTGCATAATCACTTTGGAGCACTTGGTCACTATAAATAGGAGTCAGAAAATCATATGTCTCCAGGGGCAAGCAGGTGACATAAATGAAATTGCCCAGATGGGGGACGATAGGGAGTGGTAAAGACTGGCAAATGAGAGAGCACCTGTCACATCTAAAGTTGGCACTGTCCCTCAGCCCAGAGCATTGTTGCCGTGGGAGAAGGTGAGTTTAGTGTTGCCCAATCTTCAGATTCCCAAAAGGAACCAGAAATCCAGATTTTTAGGTGAAACCTCCTGATTTTTAGATGTCATCAAATTAGAAAAATCAATGTATGTTCTTTAAAACTCAATACTTAGTTCTAAAAGATTCCTTGTAGAGAGGGCATTAAACAGAGATATTGATTCAACCAAATTTGATTCAGCAATGGAAGGGAAAGAATTACTGATACACGTACAAAATGTGAATGAATCTCAGCAACTCTGTGTTTAGTAGAAGAAGGCAGACATAAAAGAGCACATTGCCATATGTCCATTTATTTGAAATTCTAGAACAAGCAAAATTAACCTACGATGAGGGTAGGGATTGACTGGGAAGGGAGTGAGTACCCTTTCAGGCATGGTAGTAATATTCTATATCTTCATAGGGTTTGGATTATACTGATACTTGCATTTGTCCAAACCTAGTGCATGTACACTTGAAAAAGTGTGTATTTCAATGTATGTAAATTGTATACAAAAATCTATTAACAAATATCGAACTCTAGTTAATGACAATGATCCCGAAGTATTTCGGAGGAAGTATATGGATATCTGCTATTTATTTTGAGATGAACTAAGAATAAGATGGATTAAAGGATGAGTGGAGGGATGGATGAAAAGATACGTATGTGATACATCAAGCTTAGTAAAATGTTAATGCATCAGTGTTGCTGTGCATTGAAAATTTTCATAATAAAATGTTGGGAAAAATCAGCAAAAATAAAAACCAATAAGAAACTATGTGTGAGCTTAACATACACACACACATAACCCTGTGGGCTAGATCGGGCTCATGGGCACCAATTTCAAGACTCTTGCTCTGTCCCATCATGCGTCCCCATCACCCCATTACATGGTGTTGTCTCAGCAAGTTGATTGTAAGGGGGTCATTCCTGCAGTCAAGCTCGTCGTTCTGCTATCCACCCTGCACAGGGCTTGATAGATCTGGCACGCTTCAGTTAGTGAAGGTATGAGAAAATCCATCACCTGGTGACATCATTAACATTTCTCCAACATGACCTGCCTGAGATAAAAGTGAGCCTGGCCTCCTTCTCATCAATCAAGGGGAAAGAAGAAAACTGTTCTGGCGACACAGCTCCTTAGCTCCTTCTGCTAATCCATCTTGCTACATCCGCACTCTCTCTACATGATATTTAAATTCAGAGGGGACAAATATTAGCCCAGCACAGTTCCTTCATTAGCGAACAGGGTTTCAGAAGAGTGTTTGCAGGCTGCCTCTCTGTTCCCAGTGTTGGCTGAGCAGAAAGCAATCTTCACTGGTCAGCAGCATTTCAGAGCAAGGGGCTGTGTCTGTGTTGAATACCTACTGTGTGTCCTTGGCTGTGGTTGGGATAATAGAAAATATGACCAAGGAGTGTCAGTCTTGGAGGCATTGCCAGAACTATAGGGAGAAGGGAACAGGAGAGAGTACTTTCTCCTCTAAACACATTCCCTAAAAGCTGTACCTTTTCAATAATTTTAAAAGGCAACTTGTCATCATAACGATAGTTAAGACTATGATGCATACAATTAGACAAGGAAAGTGTCAGTCATGTAAATACGTGATTGACGTATCAGAGGTCAAACCTGCAGACATTTCTAGATTGCAGTCAAAACATAGCACCTTTTATGGGCTTTTCCCTTATGCTAGTTGAATTATTCACTGGAATATTCACTCCTTCTCCCTGAAGGAGAATGATGCTTCCCTTCCTCAATGATGTCATACTTTTGACTTGCTTTGGCCAATGAACTGGGAGCAGAAGTGACATGAGTCATTTCCAAGCAGAAGATGTAAGAGGCATGTTCTCTTTTCCCTCTGCCAAAGCCATGTCTCAGACTGTGGCTGCTCCAGCAGCCTAGGTCCCAGAGAGAAGAGATGTGGAGCATAGCTCTCTGCTGGCCATGGTGTATAGAGAGGATGAATGAGATACAAATATTTGTTATTGTCAAGGCTTTGGGCTATTGGGGTCATTTGTTACTGCAGCATCACCTAGCCTACCCTAACTGATGCACTCCCCAGCCAGCAAAGGAGGTTCCTGCCCAGGTGCCACAGGTAGGACCCTCTTGACATTATGACTTCTCCATAAAACTTCTGTGTAGTTTTGAAATAACAAGGACTACACAGTAGAAGCTATCTTGGGTAAAGATAAAGATAAGATAATTTAGGTGCAATTATGTGAGGCGAGAGTGGTTGCTAAGGGAAGAGATCACGTGGGCTAGCGGAGATGAGTATAACTGTTAGGGATGACGGAACACAGGGCAGTGGTCTAGGGTTCAACAGACTGGGCTTGAGTCCTGGGTCTACGCTTCATTAGCTGTGTGGCTTTGGACAAAGCCCTTGGTGTCTCTGATCCTCTGTACCTACTAGATGGGGTTTTTGTGAACTAAGTCATATGGAAGAACTGGGTCACCATCAGGGTTCTTGTTGCTTTTTCCCTCTTCTTTCTCCTCTTCCTCCTACTCTCCTAATTGGCCTGAATGATAATACAGAGGAAGACTAGGAGATTGTAAGTGTAGCATGAATAACACAGAGTGTGCCTGGAGATAGAGAGTGCTCCAACCTACTCTATGGAGGGGCCTTGTGCTCAGAGTTTCTGGCAGACTCATTTGGATCACAGCTCTGCCATTCATTAGCTCTCTTATCCTTTTGGGGAGCATGGGTGGGCCAGAGGGAAGTTGGGTGAAGACATAGATCGCTCCTCAAAAACTTTGTTTTTTAAATGAATAAAATAATCAGAATTACACAGGGAACCAATTTTATTGCTGGCAAGACATTAAAAAAAATACAAATATGGGATAGAATAACACACATACTTCTTTGTTAGTGCATTAAATAACAGTATCTATTGTGTATATATTGTATATCTACTGGCAGATTTAATAACTGTCAATATTTCAGACTTGTGCTGAGCATAAATAATATTTTGCAATGTTTACAACAATTGTGATGGGAAAAATATCTGTGGTTTCCTTTGGTGACACAGTCACAATAAGGTAAATACTGTTGTTCTTGGTTGTCTACATTCAGTTGAAGGAAATAAAAAACTTTCAGCTAGAGGTTATTGAAAATCGTTTTCTAATTTGTTCCCATTCAGGTTCACAGACGCCCTAAATTTTACCCAGGACACTTGAGGGTCTGTGGACCCCAGGTTAAGACTCCTGCATTAGCTGCATTTTCTTAAGGGAGTTACATCCCTTCCTGAGCCTCTATATCCTCACTTGCAAAATGGGTACCTTGCCCTTGATATTCTTTCTAAGCATGGGATTTGGTTATCCTCAGGTGAGCAGCCATTGTGGGACTCTGATTCCCTGGATAATGGATTTCAAGGGATAGCACCAAGGTAAGGAATGAGCACATCCAGCTGTCTCTCCTCTGGCCCAAAGTCCCATGAATTGACAAGAGAGAGGGAGAGGGAGAGGGAAACAGAGGATATAAATGAAAATATATACAAAGCAACAGACTGGAAAAGAAGAAAGAGTGGCACCAACAAACCAGAATTCTTGAGAAATTCTTGACACATCATAACCAGATCACGTATTTGGAGAAACAGCCATTGAAAATCACAACCTAAAACATATTTAAAAGCATATCTAATTTTAAGGAGCACTTACCTTGTGCCAGTCTTTGTACTTGCATTATTTATTTTAATCTTCATCATAACCCTTTGGGAACCTTAGATTCTGTTCTTATCGCATTTTATGGATGGAGAAACTGAGCCTCAGTGGGTTCAGGTACTTTGCCCGAGATCACACTACCAGAGAGTGACAAGCCAAGATGTCTGGCTATGTGGCTTCACACATAGCCCACGATCTTGTCTACTGCACTCTCCGGGCATTTAATTCATGGGCAGGAAGAGGCTTTTTTTTTTTAAGTCCTGCTAGAATCTGCAAACTTCAGAACTAGGATGAAAATTGTTCTGACACCGCTTCTGGATTTAGGAAGAGCTTAAGCTGCACCATTGCATTTTAAGGGCAGTGTGGTCCTCGTTAATGTCCTTCCAGGTCAGCAATGCAGGCAGGAGCTGTCTAGCTTGGGGGCTGTCAGGGGAACCCACACTGACGCATTCAAGAATATCTGCACTTGAACACAATTAACGCGCTGTTTCTCTTCATCTCTTCTCTGAACACCATGTGCCCTAAAAATATTCTTTGACATTATGCACAAACATTGAAGAGACATTTATTTGACCCTGACTTTTGTACAGTTCCTACTAAAAGAGATTCAGTGACACACAAATGGGGCTGAATTATTTATAGGCTTGAAGGGAGATCAAAGTTGCTTTTATTCCTATTGAAAGTGTATTAGAAGGCCAAAGAGCACCAAATTAATTATGACGTCTCACAGAGGGAGTCCAGCTAGACTCAAGGGTGCTTATTAAAGCCGGGGTGCTCTCCAAGGCTGGGTCTTTGGAAATGCACATAAATCTGGGCTGTTGTTCCTTTCAAATGCGTTGTCAGGGAGTGAAAGTCTCTACCCTTCTTGACAAGAGCTGCCAGTATGAGAGTAGAGATGTAAGGAGTGTCTGGGGGCTTAAGACACCCATGAGGTTGGTCATTTTTGAACTTATTTAATAAGTCAACTGACGTTGATTGAGCACCTACTTGAGGCTGGGCACTGGAGAGAAAGAGACAAGTTCATTAACTTATTTGTCCAATGATTCAACCAATATTTAGTGTCTTCTCTTGAGAGGTACTGTTTTAGGCACTTGGATGTACATAACAGGACTGACCAGGTCCGGCACTCATGATTAAGAGACTGTTCCTGTCCTCAGGGAACTCAGCATAATGAGCTCTTTAATGATCATCATCATCATCGTCATCATTTATTGAATGCTTACTATTTTCCAGGCTGTATCCTAAGTGCTTTACATGTATTAATTCAACTAATCTTCATCAGTATTCAATGAGATAGGGATTATTAAAATCACCCCCTTTTCATAGTTTAGAATAAAATTACAGAGTTTAAGTAACTCGCTCAAAGAGTCAGACCTTGGAAGCTATGAGGCTGGGATTCAAACCCAGACAGTCAGTCTACCATAGAATCTGTTATTACAGGGTATATATAACAGCTGTAAGACTCAGAGGCACAAGGAAATCAGGGAAGGGGTGTCTGAACTGAGTCTTCAAAGATGAGTTGGAGATTCCAGAAACATTCAAATAGGGTGCAGGAAGGACAAGTTACATAATCTGTCTGCAATTCATTTCCTCATTTTATGCCATCAGGTTCTTAAGAGAAATAAATGAGAAATCATAAATGTAATGTCTTCTTCGAGGTGCTTGAAGGCATCATATGTGCCTTCAAGTTGCCAGGCGTCATAAGAAGATGGTACTTTTCTACTGAGCTGTAATGTGAAAAGCTACAATGGGAAAACGGCCACTCAATTCATTCTTTTCAATTGTTTATTTCTCTTTTATGTGCAGGATGAGGTAGGAATTTGCCCCAGAGCCAGATTCTTGAGGCTTCTGTCCATTCAGGGAGGACCATAAACACAGCTGGACCTGTGCGTCACCTTTGTTCAACGCATGCCTTTGAGCTCACCAGCTGGGTTTATCATTCTGGGCTAATTCCCTCTGACACCAAGTTTGGGCCTTATTCCATTTGGCTTTTCTGGTGCATACAAATCAGAACGGTAGGGATTTCCTTCTGCAGAAGCGTACTGCCTTTCCAATTGGTTTAATTTACAAACAATAGCTTCATGGGGAGAGAAGGGAGCCAGCCCCCAGGGAGAGTTTGCATGGGTGAGCTCCATGTTTGCCTTGATTTTAAGCATCGGTTTATAGCATATGGTGGAGACCCTGATGGCTGGGGCTCCATTTCCTGGGAAAGCAGCAACACAATGAGACCAGAGCTTATGTCTTTTCTCTCAAAGTTGGAAGAGAACCCATGTTGTTTGTGTGGGTGTGGGGTACCTGCTGGGATGAAATGCCATCATGTCATCTTTCCTGGGACCCAGAGATAAGTTCCTGGTCTCTGGGGTTGTAGGCAAAAGGGATTCATCCAGTTGGGAGCTCCTTTCTGGCTGGGAGTGTGAGAATCATGTGCATTCTGTATGATTTCTTTCAGCATAAGTACCAGGAAGTAAAATCTTTGTGGGAGAAGGTGTCTTTTGGGAGGAGGAGGTTATTTTAGTGCTTCTAGCTCCAGTGGATCCAGGGCACCAGAAACTCTATAGCCAGTACGATGAATAACGCCAATAGTAGGTTTCTGTAAATATTGTTGCCTGTGTCTCTTATGGTTATTTCTCATCTGCTTTTCCCAAAGGTTTGGCAACAAATGCTTTTCAAAATAGCTGGGACACCCTAGTAGGTACTTTAGCCAAGTTCCAGTGGGAAGCAGAATTATCAAGGAATAGGGTGTATGTATATGGGGGCCGTGGCAGTCCTAAAATACCATAAGGGTAACAGATACCAAGCTGTGGGCAAGAAGCATTTTGTTGCTCTTTCCTGGGACACCAATGCTCAGCATAGTTTCTGGTACGTAGTAGATATTGAAAAAATAGTTTTTTGAACAAATGATTATGATCACTCATTAGAACAAAGCAATAGGATAATAATAACTTCAGTGAATTAGTGTTATTGAATTCTCAGACTGTGCTAGGAATTGTGCAAAATGCTTAATCATCAACAGCCTATGGACTATTATTATCAACCCTATTTTGCAGATATTGAAACAGAGGCTCAGAGATTTTACAGGACAGGCCCAAGCTCTCAGAGCTAGTAAGTGGGCTGGGCTTCCAACCTGGGCTTGTCTGATTCTAGAGTTTTGCTCTTTACAGGCAGGAGGCTACAATGTAGAGTAGATAAACCATGAAACAGTATGGAGATAACAAGAATGCAGCTGATAATCAAGGTAGCACCACCGGGACTTCCCTGGTGGTCCAGTGGTAAAG
Organism: Stenella coeruleoalba; assembly: GCF_951394435.1. Lineage (NCBI taxonomy): Eukaryota > Metazoa > Chordata > Mammalia > Artiodactyla > Delphinidae > Stenella > Stenella coeruleoalba. The sequence continues at coordinate 56,865,720 of NC_137161.1, forward strand.
AATCTGCCTTCCAATTCAGGGGACGCAGGTTTGATCCCTGTTCAGGGAACTAAGATCCCACATGCCGCGGGGCAACTAAGTCCGCGTGCCATAACTACTGAGCTTGGGCGTCTCAACGAGAGAGCCCGTGTGCTGCAAACTACAGAGCCCACACGCCCTGGAGCCCACGTGCCACAACTAGAGAGAAGCAACGAAGAAACCGCATGCCACAACGAAAGATCCCGTGGGCTGCAACTAAGACCCGACACGGCCAAAAAAATAAGGAAAAGAAATAAATAATAAATAAATAAATATTTTTTAAAAGAGGTAGCACCACATAAGTTTTGGGGAAAGTAAAAATACAAAAGAAATAGTATCTTATTCAAATAGTACTGGACATTTGGTTATTTGGTAGAAAAAAAAGTCAGAGCTCCATTCTCTCACATATAAAATAAATTGCGGATGGATTAAAGAGCTACATGCAAACTAAAAACTCATATGAAATCTCTTATATATGACTGGGAAGGTGAGAAGGAACTACAGAAAAATGTATAAAGGATTATGAGAGGTTTTTTTCTTTATTATATTTTAAAATACTTCTACAATAAGCATGTACTATTTTGAAACTAGAAAAGACACAGTAAATACATCTTTTTTTCTCCTTTTTTCTTTTCTTTTTGTCCTTCTCTTTCTCTTTTTTAGAAAAAGGTCAGATGGGTTCCCTGACACCCTAGGGAGGCAGAAATGGGGGTCTAGGCCTGGGGATTTGTCAAGAGGCAGAAGCAGAAGGAAGGATGGGAGGGTAGGTGACATGTCACTGTGCTGGGTGCTTTCTGGTTTTCCTTTATTATCTTCCCAACCACGCAGCTACATAACTGTTGTCCTCCCTGTTTATTTTAACAGTGAAGGACACAGAGGCTGAAAGAGGGCGACACCTTTACAATGAACAGCAGATTGACACCTGAGCCCAGGTGTGTGAGGCAGCCCCGCCCATGTTCCTGGTCCCTCCTGCGCCTGCACTGTCCTCCAGCTGGGCCCCCCTCCCTCCCAGTGCCACCCCTCTCAGGGGCTTTAAATCTCTCAGCTTTGGCTCCTGAGCATGGCGGTGAAGTCCTTCTTCTCACCCAGACATACGGTGCTGCTTCTTAGCGTTTTTTGGTCTGCCCCTGTGGACTTCTCAGAGACTGTTAAAATGCAGAAGGCCCCGCTCTGCTCCTGGAGCTTTGGGCCCTCTTGGATTTTATCAGACGCTTTCACCATAATGTTTACATCTCAGCTAAAGAAGAAAAGAAAACTGCCATCCGCTTAATACACATACTTGGCTGAGGTCTGCCCAGGCAGGGACAATTGCATCTAGAAGTTGTCACAGAGTTGGACCCGAACGGGACAGTGGGGGGTCCAGAGGATGAAGTGTCTGGCTGGGTGTGGGGTGGAGGGGAGGGAAACCCCTGCAGCCGCTCTGGGGAGTATCCATTTATTGCATGTGTGTCCTTGATGGTGCATGCAGAAGAAATAAACATTTCAAAAGACCAGGAAGTGGGGAATTGAATAGTGAACCAGACCCAGTGCGTCTCCCCCGCCCCCCAGAGCTCAAGGTCTAGTAGGAGCCTGCCACTGCCCACAGGCCCTCTTGGCATAGGAGGTAGTACTGGAGGGGAGCACGGGGTGAGGGGAGGCGCTTAACCCAGAGGAGATGGGAACAAAGACCTCTCTCCTGACCACATTCTAGCCGGGCTACTCTGAGCCCTCTTCCCCATTAGGCCTCAACCTTGGCCTTGAACTTGAACAAACTTGGCCTTGGACTTGAACAAGCACCACCATAGTTTTTTAACAGCTCATGGCTGCATCCCTGGGATGCAGTTTTCCTTAAAGTGCTGCCTGAGAAAAACTTGAGGATGCCAACAGAATTTACTGTTTGTTTCAGCCAACACCTGAACATAGGGCCCCCGCCTCTGTGGGAGGGTTGGAGCCTCACTTTCAGCAGTGCCAGTCAGCAAACCCGAATGGGTTTTACGTGGACCAACCCTCCCTCCCACTTTTTGTGAATTTTCATGTCCCTGTCTCTGCACAAGCTCCCTCCATTCCTCCTGCCCACTCCCTCCTTCTCCCTTTAGAAATCCACTTACCTCTGCACAAATGGGGATGGAGCTCTGCTCTTTCTCCTACTCTCAGTAGTATTTACCGATAAAAGCTGTTTTCACTGCTTCAACTAAGGTCCGGCTGTGTTTCTCTTTGACCGTGGGAAGTGTGGTCGGGGAGGATGTGCGGAGGAAGGGATGCAGAACTAAGTTGTGGGGATGGAGCATCCCGGCAGAGGGACTGGCTTGTGCACATGGCACACGGGACCCAAGGCAGTGGGCGAAGCTTGAGGAGGGTGGAGAGCAAGCTGGGAACAGAGCCGACCCACTAGCAGAGTGCAGGTACAGGCACTTTTGTGTGATACTTGGCGTGCGCTTTGGAGTGCGTGTGTTTTCATAAGAGACCGTCTCTTACGGACGGTCAGAAATGGAGACTACTTCAAACTGCAATGGACCCAGATCAAGTTGCGATGCCCAGTGGTGTTGGATAACAGCTGGCCCCCCCTCTGCCACGTTACTTTCCCTTGTTCTCTGAGATCCTTCGCGCCGTTGGATGCCTGTCTCCTCCCTGCCTCTTGAGGGGTGGAATTGTAAATATCGTGGCCTCTAGCTGGGGCTCTTTGGGGGCCAAGAAGTCTTCCTTTTTTATATCACACCTTCTAGTTTTGTGATTCAGCTCCACCAGAAGTTGATATCCTCAATCCGTAACATTGTTAACTTTCCCGAAACATGATACAGAGTTTCCATTCGTGAGTTCATCCTCTCCCTCTTGTCTTGTTCACCATGCCACCTGCCACAGGGAGGCCCTGAGGACTCCTATCATTGCCTTGTTTGCAGAATGAAGGGGACTTGAAGCTGTTGAATTCCTTTTCTTTCTTGGAGTCTCTATACAAGGCTTCTCTTGATATGCCCAATACTGGGCTATGTCAGGTCTTTGGATGCCCGATGTTAGGGTGTTTGATTTGATTAAGCGTCTGTTGAATTTCTAACTGACCTTTTCAGACACATGTATTCCTACATTTAAGAAAACCAGTTTTATGAAAGTTAGAGCACATGGAATTGGCAATTAGCCCTAGAACTTTTTTGTTTACACACACTGAAAAATTGGGGGCACTGGAACACATTTTTACAAAGGTGGTCCCTACTGGTACAGTGTACCTCTGGTAGAGCTAGCAATTTTCATAAATGAAGAAATAGAGCTGAACTTCAAAATTTGAAAACGGAGTTATCAGGAGATTATGTGATCCAGGAGATCATTTTGTTGCCTGAAGAAGGTAATTCTTGCCTGGCAAGAGAGAAAAAGGATTTCATACAAAGTGCTGCAAAGCTCTGAAAACTCTTCAAAAATCATCTGTTCTTGTAACGCCAGCAACGAAAAGCCTGGGACCTGGCCACCGAGGTATTTTTTTTCAATACTGAATTGCTTTTTTGGTTTGTCTCCAGGGCAAACCTCTCTACAATTGTATAAGAAAGTCAATGAAAAAGTTGTATTTACTTTACAAAATCACTTTCCTGAAATGTATCTACCTGCTAAGGCAACGAGATGCCTCCATGGAGATGAATAAAAATCAGATGCTCCAACGTCAAAATTATTGCAATGGTCTAAAGTACAGTCATTTGACTGTCACTTCTTCTCCAAGCTGTTCTGGAGAGCCAGAGTGGGTACCAGGGCAGATTTCAAGGAGATGGCCCATTGTGAACGTCAAGGAAACATCTGGCAGTGTTTGGAGATCAGTTGCTAAAAATACCTCCGTATGCTGAGGCTAGTCACCCATGGTGGGAACTTGTCAGACTTATCTTCCATAACACCCCAGCTTGATGTGTGCATGTGACAACTCCAGAAACTCTACTCACGGTCCAAGGAATAAGAACCCAAAGGAAACAGGGATCTTCACCTCTGGCGCCCCCAAGTGGATGGGATGCAGTTCTGAAGATGTTATTGGTCTCAGTTAAATGTTGCTTTCGTTATGTTGTCCATAGCTCCTCCCTAAAATTCAAATATGATTTGTGCCTCATGTCTTGTGAACTTGTGAACTAAGACCATCATGGGATTTTTGAAATCATTTCCAGCCAGGATTCCACTGGCTAGTAGAACCGCCACTAGGGTCCTTTGCTCAGTACCTCACACACCATCCCGTTTAAACCCATTTCAACCCAAAGGATTCAGTGTTTGTGTTACATCCGTTTTACAGATGAGAAAACTGAGGCACCGAGAGATTGAAAGACGTTTCCATTCCCACCAGGAGTCAGTGGTACAGCTGCGATGGGAACACATCTCTGTCTGACTTCACAGCTGCACCTGTGTTTTTTTTTTTTTTTGGTTGTTTGTTTTGTTAAACAAGATTAATAACTATGATTTGTGTAAAAATGTTGTACCCATATTATAAAAAATTCAAGCCATTGGAGAAATATATGGAAGAAAGGAAAATAACTCACCTTGTTTCACCCTGTCCAGAAAAACATAATTAATATTTAGTGAATATCATTGTAGGCATCTCCCCACACATACACACAGACATCGGAATAGGAAGGTCAGTGCAAAGACAGATGGGAATTATTTTACTAAGTGTGAGCCTGTTCTTCACCTTATTCTTAACAAAAATAATTACTTTAAATTTTACCTGAAGAAAATTAAACGGAAATGGAATTTGAAGAGATTGTCAAAGTTTAGACAGCAACTCCTTTACCAGAAATAACTCTCATCCCAAAGTTATTCCTCTAAAGTGAAGGGGAAAATTATGGAATCATTTCGAGGTAGAATCTTTGTTTTTCAGTGACTTGTTTCACTTTATCGAGGGCTCTTCTGTAAAAGGTGAGAAAACATGTTCACATTTCTCTTGTCTGTTGTTCCCAATCCCATGGTTTTAATTACATAAAATACTTGTTTACATTTTCAAGGTCATGGCCTTGGAATTAGGTTCTGTAACCATAATTCTCACTGCTGTTTAGCCTTAGTTTTACATTTAAACAGATCAATGTTTATTCCCAGGCGTATCCTTTCTTGAACTCTTTGCATTCATTTCTTATTTGAATACATTTCATTGTGAAGCTCAGGAGTGCTGTGTGCTCTGAGCTCTTGTATGCTTGAGTTTCTGTCTATGACTTTCTTTTAAAATAGGATTTTATTGAGGTGTAATTTTAGTACATAGAATGCACAAGTCCTAAGTGTACAACTTTCTTGGGGGAGACCTTTGTCAACTGCTTTGCAGGGTGTAAATGACATAAGATAAACTGCACATATTTAAAGCATACGGTGGGGTGGAGTCTGGTACGGTGAAGTAACCGCTGGAGCTAAAGCCAACTGAAGAATGGGAGAAAGTATCTGTAACTATATATCTGACAAGGGGTTGATATCTAAAATGCATAAGGAACTCATACAACTCAATAGCAAAAAAATCAAAATATTCCAATTAAAAACTGGTCAAAGGACCTGAATGAACATTTTCCTAATGAAGACATACAAATGGCCAACAGGTACATGAAAAGTTGCTCAACGTCACTAATCATCAGGGAAATGCAAATCAAAACCACCATGAGATATCACCTCACACCTGTTAGAATGGCTTTTATCAAAAAGACGAGAGATAACGAATGTTGACAAGGCTGTGGAGAAAAGGGAACCTTGGTTGGTGGGAATGTAAGTTGGTGCAGCTACTATGGAAAACAATATGGAGACTCCTCAAAAAATTAAAAAATAGGACTACCATATGACCCAGTGATGGCACTCCTGGGTGTATATCCAAAGAAATGAGATTCGTATCTTGAAAAGGTATCTGCACTCATATTTATTGCAGCATTATTCACAATAGCCAAGATATGGAAACCACCTAAGTGTCTGTCAATGGATGACTGGATAAAGAAAATGTGAAATATATATATATATTTCATATACATGTATATAATGGAATATTATTCACCATTAAATAAAGGGATATCTTGCCATTTGTGACAACGTGGATGAACCTGGAGGGCATTATGCTAAGTGAGATAAGTCGGACAGAGAAGGGCAAATACTGTATGGTATCACTGACAGGTGAAATCTAAAAAAAGCTGAACTCATAGAAATAGAGTAGAGTGCTGGTTGTCAGGGGCTGGGGAGTGAGAGAAATGGGGAGATGCTGGTCAAAGGGTACCACCTTCCAGTTAGAAGGTGAGTAAGTGCTGAGAATCTTGGGTACAGCATGGGGGCTGTAGTTGACAATACTGTATTGTATACTTGAAATTCCCTAAGAGAGTAGATCTTAAGTATTCTCACCAAGGGGAAAAAAAAGGTAGCTATGAGAAGTGATGGCCGTGTTAATTAACTTGGTTATGGTAATCATTTCACAATATATATGGGTATCAATCATGATGCTATACTTTAAACATATACAATTTTATTTGTCAATTATACCTTAATACATCTGGGGAAAAAAGGGTACAAGTGTGTAAAATTTGACATATATTCACACCTTGAAATCATCAGGATAACAAACATATCCATCACCTCCAAAGGCTTCCTTGTACCCTCTTTTCACCCCTCTCTCCTCACCATCCTTGGTACTCCTGGCTCCTGGCAACCACTAATCCATTTTCTGTCACTATAGGTTAGTTTACATTTTCTAGGGTTTTATATACATGGAATCATAGGGTAAGTACTCTATTTTGTCTGGAGTTTCTTACTCAGCATAATTATTTTGAGATTCAGTCCTGCTGTTGAGTGTATCAATAGTTCATTCTTTTTATTGCCGAATAGTATTTCATTGCATGGACGTACCATAATTTGGATGTACCAAAATTATGTACCATAATTTGTTTACCCGTTTACCCATTGATGGGCATCTAGTTTTTGGCTATTCGAAGTAAAGCTGCCATTAACATTTGTGTACAAGTCTTTGTATGGCTGTATGCTTTCATTTCTCTTGAGTAACGTGGGAGTAGAATGGACTGGATCATCTGTTAGGGGCATGTCTCAATTTTAAGACACCAAGAAACTGTTTTTCAAAATTGTTGTAGCATTTCAAACTCCTACCAACAGTGTCTGAGGGTTCCAGTTTCTCTGCATTCTTGCCAGCTCTTGGTATGGTCAATCTTTTAAATTTAACCATTCTAATAGTGGTATATAGCGATATCTTGTGGTTTTAATTTGCATTTCCCTAATGACTAATGATATGGAGCATCTTTTCATGTGCTTATTTGCATCCATATATATTCTTTTTTTTCCGTTCCATATATAATAGCTTACATCTGCTAACCCCAACCTCCCACTCCATCCCTCCCCCAACACCATCCCCCTTGGCAACCACAAGTCTGTTCTCTATGTCCATGAGTCTGTTTCTGTTTTGTAGATAGGTTCATTTGTGCCATATTTTAGATTCCACATATAAGTAATATCATATGGTATTTGTCTTTCTCTTTCTGACTTACTTCAGTTAGCATGATAATCTCTAGTTGCATCCATGTTGCTGAAAATGGCATTATTCCGTTCTTTTTTTATGGCTGAGTAGTATCCCATTGTATATATGTACCACATCTTCTTTATCCATTCATCTGTCAGTGGACATTTAGGTTGTTTTCATGTCTTGGCTGTTGTGAATAGTGCTGCTATGAACATAGGGGTGCATGTATCTTTTTGGATCAGAGTTTTGTCTGGATATATGCCCAGTAGTGGGATTGCTAGATCATATGGTAGCTCTATTTTTAGTTTTCTGAGGAACCTCCATACTGTTTTCCATAGTGGCTGTACCAACTTACATCCCTACCAACAGTGAGGGAGGGTTCCCTTTTCTCCACACCCTCTCCAGCATTTGTTATTTGTAGTTTTTAATGATGGCCATTCTGACCGGTATGAAGTGGTACCTCATTGTAGTTTTGATTTGCATTTCTCTAATAATTAGCAATGTTGAGCATCTTTTCATGTGCCTATTGGCCATTTGTATTTCTTCTCTGGAGAAATGTCTAATTAGGTCTTCTGCCCATTTTTCAGTTGGGTTGTTCATTTTTTTGTTGTTGAGTTGTATGAGCTGTTTGTATATTTTGGAAGTTAAGCCCTTGTCGGTCACATCATTTGCAAATATTTTCTCCCATTCTGTAGGTTGTCTTTTTCATTTTGTTTATGGTTTCCTTTGCTGTGCAAAAGCTTGTAAGTTTGATTAGGTCCCATTTGCTTATTTTTGTTTTTATTTCTGTTGCCTTGGGAGACTGACCTAAGAAAACATTGGTACCATTTATGTCAGAGAATGTTTTGCCTATGATCTCTTCTAGGAGTTTTATGGTGTCATGTCATATGTTTAAGTCTTTGAGCCATTTTGAGTTTATTTTTGTGTATGGTGAGAAGGTGTGTGCATCCGTATATATTCTTTATTGAAATGTCTGTTCAAATGTTTTGCTTATTTTTCAGAGTGAGTTTTACTTTCTTAGTTTTGAGAGTTCTTTGTATAATCTGGACACAAGTCCATGATCAGATATATATCTTGCAAATATTTTCTCCTAGTCTGTGGCTGGGGTTTTCATTTTCTTAACATTGCCTTAAAAAAATTTTTTTTTATTGAAGTATAGTTGATTTACAATGTTGTGTTAATTTCTGCTGTATGGCAAAGTGATTCAGTTATATGTATACACACACACACACACACACACCCCTTTTTCATACTCTTTTCCATTATGGTGTATCGCAGGATATCGCATATATATACCTGTGCTATACAGTAGGACCTTGTTGTTTATCCATCTTATATATAATAGTTTGCATCTGCTTACCCCAAACTCCCAATCCTTCCTTCCCCCATCTCCCCCCCAACCTTGGCAACCACAAATCTGTTCTCTATGTCTGTGAGTCTGTTTCTTTAAGTGTCTTTTGAAGAGTCAAGATTTAAAAATTTGATAAAGTACAAGTCATCAAAACTTTTTTCTTTTATCGATCATACTTTTGGTGTCATATCTAAGAAATCTTTGCCCAACCCAAGGTTACAAAGATTTTATTTTAGTTTTCTAGGATAAAACGAGGTTCTACCTAGTCTTCTTCTAAAAATTTTATAGTTCTAGGTTTTATATTTAGGTCTATAATCCATTTTGAGTTAATATTTGCATATGGTGTGACATGCGGATCAAAGTTCTTTTGAGTATGAAAGACTACCCAGTGTTTCTATAAATGTCAGTTAGGTCAAGTTGATAGTATTGTTCAAGTCTTCTATATGCTTGCTAATTTCCTGTCTACCTGTTATATTAATTTTTGAGAGACTCTGACTATAATTATAAATTTTCTATTTTTCTTGCATTTCTATCAGTTTTGCTCACATATTTTGAGCTCTGTTTTCTTAAAAACACCTTTCTGACCTTCTGGGGGGGAGGTCAAACTAGACCAGCACAGGGCCTCTCCTGTGACCTGACGATACCCCTGGATTTTGTCCTGATGAGAGATGATTTATGTATTTCTGGATAAGCCTTTCATATCTGTAACCTTTATTTTCAAGGAAATTGGCTTCCTGCTTGATGTCTGAGGAGGCAGGTGCTGAGATTCAGCCTCACCCCAAATAATGATAATAATGACAATAGCAGCTCCTCGCTGCCAGGTGCATTGCCTACATTATCTCTAATCCTCCCAGCAGCCTTTCATGGTAAATGTTATCTCTGTTTTGCAGATACATTTTATTTATATACCCCGCCATGTCCCAGGAAGGCTTATAGAAGGCTTTATAAGGAGTCACAAAATACAGCATATTCACGAAAAGTGAAGGTAGAGAAAATAGTTTTTAAAAAGCAACACTGAAGTGGGGTCTCATTGCTTTTTAAGAATCTTGCCTGCAAACATTGAAGTGTTAAGTGGCAGAATTGCGATTTGAACCTGGCTCTTTCGGCTGCTAAAAGCTCTGATGTTTATATTCAGCCAGTCTGAGTGACAAGAAGAGACAGGCAGATGCTGGAGGTCAAACCTCAGGGGGGACAGTCTGCACGTGGGCTTTTGAGCCGTGGTGCCAGGCTGGGTTTCTGGTGATGCCCCAGCAACGCCAACCACAGCCGCGATCAGGACGGCTGTTTCTGAAAATTTCCATGTGCTGGGCTGGGACTCACGAGACCTGAATGCTGCTCCCGGCTCCGGGGCTTATTTGAATGAATAATTACTTTACAAAAGTCACTGATGGTGTTTATTGAGCATCTGCTGTGGTCAAGGCCAGCACTGATAGATGTGGGATCCAGGCAGCATCCCTGCCCTCAGGGAGCTCCTAGGTCAGGGAGTAAGGCAGATATTAAAGAAATGCATAATAAACAAGTTATAGCTAAGAGGGAAAAGCAGTGGATTCATGAGAAGACTGACATAGGGCTAATCTGGGGGAAGGAGGGAGGGTTGGGAGAATGCTCACTGAAGAACTAACATATGAGTGGAGAGTTTTTAGTTGACACCTGCTATTTTTGCTTGGCCTTTATCCCTTTCTTTAATAACAGAGCTGCTTTTGGGGAAGCCCATTCATTCCATGTGGACTGGCTGTGGTTCCCTCCTAGCCTCAGATGTGGGCGTGAGACCTGGACCTGGTCAATCAGAATTCTCTACTCCTCTGGCCACAGCGATAGCTCAGGGACAGGCACATGGTCTGAGAGAAACAAGAATCTGTTCTGGGCTCTTTTGTCCAGAGACAAAAGGGAGGATGCTGTCTTCCCAATGTGCTTCCACTCATAACCACGTTGAGTCCTGGGCTTCTGACAACCACGGAGATTTCTCCAACATCCTATGTCAAAAGTTCTTCCTTCCCTGATTGGGATACCTCAACCACGGGTTCAAGCACCTACTAAGACTGGTTAAGGACAAGGACAGAGCAGCTCCAGGCCCTCACGGCCTGAGAGGGAGGTGAAGCGGCAGTGCCCCAGTTCTGACTCGTAACGAAACTGCGTCTCCAGGCTGGCCTGCTGGCTTACAGCTCACCTTCTCGATCTGTTCTGCACACGACTGCAAACACAGAGCCCTTAAAGCCCTTCACTGAGTGCTCAGCGCCTGCAGAGTTCAGAGCAAGCACTTTGGCGTGGCATTCAAGGCCCCCCGTGGGCTGGACATGCCTTGACCACTCTCCGGCTCACCCCCTTCCGCCCTTGTGGGCACCTCCCTGCTCACATCTGTTGTTTCTCACCTTCGTCCTTTGCAGATGTGTTCCCACTGTCAGGATGCACATCCCCTTAGTCCACCAGCCAAACCTCTATTTGCCCTTAAAAAACTTGCTCAGTCTTATGTAGACTCCTGGAGCCTTCTCTCTCCCAGGAGTAAATCCCTCCCTGTACGCATGCTCCCCCGTACGTGCTTCATCTGTTTTGGTTTCCCATGTTGAGACACTTGACTCTTTCTGTCTGACATCTGCCTCTCTCTCTAATATTCTTCATTCAACAAATATGTGTGGAGTTCCTACCACATCAGGGGAACTGTACTGGGAGCTGGAGATGCACCTGAGAACAAACAGGTATGGGATCTCTGTCTTCTTGGAAATGAGAGTCTATCTGGGGGAGACAGACATTAAACAAATAAGTCACAAATAATTTAAAATATAAGTGTGAAAGGTTCAACAAAGGAAAAGTTTACCATGAGCTCCTCCAAAGTTTTAAAAATTACCGTAACCAAGGTCCTCAGCAGGGGGTGATTTTGTCCACAGGGGACATTTCACTATGTATGGAGACATTGTGGTTGTCATACCTGGGGTTTGGGTGCTACTGGCATCTAGTGGATGGAGACCAGGGATGCTGCTAACATCCTACAGTGCGTTGGACAGTCACCACAATAAAGAAGTATCTGGTCGCAAATGTCAATAGTGCCGAGGCTGGGGAACCCTGCTGTAACCCCCTCACCCAGGAGTTTTTGCCCATAATAGATACACCATAATGCTTGTTGAATAAATGGATGAAGAAAAGAAGTCATTCAATCATGGTGGCCAGGGATGCCAGTACTTCTTAGATGGGCACCCAGGAGCAACTTCTCCAAATCCTTGGAGGATGGGGCGGGGCTGGCTTTGTGGGCGTGGCACTGGTGCGGTTGTACAGGACCCCAGGCTTAGAAGGGTCAGTCGAGTGCTACGCTAGCACCATCTTGAAATTTTTAATAATTTTTGAAAAAGGGCCCTGCATTTTCACTTTGCACTGGGTCCTACAAATTACGTGGCTGGTCCTGGGGTGTGGGTGTGAAGGAGGCTGTGATCAATGAAGCCTCTGAGAATGGGGTTAGAAGGGGCAGTGGGCTGAAGCATCTGGGGAGAGTGGGGGAGGTGCGTAACCCTCTCTCTGATGTCTCAGGTCTGGGACCAGCATTTGAATTTATGCTACAGGAGGACCTTAACCAGCTCCTTCCCCTGGCTTATCCATCCCCGAAATGGAGTGAATAGTGCAAGGCAAACTCATGACCCCATCACCCAGCTCCGGCAATGATCAGCGTATGGCCAGTCTTGTTTCATGTCCACCCCCCTAAAGTCTTCCCCTCCCCTATAATTTTGAAGTTAATCCCAGAATTATGTCATTTCATGTATAAAGATTTCAGTGTGGATCTCAAAAAGGTAAGAACAATGAAGAATACATAAGCACACTACCATGATCACACCTAAGAAATTAATAATTCTTTAATATCATCCCATATCCTGTCAGTGTCTGGGAACTATAATTGCTTCCTCTTCTTTCATCGTCCTCCCACATTCATCTGCAAGTCCTGCCTGACTTCCTGACAACTCAGGATCCACCCCGAATCCATCCATTCTGCCAGCTCTCCATGACCCCCGCCCCGGCCCGTTCCAGGACAGCCGCTAACCCGGACAAGTGCACATTTCATGGTCTGACCTCTGTCCGCTCCAGGACCGGACCTCCTCCCAGCCTCTCCCCACCTCACTCCTCACCAGCCACGGGCCTCCTTGCTGGTCCCCAGACATGCTCAGTGCTCTCTTCTCAGGGACCTCACTTGGCTTTTCCCTGATGCTGGAATTCTCTTCAGCCAGATATTTCCAGGGCCCCATCCTCGATTTATCCAAGTCTCTGGTATGTGTCACTTTCTCGGCGAGACCCTCCAGACCAGCCCCTCCCATGACTCCATCCCCTCCCCCAGCGCTTCTCACTCGGAAATCAGGCCGTGTCCTCTCCCGCCATTGTCCAACTAAAGCAAAGGCTGGATAAACCAGTTCACTGTGTGTCCACTGTATCTAGGACAGGCCTTCACATGTTCTCAGTCCTCCACAAATATTTGCTAAGTGAATGGATTTACTGGGTGGATTCTTCTGCCTCCGATAGACAGTGGCTGTACAGATACGGTACCAAACAAACAAGCGACCCCCAGCCTGCTCACCGCCCCGGATTTTTGGAAATCTAATCAAAGGATCAGCCAGGTCTAGAAAGCATTCTTATTGGCTGGTTGTAAGGACAAGGTAGAGGCGTTCTCCCAAAGGGAGGCTGGGAAGGCGCTGGAGACGTCCTGCCTTGTTCGTCCCCTCTCACCATCTCACCCCTCATGGCACCTTGAGCACGTCTCCAGTCTCCCGCAGTGTAAACCGGGCTGGGGAAGCCTGGCCACTCCTCGGAAACAGCCCGCCCCACCATCCACTCCAGGACCACAGGGAGGAAGGAAAAGCTCTGGGGGAGAATCCTCTTTTCCAAAAGTGCGTGAGCTGTGGCCAGAACCCAGATGGTGCCAGGTCTGGGCAGCTCTGTGCATGAGGGTTAATGAGGTGGGGCTTTGGGGAGCCCCAGAATCTCCGGGGGAATCTGTTGAAGATGCTGTTGCCTGAACTCTCCCCTTAGACACTGGTCCAGGGCATCCACACAAGGGTCCCTCCTGGAGCAAGCATCCCAGAGGCCACTGCTGTAGGTGGTCCCCCAACCCCACAGTGAGGACGCCAGGTGGGAGCTCTGTTTAATGCTGCCTTCGAGCAAACATAGGAGACTAATTATGCAGTTCTGTCCAGACCTTCTGAAAGCGCTCAGCTACCTCGTTAACCAGAGCCCAGCAAAACTGGGCTTGGAAGTTGGAATAAAAATAGCCTCATGCAGGTCAAAAGGTAAAATTAGCTTTGGTGTCAGGAATTTACGCCTCAAGGTTGGGGAGGAGTCAAAGGCGTGAATATTTGTGTCCTGGCCCTTGTGGGGTCATTTGAAGCAGTGGGTGTATCACACATGCAAATCATAACAAGAGGTAATATTAACTCACATGCTGTATGAGTTTCTCAGTGCTCCATAGCAAATGACCACAAACAAGGTAGCTTAAAGCAACAGAAATTTATTTTCTGTCTGTTCTGGAGGTTGGAAGTCTGAAACTAACTGTAAACTAATAATTTGTAGAACCTGGATGCTAACTTAGGTCCATGTGACTGGTGTTCCTTCTACCACACCTGTAGAAGGAAAGTGGGTAGAATAACCTCTAGTTGCAGGACAGATATGAATATATATAAATATATTCAACTGACAGCAACCTCATGAGAGACTGAGCCAGAAGCATCCAGCTAAGCTGCTGCCAGATCCCTGACCCACAGAAAGTGTGAGATAATAAATGTTCATTGCTTCAAGTTGCTAAGTTTTGAGGGTAATTTGTTGTCCAGCAAGAGATGAATTCACCCACCCAGGAAGTTCAGCTTACTGCTTATTGGTTAGACTGTCACGTGGTCAATTCACTTTCAAGGGAGGCTGGGGAATGTAGTTTTAAACCAGGCAGGTGGCCAGTCTGGATAAAGTTGGGGCCCTATTAGTGAGGAGAAGGGGAGAAGGTATACTGCGTTAAGCAATTTCTTTCCTGCTGCTTTATTCTCTTTCTTAAGGCGCAGCGCTTCAAGGAGTTGAAATGGTTTGTGGGTGGTACTTCCCTTTTCATTTTCTTCCTTTACTAATTTGGGGTAGAGAGGCAGCAACTCGGCTCCCGTGAAATGGCAGTGCTCCCGCCTCACTTGCAGTGTTTCCAATAAAATCTGGGGACAAGAAAAGTATGTAGAAGTCCTACCTGTGGCTATCTCCCCTTGTAAATAAGTCAGCCACAAAGACGTCTGCATCATTCATCAACTGTTTAATTTCTTAAGAGGCTATTCATTAAGAATCTGTCTGCCGCCCAATTGTATGGCTATGCACGTATTTGGAAGGATTTATAGTCTCTTAATTGTTCTTACCGGTATACTCTCCTTCTTCCCTTGTCCAGAGGAGAAGACCAAAATGCCATCATAATATTTCATGTCATATGTGTGAATATCTGCGACAGGAATATTTAACATTTTTCCTAATTAAACGGGAAGTGTAACCCCCGTTTTTATGTTTTCATAAAACACATTCATCACATCAGGAGGCTTTTTGTGCTATTTCCCAGTGGGAGAAAAACTAACCATCCTCTGAAGACCTGCTGTGTGCCAAGCATTTTTTATATATACATATATTAACAAACATACACATATACACATATATTATATATATGTATATCCAATATACACATTATTTTACACACACATATATACACATACATTAACTGCTTTAGGTGCACACGATAGACCTATGGTGAGGATTACTAGCATTATGTCCATTTTATGGGTGAGATTCATAGCAGTGACTTGCCCAGGAGAGAGTCAAAGTTTGACTCCAAGACTTTGGTTTCAAAATCTTTGCTTGCCACTAAATTGTCACTCCTTCCTGCCCCCGATTTAAGAAGGAAAAACTGATCCTTCATTATCAGCTTTTTTTAAAAATATAAACTTATTTATTTATTTTTGGCTGTGTTGGGTCCTCGTTGCTGCGTGCGGGCTTTCTCCAGTTGCGGCGAGGCGGGGCTACTCTTTGTTGTGGTGCATGGGCTTCTCCTTGCAGTGTCTTCTCTTGTTGCGGAGCACGGGCTCTAGGCGCAAGGGCTTCAGTAGTTGTGGCGCATGGGCTTAGTTGTTCCGTAGCATGTAGGATCTTCCCGGACCAGGGATTGAACCCATATCCCCTGCGTTGGCAGGCAGATTCTTAACCACTGCGCCACCAAGGAAGTCCCTCAACTTTTAACTTTTTTCTTTTGGTTGGTTCCTTGACCCAGTTAAAATTAACACCAAAACTTTTAGGCCCTTACCCAGCGTCTAATTGTATTTTAATATTTGATGTGCTTAGAAATGTATGAAGGATTAGTGCTAATTCTGAGCTGATTATCACATTCTGCCATGTCTTATGGCGTGCGAACTGTGGGCTTCGGGACATTCTTGAACCTTTCCCTCTAATTATCACTGTGTGGATGTGAATTGATGCTGCCATGCAGGGAGCCTGTCAGGACTTCATTTTTTTTGTCATTAAAGAAAAAGATCTAGGAGAGAAAAGGATCTGGTTTTTCCGATGATTGGTGGTTTTCTGTTGCCCATGAATTGGTTTCCATTTGATTCCATCAGGAGGCCAGTCTCTGCCTGGATTTAATTTTGGTGGCAGGGTCTTTGTTCAAGATTTTGTTTCATGTTGTTTTCTAGTTTTTTGTTTTTTTTGAATTGAACTTTTTGGGGGGACCATTTTGGATTCACATTCAATTGTAAGAAATGATACAGAGAGATACCATGTGTCCTCCACCCTCTTTCCCCCACTGGTAACACCTTGCAAAATTCAAACAAAATCACACCCAGGATATTGACCTGATGGAGTCACTGGTAGAACAGTTCTATCATAAGGATTCTTCCTGATATAGTTTCATAGCCATACCCAGTTAAGGTATTTCGATTGCAAGGAATAAAGTCACCTAGGAGAGCTTAAGCAAGGGAAAAAAGGGATTTCTTCAAAGAAGGATTAATATCTGCTCATCATCTCCTGTTCTATTTCTTCTCTTTAAATCAGGTGACTCTGGTGAGGCTGTCAATCACAGACCTTGCTCCCACTGCCATAGAGATTGGTCAGGTGACCCAAGCCCGGCCAATCACCATAAGCCATTTCCCTGCTAACAGGGATTGGTGGTGGGTGGATGGGTGGGTGAGCATATTTCCAATTCTGGTCCAAAGACTTTCTGTGGATTTTTTGATGTGGAGCTGGAGAAAGGGCTTTCCTCTGGGGTTCTGGAGCTAAAATGATGGGACGTCGTTGCTTGCAGCCTGTTTCCTATCATGTGGGACAAACCTGTCTGTCAGAAGAGAACGTGAAGCCTACACACGGATATAGGTATTGGAAAGATGGCAGATGAGCGAGTGATGGAGATTATAACTTTGTTCCCTTTCTGAGCCCAGTTGTGCCTGAGGTCACCTCCTTCTCTCTACTTATGGGTATGTAAATCAGTAACTCCCGTCATTTTGCTCAAGTTGGTTTGAGTTCTATCACTTTCCATCCCAAGAATGTCATTGAATGCTGAAGGATACAAGGAAATCTCTTGGATTCAACCACAGCAAGGCTACTTGAAGGTCTGAGGTCAGGAACTCAAAGTAGAAGATGGCCACTCCCCCAGCCTTTGTCACGTGACAGTCTCCTAATCCAAAATCAAGATTCCTGGGGTAGAGAATCCATTTGGTCCTGCCTGAGCCTGATGTCTGCCCCCGGTATGATAATTATCAGGGCCACATGCTGCAGACAGGGCTGCCAGCAGCTCACCTTAGAGGTGGGAGGTAGTTCTCAGAGAAAGGGAATCAGTATGAAATTATCCTTTTAGAGATGCCAACCCCAATCTTAGGGTGCAGAGATTCTCAATGTTGGCCGTGCATTAAACTCTCCAGGGGAATCTGAAAATACTGATTTGGGGCACCATCCCCAGAGATTCTAGTTTGATTGATCTGAGGTGAGGACCACGGATTGGTGGGGATTTTTTTTGAAATCTTTAAAAAAATTTTTGGGCTTCCCTGGTGGTGCAGTGGTTGAGAGTCCGCCTGCCGATGCAGGGGATGCGGGTTCGTGCCCCGGTCCGGGAAGATCCCACATGCCGCGGAGCGGCTGGGCCCGTGAGCTATGGCCGCTGAGCCTGCGCGTCCGGAGCCTGTGCTCCGCAACGGGAGAGGCCACAGCAGTGAGAGGCCCGTGTACCGCAAAAAAAAAAAAAAAAAATTATAGTTCCTTGTGCTATACAGTAGGTCCTTTTTGTTTATCTATTTTATTTATAGCAGTTTGTATCTGCTAATCCCAAATTCCTAATTTATCCCTCCCCCCACTTTCCCCTTTGGTAAACATAAGTTTGTTTCCTCTCTCTGTGGTCTGTTTCTGTTTTGTAAATGAGTTCATCTGTATTATTTTTTAGATTCCACAAATAAGTGATATCATATAATATTTGTCTTTCTCTTTCTGACTTACTTCACTTAGTATGATAGTCTCTAGGTCCATCCATGTTGCTGCAAATGACATTACTTCATTCTTTTTCATGGCTGAGTAGTATTCCATTGTATATATATGCCACATCTTCTTTGGCACTGGTGTTTTTAAAAGAACTTCCAAGATGATCCCCAATGTGCAGCCAGGGTTGAGAGTCACTGGTGTAGTGGAATGTATTTAAAGAGGATCCAGTGATAATTTTGGAGCTAACCTGGACCATCTGATAAAGCAACAGGGAGTCAGATTGAGCGCTTTCTGGTTGAATTTTTCTTCTTCTTTCAGTTCACAGGATTAGCACTGTTTATAGATAATCACTATTAAAGTAGGTTAGCTGGTACCTCTGCTGTCTTATAAAACTCTTCTTTCCTATTTTTTTAAGCTAACTTGTGGGATCTATGTAATTTTCATGTTTCATCGCTCTATGATGCTGGAGTCAAAATTTTGGGTAACATCTGTATCCATCGGAAGTTTTTCAGGGCTCACGGACTGCGAGTTTGAAAATTCTAAGAGCTCATAAGAAGAAGAAAAAATTATCCAGATTCAAATACTCCTGAAATGAAAACAAAGGAGGTATTTTCAAGGTCAAGTTTCTTTCGTTGGTTCTGACAGTCCCCTTGCGGGTTGTTGTGCTTGGGTGTCCTCACAACACGGTGTCTGGGTTCCTTCAGAGTGAATGAGCCAAGAGAAAGTGAGGAGGAAGCCACAATACCTTTCACGATCCAGCCTTGTAAGTCATATTCCATAATTTCTTCAAAGCCCTATTGGTCATACATGTCAGCCTGTTCAATATGGGATTGGACTGGACAAGGGTATAAATGCCAGGAAGCAAGAAACATTGGGGGCCACTTTGGAGGCTATCATAACCAGGTAAAATAATGCCTGTAAGCTTCTATCTCAGCATGGCACATAGCAGACACCCAATTCCTTCCTTTAGCCCTTATCTTTATTTAATGACAATTGCTAAATCTCTCATACACAGTCAGAAAGGGCTTCTGACATCGTCATTTTCTCTGAGGCTCACAAGTGCAGGAGCTCATCAATCTGGAAGTGTACTCTCGGTTTCGTGGATTCTGTTTTCTTTTCCCCTGTGAGTATCTTCTTAATTCAGAAGACCCATTTACTGATTAACCTTTATTCTCTCACTGACTGGAAAGTAATCTCTCCCCCATGAGGGCTGGAACTCCAAGAGGAGTTTAATTCTGAAAACTCAGGAAAAGGAGCAACACAAAGACAAATGTCCTTTACGAGCCCTTGTGGGCCCCACGTTGATTAGAAAAACGTTGTGAAATAATTGCAGAGCTGGAGGAGCCTTAGAGTGAAAGTGGGCTGGTGATAAGGATGTTACTAAAATCATCCCGTATAAAGAACATGGAATAAGCCGAGTCTGTGAAAAATCAAGGCCTCCAGCTTCCCAATGACTGGAACCCCAAGGTACCAGAGAAGGCATCTTGAATTCAAATTTCACAACAAAGGGTAATTTTAGGTTGATTTTGGTGAGGGCGAGAGAGGCAGACAAGAGGAATGGAAGTTCAAAAGTTGGGGAAAAAAGAACATCGGAAAAGGACACCATTTACTCATTCAATAAATATTTATCATGTGTCTACCTGGGCTTCAAGCTGGTTAGGAGCGATGCACCAGAGGATAGATAGAATTCAGCCACTGCCCTCAGCAAGTGCAGCATCTAGATGGGGAAGTAGAACAATAAATTGGTCATGCTGATGTGCTGTAGGGACAAGAACAAAGAAGGTCCACTTTCCAGCCTGAAGATTGGAATGGATTTCCTGGAGGAAGTGATGATGAGTGAGTTGAATTTTAAAACTCAGTGGCAAAGATGGGATGGAGGAAGTCAGCCCAGATAGAAGGACCAGCCAGAGCTGAGACAAGAGACATGGGCTGTTGGAGACATTCAGGGAGCTTAAGCAAATCAGAGAGGAAGACCATCTGTAACCAAGCAGGACCTCAGGGGCCTTCCAGGACAGACGCCCACATGTCCTTGCCCGTCTCTTGTTTATGGAAAAACTTTAGCCTCCTAGGCCTTCCCCAAGTTCCAAAGAATAAATTTAATTAGAGAAGCGAGGAAATGCAGAAACAAAGGAAAACAGTCAAGCTAAACATAATAATAATAGTTTAGCCATTAAACAAAGTCAAGCATAAATACACCACCATGTGTAAAATAGATAGCTAGTGGGAACCTGCTGTATAGCACAGGGAGCTCAGCTCGGTGGTCTGTGACGACCTAGATGGGTGGGTGGGGGGAGCGGGAGGGAGGTCAAAGAGGGAGAGGATATAATTATACATATAGCTGATTCACTTCATTGTACACCAGAAACTAACACAACATTGTAAAGCAATTTTACTCCAATAAATAAATAAATAAATAAACAAACAAAGTCAAGCACCTTTAGTTCCTCCTCAAGGACTACAGATAATATTCGGAGCCATGTCCTTTGAGTTGTTTTGTAGATATGGAAACCCCCACCAGGTGGAAGAAGTTAACTGAATGCTGCCCACAAGCACATAGACCCCAGACCGGTTGGAAGCAGAAGATTGATGATGTTGACTCTTGATTACCTCACCACCAACCAATCAGAAGAATGTGCATGAGATTATCACACGCCCCATAACCCCCCTCCCTCACTCTGTCTTTAAAAACCTTTCACTGAATTCCCTGGCAGCCCAGCGGTTAGGACTTGGCGTTTTCACTGCCATGGCCCAAGTTTGATCCCTGTTTGGGGAAATAAGATCCCACAAGCTGCGTGGTGCAGCCAAAAAAATAAAAATAAATAAAATAAAAACCTTTCTCTGAAAGCTGTCAGGGAGTTCAGGTTTTCTGAGTACTAGCTGCCTGGACTCCTTGCTTGGTGCCCTGAAATAAATGCTGCATTTTCCTTAATCACAACCTGGCGTCAGTAGACTGACTTGACTGTGTTATAGGCGAGCGGATCCAAGTTTGGTTCATTAACACATCCTCTTACTTTCCAGGAGCTTCCAGTCTCGTGAAAAAGACGGGTGTGGAAATCACCAGTGTGGTCATTGTGTGTTAAGCATATCGATGTCTCTCACTAGGGCAGTATGTGTGCCAAGTGTGGGCAGAGACACTGTTCATCCGCTGTGCCCTTGTTGCTACTGACCCATTTGATACCAGCCAGTAACTGACAGGTCATTTGGAGACTGGGCCAAGAGGCACCTCTCTACTCTAAACTACAGTAAACCTCCTACATACGAATGAGTTCTGTTCCGAGAGTGCGTTTGTAAATCCAGTTTGTTCATAAGTCCAACAAAGTTAGCCTAGGTACCCAACTAACACAATTGGCTATATAGTACTGTACTGTAATAGGTTTATAATACGTTTCATACAAATAATACATAAAAAACATACACAAAGAATAAAGAAAACATTTTTAATCTTACAGTACAGTACCTTGAAAAGTACAGTACAGTACCAGCTATCAATACATCACTGCTGCTTTTACGCTTGTTTCCGCACATCCTGGGCTTGAAATAAAGATACTGTACTACTGTACTCTATACAGTACTGTACAGTAAAGTACACAAAAGTACAACCGCTTGTAGAGGATGCATGCACATGACAATGTACGCCAGACATGTGAACTAACTTATATGATTGGACAAGTGACGCATGTTTGCATCTTTGAAAGTTCGCAACTTGAAAGTTCATATGTAGGGGACTTACTGTACAATGTACACTGTTGGGCTCCAGTAGATCCTGAAAAGTGGTAAGTTCCCCGCCTCCTTCTCTGTTTTCTTCCCTCCCTCCCTTTCTTTCTTCCTCCTCTCTCCTCCCCCTTTTCTCCCCTCCTTGCCTTTCTGTCCTTCCTTGCATCCTCTTCATCTCTTTCTTTTTTTTTTTTTTTGCGGTACACGGGCCTCTCACTGCTGTGGCCTCTCCCGTTGAGGAGCACAGGCTCCGGACGCGCAGGCCCAGCGGCCATGGCCCACGGGTCCAGCCGCTCCGTGGCATGCGGGATCCTCCCGGACCGGGGCATGAACCCGTGTCCCCTGCATCGGCAGGCGGACTCCCAACCACTGCGCCACCAGGGAAGCCCCATCTCTTTCTTTTAAAACAATAACATCTCTTTACCTGTACTGGCTATTCTGAGTAGGGAACATGGTCCAGAAACGACAGAGGTAGAGACGTGAAGTGGAGGATGGGGAGGGATGGGAGAGACACTTCCTAATTTATGAAGTTGTGAGGACAGGGGTTTCCTTTTCCTTCTAAATAAGAAATAACCCCTCCCCTCACCATAAACATCTATCATCACTATAAATCAATAACTTCTTTAACACAGATTAGACCCTACCTGGAGCTCAGGTAGGCACACAGCACTGAGTCCCTTCAGTCTAGAGGGGAACTGTTTTTTCCTTTAAATAACCAAGCAGTGGGTTTCCTTTTCTCTGCTGTCCTAAATATACAGCCTGCTGCATCCTCTAGTCTACTCCTGGCACCAAGGAAACAACTGTGTTTTACTCCTAATAAGAATAATTTAAAGATATTTTATTTATTTATTTATGGCTGCGTTGTGTCTTTGTTGCTGCGCATGGGCTTTCTCTAGTTGCAGCAAGTGGGGGCTACTCTTCTTCGCGGTGCGCGGGCTTCTCATTGCGGTGGCTTCTCTGGTTGCGGAGCATGGTATCTAGGCTCGAGGGCTTCCGTAGTTGTGGCTCTCGGGCTCTAGAGCGCAGGCTCAGTAGTTGTGGTGCACGGGCTTGGTTGCTCTGTGGCATGTGGGATCTTCTCAGACCAGGGATCGAATCTGTGTCCCCTGCGTTGGCAGGCAGATTCTTAACCGCTGCGCCACCAAGGAAGTCCCTTTAAAGATATTTTTTTAAAAATCAGTGATGAAAACAATTTCCCTTTCTCTTACCTTCAGTAGCTAAAATACTTTTTTTTTTCTGTCCAACCAGACTAAACGTGATTGAATTGAGATTTTCCCCTCCTTTCTGTGTTATATCTGCACTGTGTAAGCAACACATTTTGTGTTAAATTGCAGCAAATACAGATACAAAAGGCTTAACAAGCAGACAGAGGTGAGAGTAAATGAGTCCCCTTTCCGCAGGAGGGAAATGCATGAGTGGTCCAAGCTGAGTTTCTAGTATGGAGGCCCTGGGACTGGGGAGATTGCCAGAGGTGAGGCCTCAGGATGCTGTGAAATGCCCAGACCAGCCCTATGGGATGTCTTCTTCCCTCAGCCTCACCTGCCCAGGGCACCTGAGAAGCAACTTGCAGGATAGGGAAGGCTAGGGTCATGAGATTTCAGATCCTTTATCCTGTGGCTACAACATGAGAGTAACAACTTGCTGGATAAATATGAGGTATATTCCCATGTGTTGATTGAACATTTATTGTGTATCAGGCACTGCGCTAGATCCTGGGAGGTAGGGGAAGGAATGTCAAACGTGATGTCAGAAACCTGGATGTAATAACTGGGTCTGAAATTTGCCTTTACTCCCATCATGCCCTGTGCTTAGACTGCTGGCCCCACCTCCACCTAACAAGCTTCTGCTAATCTTCAAAACTTCACTTGGCATCACTTCTTCCCCCAAATCTCCCCTGATGCTCACCCTGCAGGGTAGATGTACCCTCCTCCTTCCTCTTCCTTCGTTCCATCATGGGACCTAGGATTGGTCTCTCTGTCTCTTACACACACACATACACATGCACACACACAGTGCTGTTCACTGTTATTTATTTGCTCCCATGTCAATCTTCCCCACCCTGCCTCCACGGGCTTTTTGAGGACAAGGCTAGTCTCTTATTTATTTCTGTCTCCCTATTTTTAAAACTTAGTTCCTGGGATGTAGCAGGCTCTCAAAAATGTTTGCTAAGGGATGAATAAAAGTTTAATTCTGGATTTGTTCTATCTGTTTCTGGATCTTTATGTCCTCAACTGCCCCCAATAAAACTTAAGCCTTAATAATCCTGGGGGCCCCTCTAAGTGGCAACATTCTTTGATTTTACAAAGTGCCAGTTGCCTAAGCACGGTTGCATCCTTGAATCAATGGAGGGTGTGTTCCATGGCTCCGCAAGGATAGGAGATATTTTGTTTTGTTGTGGAGAAAAAAGAAAGAAAAAGAAGGTCTTTTAGGGCAACTTCAGGTTTATGAATGTCTCCCGTGCATATGCAGTGTCCACCTCATGAGACAGGGTTATGACTCTGGTGGAGATGCTGGTGGCACTGTGGCCGGCATTGCTGGTGCTCCCCAAAGCCAGGCTCTCCTGTCCTTCCTGAACACGTGGAAAACCACATTTCCCAGACCGCTTGGAGTTAGCAGGGATCATGCTGCTTGCTGAGTGCTTTAGAGATGGAATGTGCTTCTCTCTCTTTCCCAGCTGTAGCAAATGAGGAGGCCTCACATTCCAGGTGGTGAAGCTACTAGCTAGTGGGGCTTCCAACAGCCTGGTGCCTGAGTGACTGTATGGAGCAGAGTCCCGCTAACCCAGGGAAATACGTGGTATGATAGAGAAATAAAATTTTCTAGTGTTAAACCACTGTGATTTGGGTCTGTTTGTTACTGTAGCAAAATCTAACCCATGCTGACTGATAGAGGCATGCAATGGTTTATTGGCACTTTTCCAATAAGCTTGAAAGCCCTGAACTCTATACAGAGATATTTTTCATGCTGCAGCTAGAGCAGCTCTCAAATGCCTTGATAATCGATCACTACTTTCCATCAGTCAATGGCTGAAGTTAGACAAGGGGGCTTCTGAAAAGGGGCAGGGAGGGAACTGGGAGAGACGAACCAAGTGAGTTCTGGGGGACATCACCCTTCGAGTCAGTAGTTTTGATCTGTTCCCTGTTAATAAGTTCATAGACCATTATCATTCTAACCAGGCAACTGCTTGCTTTCTGAGTGTCTGGGGAGTTACTTCTCCTTTCTGAAAAGGGGGATCATTTTGCTGACAAAAGAGTAAATCAGCTAGCCAATAAATAACAGTCCCAGAAAACAAGAGTTGGAGTCTCAGGCCTGGAGCTAAGCTAGTGCCTCAAATGAGAGTCCAAATCGAGTCTGGGCATAAGCATAACCCTGAGAGTCAGGATAGGGAAGCCAGATTCCAGCCTCACCCCTCAGACATTACAGGACCAGGGAAGGAAAGTAAAGCAGCATGGTGTAGCAGGTCTGCACTTGAGTTCAGAGCCAATGACCTCCGTTTGAATCACAGCTCCCCACTTTCTAGCTATTGATTTTAGGGAAGTTGCTTTAACTCTCTGAACAAAGTTTCCTTAAGAGTGAAACTAATAAAACCGACCTCCTTGGACTGTTGAGGGTGTGAAAGAGATGATGTCTTTGGGGCAGGTGGGAATCTCAGGCTAGGAATTGACCATGCAGTCATTGTAACCCCTTTCCCTCTCTGGATCTCAGTTGAGTCTCTGTTTTACACGCCTGATACTGATGGCAGAACCTCTTCACTTTCCTCGTTCTGATTGACATGTTTATACTGATCTTATCCCAAAGGAAATGATCTATTTTCAGAGCCACACCCAGGAAAATGTGGGCTCGTAGTCTGCTTCAGAGCCTCAGTCTGGATACCTTTTATGCTGTATTCGTTACCTATTGCTGCATCAAATATTGCCCCAAATTTATCAGTTAAAAAAACGTACACAGTTATTAACTCATGGTTTCTGTGGGTCAGGAATCTGCGTGCGGCTTACCTGGGTACTTCCAGCTCAGGGTCTCCCAAGAAGCGGCAATCAAGGTGTCAGCTGGGGCTGCAGAAACCTCTGCTTCCAACCGCATTGACGGAATGTGGGCCTCAAGTTCTTGCTGACTGTTGGCTGGAGGCATCGGTTCTTTGCCATGTGGACCTCTCCATGGGGCTGCTTACGACATGGCAGCTGGCTTCTGAGAGAGAGAGAGAGAGAGAGAGCCCAGAACAGAAGCAAGTCTTTTTGTAACCTGACCTTGGAAGTGGCATCTCGTTGCTTCTGCCATATTCTGTTCATGAGACATGAGTCTATATTCCCAACGCACAGTCAAGAGGAGGGGTTTCCACAAGGGCATGACCTTCAGGAGGTAAGAATTATTGGGGGTCATTTTAGGACTTGCTTTTCCCCAACCTTCACCTGGGGAGCAAGATATAGGTCTCTGCTCTCAGTTTCCCAAACCAGTCCTCTTTCTTTTGATCCTATTCCCCTGGGACTGGACCTGGGAAAGCAATAGGGCAGGATTCAAGACCCATTCTCAGAGATACAGCAACATAAAATCTTCCTTGCCTTCCTTGACCCTGACAATCTCCAACTCCTTGAAGGCAGGAAAACTCATTCCGATTGATTATAAATTCTCCTAAATCTATTATTAATGACATCATTTATATGCCCAGTCTTTTAAGGGCCTGACTTCTGATGCTCAAAACCTAGGATTTTGAAACTCAGAAAATGATTCTCTCAAACTCTTGTTTCTACCACGAGATTCAAAATCTTGTGCTGAAACTCCAAAGCAGAGAACAGATTCTTCTCCCCTTCCTGGATTTCCGCTATAACCTCCTTTCCCAAAGCAATGAACATGGCAAGCCTTACCATCCTGGACTGGCAGAAGGATCAACAGAAGTTTGGGGAGGGGGTTGGAAACGTAATTGTTAGTACCTGCAAATGTTATTTTGCAAAACACATAAAGCACTTGGCACGTTGTCATGCGCTCAATTCATATTAATTCCTTTTCCTCTTTGTCATCTGTGTTGGAAGTCAGGCAGATTCTGAAGGTGAGCAGATAGGGACATGAAAGGTGGGGGTGAAACTGTAGGGTCTCATGCAGGCTCTGGACATTGGACTGGGGTATCCATGGATGGGGGTTTAACTGGCTGCTGGCAGCACAGTGACACTGAACCCTATTGCATGGTGGTAACCAACCTGAGGACACACACTTTATAGAATTCTTTCCTTCACTGTTTCACTATCCTCTGTCCTCTATTCTTGTTCCTTAAGGTCACTTCTCCAAATAAATGGCCTACCTGAAAGCTCTTGTTTCAGAGTTTACTTCCAGGTAGAGTGGGAACTCTGGCTAAGATAGTGTCCGTCCATGGATCAGGTCTTATACGAAGCGTTCTGTGCATAATAACTGTTTTAGCCCATTCAGGTTGCTATAACAAAAATACCAGAGACTGAGTGATGTAGAAAGAGCAGAAATTTATTTCTTATGGTCCTGGAGGCTGGGAACTCTAAGATCAAGGCACCAACAGCTTTGGTGTCTGGTGAGAACCCACTTCCTGATTCACAGATGGCCATCTTCTTACTGTGTCCTCATATGGTAGAAGGTGGCGAGGTAACTCTCTAGGGTCCTGTTTATAAGGGTGCTGATTTTTTTATAAGGGCACTAATCCCATTCATAAGGGCTCCAGCCTCATGATTCATTCCCCTCACAAAGGCTCCACCTCCAAATATCATCACACTGGGGATTAGGTTTCAATGTATGAATCTCGGGTGGGGGGAGACACAAACCTTCAGCTGATAGCAATAACCCATTCAATTCTCATGATGCCTGATGAGGTAGGTTTTATTATCTCCATTTTACAGATATGGAAGCAGAGGCTCACAGTAGAAGTGATTCAGGCAAGGTCACACTGCCCGGAAGTGGCAGGATTGGGTTTGAGCCTGGGTCAGTCTAACTCCATAGACCTTGCTCTGAGTCTGCTTTCCTGCCTGGAATCACATTCCCCACCAGAGCCTAGTGGGTCCCAGTTTGTGCTGGAGGTGTGTCCTCTGGGCTATGGAGGATCCTCTCACCAAGAGTTTCACAAGTGAGCACTGCCCTTGTCCTGCACCTATGGCCTGCGTCTGCCTCCCCCACCCCCCCAATCCCCCAGGGGGAACTGATGTTCTAAAACTACAGATTCAGGCCCATCACCAAGGGCTCTGAGCTTCCCACCCTTCTGAAGTTTGAGTACTTTGAAACTAATTTGAGATTTGTTGGAAGCTGAGAAAGGGGAAAAATATGCTTGACTTGCTCTTTTTTTTCCTTTCTTAAAGAGACTCTAGGGACTTCCCTGGTGGTGCAGTGGTTAAGAGTCCTCCTGCCAGTGCAGGAGACATGGATTCGATCCCTGGTCTGGGAGGATCCCACATGCCGCAGAGCAACTAAGCCCGTGTACCAAAACTACTGAGCCTGCGAGCCATAACTACTGAAGCCCGTGCACCTAGAGCTCGTGCTCCACAGCAAGAGAAGCCACCACAATGAGAAGCCCGTGCACTGTAACGAAGAGTAGCCCCCGCTCGCCGCAACTAGAGAAAGCCCACGTGCAGCAACGAAGACCCAACGCAGCCAAAAATAAATAAATAAAAATAAATAAATAAAGAGCCTCTAAAGTCATTTTGGTAGCAAACCTGAGGCCCCTGCACCAGTCAGTTTCAGTCTCGAGATATGGGTGCTGGTGTCTGCCGAGGCTGGCTTTGTTTTGTCCTTGCAAAGACCAAATGAGTCCTGTTTTTTTTTGTTTGTTTGTTTGTTTTTGTAGTACGCGGGCCTTTCACTGTTGTGGCCTCTCCCGTTGCGGAGCACAGGCTCCGGACGCGCAGGCTCAGCGGCCACGGCTTACGGGTCCAGTCGCTCCGCGGCATATGGGATCTTCCCGGACCGGGGCACGAACCCGTGTCCCCTGCATCAGCAGGCGACCTCTCAACCACTGCGCCACCAGGGAAGCCCCTCATTGTAGTATTGATTTGCATTTCTCTAATAGTTAGTGATGTTGAGCAGCTTTTCATGTGCTTCTTGGCCAACTGTATGTCTTCTTTGGAGAAATGTCTGTTTAGGTCTTCTGCCCATTTTTGGACTGGGTTGTTTGTTTCTTTAATATTGAGCTACATGAGCTGTTTATATATTTTGGAGATTAATCCTTTGTCCATTGATTCGTTTGCAAATATTTTCTCCCATTCTGAGGGTTGTTTTTTCATCTTGTTTATGGTTTCCTTTGCTTTGCAGAAGCTTTGAAGTTTCATTAAGTCCCATTTGTTTATTTTTGTTTTTATTTCCATTACTCTAGGTGGTGGATCAAAAAAGATCTTGCTGTGATTTATGTCAAAGAGTATTCTTCCTATGTTTTCCTCTAAGAGTTTTATAGTGTCTGGTCTTACACTTAGGTCTCCAATCCATTTTGAGTTTATTTTTGTGTATGGTGTTAGGGAGTGTTCTAATTTCATTCTTTTACATGTAGCTGTCCAGTTTTCCCAGCACCACTTATTGAGGAGACTGTCTTTTCTCCATTGTGTATCCTTGCCTCCTTTGTCATAGATTAGTTGACCATAGGTGCGTGGGTTTATCTCTGGGCTTTCTATCTTGTTCCATTGACCTATGTTTCTGTTTTTGTGTCAGTAGCATATTGTCGTGATTACTGTAGCTTTGTAGTATAATCTGAAGTCAGGGAGTCTGATTCCCCCTGCTCCATTTTTTTCCCTCAAAACTGCTTTGGCTATTCGGGGTCTTTTGTGTCTCCATACAAAGTTTAAGATTTTTTCTCCTAGTTCCGTAAAAAACGCCATTGGTAATTTGATAGGGATTGCATTGAACCTGTAGATTGCTTTGGGTAGTAGAGTCATTTTCACAATATTGTTTCTTCCAATCCAAGAACATGGTATATCTCTCCATCTATTGGTATCATCTTTAATTTCGTTCATCAGAGTCTTATAGTTTTCTGCATACAGGTCTTTTGTCTCCCTAGGTAGGTTTATTCCTAGGTATTTTATTCTTTCTGTTGCAATGGTAAATGGGAGTGTTTCATTAATTTCTCTTTCAGAATTTTCATCATTAGTGTATAGGAATGCAAGACATTTCTGTGCATTAATTTTGTATCCTGCAACTTTACCAAATTCATTGATTAGCTCCAGTAGTTTTCTGGTGGCATTTTTAGGGTTCTCTATGTATAGTATCATGTCATCTGCAAACAGTGACAGTTTTACTTCTTCTTTTCCAATTTGTATTCCTTTTTTTTCTCTGATTGCCGTGGCTAGGACTTCCAAAACTATGCTGAATAATAGTGGTGAGAGTGGACATCCTTGTCTTGTTCCTGATCTTAGAGGAAATGCTTTCAGTTTTCACCATTGAGAATGATATTTGCTGTGGGTTTGTCATATATGGCCTTTATTATGTTGAGGTAAGTTCCCTCTATGCCCACTTTCTGGAGAGTTTTTATCATAAATGGGTGTTGAATTTTTTCAAAAGCTTTTTCTGCATCTATTGAGATGATCATATGGTTTTTATTCTTCAGTTTGTTAATATGGTGTATCACATGGATTGATTTGCGTATATTGAAGAATCCTTGCATCCCTGGGATAAATCCCACTTGATCATGGTGTATGATCCTTTTAATGTGCTGTTGGATTCTGTTTGCTGGTATTTTGTTGAGGATTTTTGCATCTATATTCATCAGTGATATTGGTCTGTAATTTTCTTTTTTTTGTAGTGTCTTTGTCTGGTTTTGGTATCAGGGTGACGGTGACCTCATAGAATGAGTTTGGGAGTGTTCCTTCCTCTGCAATTTTTTGGAAGAGTTTGAGAAGGATCGGTGTTGGCTCTTCTCTAAATGTTTGATAGAATTCACCTGTGAAGCCATCTGGTCCTGGACTTTTGTTTGTTGGAATATTTTTAATCACAGTTTCAATTTCATTACTTGTGATTGGTCTGTTCATATTTTCTGTTTCTTCCTGGTTCAGTCTTGGAAGGTTCTACCTTTCTAAGAATGTCCATTTCTTCCAGGTTGTCCATTTTATTGGCATAGAGTTGTTTGTAGTAGTCTCTTAGGATGCTTTGTATTTCTGTGGTGTCTATTGTAACTTCTCCTTTTTCATTTCTAATTTTATTGATTTGAGTCCTCTCTCTCTCTTTCTTGATGAGTCTGGCTAATGGTTTATCAATTTTGTTTATCTTCACAAAGAATCAGCTTTTAGTTTTATTGATCTTTGCTATTGTTTTCTTTGTTTCTATTTCATTTATTTCTGCTCTGATCTTTATGATTTCTTTCCTTCTGCTAACTTTGGGTTTTGTTTGTTCTTCTTTCTCTAGTTCCTTTAGGTGTAAGGTTAAATTGTTTATTTGAGATTTTTCTTGTTTCTTAAGGTAGGCTTGTATAGCTATAAACTTCCCTCTTAGAACTGCTTTTGCTGCATCCCATAGGTTTTGGATTATTGTGTTTTCATTCTCATTTGTCTCTAGGTATTTTTTGATTTCCTCTTTGATTTCTTCAGTGATCTCTTGGTTATTTAGTAATGTATTGTTTAGCCTCCATGTGTTTGTGTTCTTTATGTTTTTTTCCCTGTAATTGATTTCTAATCTCATAGCGTTGTGGTCAGAAAAGATGCTTGATATGATTTCAATTTTCTTAAATTTACTGAGGCTTGAGTTGTGACCCAAGATGTGATCTATCCTGGAGAATGTTCCATGAGCACTTGAGAAGAAAGTGTATTCTGTTGTTTTTGGATGGAATGTCCTATAAATATCAATTAAATCTATCTGGTCTATTTTGTCATTTAAAGCTTCTGTTTCTTTCTTTATTTTCATTTTGGATGATCTGTCCATTGGTGTAAGTGAGGTGTTAAAGTCCCCCACTATTATTGTGTTACTGTCGATTTCCTCTTTTATAGCTGTTAGTAGTTGCCTTATGTATCGAGGTGCTCCTCTGTTGGGTACATATATATTTATAATTGTTATATCTTCTTCTTGGATTGATCCCTTGATCATTATGTAGTGTCCGTCCTTGTCTCTTGAAACATTCTTTATTTTAAAGTCTATTTTATCATATATGAGTATTGCTATTCCAGCTTTCTTTTGATTTCCATTTGCATGGAATATCTTTTTCCATCCCCTCACTTTCAGTATGTATGTGTCCCTAGGTCTGAAGTGGGTCTCTTGTAGACAGCATATATATGGGTCTTGTTTTTGTATCCATTCAGCAAGCCTGTGTCTTTTGGTTGGAGCATTTAATCCATGTATGTTTAAGGTAATTATCGATATGTATGTTCCTATGACCATTTTCTTAATTGTTTTGGGTTTGTTTTTGTAGGTCCTTTTCTTCTCTTGTGTTTCCCAGTTAGAGAAGTTCCTTTAGCATTTGTTATACAGCTGGTTTGGTGGTGCTGAATTCTCTTAGCTTTTGCTTGTCTGTAAAGCTTTTGATTTCTCCATTGAATCTGAATGAGATCCCTGCCAGGTAGACTAATCTTGGTTGTAGCTTCTTCCCTTTCATCACTTTAAGTATATCATGCCACTCCCTTCTGGCTTGTAGAGTTTCTGCTGAGAAATCAGCTGTTACCCTTATGAGAATTTCCTTGTATGTTATTTGTCGTTTTTCCCTTGCTGCTTTCAATAATTTTTCTTTGTCTTTAATTTTTGCCAATTTGATTACTGTGTGTCTCGGTGTGTTTCTCCTTGGGTTTATCCTGTATGGGACTCACTGTGCTTCCTGGACTTGGGTGGCTATTTCCTTTTTCATGGTAGGGAAGTTTTCGACTATAATCTCTTCAAATATTTTCTCGGGTCCTTTCTCTCTCTCTTCTCCTTCTGGGACCCCTATAATGCGAATGTGTTGCGTTTAATGTTGTCCCAGAGGTCTCTTAGGCTGTCTTCATTTCTATTCATTCTTTTTTCTTCATTCTGTTCCATGGCAGTGAATTCTACCATTCTGTCTTCCAGGTCACTTATCTGTTCTTCTGCCTCAGTTATTCTGTTATTGATTCCTTCTAGTGTAATTTTCATTTCAGTTATGTATTGTTCATCTCTGTTTGTTTGTTCTTTAATTCTTCTAGGTCTTTGTTAAACATTTCTTGCATCTTCTCAATCTTTGCCTCCATTCTTTTTCTGAGGTCCTGGATCATCTTCACTATCATTATTCTGAATTCTTTTTCTGGAAGGTTGCCTATCTCCACTTCATTTAGTTGTTTTCCTGGGGTTTTATCTTGTTCCTTTATCTGGTACATAGCCCTCTGCCTTTTCATCTTGTCTTATCTTTCTGTGAATGTGGTTTTTGATCCAGAGGCTGCAGGATTGTAGTTCTTCTTGCTTCTGCTGTCTGCCCTCTGGTGGATGAGGCTAAGAGGATTGTGTAGGTTTCCTGATGGGAGGGACTGGTGGTGGGTAGAGCTGGCTGTTGCTCTGGTGGGCAGAGCTCAGAAAAACTTTAATCCGCTTGACTGCTGATGGGTGGGGCTGAGTTCCCTCCCTGTTGGTTGTTTGGCCTGAGGCAACCCAACACTGGAGCCTACCTGGGCTCTTTGGTGGGGCTAATGACAGACTCTGGGAGGGCTCACACCAAGGAGTACTTCCCAGAACTTCTGCTGCCAGTGTCCTTGTCCCCACGGTGAGCCACAGCCACCCCACCCCCGCCTCTGCAGGAGACCCTCCAACACTAGCAGGTAGGTCTGGTTCAGTCTCCCCTGGGGTCACTGCTCCTTCCCCTGGGTGCCGATGCGCACACTACTTTGTGTGTGCCCTCCAAGAGTGGAGTCTCTGTTTCCCCCAGTCCTGTTGAAGTTCTGCAGTCAAATCCCACTAGGCTTCAAAGTCTGATTCTCTAGGAATTCCTCCTCCCGTTGCCGGACTCCCAGGTTGGGAAGCCTGACGTGGGGCTCAGAACCTTCACTCCAGTGGGTGGACTTCTGGGGTGTAAGTGTTCTCCAGTCTGTGAGTCACCCACTCAGCAGTTATGGGATTTGATTTTACTGTGATTGTCCCCCTCCTACCGTCTCATTGTGGCTTCTCCTTTGTCTCTGGATGTGGGGTATCTTTTTTGGTGAGTTCCAGTGTCTTCCTGTCGATGATTGTCCAGCAGCTAGTTGTGATTCTGGTGTTCTCGCAAGAGGGAGTGAGAGCACGTCCTTCTACTCTGCCATCTAGGTTCCGGTCTCTCCAAAGCAGACTTTTTTACAGCAGCTGCTTTTCGAGGAAGGGATGATGCAATGTGGACAGCTGATCTGAACCCTGGGAGGGGTGAGGGGTGCTCTGGTCCCAGAGCAGCAGTGTCTACAGAGACCTCAATGCACAGTGTGGTCTGTAGACCAGCAGCCTCTGAATCCCCTTGGAGCTTGTTAGAAATGCAAGATCTTCTGAGGGCCCCAGTTGTGCTGTATCAGAATCTACATTTTAACAAGGCCCCAGGGTGACTTGAATGCACAAAAACCTTTGAGAAGTGCTGAGTAGAGAGGCAAAACCAGTAGCCTCTGACCACGCTCCAGTCCCATGCTGTGAGTCCTCCAGGGAGCTGAGACTATGAATGAATTTTGTGACACAGGTGAAGAATACTGTGCGCCGTTCCCCATTTTCACCCCTTTGTTTTGACCTCATGTGCATTTTTACACACACACCCATGTGGCAATTCTTGCAACATTAATTTTCTGCAACAAAGTGTTTCATGGAGCAAATTCCATTAAGCCATTTTAATCCAGGGTTTAATTTTCTCTACAGCTCAACTAAAACGTTTCCATTTTTCCCCATCAAATATTTATTTATCATAACATTATTTTCATGGGATCAATTATTTTCTGTTTAAATTTTACAACAAGCATGTGATTCTTCCATCTTTTTCCTTATACTGACTTTCTGCTGCTGATAACTTCTGCTGTTTTAAGGTTTTTGTTTGTTTGTTACCTTCCTTTGTGGCCTTTCTATCCAGTTCAAATCTTCTGGGTCAAATTTTGCAGATCTAAATTGTATCAAGAATACTTTTCTTCTGTCAACTTTCAGCCCGTTACAAATTCTAGTGTGTGTCATTTCAGTTCTATTAGTTTTACTTGCGGCAGATTATGTTCTACCAGTAATTTATGGCAGAAATAATCACCGGGGTGCAAGTAAGGGAAGGATTTCTATTTTTTTTTTTTTTTTTTTTTTTTTTGCGTTACGTGGGCCTCTCATTGTTGTGGCCTCTCCCGTTGCGGAGCACAGGCTCCGGACGCGCAGGCTCAGCGGCCATGGCTCACGGGCCCAGCCGCTCCACGGCATGTGGGATCTTCCCGGACTGGGGCACGAAGCCGTGTCCCCTGCATGGGCAGGCGGACTCTCAACCACTGCGCCACCAGGGAAGCCCGATTTCTATCTTTTTAACCACCCCCATCCCAACCCAGCCTTGTCTTCAGGACCTAGGACAGTGCCTGGGACATTGTAGGTTCTCCACAAACATTTGTACGTAGAATGAATAAAATTCACTAACAGTTGAACCAAAGACTGATGGTTTGTGTTTGTCTGATTGCGTCTGATCAGAACATTGAGCAACTTTAGGGGACAGAGATAGGTGGAGGCAGGTGGGAAAGGGAGGAGAAAAGAGAAGATGGAGAGAGTATGAACATACATGCACACGGACACACACATGTGTAGGCACACACACACACATGCACACCAATATACATATGTACAGAGACACACATGTGTATATACATACACAAGCCACACATATTTAGGTATGCTTATGTGTGTGTACACAGACATGCATATGCACACACAGAGATAGATATGCACACGCCCATATATACACACAGCCACACACAGATGTGCATATGCACACAATGCAGTACTCATACATGCACATAGCCACACATATACACACATGTTTGTACACACATGCACATGAATGCACATACAAACACAGACAGGTACATATATAAACACATACACAGATGCTCATACGTGCACATAGAGTTTACTGGCATATTGACTGGTAAACTCTTTACTGCAGTGTAGAGTAAAATGTCTCTGGTGCTAGAATAAGGAAATAAAAATGGCAGGATCAAAACAGCAGGCTTAACACACTCCTCTTTGGCGTGTTGGGGTCTCCATTTTACAACTAGTAATTAAATGCGTATTGAGGTGAACTGAACATTGGAAAGCCAGCTGCTGCCTTGGTTTGAATTTATTAAAATATGGTACTTGGTCTTCTCTCTGGGTCAGACTGTGTGAAAATCACAGGGTATTGGAGATGAAGAGTGCTGGGTTCTTCTCAAAATCTCCCAGTCTGGTGGGGGAGGTGGATGTGGAAGCCAAGCAATTAAAATGCAGCGCGATAAGCGCTGTGTGGAAAATTCCTTGGAGCCGTGGGAGCTCAGGGTGGGGGGGATGATGGAGTTTAGTGGGAGCTGTTAAGGTCTGAGCCATGAGACATTTGTGCTGGATTCCTTTTGGCATGTTAGCTAACTAATTATAAAATAATTATAATGAACACTTCAGGGGAAGGGAAGGGATTGAAAGGCAGAAGAGAGCTGGAAATAAGGTTGGAAGATGTGCAGTTAGAGACCTGGGTTGCCCAGTCAACCTGGATGAAGGGGGAGGTGGGGCAGCTGCATTGTCCTTGACCCGAGCATCCCGACCTATAAAACGGGGAATAAGAAACAACTACTTCTTAGGTTTGCTTCTTCAGGCTAGGTGAGAAAATGTGTCCAAAAGAGCTCTGGAAACCACCCACCGCTAGCAAGCTGGAGGTTTTCTTATTCAGAACAGGCTGCAAATATCTGGGGTTTGTTCTTCGATTAGACAGTGTCTATTGCAATAACTGTATGCAACAAACATGCTCCAAATCTTAGTAGTTTACTATCTCAAATATTATTTTTCTCACTCTGTAGAAAAATAGTAGGTAGGTCAGTAGGTCGCTTGGGTTTGGCGAATGGAGGCTGAATTCGGCTGAGCCTGCCTCCAGGCTGGAGACTCTGCACATCTCCATGTGCTCCTTGACCAGTAGCTACCTGGAATTTTAATCCAACTTGTGCTGGCAGAGGAGGAAGAGGGCAAGCCCACTTTTAAATATTTTTAAAGTCCAGCTGCCCATTGGCCATTGCCAATCACATGATCGAGGGAGGGGGGAACTGGAAACACTGATCTAATCTGCTGCAGCCCTCGGGGCAAGACTAGTGATGGTCAGGTGCCAGAGGATGATAGACGGGGTGCCAGTTCCTGGCGTTTCCCTTCCCTTTCCTAGCATGAGACTTGGGGTAAGTCAAGCTCTCTGAGCCTCAGGTTGCTTATCTGTAAAATGGGCATAATAAGAGTCCCCATCTCCCCTGAGGTGAGGATTGCCTGATTTATTACAACAGCCTTGTAACTAGTCCCCTAGATTTAACCTCGCACCTCCCCACCATCTCTTCTCTCCATGTCAGCTAGAGTCATCCTTTTTTTTTTTTTTTTTTTGCGGTATGCGGGCCTCTCACTGTTGTGGCCTCTCCCATTGCGGAGCACATGCTCCGGACGCGCAGGCTCAGCGGCCATGGCTCACGGGCCCAGCCGCTCCGCGGCACGTGGGATCTTCCCGGACCGGGGCACGAACCCGCGTCGCCTGCATGGGCAGGCGGACTCTCAACCACTGCGCCACCAGGGAAGCCCCTAGAGTCATCCTTTAACTACAAAAGTCACCCAGAAAGAAACCTCGTGTCCATTTAGGCAGATTAGTGGCTGCCATTTAGGCAAATTAGTGGTTGCCAGGAGCTGGATGGGAGAGAGGAAACAGGAAGTGACTGTTAATAAGCATAATATTTCTTTCTGGGCTAAAGAAAGTATTCTAAAATGGATTGTGATGAAGGTCACACAATTCTGTGACTATACGGTCTCTCTGCCCAGAATCTTCTTCCTTCAGATATTTGCCCCTCACCTCAGGTCTTTGCTTAAACAGGGTGAGCTTTTCCTGAACACCCCACTTAAGCTTGCACTGCACCCTGCTGGTCCCTCTCTCCTGATATATTTTCTCTAGTATTTGGAACAACCTGACATGTTTCATATTTTGGTTGTGCACTTTCTTTATTATCCACTCCTTTCTTCTCCTCTTGCCCATTCCTGAAATACACCAGGAGAATATAAACTTCCCAGAGGCAGGGATATTTGTCTTTGTTGTTCATGGCTGCCTCTGCAGATGGTACCTGGCACATAGCAGGCCCTCCATAAATATGGATGATGTAAACGATATAATGCTTATTAAGTGCTCAAGACCCGGCATGTATGAGTGGTGTAATCAATGTTCGCTTTTATTATCACTACTTATTTCAAATGAGCTCCTTAATTGCCAAATTTTCTGTCTGAAGTGACTCTGAGTTTGAGCCAAATATTTTCCCCCTGGGAGTCCTTGCTGGCACACACGTGTGGGTACAGATCCTGCTGCGTCTGTAGAGGCCACATTTCAGTCCCAGGTTCTTTCCTGCCGGGCAGAGCGAGCCATGACATTTATAAACCTCTGGGCTCTTAATCCCCTGCTGATCCTCAGAGAGCAGTAGTGCTTTGTTGCTAAAGACATTGCCCCGCTTTGAACAAAGGAATGAAGAAACATCTGGGCATCGGTCTCTGGGCTGTGACATCACGTGCATTATCAGGAAGAGGAGGTGGCGGCTCAGGGATGGGGATTGACTTGCCCCGTGTCACCTGCCTGGGGAGGGTGAAACCACACACGTCCCTGGGGTCCTGGTCCTCACTCTGCATTCCTGAGTTTTGGGACAGATCTGTTGGTTTCGAGGACTTTTCCTTACGTTGAGCTAAACTTTTTAACTCCTTTGTGTAAATCCTGCATGTTCTCACTACCAACTGGTCTCTCCTCCATGTCAATCTTTTTTTTTTTTTTTTTTGCGGTACACGGGCCTCTCACTGTTGTGGCCTCTCCCGTTGCGGAGCACAGGCTCCGGACGCGCAGGCTCAGTGGCCATGGCTCACGGGCTCAGCCGCTCTGCAGCATGTGGGATCTTCCCGGACCGGGGCATGAACCCGTGTCCCTTGCATCGGCAGGCGGACTCTCAACCACTGCACCACCAGGGAAGCCCTGGAATTTGGATTTTGACGGATAACTAATGTATTAGTCAGGGTTCTCTAGAGCAAAAGAACCAGCAGGATATATATATATATATTTTTTTTAATATTTTAAAATTTATGTATATAATTTATATACAAATTTTAGTAATATATTACATGACATATCTGATATTATAATATACTATTATTATATACTTATATTTTATATACTTTATATATAAGTATATATGTATATATAATATATACTTTATGTATTGTATATTTGTTATACATTATAGTTATAATATATAAATTAAATATATAATTATATAAACATATAATGTTAAGTATAACAACTATATATAATATATAACTTTACATATACCTATATAATATATATAGGATAATACCATATATTAACATATATTACATATAAATCAATAAAGGAGATTGTTTTCGAGGGATTGGCCCACACAATTATGGGGGCTGACACGTCCCATGGTCTGCTGTTTGCAGGCTGGGGACCCAGGGAAGCTGGTGATGTCATTCAGCCTGAGTCCAAAGGCCTGAGAATCAGGGGAGCTGATGGTGTAAACCCAGTCCCAGGGCCAGGAGAAGGTTAGGTAAGACGTTCCAACTCAAACAGTGAGGTGGGAAAAAGGGGCTATAGAAGAATTTTAAGTTGCAGGTGTGATGTGACCAGAGTTGAGTTTCATAAAAATGAGTTCCCAGTGGGTATAATGGTGCCTTGGATCGAGGGTCACTATTCAGAGCAGCCGAGGTCGGGCTCAGAACACTTCAGAGCTTGTGACCAAGGTCTCTTTTCCTTTCCTCAGCCGGCAGTCACAGTCTGGGGCTGGGGGTGGGGCTCAGACTTGCCAAGGAGATCTTCAGGTTTCTAGAACCCCAGGCCAATGGCTGCCGGGGCAGAATGTGGTGGGGCTCTAAGACTGGTCTAATTACCCTGCCCGACAGAGCTGCCACTGACAATGAAGTCTCTCTTCCTTAGCTGGCAGAGTCTTCTTGGTACAAAAAGGTGTTTATGGTCCCCTTTGTTAGAAAGGCATTTAGAGGCTGTGAGTTGAGGAGGCTGTGCGTTGACAAGGCAGGCATCCTGAGACGTGACTTTCCTTTTCATCTAAAGTTAAGGACCTTCTTCCCAGTCACTTCATCGTTGGTTTTGTTGATGAAAAGGGGAAAGTGATCAATATTTTTGCCTTCTAGGATCTCTGACCTTTGCAAACAAGGACGCTGAGGTACATGTTTCTGTAAACGGTAGGCCCTAAAATAACCCCTGGTCAGGGTCCTGCTGAATGAATGACCAGAGTGCTTCTCACATACTATGTGGCCCTGGGCAAAGTCCTTAACTTCTCCAGGCCTCAGTTGCTTAGTCTGTGAAATGGGAATACAAACACCCCCCCACACACACATACTCTGAGAGTTGTGAGGATGAGATGAGCCCTGATCTAGTCTCCTGTTAGAACTGCATTGTCCAAGGTGGTAGCTACTGGCCATGTGTAGCTATTTAAATTAAAATAAATTAAAATGAAATACATTTTAAAAGTTAGTCCCTCAGTCACAGGAGCCATATTTTTTCTATTCATTTTTAATTTAATTTTATTTTTTAACAATTTATTTTATTGAAGTATAGTTGATTTACAATGTTGTGTTAATTTCTACTGTACAGCAAAGTGATTCAATTATACATATATATGCATTCTCTTTCATATTCTTTTCCATTATGGTTTATCACAGGGTATTGTATATAGCTCCCTGTGCTATGCAGTAGGACCTTGTTGTTTATTCATCCTATATATATAAAATAGTTTGCATCTGCTAATCCCAAATTCCCAGTCCATCCCTCACCCCCACCCCTGTCTTGGCAACCACAAGTCTGTTTAGTATGATAATCTCTAGGTCCATTACAGGGGACATATTTTAAGTGCTCAATAAACTTATGTTGCTGGTGACTATGGTTTTGCGAAGCACAGATACAGAACATCTCCAGAACTTTCGCTGCAGAAAGTTCTATCAGATGGCATTGTTTTAGAGGAGGGCACCGATGGTATATTCTTTGTGGACCAACAGGTAGGCACTGGGGACTGAAAATTGTGAAAGGGTGAAAATAAAAATGGTTCTGGGTCAGAGAGGCAAAAGACACAACTGCTCAGCGAAAACACTTGAGTTATTTGAAAAAGGTGGAAGAAAACCCCCAAACCTTTTCAAGCTGGCACAATTCCTGGGCAAGCGTGTCACCGATCTCTGCCGGCAGAAATGCTGGGGCAGTGCAGAGCATCAGTGCATACGATATCCACGTTACTACCAGATAAATTCATTAGGATGGATGCGATCACAGTGAATACCAAATGAAGTGGCAGTGGCAGGACAAGCAATTAAAATGTTACACAAACAATGCTCACCGGGCGGGACACCTCCCTCTGGCTCCCCTTGCCTGTCTGCAGGCATCACGTGGCAGGCAACTCATCCGAGCGGTGGCCACTGAAATGTCACAGCTCCTTTAGAAGGGGTCACTGCAGCGTAGAGACTGGTGGGGGCTTGAAGATATTTGGAAACAAAAGGGCCCAAGGAATTTGGATCTCAGCCTCTGGGTCTGTAGCAAGAAGGCTGTGGCTGTCAAGGGCAATTATGACCCCTTGCACTGGCACAGGATTTATCGTTGCAAATGTTCCGGGCATACGTTTCTCTCATTTGATTGCCAGCTACCTTTAGGGTTGTGGTGAGAGATAAATCCGAGAGAACTCTGAAAGCTGAAAGTGCTTGGAGACAATTCATTTTGTTCCCTACGTTTCAATTCTGGTTGCATCACTAGGCAGCTGGGAGTTCTTGGGCAAAGCGTTAGCCTCTCTGAGCCTGTTTCCTTATCTGTAAAATTCTTGCCTCAAAGTGTGGGTAGGTTGGAGATACTATGCTGGCACCCAATAGGAGCTCAGCGAGTGGTAACTGAATATTTTTAGCTTATGGAGGCTGAATGGATGGACATTTTCTGAGAACCTACTATGTAACAGGCATGGGAGTGATACCAAGATGGATAAGATGTGGTTCTTGTCATGTGCAGGAATCAGCAGTATGTAATTAATTACAGTATTCAGTGATCAGGACAGGGATGGATAAAGGTGTTTACAGGGTGCTATGGAAACACAGAGATGCACTTTTCTCCTAGGGAAGGCGGGAGGTGTCATCTGAGCTGGACTGTGAGAGAGTTGGCACTTGCTAGGAACACTTGGGGAGGGCATTGCAGAGGGATGGGTGAATAGCACTGAGAGGGTGCAGAGGTGAGAATGCTTTCTGCTTTCAGAAAACTTGAGCTGGTCTGGTGGGTCAAGACCAGGGGGTACATATGGGGAGGGCTGGGAGATGAGGCCAGAGGACAAGGAAGGGGTCGTGAGTCAGAGTGAGGCGTCTGCATCAGGCTAAGAACTGTGCTTTCATTGATTATCGATGGAGGACTACGTTAGTTCTATGAAAACATTAAAAAATTACGCCCCAAATTAGCATCTTAAAATATCAGTAAACCGGGCTTCCCTGGTGGCGCAGTGGTTGAGAGTCCACTTACCGAGGCAGGGGACACGGGTTCGTGCCCCGGACCGAGAAGATCCCACATGCCGCGGAGCGGCTGGGCCCGTAAGCCATGGCTGCTGGGCCTGCGCATCCGGAGCCTGTGCTCCGCAATGGGAGAGGCCACAACAGTGAGAGGCCCGCGTACTGAAAAAAAAAAAAAAAAAAAAAATATATATATATATATATATATATATATATATATATATATATATATCAGTAAACCTTTATTATCTCACAGTTTCTGAGAGTCAGGAATTTGGGAGCGACTCAGCACAGTTGTTCTGGTTTAGGGTCTCTTAGGAGGCTGCAGTGAAGATGTCAGCTGGGCTGCAGTCATCTGAAGGCATGACTGGGGTGTTAGGGTCCACTTCCAAGATGGCACCCTCACATGGCTGGCAAGTTGGTGCCGGCTGGTGGCAGGAGGGCACAGTTCCTCTTTACATAAACCTTCCCATTATGGCTGCTCGGGAATCCTTATAACATGATGTCCGACTTCCCCCAGAGCAAGTGATCCAAGAGAGAGCAAGGCAGAAGCGGCAATGTCCTTCGTGCCTTAACTCTAGAAGTCACACATTTCTGTAATATCTTTTTGGTCACCGCTCAGCCTATCCAATGTAGGAGGGGGCTACACAAGTGTGACCACCAGGAGATGAGAATCCCCGGGGCCATCTTGGGGGCTGGCTGTCTTTCCAGGTAGTTGAGGGGTTACATCATTGGTCCCTTTTTAACCAATGAGGAGACTGAGGCATGAGGTTGAGTGCCTGACCCAAAGATCACGCAGCGAGATGAAACATTGGCATTGCTTGGTACCTTGCTGCCTCCTGAAGAGCTTTCTTCCATTCAAAACTATTTCATTAGGGATTCTGAAAGTATCGCTGGAATAGCAGAGAACTCTGAATTCCTTGTGGGGAGTAACTAGGAAAATTTACACTTAGAGCGGAAACTAAACCCAAGAGAAACCCTTCCACCCAGAACCTATTGTTTAGGTAAAAACATACTATTAGGGTTGCAAGGAGGCTGGTCTATCGACTAATATTTGTTTATTACAGTTTATTAATGTGGGTTTTCAGGAAGTTCATGATTAAAGTAGAAAAATAATCTAATGATCTATGTCTATAGCTACAGATACATGGATGGATGGGTAGATAGATAGCTGATGGATAGGTATGTCGGTGGGTCAATGAATGGTTGAATGCTAGTGTAAGGCTACCAACTTCCTTTTGGGAAGGACTATTCTTTATTTTGAGGTTAAGCTCTTTCTGAATAATACTTAAAAAGATAAAAACAAGTCCCACACCTTGGAGTTGCCCTTGACTTCTCTCTTTTCCTCATACCCTATATTTGCAAAATACCCAGAATTTGGCCACTTCTCGCCATCTCTTGGACTACCACCCTGGTCCTGGCCACCAGCATCTCTTGTCTGGATTCTTAGAGTGGGCTCCTCCCTCGCCTCCCATTGTTCTGTTCTCCACAGCTGCCCGAGGGAACACATGAAAGCGTAAGCAGGTCACACTGTTCCTAGGCTCAAACTCCTCCAACAGCTCCCGGCTCAGAATAAACGCCCAATCCTTACCACTGTCTAGCCGGCCTCATGGGGCCCCGCCCCCTGTTTTCTCTCTGACTCTCCCCTCCTTCATCCGCTCTGGTCTCTGCTGGTCCTCACACACTCTCCTAATCTGTTTCCTCTTCAGCATCTTTGCTGTTTCCTCTGCCTGACATGTTCTTGGCCAGATTTCTGCAAGACCCACTCTCCCACTTCTTGGTGAAGACTCCTCTG
Source organism: Stenella coeruleoalba (assembly GCF_951394435.1). NCBI lineage: Eukaryota > Metazoa > Chordata > Mammalia > Artiodactyla > Delphinidae > Stenella > Stenella coeruleoalba. The sequence goes on from NC_137161.1 coordinate 56,910,021, forward strand.
GCCACGTTACCTAAAATCCTCCAGCCCACAACTGTGTTTTGTTCATGGCTATAAGCCCCAGCTTCTGGAAGAAGCCCTCAGTAATTATTTGTTGAATAAATGAACAATGAATAGCAGTCAAGGCCATTCCATTCATCATCCCATTTAATCTGGGAAAGTAGGTATGATTTATAACTGTCCTCATTTTATAGATGGGGAGACTGACAGTCTAGGAAGTTTCATTGGTTTGCTTGGTCCATGGTTGAGCTGAGGCTGAAACCCAAGCCCGTCTGTCTCCAAGGCCAATATGCTCTTTGCCTCTCACTGGCCTGTGTGAGGCGGACCTTCTGCCCTTGGACTTTGAGGATTCTGGAATGCCAACTTCAAACTCTAATTTTTCACCAAATAGACTGAGTCATCAGAGAGGTGACATTAGAGGCAGCAGGAAGTATAGAAAGCTATTAATTTTTTCTTTCCCCTTTTTTTTTTTTTGCGGTACGCGGGCCTCTCACTGTTGTGGCCTCTCCCGTTGCGGAGCACAGGCTCCGGACGCACAGCCTCAGCAGCCACGGCTCACGGGCCCAGCCACTCCGCGGCATGTGGGATCTTCCCGGACCGGGGCACGAACCCGTGTCCCCTGCATCGGCAGGCGGACTCTCAACCACTGCGCCACCAGGGAAGCCCTCTTTCCTCTTTTTATTCCACAATATTGTGTTTCTTTTTGAAAGTCCTCTCACTGGCCTTTAATAATGGCCTCTCCCCGACCAAGTCACTCCACACACTCTTGTAGAATCCTTGCTGTCTAAGAGCTATCAGCTCCAGCTGCCTCGGGACTCTCTGGGAGAAAACTGACTTCTCTTAGTTCTGCTTGGAGGTGACAAAGCCATTCAGAGTCTCTCTAGACAGTAGAGGTGACTAAAAATAACTGAGCTGCAGTTTTCTTCACTTTTCATTTTAAAGAAAACATGATTGTATGCTAGAAAGAGTTTCAAATGGAGGGGAAAAGACTTTCCTAATTCTTCCATGTGTCTCAGCAGACACGTTGAATCGTGAGCATCTTCCAAATTATCCAAACCTCTCCCTATGACAGGACTTGATGAAATTTTGGTTGAGGTGCATCAGGGAGAGAGACAGGCATAAAAGACCACACACACACACACACACACACACACACACACTCACAGAGCCTGGAACTCACACCTAAGCCACGTGGGAGTTAAGACTGGTCTTACCTGACAGATGATTCCCCATGAAGAGAGTAGGGAGATAACCACTTAATAAGCAATTAATAATAGTTTTCATCATGAATCAAGACCTTCACATTCATCACCTCACTTAATCTGGCAAGGTAGTTATTATTTATTACTATCCCCATTTTACAGATGGTAAAACTGAGTCTAGAGAGGTTAATTGCTTGGTCCAATCTGTGGCTGATTTGCAATTCCAAGGTTCCACTCAGTCAGGGGAAGCCCCCAGTCCATAAACCTCTTCTTCATGTGTGAGTGTCAGCTTTGTTACAGGTTCATTCTCTTGGGTTTGCAACCTGGTTCTCAGCCTGGGGAGTTTTTACACAATGCTGATGCTCAGGCCCCAGCCTCAAGGGTTTTGATTTAATTGATGTCGGTGGGGCGTCAGTTTAGGATTCCAATGTGCAGTCAGTGTCGAGATGCATTGGGTTAAGTCTTTGCAGACTTGGAGAATCCCGCAGCGAGATGCAAATACTCAGTCAGCTGTGCTCTATTAAACCATGAGCAGGCGGTAATGTTACACCTTGCACTGAGCTGCAGCAGTGCTGGCAAGGAGCATACTTGGCTCTGCGTCTCTTCCCAGAGCCCTGATGGGTGGCCCTTTAAGAATAACGATGGCCCCTGTGGCTTGGCATCACCCAGGAGTGATGGAAAGAATGTTCTCCTCCTGCCTTTCTGCTTTTTATTTTAAAAAAATTCACTTTATGTTTTCCCAAGTTAGGAAGATGAGCACAGAAAGATAGACCAGAAGGTAAAGATTTCTCCAGGAAACCAAGGAAGTGATGTTGGGATAGCAAGGAGAGAGTCAGAACCTGGGGGCTTCTGGGTGGGCACCATACCACATTGGAAAAAATGATGCAGAGAGTTGAGTCAGGGGCCCCCAAAGACACAGGGAAAGAGAACTCTGGCAGGGCAGGGGCCATTGGTCTTGGTTTCACTGTATTTCCAGCTCCTGGGGGCAGTGCCTGGTACACAGCAGGTCCTGCATCAATATTTGTTATATTAATGATGAACGCACTTAAAAAAAACTATGGTTTTTCAAGAGCTTGTCATGAGTGGCCTCTAGGACTTTCCTTCTTGATTCTTCTGGATATCAGGATAAGGATGATACAGAAGTGGAATATAGCTCTATGGCTGGGAGGTGCTAAAAAGAGTGGAAATATATAACTTCCGGGCATCACTATGGGCCAGGAACATGACGGCATTTAAGACGCAGGAGCTGGGAACCCTTGCACCTATACTCAGCCTTGCTCTGAGCGTGCCTTCAGGAAAAGACGAGATAAGATTGCCCCAGGGGCTGCACACTGTAGGACCATGCAGAGAATCTAGTCTGCAGATATTTTGTTTGGGTTGCCAATTTATTAATGTTATTTTAAATTCGTTACCAACACTTAAAAATTGGGAGATTTCCTTTAGAAGTCTAGATTTCTGGCTTCTCTTGAAAATTCAGAAGCTCTAGCAGCCCTGGGTCGGAATTCCCACTGGCAGTAATTGGCTATTATGGAATAGCTGCTGCCCCCTTCAGACAAATGGGATAGGCCCCCTTTCTTTGCCTTGACATCTGCCCAGGGGCTCTGCCAAGTATTATTACCAACCTGGCCCCTGTAGGCATCTGAGTTTGATGTTCCCTATGTTGTTCCTTTGCTTCTGACTGCCAGGTACATATCCTGGGCTCCTTTTCTCACTGAGCATTTGACACCTCAGCCAGCCTGTTTCTCAGCATCTCCAGGTGATTGTTTCACATTCAACCCAGGCTGCATCTGACACATCTCATCTGCCCGTTGTGACAGGTACTGCTGGATTGCTGGGTTTTTATTCCCAGCAAACATTCCCTCTTTTTCATTTTTTTTTCTTGCAAAAGGAAAAGGCAATGTGTTCGGCCTCAGGGGATGAATCACAGTTGGTCCAAGTTATTTGTGGAAATTCCAATTCATTTTGCTTGGGATTGGTTTTGGGGTGGGCATGTGACCCAGTTCTGGCCAATGACATCTAAGGAGAAGTTCTACCAGGAGTTTCCGGCAAAGATTTTTCTCCCTCATAAAAGAAAGATTCCTTCTTTTTGGAAAACAGTCATGTGGAGATGTGACACTTGGAGTTGTGGTAGCTGTGTTGTGACCATGAAGCAAGACCTCATTCTCACACTGAGAATAACAGAAGACAGGAAGATCCAGGGACCCTCATGATATCACTGAGCTGCTGCTAGGTTTCCTTATTATGAGCTTATTTTGCAAGCCACAAATGCACTTATGTTTCAAGATAATGTTGGGATTTTAAAAACAATTAATTAAAGCCAAACACATTTCTAACCCATACATTTCTCTCACCATGTGGATTGTAAGCTCCATGAAGGCAGGGCTGCATCTGTTTGTTCACTAGTATGTATGTCAGTATACTCAAGGCTTAGCACCGTGTCTAGTAATTTCAGAGTAGTAAATATGAGGTGAGGAATATATTTGACCTCATTTTACAGGTGAGAGTTCTGCGACTTAGAGGGGAGAAATTACTCGCCTATATTCCCAGCGATAGTCACAGATGGGAAATTGTGGAGTCTGGGTGGTCAGAGTCGAAAATCCATACTCTCTGGACTCTGGTCCATGCACTAAGCTCTACCGCCTGCCATCCTCAAGGGGGGGTGTAACGTCTGCAGCAAATGACATAGCTCCGACAGGTTTTGCCTTGAAAAATACAACAGATGACAGAACTATCCAGCAGAACTTGGTTCCCTTGAGCCCTGATTCACAGATGCTATTCTGCTGCCATTTATGGGTAGAGCCACAAAAATTAGCATCATGGCAACTGACAGTTAGAAGGAAACTTTGGCATCCATCCCTTTTAGCTGCCAGCCTAGGAACCCATGCTGTGGCAGCTCGAACATGGGCCTCGGAGACCAGTAGGCTTGATTTCAAAGTCCAGCTCTGCCACTCACAAGCTGTGTGACCTTTTGAGGCTTGGGTGAAAAGGCAGGGTAGTTATTGTGAGATAACATACGGGAAATGCTTTCTTTGCACAGTACTCAGCACACAGTAGGCACTCAGCAAACATTTCTGCCCATGCCACTCTTCTGTCTCAGTTCTGAGGTCAACTCTAAGTCAGGTTTTTATGTGTATAAAAGTTATTTTATTTTTTGTATAAGGCCAATGCGAAAGGGATGTGGAAAATTTTATTGAAGATTTCATAACTCTTATTTCTGGGTTCTGTGCCAGAGAAGTAAACCTCAGTTCTTCCCGTTGTGCCAGAGAAAGAACTAGAACCACCTTCCACCTAATGCACAGTAAAGCTGAGAAATTTTATGACTTAATTAAAAGCTGCAGAATATCTTCTTAGCTGCAGATGAACGACATTTAAATAGAAACTCATGTTCAGTTATTTCATTACCTGGTTAGGTAATATGCCTCCAAACAGCATGCCTTAGTAATTACTTTTCTTAAATACCCTGTTTACTGATTGTCTTATAACCGGATGATACACATACATAATTTTATATTTACGGATACGTGCTCTTTCCTGACAACTTGAACATCTATATTAGGCAGCGCAAAATCAGATAATTGCAGAGAAACATTTCTTGTCTGGCACATGATATCTGCAGGTAAATAGCATAATTTTGTGCTATCTGTTTGGAATCAACTGAAGGTGGACGTCCGGATGTTTATCAGTTACACTTCCAACATCTTCTCATTTTTAAAAGTGAAATTCAAAGTTAAGGAAAATCTTCTAGCTTTGACAACTCTCGTCAACTGTCTGTGCCCTTGTTGTCATAAGCTGATGGAGCCTCTGGGTACAGGTGAGCATGTTTAACTACAGTAGCTACTGAAAGAAAAAAAAGGACCATCCAGCAAGTTTTTGCATCTCTCTCCTTGGGATAACAGATCTGGCCAATGAGATTGGCATATGACTCAGGTCTGGCCAATCATTGAGCTCTATTCCTCAGGCATCGGTAATTGGCTCAGTGGGTGAGCATGGGACCTTAGCAGAGTCAATGGACATTCTTTCCTGGAATTGATGCTGAAGGAAAGACAGTCTTGTTTCTGGTGGAAATATCAAGGAGTAAGTTGTAGGGGCTAGCAGGTATCGTTTTTTCCTGTCATGTAGAGAAGACCCATACTGTAGTGGAAGTTAATGAAGCCAAGGAGATAAAATGGAGGTGAGATGTTGATGAGGGAAGGAGAGAGAGAGAGAGAGAGAGAGAGAGGTGCTTTGCAGTGTCAAAGCTCAGTCCCATTACCTGGGGGCTTCATTCCTATAGCTCTTCTTTCTCTTTCCAAAGTATCCTTTCTAAGCCATGTGAACCAATAAATTCCGTTCCCCTGAGGATAGTTTGAGTTTAGTTTTGGTACCATTTCCCGCAACAAAAAGTTTCGGCTTCTCTCACAAGTTTCCCTATGCATTTTGAGGGTGAAGAGACACTCCCTTCCCTCTGTTCTCTAGGAGTGATCTATCCTGAGCACAGTGATCCAGGAGATCTTTGTGTGGCCTGTGAAAAGGCAGAATTAGTTATTTCTTACTCATTTTATGAGTGTCCTCGGCCACCCCTAGGGATGGAGACTGAAGGACAAATGTGACAACTGGGCAGATTTTGGTAAGGCCATTTCTTTTCTTACAAGTCTTGCTGGATATATCAAGGGCTTCACACATGATCCTATCCTTCTCTACTCTAAAAATAGCATAAGATGGAACAAAGATTTCTCAGTAAAGATGCAGAGCCAGGTTCTATCATACTGATCAGCTGGAAGCAACCCAGGGACCCACAATCTGGACAAAATTTAATTAATTGTGGTTCCTCCATATATGGCGTCTAACTTGTCCCATGAAGAGTTTGAAATAATATTGTACATATTTTTGCTACAACATTAAAAACATTTTTTTATTGGAGTATAGTTGATTTACAATATTGTGTTCGTTTCAGATGTACAGCAAAGTGAATCAGTTATATATATATACATATATCCACTCTTTTTTAGACTCTTTTTTTTGCTACAACATCGAATGCAACTATAGGATGGCGAAATTGTGAAAAACACTCTGTAAATTATGTAAAGAACCCTAAGTACAAAACCTGGAAAGAAATATGCCATCCTTTGACTCTGACTGGATGATGGGATTGAAGGGCATGTTCATATACTGGATAATGTATTACTTTTATAATCAGAAAAATGAAATAAAACAAAATATAATATAGCAAAACAGATCTGGTTTGACTGCACTCTATCTTCTTCTCTCTGGTTGAACAAAGATGTTTGACCGCTTGCACTTTTCACTTGGCCATGGGATCTGGGAAATTCAATATGCACTGTGACCTTGTAGCAAGCTCCTTGACAATTCTCTTCTGGGTCTTTCCCTTATACGTGGAAATATGCATTCCTATGTGAGTACCATTCAGAAATGGAAGGAGAGTAGAAAGGGCCATCGATGTGATATTGAGTGTGAAGGGACTAGGTAATTTTGGGAGCTGCTTTGCTGGAGGTGGGAGTGGGTGCAGGAAGCTCCTTGGACTGAGCAGTGGGAGACATGTTTCCAGGATAGAGCCTGAAGAGGATGCCAAAATATCCCTCCATCCTTCCAGTATGCAGAACGCTGATTTCATAGAGAGGATGTGAGTTGAAGACAGAAGGTTCAGATGAGTGACAGCAGGAGCTGCAGCATCATAGAACCATTCCCAGCCTGGCCAAGTGCTCCCCCACTTACTCTCTCCTTCATCCAGCAAATATTGACTAAAACATCTCTTATGTACCAGGGACGGTGCTTGGTGTTGGGTTACAGAGGAGTGAAGCAGCCAACATCCTGCGGGGCCTATGGGTAAAGCAAGCCTCTGTAGAAATCAGTTGATCCGCCAGCACTAACAGAAATATAAAGTGAGCCACAAATGTAATTTTAGATCCTTACAGAATTATATAATTTTATACAGTAACAAATTTTCTTAATCACATGAAAAAAGTAAAAAGAAACAGATGAAATTTAAATAATGTATTTTATTTAGCTTGATATATCCAAAATATTATCATCTCCACATGGAACCAACATAAAAGGTTTCCAACGAGGTATCGTTCATTTTTTTTAAAATAGTTTTTTTTTTTTTAAATCGACATTACAGTATGTCCCCGACATATGAATGAGTTCCGTTCTGAGAGTGCGCTCATAAGTCCAATTTGTTCGTAAGTCCAACAGTGTTAGCCTAAGTACGCAAAAAACACAATCGGCTATATAGTACTGTACTATAATAAGTTTATAATACTTTTCACGCAAGTAATACATAAAAAACAAATACAAAAAATAAAGAAAACATTTTTAATCTTACAGTACAGCACCTTGAAAAGTACAGTAGTACAGCTGGCACACAGGGGCTGGCATCATCGAGTGAACAGGCAAGAAGAGTTACTGACTGGAGGAGGGACAGGAGGTGGGAGATGGTAGAGCTGAAGGAACGTCAGGAATAGGAGGCGGAGGGCAAGCTGCAGTTCCGCTCACGGCTGATGCTGATGGCACAGGTTCTGTTCCCTGCTGGATTCAATTCTATCTACGCTCTTGAAAAAACGATCCAGTGATGTCTGGCTAGTAGCTCTTTTTTTTCTTGTCATAGATGACACGGTAGCACCGGATTGCATTCTGAACGGCTGCTGCCACCTTCGTGTACAGTTCTACGTTCGGGTCCTGTGTCTCAAAAGCTAACAGTGCCTCCTCAAATAGAATTAACTTACGTGGTTGGACATGTGAACGCACATCCGCATTTTTGAAAGTTTGCAACTTGAAGGTACGTAGGTAGGGGACTTACTGTATTTTTAGAATAGTTTTAGGTTCACAGCAGTCTTGAGAGGAAGGTGCAGAGAGTTCCAATTTACCCTCTGTCTCCGCACATGCATAGCCTCCCCCATTATCAACATCCCCTGCATTTGTTACAACTGATGAACCTGCATGGACACATCATCATCATCCAAAGTCCATAAAAAAGGGAAAAAGCAGTGAGAGACAGAGAGAGGGAGAGAAGGAGAAAGCGAGAAAGATGCTACACTGCCAACCTTGACGATGGAAGAAGGGGCCACGAGCCAAAGGATGCAGGTGGACTTTAGAAGTTGGAAAGAAAAGGAAAGAGATTTCCCCTAGAGCCTCCAGGAGGGATATAGCTTCGTCAACATCTTGATTTTAGCCCGGTAAGACCCATTTCAGACTTGCGACCTCCAGAACTGTAAGATAATAAATTTGTGTTGTTTTTAAGCCACTAGGTTTGTGGTACTGTATTATGGCAGCTATGAGAAATGAAGACACCAACCAAGCCTTTGAATAATGGAGGCATGAGGCTTCTTTGCTCCTGGATAGACTTTATTTTCTAAATCTAACTCTTTTTGAGGTGACAGAGTGTTTTGTTTTTTAAAAAAATTATTAATTAATTAATTTATTTTTGGCTGCACTGGGTCTTTGCTGCTGCACGGTCTTTCTCTAGTTGTGATGAACGGGGGCTACTCTTCGTTGCGGTGCATGGGCTTCTCATTGCTGTGGCTTCTCTTGTTGTGGAGCATGGGCTCTAGGCACGTGGGCTTCAGTAGTTGTGGCATGCAGGCTCAGTAGTTGTGGCTTGCGGGCTCTAGAGCTCAGTCTCAGTAGTTGTGGCACACGGGCTTAGTTGCTCTGTGGCATGTGAGATCTTCCCAGACCAGGGCTCGAACCTGTGTGCCCGGCATTGGCAGGCGGATTCTTAACCACTGCGCCACCAGGGAAGTCCAGAGTGGGTTTTTTAAAAGGGAAAAAGTCTTTTTAAAAAAAAAATTATTTATTTTCTTTATTTTTTTGGCTGCATCGCGTCTTAGTTGTGGCATGCGGGATCTTTTCTTGTGGCGTGTGGGCTTCTCTCTAGGTGTGGCACGCGGGCTCCAGGGCACGTGGGCTCTGCAGCTGTGGTGCGCGGGCTCCAGGGCGCATGGGCTCTGTAGTTTGCGGCACACGGGCTCTCTCATTGAGGCGCATGAGCTCAGTAGTTGTAGTGCGGCAGGGATCTTAGTTCCCACGTCCCCTGCACTGGAAGACAGATTCTTTACCACTGGACCACCAGGGAAGTCCCTAAAAAGGGAAAAAGTCTTAAGGATTGGATGAGATGGAAGTGGCTCCGGGGGTAGTGATGGGGTTGGTGCCCCTGGATGAGAGAGGGGACAGGGTTTGAGGGCAATTCCGTGGGTGGTGAAGATCTGTGACCCCCTCAGGTTGCCTGTGCAAGGGTGAAAGATGAGAGAAGTGTTGAGAGCCTTTGTGGCCGGACTTGTGGTCTGTGAGAGGGGACCTCTGGCAATGGCTGCTTTGAGCCCATTGAGGCATCAGTATCCAAAGATCACTGAGAACAGGGTTCAACGAGCAGCACAAAACAAAAAAATTGGCACTGGTTTTAAACCCCACGTCCTTCTCAGGTCCATGCCTCTCCTGCATTCTCTGGGCACCAAGTAACTTTGAGGATTTCACGGAGTGGAGGGACAGCAAAACATGACTGAGACTTCATTTCTCACTACCTCGGCAAATGGAACTGAGTCTGATTCAATTTGATTTGGAAAAAATAAAATTTTTTGACCGGTTTGCCCCCGAGGGTTGCAGAGCATTTCTGAACCTGATTTTGACATTATTTCCTGTCTGCCAAGCATCTGTCTTGATAACCCGATGGCCAGGAGAGTTAGAAAGGGCATCCCTGTTTTGCTGTTTCAGCAGAAGTGCTAGCAAGGAGGAGGGATGCATTGGAGGGAACTCATGGGCCTTTGAACCAGCATTTATTGGAATAAGAAGGAAAGGAGTGGATTCCAGCAAGAGGATGGAGCCCTTTGAAGGAGTTTTGAAGTTGGGGTCCAGTACCCCAAGCACCATGTATACTTCCTGGCTGTGTGGCCTTGGACAAATCATACCACCTCTCTGAGCTTCTGCTTTCTTTTGGCAGAATAGGTATAATAAGAGGATCAGGTTCGCTAGGAAACAGACTCTGAGGTGGAGATTTGCCTGGAGGTTTATTGGGGAGAATTTTAGGGCTCAACACTTGCTGGGGGTAAAGGAAGCAGAATCTGGCAGCAGGAGTTGAACTGTTAGGCGGCTACAGCCGGTACCTCAGGAGATTACAGCATCACTGTAACTGAGCAGGACCCTGTGGGGCTTTCCCAGGGCAGACCCCTTCCCCATACCCTCTGCGTTAGCTCTTCTCTGAAGTATCAGATAATAGTATCTGACGCGTATTTCCTGAGTTGTTTTACTTATGCTAAAACCGCCACCAAATGGAAGAAATTAACTACTTGATGATCATGAGCACGTAGCCCCCAGACCTACTGGTGCCTAAGGATTGGTAACGTTAACCCCCATGACACTGCCCTGTTACCTCTCCACCAGCCACTCAGAGAACTGTGCACGAGCTGATCCCTTACCCTGAGATGCTCCTCCTTCACCTGCCCTTAAAAAAAATGCTTTGCTGAAAACTTTCGGGGAGCTGGGTGTTTTTGAGCCACCCCTTCTCCTTGCATGACGCCTTTACAGCAAATGCTGCCCTTTCCTTCCACCCGGTGTCAGTAGATTGGCTTTACTGTGCGTGGGCAAGTGGACGCAGGTCTGGTTTGGTAACATCGTCAGCTACTTGGAGCTGGGGTGACCCTGCAGAGCTGTCCCACCTGGAGGCAGGAGGGCTGGGCCGCGCAGTGGATACAGGCTGCCCCCAGGGATGAGGTCGTTCTCTTCCATCTGGCGTGCGATTCCTGGGAAAGAACTTGGCCAATAATAGCCCCAGTAGCTGGAGGCTACTCAGTCCTGAAGGAGGGATCTGGGTAGTACACAGAGCATCCACCAGCAGCACCAGCCAGCGTGATTAGGGGGAGTAAACGCGGTCAAGAGCCTCAGGTGACTGGCATAGAGCATGGCACACACTAGCGTCTCATGTGCTGTTCGGTTTTCCTTGTGGCAGTTTGATTCTGCATCCCCACTAGGCTGAATGCTGCCCGGGATTTGACTGATTCTTTCCAGGAGCAGGCGCGTGTGCTGAGCCCTTTGAATGTACGCAGGACATTGAGGCCCCTGCTCAGACTTTATCCCTTTCTGGAAAAAGTGCTGCGTCAGCAGGATAGGCTGCTGGAGCCTCAGGAAGCACAGGGAAGTCGATTAAAGGCACCAGGAGTTTGTTTCCAAAGCGGCTGACTTTCCCCCCCTCTCCTGGGAGCTTCCAGGATCCTGGCCTAGAAGGTGGGCTTGTGGGGATGTGAAGGCTGACTCTGAGCTCCATGAGGACACACCTTGTGTGTTCAGTTTGTCATTGTATCCCCAGAATTCTCATGGGGCTTGGGACCTAGGAGAAGCTCAGTGAATATTTATTGGATGAACAAACGAACAAATGAATGAATGAATGAATGATTCTCCAGAAGGTACTGGAAGGTCCAAACTCATCCTCCTGATTTTTGGGCCCCGGGAAGGCGAGTGTGTTGCCATGGAGATGTGACTGCCCATGGACCATCTCCAGGCACTCCTTTCCCTTGAACTCTGGGCCCCTTGGGGTTGTGTGTGTTCTCTGGTCTCCCAGGTATGAGGTTCTGTAGTGATGGAGAGGCAGAGCTTTCACACATGCCAATCCCCTGCCTGGTCACCTTCTTCTTCCTTGTTCCTCCTCACTTCGATGAGCACTGATCATCCCTAGGGCTTTTGCTTTTTACAATGCAGCAGCCGGAGCGATTGCTTGAAAGTGCTCATCAGATCACGTGCAGTCCCAGTTTACCCATCAGTCGCTCCCCACTGCCCTTGGGATAAACTCAGAAGCTCCATCAATGCCTTCCCAGGCTTTGCTGTCCCTTCAACATCATCTCAGGACACGGTCTCCCTGGATCACGTGAGATAAATGCTGGCTCAGGGAATAATTAGGACAGTAGCTCAGATCACAGGTACTTCCCGGGGAGCTACAACAGCTGGACTACAGTTGCTGCCACTGGACCTGTTGTAGCAGATGCTGGAGGTGCCCTGCACGCACCCCTCGGCCTTGGCTGGGGTCTCTGCCTCCGTGTGTCCTGATAGTTTCCTCTGGTGCCCTGGGGTACTTCTCTGTTCACCCGCTGGGGCATCCTTGGCCTGTGCCATTCGTGGGCAAATATGCTGGAGATTCAATGCTCCAGGAACAATCCTCAACAGGTGAGGGATGGCGGTTGTATTTATGTTCATAAATGAAGGGAAGGGTGACTAGTGGCTGAGCATAATGTAGACATGGCTCAGCCCACCTATGTGACGTGTGAGGAGTGAAGCTTCGAGAACCCCAGCGGTTCTGAGGAGGGCCTTGCATGGCTCCCAAGCTTCCGGGTGACGGGCACTGCACAGAGCCCTGCTGGAACCACTTTACCAAGAACACTGGGAGGTCATTTCCAAACTGGAAGCAGAAAGGAATGGAGTGGAATGTCAGGCCTTATCGTGTAATTTGGGGCAAGTTACTTCTCTCACCTCGATTTTCTTCTCTGGAGGACAATCATATGATTAATTATCTGAACAGGGACACAGAGGGCATGAATGGGACACTGGTAAATTATGCCAGAATCATGGTATTGACTGGGGCATGATCCCCTTACCCATCTGCTAAGGGGGGATACTAACGGTGATGTAGTGGGACCCAAATTAAGACCTATGTTCCTATTTTAATCCTTGCAATTATCCTATGAGATCATTGCTATTATTACCCCACTTGACAGATGAGTAAACTTGGCACTGAGGGAAGTTCAATTCAGGTATGTGTTCAGTGCTCTTGACGGTGATGCTGTGAAGGTGGGGGGAGGGGCAGTGCTGCCGGCGCTGCCGGCGCTGCCGGGTGGCTGCCAGGTTTCCAAGTTTTATGCCACATGTACCGAGTGCTGGCTGCCTGCTGGCATCTTCCCCACGTTGTCCCATGAGGTCCAGGCACTGATGTTATCCCCACCTGCAGACCTAACCTCATACCAGTGGACTTTCCTGCTTCAGATTCTGAAATTACCTCCCAGTGTATTTGTTTTGCGGTACGCGAGCCTCTCACTGTTGTGGCCTCTCCCGTTGCGGAGCACGGGCTCCGGACGCGCAGGCTCAGTGGCCATGGCTCACGGGCCCAGCCGCTCCGCGGCATGTGGGATCTTCCCGGACCGGGGCACGAACCCGTGTCCCCTGCATCGGCAGGCGGACTCTCAACCACTGCGCCACCAGGGAAGCCCCCTCCCAGTGTTTTTGGTAAGGTGACTCCAGCAAAGCTCCATGTGATGCCACTTGGTCCCCTGGAAGCCTGGGAGCCCTCCAGGGCCGTTCTCAGAACCCCCGGGAACCAGAAGATCATTCCTCACAAATCACATGGACAGGCTGAGTCATGCCTCCATTATCCTCCGTCATCGCTGGCCCTTTAATTATGGATGTACAAATGGAGCCTCTTATTTTTCAAGGCCATAAAACTATCCGTTTAAAGCAGCTCCTGCTCAGCCCATCCGCACAGATAAACATAAATAACTCATACCACTTCCCCGTGAATTATGCATTGAATACACATCTGTAGAACTTCCCCGTCCATAGGAGGACTTTGAACCTACGGGGTTTTAACTGGACACTCAATCAATTTTCATATCTCTGTGGATAGAATTTAAAAAATATTCCTAGCATTATGTCAAATGTCTGTCCTTGTTACATGATAAAAAAATAAAACCTTCCCTCAAAGCCCTGTGATTTTGATCCCTGCAGCTCGTGTTCACTTGCCATGATTCAGATCTCAGCCCAGGTACCGATGATGGAGAGATTAAGATGATTCTCTGCCAGCCAAGCAGCGGAGAGTTCAGATAGCATCGGAGAGTAGGAGAGTCAAAGGGAGAGAAATGATCAGTGACAGAGGAAATATGCATGCGTGGTGTGAGCCAAGAAGCTCTGGCAGAGGGTGTCTGGGATGCGGAGAGAAGGGAGGGAAAGAGGGGAGAGAGAGAGAAAGAGAAAGAGAGAGTGCATGGTGGGGGAGGGGAAATTATCCCCTCTCCGCCAAGTTCTTTACCTCCAACAGGTCATTTAGTTCAATCTCCCATTTCATGACTCCATGGCTCCTTCCTGCAGGTGAGAAAACTGAGACTTAGGAAGGTCATGGGATTTTTTCCCCCATCTTTGTATTTAAGAAGTAGAATCATACAGTGTTTGTCTTTTTGTGACTGGCTTATTTCACTTCGCATTATGGCCTCAAGATTTGTCCATGCCGTAGCATGTGTCAGAATTTCCTTCCTTTTTGAGGCTTAATAATATTCCACTGCATGTACCTGCCGTAGTCTGTTTATCCACTCTTCTGTCGATGGGCACTTGGGTTGCTTCCATCTTTTGGCTATTGTGAAAAATGTTGTTATGGGTGTACAATTATCTTTTTGATACAGTGCTTTGAATTCTTTGGGGTATATGCTCAGAAGTGGAATTGCTGGGTCATATGGTAGTTCTGTTTGTTTTTTTTTAAGAACTGCCATTCTGTTTTCCAGAGGCTGCATCATTTTACATTCCTATCAATAGGGTCATGGGAATTTTCTACTAAGTGGCAAAACCAGGATTCAGACCTAAGTGGTTCTGGCTTCCAACCACTTGCTCTTTCTCACATGAGGAGGGTTTGATGGTCAGTTTTGTGAAATCCTTTGGCCACATTTCCCGGATAGGTGACAATGTGCTGCTTCTTAATGAGTTGTAGGGGGTTGATGAGTGAGAACCTGCTAATATGTTGGTAAGTTTCCTACTTAAATGCTATAATTTCTCTGGGGTCTCTGTGATAAGATATAGACCTTATATCTTGTGAGGAAATGAGCTCCATGTCAGTGGAGATAATCAAGGACAGCCTTCTGGTAACTCCTTTGGGATAAAACCAAGTGAACTCAGATATCCCTATAAGTGCACTCACAGCAGTATTTTAGCCTCTGTGCCCAGCCACGGGGAAAAGAAACGCTCTTCGGGTCCCTTCAAATCACAGCCATTTGCACATCTCTTAGGATATTTGTCCCCTTAACCTTCATACTTGGGCAGTGTCAGGAATGTAAAGAACAAACTCAAGAGTTGAAATGATAAAGACCTGGCTGTGACTTCCAGCCATGTGACTGGATGCAAGTTCCTATGCATCGCCAAGACTGTTTTCAATCTGTAAAATGGGGAAATAATAGTACTTCTCACCTCTTATGACATATATATGTATCCCCCTAAATTCATATGTTGAAGTCCCAACCCCCTGCATCTCAGATTGTGATTGTATTTGGAGATAGGGCCTTCAAAGATGTAAGTACGGTTAAACAAGGTCATATGGGTGGGCCCTAATCCAATCCGACTGGTATCCTTTTTTTTTTTTTTTTTTTTTTTTGCGGTACGCGGGCCTCTCACTGTTGTGGCCTCTCCCGTTGCGGAGCACAGGCTCCGGACGCGCAGGCTCAGCGGCCATGGCTCACGGGCCCAGCCGCTCCGCGGCATGTGGGATCTTCCCGGACCAGGGCACGAACCTGTGTCCCCTGCATTGGCAGGCAGACTCTCAACCACTGCGCCACCAGGGAAGCCCTGGTATCCTTTTAAGAAGAGGAAATTTGGATACAGTAGACACTCAGAATGTGCACACACACAGAAAAGACCTTGTGAGGTCACAACAAGAAGGTGGCCATCTGCAAGCCAAGAAGAGATGCTTCAGGAGAAGCCAACATTGTCAATGCCTTGATCTTGGACTTCCAGACTCCAGAACTGTGAGAAAATAAATATCTGTCATGTGAGCCACCCATGTTGTGACATTTTGTCATGGCAACCCTAGGAGAATAACACGCCATCTCAAAGGGTTATTATGGGAATTCAGTGGGTCATAGTACATAAAACACCCAGCATGGTACAAGCCCTTAGTGGACACTCAGTGTGCTCTAGTTTCCCTCCTGCCCATAATCCTTATGGGTCTTATTGTTCCCACGAGCTTCTGGGAACTCCTTGCTAGCTCCTTGTTTCCATCTTAGTACCCCAGCACATAGTCAGTGCTCAATAAATGTTTGCTGAACTGAATTGCAAATGCAGCACGCAGACATGGTCACTTTCCAAAGGACAGAGGGTCCAGCCCTATCCTCCTTCCTGAGCCCCACCCCACTGAGATTTTTTCCCCTCATTATGGAACCTCACCTAGGAGGTCTTAATTGCCTGGGGGCAGCCCCCCTCTTAACAACAGCCACCCTGGGTTTCTCATAGATGGTCCCATGAAAGTCTCATAGTAACCCTACAAGGTAGTAATAGTAATATCATTCCCACCTCTGTAGATGAGGAAACTAAGGTCTCAAGAAATTAATTGTCCTAAGTTATTCACCCACTTAGGGAGGGGTGATGCCTAGAGTCAAACCTGAGTTGATCTGATCTCAAAATTCATGTGCTTAACCACTAACCAAAAGGACTTAAAATTTAGATTCAATGGTTAATGAAAACAACAACAGTAATAAGTACTGTCTATTGATTACTTGCAATATGCTAGGCATTTTACTAAGTTGTTTACCCCCATTTTCTCGTTTAATCCCCTCAACAATCCATAGGTAGGTATGATCCTGCCTTCCTTCTACAGATGAGGAAACTGAGGCACAGGTGACCTGCTCAAAGTTGCATAGCTAATAAGGAGTGGGAGAGGATGTGG
Source organism: Stenella coeruleoalba (assembly GCF_951394435.1). NCBI lineage: Eukaryota > Metazoa > Chordata > Mammalia > Artiodactyla > Delphinidae > Stenella > Stenella coeruleoalba. Next base: position 56,926,830 of record NC_137161.1, read on the forward strand.
ACCTGAGAGCCTCTCCTCTTAATCCCAGTGCTGCATTGATAATTACTGAACACCTACCATGGGCACCCTCTGTGCTCAGATTCCTTTTATGTTTTAGCAACATAATCCTTTTGCAGGGAGGCCCAGAGAGGTGGAGAGTATTATCTGGAGGTCACACAGCTGGTGAGTGGCTGAGTTGTGACTTTAGCCCCCTCAGACCCCAAGTCTTTCTATTGGCTCCATATGTGCTCTTATCACTCCATTTCTGCTTTTTCTGACCTCATAGCTGTTCCCAGGTGGCCTCAAGAACTTCTGCACTCTGAAAGATGGAGCCTTCTGGTAAGTGACTGACAGGCAGGCATTCACAGGGGAACTGGCTTGGAATGGCTCCAATGCTTATTTACTCATTATTTTGATTCTGAGCTTCTGCAAATTGAGGACTCAGCAGCACGAGGATTAGGCAATTTTCTTGCCTCCCATAATGTACTTTCTCTGAACTGGTTCTTTCGAGACAATTATTTGAGGCCTTCAAATTGCTCCCGCAAGCAAGCTGAGGGAGTCAGATGACACATCTTCATATTCAAACATGTCTTAGGGCTCCTTTCATCCCTAACTTGGATTCACAACTACAGGAAGGGAAAGGCAGCCCCCAAAGAAAAATTGCTCCTTAGACCAAAGAGAGGATCTCCAGTGCAAATCTTCTATGTCAAAACATACACTAAGCCCCTCTGTGCTCTTTCATATGTTATCCTCTTAAATCCTCATTCTGACCTCCTGAGATGGGTACTATTATTTCCATTTCCCAATTGAAGAAACTGAGGATCCTAGAGATGAAATAAAATTTCCCAGATAACAGAGCCAGTTTCCAACCTTTGCCATCTTTCACTCATGTCTCCTCTCTTTGAATTTTCAGAATATAAATTGCCTCTCTCTTCGTTTGGTGTTTACTAAGATGTAGTCTTATCTTTTATTTAACTGCTTTGGAGAGGTGGCAGAGTGTAGAGGTTAAAAGGATCAGTTTTCGAATCAGGGAGATGTGGGTTTGAATGCTGTGTCTACCTCTTATTAGCTACATATCCCATGAGCTATTTAACCTCTCCGAGTCTGTTTCTTTTTTCTGTAAAATGGGGATAAAAAGAGTACTTAACTCATGGAGTTCTTTGCAGGAGAATAATGGATTTAAAGTGGCTAGAACAGTTCTTGCACATTGTTGATGCTTAAGAGAGCTTAGCTGACCTTGTTGTTTAGGTCATTATTGTTAATTTGTGCGGACATGGTTGGGAAAAATGCTGGGAGGAGAGCCAGGCATCCAGGTGTCAGTTGTAAAGGATGCAAATTCTTGCAAACTTGCACATAGCTTGTGTGGTTCAGAGACTCAAATTCTCTGAGTTTAGATCTTATTTAAATTCTGTCCGATGGGGATCTCGAGTCTGGCTCTGTTTGCTTGACAGGAGACCTGTCGGGGCTCGGATGTCACTAAGTGCCTCCAGACAGTGCCAGGCAGCCAGAAGATGGTTCATAAAAGTGTGTTGAATGATTTACAAATAATGTAACTTTACGTGAATGCTTTTAAAAAATCCCAAAGTGCTTTATAGGTGTAAAGGACTCCTGGATCAATAGTTAACACAGGGAAAGAAGGTAGATTAGAGCAAATCAGAAGGGAGAAAGAAAATCAAGGAAGGAGGGAAGAGAAGAGAGTGCTATTTCCTTATGCACCGTGATGGTAGTGGCTAAGGGTAGGGGGTCTGGAGTCGGATGGTTGGTTGGAAGCCCTACTTAGTCATTTTCTATCTGTGTCCTTGGATACATTACATAACCTTGCTGGGACTTTGTTTTCCCAACTCTAAAAGTGCACCTGTATCATAGGGCTGTCGTGAGAATTAATAGGACAATAGCCTGTGACGTGTTTAGCACAGAGCCTAGTACGTAGTGGTTGCTTAATACTAGATTATTGTCACTATTATGGATACTGAAGACTGTCCCGGGGGGAGTACTTAGGAGACTAGCATGTATTAAGGACTGATTTTCCATCCATAGTTTATCTAATCCGTACAGCAAACCAAGAGGGTGATGCCATGATTATGCTCTGCGTGTTTACAAATGAGGATCTGAGGCTCAGGGAAATGAAGTAACTAACCTGAGGATGCACAGCTGGGAGATGGTGGTGCCTCGGCAGTTTGACCCCAGCTCTGTGTGAATGCAGAGAACTTGGTTCCTGTACCTCAGTGCAAGGACAGGAGCTTTGACAACTGGAGAGGAAGAAAAGGAGGCAGAGAGGGAGACCAGAACAGCTGCAGACCATCCCAAGTGAAGGGAGCTGCTGGAGCTGGTCTTGTGTCACCATGGAGAGGATTCCAACTGCTCTGAGAAACTGCAAGTTCTGTGATATTTAAAATGCTTTCCTTTCTTTCAGAGTCTATCAAGACTTTTACAGTTTCTTGGCCTTTGGAGGGCTCCTACAAACTCTTAGGAGCACAGCATGTGAAGGAAGTATCTGATTTTCAAGACTCTATTGGGATTAGGGAGACAAGGTGGTCCTTGGAGGGCTGGCCCTCCAAGAGATGTCTTCCTTCATGGACCACCTGCTCAATTACTCACCTAGATCCCACCACACACCCTGCGTTGCTGCTAGCTTTCTCCCCATGCTGTTTCAGCTTGTTCTGTGGCCTTACCTACCACTATCATCTTCCTGACACCATATAAAGAACAGGGACAAGTGAAAGGTCAAGGCCATGGTTTTATGTGCCTTTCCCTTGGCAATCTCTCCACCACTGGAACCCTTCAGGGAGTTCTGACAGCACTGGGAGCTGCCTTTGGAGTCCCCTAAAGCAAGTCACTTGGATTCTTTGCCACAGCTGTTATATACTGGTAATTACAAAGACTGAGGACCGTATGATAAGGTGCTGTAATATTATGACAGGTTTACAGCAATGGTCTTTTGGGATGCATGTTTGAAAGACATGTATGAAAAGAAAGGAAGTTGTTTCCCCATTTTCAGTCAGAAATTTATACAGAAGATTTCCATGCATCAGAAAGTCTAAAAAGGGGGACTTCCCTGGTGGTCCAGGGGTTAAGACTCCGAGCTCCCAATGCACAGGGCCCAGGTTCAATCCCTGGTCAGGGAACTAGATCCTGCATGCCGCAACTAAGAGCCCGCATGCCGCAACTAAGAGCCCGCACGCCGCAACTAAGACCTGGTGCAGCCAAATAAATAAATACATACCTAAATAAATAACAATATTAAAAAAATATCAAAGTTCAAAGAAAGTCTAAAAAGGGATTTAAAGCCTCTATGTCCCCTTCTAAGATTGCCCCGAGCCTCAGAACGTCTAAATCTCTATCTCACTTCCTCCGTGCACTGGGTCATCTAGGGTAGGTCATTTTTTTTCTTTCTTTTTTAAAAAATTTTATTTTGTATCGGACTGTGGTTGATTTACAATGTTGTGTTAGTTTCAGGTGTACAGCAAAGTGATTCAGTTATACATATACATATTGTCTATTTTTTTTTCAAATTCTTTTCCCATTTAGGTTATTACAGAATATTGAGCAGAGTCCCCTGTGCTATACAGTAGGTCCTTGTTGGTTATCTATTTTATTTTATTTTTTATTTTTTGGTTATCTATTTTAAATATAGGGGTGTGTATATGTCAATCCCAGACTCTCTAAGAGAGGTCTTAAGTACCATATGTTTGGCATCTTCTTGCACCAGGTACTTGGGCTACCTGAATCTTCGAATCATTCCATGTAAACATTCCATTCCATTAGTTCAGAAAAACCCAAATGAACTTTTTGGCCAACCCAATATAATCCCTCATTCATTGTAAGGAGACTAGATTTTGGAGAGGGACAGTGGCTTGTCCTAGGTCATACAGCTGGCAAGGGAAAGAGGCACAACTTCAACAAGATGTGTATGATTCCTGATACTGTGGTGCATTTCTGATACCGCAGCCTAGGAAGTCATGGTTCTTCGAGTTGAAAGAATTGATCAGATCACCAGGTGAGTACGCATTGGAACAGGAGTTCCAGTGGTCCTGACCAGTGTCCTCTGGTGAGTATAGAGTTCGAGCTGAATCAGGCGCCCTGGAAACAGTCATGACAGTCGCTCCTGCCGGGTGCTATCTAGAAGAGCTGCCCAGGCGTGGACGGAGTGAGTAATAAGAAATCTGTTCCTAATCAAGAGCGATGACACCAGGGACAACCACCCTGCCGTCTGCACTTTCACAAAGGAATGGCAAGACACTCCCGGCCCACTTACCACACTTCTGTCATGCTGATGTCCTCGTGGTTCCAGGCATCAGGGCTTTGCACATACTGGTCCTTCCTTCTTCACCTCCCTGCTCTCTCTCCAGCTGACTTCTACTCATCCAGAACAAGGGCTGGAGATACGTGATGTCCTCTTTCAGTTAGAACTGGCTCTAGAACCTGTGATGGGGTAACAGCTAGGGAAAAGAGGAGAGGTTCATTGCTCTCTGAGTGTGATATAAATCCTGAGGAACTTGGGATTCTGATGGAGGATGCTGGAGGAGAATGCAAGCATCCTTGAGACTCACAGTTCGGAGACAGAAGTATGGCAATAGCTGGGGCTGTTGGGACTTGACTCCATCGGGGGTTGTTTCAATATATGTGAAAGGTTTTAAGAGAAAGATGTTTTAAGAGGCCACTGGTCAGGACCGCTGGAACTCCTGTTCCAATGCCCATTCACCTGGCCACCTGGACCATTCTCTTCAGCTCCAAGAACCATGACTTCCTAGGCTGGGGTATCCATAACTTGCAGGGCTTTTGTGACTTTAAATGAAAGGCAAAGCTTATTAAATGCTTAGAAAACTGCTGGAAGCATTAAATACACAATTGGTATTATATTCCTGATTCTCTTGGTCTTGCTGGAGAAGGAGCGCTGCCGGCCTCCATGGTTTTAGGAAGTACTGAAGGTCAATGAATCTGCAGAAGATATGAAGTTGGCTGGTCTGTGTTCTCAACATGTCTGAAGAGCCCAGGAGGCCTGGGCTGGTCCTGGTGGCAGCGTGAAGACGACATCTGTTAAATACAGAGCATGACCCATTTGCAGCGGACACCTCAGTGGGTACCCAGGGGAACTGGAGCAGGGTCCTGGGTTTGAGTGCTCTGAAGGGGAGCCTGACTGGAGGAAGCTCTGCCCATCTTCCTGCTGTTTCCCAGAAATTCCAGGCTTGAGAGTCACTTTCAAGGGAAAGGACAGTCCCACCAGGGATTGGAGAGTCCTGTCAAGGGGAGCAAAGCATCAGTATAAACAGACTGGGTTTCTATTGAGCTCCCCATCTATTGTTTATGGATAAGGATATGTGATGGGGGTGAGGTTGATTTTAAGGGGCATGGACCCAACGGGCCTGCTCCAGTGCAATTATTACTGAAATACCCTTTTCAGACCCAATCTGAAAAGATTGGGTCTTTCCAGCTCGTCATCTTGGCATGCTAGGGGGGGGGCTTGGTAAGAATGTGTGTGTTTGTGTAAACTCAGCTATTTTCAATTCCTGCTCCCTCATCTCTTGGCAGGAACCCCCGGGGCCACCTGGCAGATGGCTGCTGGTCCTTATCTGCAAAGAGCTGTCAGTCATGAGATGCCTCAGGGCTGACGATGCTTCACAAGGGTCCTTCTACTGCCTCAGGGCAATTGGATCTAGGAGACTCCAGAATAAAATTTAAAAGCGAGAAACAGACCCAGACACATTCTAGGTCTCCAGAAACTGCTTTAGGTGGCTTCTGTTTCAAATGGTAATAATAGTACTAATCACTGTTACAGCACACCGATGCCCCTCCCACTTCATAACACGGCAACGATAGAGTAGAGACATCAATGACCTTGGAACTGCGCTTACTAAAGTCAACTGCGTTCATTAAGTTCTGTCCCACATGAGTTTGGGGGCAGTGGAAGGGAAGTCAGGTTTAAATGAGCTAGATTCAAGAGAGCAGAGCAGCAATGTTAATAAACAAAACAAAATTTCAACAGAATAAGGTGCTAATATAGGGGATCCGAGATCCCTGGAGGGCAAATGACTTTACAACAACAATGATGGGAATTATTTACTTGTTTGTTCACAGAAAAATACATGTGTTGAAACCCTGCATTGTGCCAGGTCCTCTTCTTGGCACTGTCAACACAGGCATGTCCTGACCTGCAAGGTCTAGCAGGAGAGACAGTCTTTCAACAAAAGATTTCCCGAATAAATGTAATTACGAGGAAATGTTCATGGTGCTCTGAGATTGCACAAAACGGAACCAAGTCTAAAGTGAGGGTTTAAGGCAGTGACATTTAAGATGAGCATTTACTATTTTTTAAAATCAATTTTATGGCGGTATAATTTGCATCAAATAAAATGCTTCTTTTTACCACAATCAAGATATAAAACATTTTCTTCACGCTCGTGCTCCTTTGTGGTCAAGCTTCACTTTTCCACCCCTAGCCAGGAGCAATCACCAATCTACTTTCTTTTAAAAAATTTTTTAATTGAAGTATAGTTGATTTTCAATATTATGTTAGTTTCAGGTGTACAGCAAAATGATCCATATATATATATGTATATATATACACACACATATACATATATATGTATATATATATATTCTTTTTTAGATGCTTTTCCTTTGTAGACTATTACAAGATACTGAATATAGTTCTCTGTGTCATACAGTAGGCTCTTGTTAGTTATCTATTTTATATATAGTAGTGTGCATATGTCAGTCTCAAACTCCTCATTTATCCCCTCCTTTCCCCTTTGCTAACCATAAGTTTGTCTTCTGTGTCTGTGAGTCTATTTCTGTTTTGTAAATAAGTTCGTTTGTATCAGTTTATTAGATTCCACGTATAAGCGATATCATATGAAATTTGTCTTTCTCTGTCTGGCCTACTTCACTCAGTATGATAATCTCACACTGCAAATGGCATTATTTCATTCTTTATTGTGGCTGAGTAATATTCCGTTGTATATATGCACCACATCTTCTTTATCCAACCATCTATTGATGGACATTTAGGTTGTTTCCATGTCTTGGCTATTGTGAATAGTGCTGCTGTGAACATAGGGGTGCATGTATCTTTTCGAATTATTAACCGAGGGTTCTTGACCTCAGCACTGTGGACGTTTTGGATCAGATAATTCTTTGCTGTGAGGGGCTGAATTGTGATTTTAAGACCTAGGGTCTGTCATGCAGCGTGAAGTAAGTCAGAAAGAGAAAAACAAATACTGCACGCTGACACATATACATGGAATCTAAAAAAGAAAAAGGTTCTGAAGAACCTAGGGGCAGGACAGAAATAAAGATGCAGACGTAGAGAATGGACTTGAGGACACAGGGAGGGGGAAGGGTAAGCTGGGACGAAGTGAGAGAGTGGCATGGACATATATACACTACCAAATGTAAAATACCTAGCTAGTGGGAAGCAGCCACATAGCACAGGGAGATCAGCTCGGTGCTTTGTGTCCACCTAGAGGGGTGGGAGAGGGAGGGTGAGAGGGAGACGCAAGAGTGGGGGGGATATGGGGATATACGTATACGTCTAGCTGATTCACT